>NC_073391.1:21154804-21904804 GCF_028641065.1 Leucoraja erinaceus | reverse complement strand
GGATTTGTGCCCTCAAATGCCCAGAAAAATACTGCGGGATATAAAGAGCCCAAAATGAGCTACTCGCTATAGAAAACGTTATATACAGGGTTCTTAAGAAGCCCCTTTTAATGTAAAATAAGGTACATGCCTTTAATTGTTTGCTTTATAAAACCCTGGGGCTGCGAGAGGTTGCGGGTTGAGAGAGTGATTTTTAAACTACTATAACTATTATACAAGGCCATAAAAACTAACAATACCTTTTGCGACGGGGTCTTTCAGCGATTTTCCGTTAATGATTTACTAGGCTGAACATTTTCGATTGCACCAGCCTAGTAAAAATCGCGTTTTAAACCCGCCCCCTCTAAACAGCGCCAACATCGCGCACACGGGTGGGGCAGATTCTCAGCCACGATTCAGGTAGGTTTTGTAACATACCTAATTCAAGGACACCAACAGGTTTCAGGTAAGACAGAGGTTCATTTGCACCTCCTACAACCTCATCTACTATATGCGCTGTTCCAGGTGTCAATTTCTGTACATCGGCGAGACCAAGCGTAGGCTCGGCGATCGTTTCGCTGAACATCTCCGCTCAATCCGCCTTAACCTACCTGATCTCCCGGTTGCTCAGCACTTCAACTCTCCCTCCCATTCCCAATCTGACCTTTCTGTCCTGGGCCTCCTCAATTGTCAGAGTGAGGCCCAACGCAAATTGGACGAACAGCATCTCATATTTTGTGTGTGTAGCTTACACCCCAGCGGTATGAACATTGATTTATCTAACTTCAAGTAGCCCTTGCTCTCCCTCTCTCTCCATCCCCTCCTCCTTCCCAGTTCTCCCACCAGCCTTACTGTCTCCGTCTACATTCTATCTTTGTCCCAGACATCAGACATCAGTCTGAAGAAGGGTCTCGACCCGAAACGCCACCCATTCCTTCTATCCAGAGATGCTGCCTGTCCCACTGTTACTTGAGCATTTTGTGTCAACATCCTATTTTCATATATATCTATGAAAGGGTGACCCTAATGTTATAAATCTTAATTCTGTGTTCAGTAGCTGTGATATGAAATGTCAATATCATAGCTGCAAGTAAACAGCAACCTGGTTGTTGTCGGCGAGAACTGGCCACAGAATTTCTTTGCTTTTTTACATTGTAATTTGCTGGAATTCAAAATCTACAGAGTTCTGGTGCCAGTGGGAACAGAAATGCAACTGTATATCTCCACAAATCTTAAGTTTGACTACCACTAAATGAGATGCACAAGGATAGAGTTTGTCTTTAGATGCTATTACAAGTAGGCATCCTAGTACCTGATCCTATTATGCTCCCTTCTCATTTCCAAATCCATTGAAGGCAGTGAACCAAAGAAAAAACACTACCCGTGAGGTCTGAACTAATTCAGATAGTTATTTCAATGCCAAGTAACGGACATAAAGCAAACCTAAGAGTGAGAAAGGAAGCCAGGATGAAGAGAGGAAGCTAAGGAGTGGCACAGTGGTGCAGCGGTAGAGTTGCTGCCTTATAACACTAGAGACCCAGACTCTATCCTGACTATGGGCACTGTCTGTAGGGAGTTTGTATATTCGCCCTGTGACCTCGTGAGTTATCTTTGGGTGATGTTAACGCTGTTAATATAACACCGGAGCAGAGTGGCCTGCAACTATTTTCTGAATGGTCTAAAAGTAGAAGACGGCAGCATTGGAAATAAAAACAAAAAATGGAGGAAGTACTTAGCCGGTCAGGCAGCATCCGCGGTTGTTGAATTTGAGTCAATTTGAGTCTAGAGTGAATGTATCTTGTAATTGCAAATGTACGGTGCTGTTTCTTTCAGAGATGTAGTGAAGTTTCTGGAAGCAATTAGATAACTTGCACATCAACTTCCTGACCTCCTCTTTTAAGCTTACATATATATAGTTGATGGCATTTGCTGTAATTTTTTACGAGAATCTTTAAATAGTGATATCCACCGTTTTTTTCAGTATCAATACCGGAATGCTTTTGTCAGGGAGAAAGGAAAACACATTGGTGCGAGAAGCATTCTGGATGACCCCAAGATGCTACACTGTATGCAAATGGGCAAGTTACAGAGCAACAAACTGTACAAGAAAGAATCACAAGAAAACCAAAGTCGTTTCCACTTATCGATGGACATGGTAAACCTTGTGCATGCCAGAAATGCCCAGTCTTTGGCCAGTGGTTTGGGTTACAAGAAGATGTTCCATTCATATACGATGCTGCCGAATGACATGAAGACACAATTGGCAAAGAAAGCATATAATCAGCAGAGTGAGGTAAGTCGACAAATTGTTTTTGCACACAGATATATTTGTTGTAAATGGGGTGGGCGATTTGCTTATACAGGTACTTAATTTATCATGTCATCATTGTGTCATTTAGCACAAAATTAAGGGCGGCACAGCAACGCAGCTATTGAACTGCTGCCTCACAGCTCCAAATAACTGGGTTTGATCCTAACCTCGGATGTTGTCTGTATGGTTTGCATGTTCTCCCTGTGACTGCGTGGAGTTTTCACTGCATGCTGCTGTTTCCTCCCACATCCTAAAGACGAGCTGGTTTGTAGGTTAATTGGCCTCTGTAAGTTGCAAATAGTGTGTGGGGAGTGGATGCAAAAGTGGGGTAACATAGAACTAGTGTGGCATGGGCATGGTGGGCCAAGGGCTTGTTTTCATGTAGTATCTCTAAACTAAACAGGACTTTAGTTTAGTTTAATGATACTGTGCAAAATCGGGCCCTTTGGCCCACCGAGTCTGTGCCGACCAGCGATCTCCGCAGACTAACACTATCCTACACATACTAGTCACAATTTACAATTTTTACCAAGCCAATTAGCCTACAAACCTGTACGCCTTTGGTGGGAGGAAACCAGAGCTCCTGGAGAAAACCCACGCAGGTCACGGAGAGAATGTAAAAACTCCATACAGACAGCACCTATAGTCAGGATCAAACATGAATCTCTGGTGCTGTAAGACAGCAATCTACTGCTGTGCCACAGTGCCACTCAAACCTGTCCATGCTTACAATCAAGCAACCACTTATACTAATCCTATTTTCTAGCACTTGGCCCAGAAATATTTTATGCTTTGGTGATTTAAATAATGAACTAGACACTCACCGACTCAATGATGAATTTGGACAATTATTGTTTTTTAATCTCTGAATAATTTCTTTATTTGCTTTTTAAAACCGTTGCTCTCTATATCTCATGGTCGTTGTAAATTAATACATGCATCTCTTTTGTTTCAACAGATACAATATAAGTCTGATCTAAACTTCCTGAGAGGCACTGCATGGATGACACAGGGCTCGCCACAGATTGAGACGGTGAAGAAGGCCAGTGAACTTATCAGTGAGGTAATCCTTTATCATTTATAGCATTGGAGGTTGGTTAAAATAACTTTTCCAAGTCCTAACTCTGGCTTTCAACCAGATTTCAGGCAGAGTTGGGGAAGAAGCTACTGGACACATCATTGCCAGGACTACTTAGTTGTGGTTTGACTATTCATGTATGGTATGATTTGATTTAGTTGAATAGCACACCAACAAAAGCTTCTCATTGTATTTCGTTATACGTGACTATCATAAAACAACATCAATATCAATACCAATTTCCCCATGAATTAGACTGCCCATGGATCGCAAATTTCTAATAAGGGTCAAACATTGCAGATGTCTGTCAAATGAACATTTAGTGAATAAGTTCATGTCATCGGGGCAGAATTAAGTCATTTGGCCCATCAAGTGTACTCCACCATTCAATCATGGCTGATCTATTTTACCCTCTCAACCCCATTCTCTTGCTTTCTCCCCACAACCTTTGACACCCTTACTAATCAAGAACCAGTCAATCTCTGCTTTAAAAATACCCAACAACTTGGCCTCCACTGCCATCTGTAGCAATGAATTCCACAGATTTCACCACCCTCTGTCTCAAGAAATTCCTCCTCATCTTTTCTAAAGGTACTGCCTTTTATTCTGAAAATCATGATTGATCAGATGGAATAATGAATTCCTGTTGAACATTTTATACTTTCTATCTTGTGGCAATTTTTCTTTTTGGCTAACTTGCATTTAAATAATTGGTCACAGTGTGAATGGAGTCTGCTTCTTTAACTTTTCCTGAAAGGAATATAGTAAAAGAACATAAAGATATCATTATAAACATCAGGGCAATGTTCACAAGAAGCTCATGGAGTAGACACTATATGGTAATGGATACAATAATACGTACAATAACAGCAGAATTGTGCAAAAATTGTCGTGCAATCAGCAGTAGTGTGGTGCACAAAAAATGAACATGAATATTTCCATATAAACGTCATCTTTTTTCGCTCTGGAATAACACCTTTATCCAGTGCAAACTTGCTCATCTGGTCACTTAGTGATGTCTAGTCTCCTCGGCAGATTCAGTTGCTAGGTTTACCAGTAAAAGACATGCACAGTTAGGAGTGACACATAAAGATTATTATCACACTCACAAAACATTATAATCATCCTTGAACAGAAGTGACATCCTTGGAACAGATGTGGGGGAAGAGAGTCTGAATCCATTAGATACTTAGTAATTTTTTTTTTATTTTCAACAGTATATTTAATTAAATTTTCCGTTTCTTTGTTCCCCAGAAAAAGTACAGACAGCATCCTGATACCTTGAAGTTTACAAGTGTGACTGATTCTGCAGACATCATCCATGCTAAGACAAGCTACCTGCAATGCAGTGATGTATGTTAAGGGAGGGATTTGAAGCATCCTTTCATGTGGCAATAATGTTTTACTGCTGCATCCAATCTTCCTCTTCAGATCTGTGATAGAATTTCTGCAGCAGAATAAGTAAATGTAGTTTGATGGAAGTGCGATAATTAATTCAGAGAGCATTCCTCTTTCTCCCTTTCCTTTGACTGTGATATTGAAAGGAAATATAAATCTATTGTCATTTTTGCATTTTCACTGGTTTCCTTGCAGAAGTGGGGGAGCAGGGTAGAGTGAGAGGAAGCACGTGCTGAGAAATGCCAGTGGCCTAATAGTAATTATCACTTCAATAATTCTGTCTCCAAGTGGTTGAACAAAAACATTATAAGGAAAGCAAGCAAAAACTTCCCCTTGGCACCGGTCTGGATTGTGAATCATGCTGCCCAGTGGGGTAGTAACGATCCTTGATCTATCGTTAGGCGACAGGTTTGTAGTTTATTCTTAGATTGGTGGAGAGGTTGGAGGAAAAGGAGAGGGTGTTCTGTGTTCTTTGCATTGTTCCAGCTATTCCTATTGCTAGACCTTAAAATTTCATCCAAGCTTTGGTCTAAGTTTTGAGGAACTGTGTACAGGTTCTGTTATATCCACATCTTTCTTTCATAGAAGACTGCATGGATTCAACATTAAAACCTGACTCAACATGATCACGGCAACTCTGAATCAGACTCAAACCCGATATTTAGGGTTTTTTTCCTGTACTGACTTGACCCAACCATGCCATAAATGTAACAATGTCACACACGCTGTTAATTAACCTGTCTAAAGAAGAAACAACAAACGCTAAGGACAGATGTGATAATATGAATGAAATTACACCACTCTCCTCAGTTTAGCCTGATCTGACTCCGAATGTTTTATCAGAATGGTCAGCCAGACCAACCTGGGTTTGACAGAGAGATCAGGTCTTGTGGGGCTTGGGTTGAGTTGCCAGGTCTAATCTTAGGTGCTTAATTAATTTCCTCTAGTGTTTCAGCAAAGGCACAGCCCAATTCCATCACAGTAATCCATTTCTGATGTTCGTTGTCCAGATGATATAGCAAGATGTGTGTTTTTTGACAGCAATTAATGAAATTTCTAGACTTGACAATGATCCTACTTTGCAAATGTGGATATTCTGTTATAAGATTCCAATTGTTGACTGGTCACCTCGAGGAGTAGAACATATTTACAATTATGCATTACAATCTTTTAAACTTTATAGTAAAATCATTTATCTTGCTATAATGCTACCTTCTGCCTATCGTTTAGTGCTGTTTGGACCAAATATAATCAATAGAAAGTAAGATGGTTGAATTTTCAGTTACTGGTATAATGTATCAGTCAAGAAAAGAAAACACAATTTCGCAATTTTACAGCATGCACTTGAGATCTTAAAGGTAAATTTAGCAAATATAAATTTGAGATTTTTTTTCATCTAGTCAAACATCTGTTTGCTTTGATCTTTCTCATCATCGATGTGCTTATAGCAACTGATCTTCCACTTGAGAGAAAGTTGAGTTTAAAGTGAAATCTAATTTAGTGATGCATTGCTTTGCAGAGACTGTATAGATCTAGATATGCGCAGATGATGCACAGATCTACAATACCACCTGACCATCCTGATTTCAAGAGAGCACGAATCAATGCCTACAATATCAGTGATGTAAGTTAGTGGATTGAGTATTAACTCACAGTTCAATTTGATTAGTAATATTTTATCTTCCAGAGAATTATAATAAAGCTGTTGATGATTATATTATATATTAGGTAAATGTTTGCAGACAATTCTTATTGACATTCCCATTCTTTTAAGATATCTGGCTCAACATTTCTAGCTGCAGCGAGCTATGGCTTAAAGCAAATGCTTCTGCCTTAGGGTCAAATGGAGCAGGGTATGAACTTTAGTCGAGGTAATCCCAGCAAGTGGAATAGTTGCCAATGGTGGGTGCATGCGGCTACATTTTAATTGTATACATTGCGGTGCCATGAGATGCTTATTACATATAGAATGAACCATCCAATTGGCACACAAAAATGACTGCTGTGGCCAGACTGCTCACGGTGGCACAGCAGTAAAGTTGCTGCCTTACAGCACCAGAGACCTGGATACAATCCTGACTATGGGTGCTGTCTATACTGACTTTGTACGTTCCCCCTGTGACCATTCTGGTCTCCTCTCACACTCCAAAGACGTACAGGTTTGTAAGTTAATTGGCTTCAGTAAAAATGTAAATTGTCCCTAGTGTATGGGAAAGTGGTAGTGTACGGGGTGATTGCTGGTCAGCGTGGACTCTGTGGGCTGAAGGGCCTGTTTCCACGCCGTATCTCTAAAATCTAACGTCTAAAAGGACTGATTCTTAATCAGCGCAAAAATGTGATATCACCTATACCTATTTCTGAATAAGAAAAATGAATGACTTCTTGATAATTGAACTGTAGTTTTCTAAATATAATTAGCAGCTCTGTATAATATTAATGCTGTTCATTTCACTGCACTGCACTATTTATTTTAGATGGCAGTGTGTTTATTATATGTTCTCGAGGTAAAAGGAGAATGGTCTAGAAAGTGGATTTTGTGTCTTGTTCTCTGCTACTGATGCTCAATGATCCTTTGCTGGGGATTCCTGTTTTCAGCACAAATGCTGTAAGAAGACTTTAAGAAGATGTCTGCTGCTCCCTTGCAGAAACAGTCGTCCAAGGCCGTCCTCGTGCATCTTCTGCTATTCATTCAGGGTTTTGGTGGGGAACTAGAAATGCTATCTTGGTGGTAAAGAGAACCAGATGTGAGCGCACTCCTAATGGAGAGAATGAATTGTTGTTTTTAATATTACAGAAAGCTTACAAGACATCTTGGGAACAGTCAAGGGCACTGGGTTACGACCTTAGGCTGGATGCTATTCCCTTCCAGACTGCCAAAGCATCAAGGGAAATAGCCAGCGATGTAAGAACCAATATTTTTCTATAAAATGTAAATCCTGTCAAAATAAATTCACATTTATTGAAACTATATTCCACGGTAATTCAAGATTCAAGATTCAAGATAGATTTAATTGTCACATGTGCCTGATGGCACAGTGAAATTAATTTCCATACAGCCATACAATAAAAATCAACAGGACACAACACACTATAGGGTTTGACATAAAATATCCCCACACAGCAGAATCAAAGTTCCACACTGTGTGGGAAGGCACCAAAGTCAGTCTTCTTCCTCCACTATTCCCCGTGGTCAGGGCCTCCCCGTGCCCTCCGCAGTTGCCGTTAGGGGCGGCCCGATGTCCAGGACCGCTCGCCGGGGTGTTGTAAGTCCGACGTCGGGGCTGCGGGACACCAGAGTCGGCCCCCTCCTACCGGAGTCTGCGGCTCCCAAAGTCCGCAGGCCGCGCCGGGTGGAGACTGCTGCTGGAGACCCTCTGCAAGGTGTCCCAGGACTCCACAATGACGGTCAGCGCCGCCCCCGTTGGAAGCTCTCCGCACCAGAGCTTCACGATGTTGGAGCAGCGACCCAACGCTCCGGAGCTCCAACGGCGACCCAGGTAGGCATCGCCCGCTCCGCGGTGACTCCAGCGCTGCGCCGCCGCTGTAGCAGCTCTGGTCCGGTTCCCGGTCCCCAGCAAGAAAGGCCGCTCCGATCCAGCTGGTAGGCCACGAGGTGGGGGGCGAGGACGCGACTCGGAGAAATAGTCGCGTCCCTGCCAGGAAGAGACTGAGAAACGGTTTCCCCCTTACCGTGCCCCCCTCCCCCACATAGAAAAGTTAAAGTTTCCCCCAACACAAAACTTTGGACTAACTAAAAATAATAAAAAAGACAGAAATAACAGACAGGCTGTAGGCAGAGGCTGCTGCCGGTGCAGCGCCCCTAGTCATGACTGGATTTTACTTACTTGAATTTATGAAATACTAAAGGATTCTTATTGTCTGTAAAACAAAAAAAAAGAACGAGTTCCAACCCATACTGCATTTTAAGATTTACAAAATGTCCTTACTTTGTATTGTATTGTATTGTATTCAAATTTATTGTCATTGTCTCAATTTGAGACAACAAAATGAATTTCCCTTACAGGCAGTATCATAAAAATAAAAAAATCATTAAAAAATAAATAAATAAATAATAAAACATATTAAAAATAAAATTGAAATTGAATTTAAAAAAAGCACAAACACAGAAAGTCCACGACACAACATAACATAAATGGCACCAAGGTGAGGATGGCACCATAGTCCAGCCAGCCTCCCCTCTGTGTTCATCCGTGGTACATTTTATTATGTGGTGTTTCAGATCAATGTGATTGAACACATTCGATTTTTGGAGTTGTTTTCAAATAATGTACACAAATAATACTAATTGTTTGTATTTGTTTTTTTGAATAAGGATGATTGTTATCAACTACAAAGTTTGAATATAGTTATTAATTATTGTAAAGACTTAGGATGGATAACCTAGTGGTTGCTTTTAAAAATTGTATAATGAAATTGTAAGCTCACTCTTCACAGTATAAGATGCATGTAAATACTGTACATTTGCTTTAAAAGCTTTCTTTCTTCCGGTAGTACAAATACAAACGGGCATTTGTGGAAGAGAGGGGGCAACAGATCGGGTGCCGCAGTGTTGATGATGATAAAAAAATGAAGCATTTACTGGCTGCCAGCAGACTGCAGAGTGCCAATGAATACAAGAGAGAGTTTGAGGAAGGTAAATCCAAGTACCATCTCCACCTGGACCAGCCTGGTTTTGTACAAGCTAAAAGAAGTCAGGAGCAAGCTAGTAATATTAACTACAGGCAGCGCTTGCATCAATGGACATGTGATGCGGAGCAGCTAAATGTGAAGCATGCTCGAGAAGCCTACAAACTACAAAGTGATGTAAGTAATTGTAATTGGTTTCTGAATTAAGCTTGCATGTAGATTTGAACGAACAATGTGATCGTTTTCCAAGGACAAGAAAGTCCATTGACTATAATGAATAAGCAAATGATGAAATGTGGTTTAGATACAGGTGTTTCGTAACATTCTAGTTTTGGTTTTAGAGCTACAACATGGAAACAGGCCCTTCGGCCCACTGAGTCCACACCGACCAGCAATCAACCATACACTAGCTCTATCCTATACACTCAGGACAATTTACAGAAGCCAATTAACATACAAACCTGCACATCTTTGGAATGTGGGCCGAAACCAGAGCACTCGGAGAAATCTCCCATGGTCACAAGGAGAATGTGCAAACTCCATACACACAGCACCCAAGGTCAGGATCGAGACTGGATCCCTGGCGCTGTAAAGCAGCAACTCTACCACTGCACCACTGTGCTGCCCGAACATTGTACATGTGTTCTTTTTTAATTCATTTACAAAAATCCGGCATACAAGAACCAGAGGATTTATTCTGGTCCAACAGATAAGAAAGATAGGAATATCCCAAGCCCAGTAATCATATCCTGATATAGAGGGCAGCAATGACAGAGTGCTGGTATCAGGGGATTGTCACAGCTTTTTTGATAAGAAATAAACTAAGCAAATACAAAATACACACATTTTTAAGCTTAATATATCTGCTAAAATCAAAAATGTCCCCACTAATGACATAGAGTGGATGTGGAGAGGATATTTCCAGTAGTGGGAGAGTCACGGACCAGAGGGCACGGCCTCAGAATAAAAGGACATACCTTTAGAAAGGGGATGGTGGTGAATCTGCGCAATTCATTGCCACAAACAGCAGTGAAGGCCAAGTCATCGGGTGGAGATCGATAAGTTCTTGATTAACGGGGAGAAGGCAGGAGAATGGGGTCGAGAAGGAAAAATAGATCAGGCATGATCAAATGACGGAGCAGACTCGATGGTTTGAATGGTCTAATTCTGCTCGTGCTCTGTGGCTTAAGATGTAGCAAATAGCTTTTACATCGTGGGTGATTCTGGAGCAAAATGGCCCGGAGGTTTCTCACACACACTCATCGCCTGTATATTTCTTCCCAGGTTGCTTACAAATCTGACCTTAACCGGACCCGTGGGATTGGTTGGACTCCGCCGGGTTATCATAAAGTTGAAATGGTTAGACTCGCTGCTAACATGCCCCATGCAAAAGGCCTGGACACTCTAGATGCTGCCACTCAGTTGGAACAATTCACGGTGAGTTGTGCCACAAAGGGGCACGTGGCAAGGTATTGCAGGAGTCATTGATTTCTTATTATGTCACGAGTTATTGATTAAGATACATCCATCAGAACAGGAAAGCAAAAACCCGCAGATGCTGGAAAACTGAATTAAAAACAGAAAATGCTAAAACATTCAACAACATCAGTGGAAAGAGAGACAAAATTAACTTTTCAATTTGACCTGGAATATACACCCTGTTTTCTTTCCACAGATACGGTCTGACTGACGTTTTCCAGCATTTTCTGTTTTTATCATCATAGAACATCGAACGGTGCAGCACAGGAACAAGCCCTTTGGCCCACATTGTCTGCGTTGAACATGATGCCAAGCCCTTGCGTTCCCTCTCTATCCCCTTCCCATCCCAGTTCTCCCACCAGTCTTACTGTCTCCGACTACATTCTATCTTTGTTCCGCCCACTCCCCTGACATCAGTCTGAAGAAGGGTCTCGACCTGAAATGCCTTCTCCCCAGAGATGCTGCCTGTCCCGCTGAGTTACTCTAGCATTTTCTGTCCACCTATGATGCCAAGCACAATTCTTATCCGCATGCACATCACCCATATCCCTCCATTCCCTGCATATCCAAACACCTATCTAAAAGTCTCTTAAACACAACTATCATATCTGCCTCCACCACAAGCCCTGTCCAACATTCACCATCATCTCCACCTTTAAACATTGCTCCTTTCACCTCGAGTTACGGCTTCGAGTTTTTTGATATTTCTAGCCTGGGGAATAGGTTCTGACTACCTACGCTATCTATCTCTCTCCTTACTTTATATCCAGGCACCTCGTGTTTTACATAGTGGAGTTTAAGTGCTTGAAAACCGGTACATAATTCAAAATGTGTAAATTGAACATGTACGCCACCATGCCAGTACCATAGTACATTTGAGCGAGCTATTTCGAAAGTCAAGCTTTGGTATTAAAAATGCATAAATCCAAGGCATATAACACAAAGTGCCTGTACTTCAGGTCACCCCTAAACCTTTGGTATTCCATGGAAAACAATCCAAGACTGTCCTCCCTCTCCCTGTGGCTATTACCCCAGAATCGAGACATCATTACAGTAAACCTCCTTTGCATCCTTTCTAAAGCCCTCAAATCCTTCTTGCAATGAGGTATATCAATATATCAGTATTGATATAGTCATTCTCATCAGCAGACAGCAAACATGAAATTGTCATAATGGCAGCACTGCATTAACCAGGGCTAACCAAGAGCTGCTCCTAGTTCTGCCCCTTTAACTTCACAAGGTGTGCATTAAAAATCCTTGCATGGTGATGTGGAGCACAGGGGACTTTGTGATCATTCTCTGCCTCTATAATGATAGACAACCAGATTTTGCAGCACACAAACTCTTGAAGAATATTCTTTTTGTCTGGTTTCCTTTCTTTGATGAAACAAGTTAAACTCTGAATCTGTGCATCAATAGCATAGGATCATTAAAGGCACATTACACATTGAAAGCGTATAAGTGAACCAGATAAAATATGATCTAAATTTAAACAGTATGATCCCCGAGTAACATTGGGTGTGATAAGAAATGAGTTCACCAAAAATAATGCTTTAATATGACAGCCACAGTCAAATTGAAAGCATCGGGGAATGTAAGAATATCACACATACATTCAGCATCTGATGTCAAATGAAGATCTTAATAAATGGCAGATTCAGGTTAAGTTGCACTTGTGCATTTGGAGTCTTACTGACCTAGATCCATTCTATGCATTTGGGTAATGAAGCATTAAAACAAGAACTTCGGGAATAGAAACATAGAAACATAGAAACATATAAAATAGGTGCAGGAGTAGGCCTGGTGGGTAGTTTCTTCAATAAATGATGCTTACCCTTTAAATGAATGGTCAGAAGATAAAAGTGCACCATGCACCCTGACTTCTGAAATGTCCTCTGGCAGATACTGCTCCCCAGGGGAGCGGCAAGTTCAATAATTACCTTTTTAAAGTACAGGAAATCATTTATATGTCTATGTACTCAGAATGATGTGAAGGAGTCTAATCAAATTATATTGAAGGACAATTTAAAATATCCTACATTTCTGAAGTTTTAATGCTTGAAGCAATTCTTTGTGCTTTCTTGATGGTTGCACTGGAAAATGATTGATGTCTTATAGAATGTGACTGCAAAGTATTAACACAGAATTATTATGCATGAAGCCAAAAGCTCATGTTCCTCTTTTTATTATCAGCAAGCTCAGGCAAACAGGAGTACAGAAGATTCTCAGCGGACAGATGTGATGCCAGATGCAACTGAGCTACTTCAAGCGAAGAGGTTCAAGATGAAACTCAATAAAAAATAAAATGCTCACACGACTAATTGCTGTCCTAGTTTTTAAATGGCACATTTTGCCCAACATTATATATAAGCTACATTTAATTTTTAGTCAAATTTTGCATACATAATTAATGCACCTTCTGCACTGCAAGGTACTTTTCTTTAATAATTTTCTATTCATTCATGGATTAAACAATTTTAACATAATTTTTGTCTAATTTTAAAAGTATGCATTAAAAATTATGAAAGTCTTGAATTTAAGTCTTGAATGTGTTCTTTTTTTGGTTAGCAAATGTTAGGCTTTACTACAGACCAAACAGGAATAGTTCATTTCACTTTAGCATGTGGCCATATTTGATTAAAAACATTCCCCATAAATGATGGGAGAGTTTTTCTTGGTGGGCAAAAAATACTTAAGCCACTGGAGGTATTTAGCAAATTTCACTTAACTTTTGTACAACACAATATACTGGAGGAAATCAGCGGGACAGGCAGAATCTCTGGAGGGCATTGATAAATGCCATTTCGGGTTGAGACCCTTCTACTGATGGGTCATGCATGAAGAAGTGTCCTAACCGAAAACATTGCTTATCCATATCCTCCAGCGATGCTGCCTGACCCGTTGAGTTCTCCACCACTTTGTGTTCTACTCAAGATTCCAGCATCTTCAGTTCCTTATGTCTCCACTTAACTTGTGGCAGCCACGCGGATAAACCCGTCTTCCTGTTTTATGTGATTAGCTTTGAGTGCTAAATGGGAACTCTGCAGAAACTCCAGTGTCTGGTGAAGTGTGAAATTGGTTTGTAGGTAAAGTTTTTTTCAGGATGGGTTGGAGGACTTGTGGACAGGAGGAAGTTGGGCAATACATATGGGGTGGAAATAAAAAACAAATCCCAAGTAGTTGCAATACTAATTATAATTGATATTGAAATACATGATATTACAATATGTTGTCAATATCACAACATGACATTGTAATATCCATCATGTAATAAATAATGTAGCTATTAGAAATTCCACAGAAACTCTGAAAAAAAAGTGCTAGAGTAACTCAACGTGTCAGGGAGCATCTGTGGAGGGAATCAACAAGTCTGAAAAATGTTATAACCCAAAGCATCGTTTGGCCATTCCGTTCACAGTTGCTGCCTGATGTGCTGAATTACTCCAGCACTTTGTGTTTTGTTCTAGATTTCAGTATCTGCAGTTCGTTTCTCAAATAAGTTGAGTAGCCCTGGTAATTTAGAAAAATGATACACATCGTCCTTGATCATGCTTTTTTACTACAGTCATTTGAGTCTTCCCAATCTATAATAAAGCTGATTGTCCAGGTTGGCTCTTTCCTTCTCATTCTCTTCTTCCCCCTTCTCCCCCAGTCATCATCTGCTTGCAGCATAACAGGTAGCTCTTCTTCTGATGCTTCTTCTTCTCGTTTGGATTAGTGGGCTTTGAGGTGATCAATGAGATCAAAGTGGTAACCGCAGACTCTTCCACAGAAGGGGCAGAGGGTACCTGATGGGGCGGGTGCGCAGGTAGTTTCTGCAGTGGAATGCTTCTTCTGTTTCTCTGTGGGATCCTGATGCATGGGGTCTAGACTCCCAATTGCATTGTGCATGTTGTTTCTTTGCATAATCATCGGTGATGGTTCCAAAATGTCAGTGGGAATGTTTCAAGGAAACGGTGAGAACTTCCTTAAGTTTTTTCCACTCCCTAGCCAATAATCTCTTCCTATGACAGAGCTTGGTATAGAGCATCTGTCTCGGTGGTCTGCTATTGATGATGCAAACAATGTGGTTTGCTCCATTGAGCAAATTGTGTTTTAATAACTTTAATGTAACGGCAAGAGGTGTGGACACAGTGGGACGGCACAGTGGCACAGCGGTAGAGTTGTTGCCTTACAGCGCCAGAGACCCGGGTTTAATCCTGACTAGGGGTGCTGTCTGTACAGAGTTTGTATATTTTCCCCGTGGCCACATGGCTCTTCTACGGGTGTTCAGGTTTCCTCCCACACCCCAAAGATGTACAGGTCTGTAGGTTAATTGACTGTGGTAAAATTAAAAATTGTCGCTGGTTTGTAGAATATTGCTAATGTGCGGGGTGACCACTGGTTGGCGCATACTCGATGGCCGAAGGGCTTGTTTCTGCACTGCATTTCAAAAGTAAACTAATATAAGATTCCTACTATAGATATGCTGTACATTGCTTTAAAAGAAGAGTCATTGGCCATATTGTCACCAATGAATCCTTGTGCTTAGTGGACGACGTTTACATGTTTATGGTGGGTTGAATGAGAGAATAGTAGCATAATGATTAGGCTATTGGATTATAAATTTAGAGGCCTGAATCAAGGATCTGGAGTTCAAATCTCTGACTTGTAAAAACTCACCTGATTCACTTATGCCCACTTTAAGGAAAGGTAAATGGAATTTCTGTTCTCCAACTACATGGTTGAATTTTAACTCCACTATGAAATTACCTTATAAACCATTCATTTTAGGGGCAATTAAGCTTTGTTAATAAATGTCAACCTATCCAACAATGGTAACAACTCATAGATCGATATAAATTGAAAATATATCCCAGACCATCAAAGTATGAGGGTGTCAATACTGGTTCTTGATTCCCCCACTCTGGGTAAAAGACTCTACATTTAGCCTCTCTAATCTCCTCATCATCTCATGCACCTCAATAAGATCACCCCTCATCCTCCTGTGCTCCAAGGAGTCCTTGCCTGCTCAACCTCTCCCTGTAGCTTCGGGTCCTTCAAATGGTGTTCCCTGTCTGTTTTATTCATGTTCAAGTTGTGAGTTTAGATGAGGTCATGGGCTGGAGGGTGGACATTCAAAATGGTGGCGTGAGTATTATATCTGTGCTGTTCACCTGTGGGCTGCTCATTATTCTTGTTGTCACCCACTGACGTCCAGAGCATTATTACAGAGCTGCATGCATGAGTGGTGGATGACACTTTTAATTGCCACACAGTGCCCAGAGCTGCCAAACAGTGGCTACTGATGACCCTGAGTTCACACTCGGGGTTTGTAAGATCTATGTCTAAGCAGCAGCCTTCATTACTGCAACCCTCCTGACTGCCTGAGTACTAGGAATTGAAACATAAAAGGAACTGACAGCATAGACTTAATCCACAAGTAGATGATATTTAATCTTGCATGATGTTGACAATGCATGAAACAGCCAAAGAGATAATAAGAATCACCCCAGACAGGTGTGAATCGCTTCCAGACAGGATGAAACACATAAAACTGTTTCAGAAGTGTCATTGACCAGATTTAAACAGTAAGATCCTTCAATATCTAAGCATTTGAGCAACTACTGTTGGCACTGTGTGAAGTTCAAGACCCTCAGCAGTCTATAAACAGGAGGAAGACTGAGATTGCAGAGATATGACTTTAAAAGCACAGGGAACTGTGCTCAGCTCCCGACAGAAGGGACAAGAAAGGAACCGAGCTCCTGTCCTCTGAATGGGGGCATGTGCTGCACTTCCAGGACACTTGATTAAAATTTCTGCAAGTATGCCAGTCTGTTTGATCTTCTCTGAATGCATTCCTAGAATTCTGTCGTTCCTGCGCCCATTGCTAAAATAATTAATGCGAGCCACTTCAAAGCAAAGAGGGCTGTGCATAAATCTTCCTCAAGTGGAGGAGGAGTTATGCAGTAGTCTTTCCACATCCTTGACCTCACCCATCTGGTGCTGGTGGCATAATGAGGTGTTCAACAGCTGGAAACGGGACTGACTACTGTCTGTTGCCGTTGGCTGGTCTGTGTGCCAGCATCTCGGCCCTTCTGAGAGTTCCCCCTCATAATCTAATCCATCAGGTATTGGCTTTAAAATGAAACCATCACCACCTGCATGCCTTTCTTGCAGAAGACTACCACTGAGGTCAACCCATGTAATGCTGGCTTTGTGCCTTAAATTGTCTTTGGTAAGCAGCCAGGATTCGGTTACGGAGTTCCTATAACAAATATTATCTGAAAGATCTGATAGTTTTTACTGGGCATTAAAATTTAAAGCAGAACATTATTTTACAGTAGGTTACACAAAAAAGTTGGAGAAACTCAGCGGGTGCAGCAGCATCTATGGAGCGAAGGAAATAGGCAAAGTTTCGGGCCGAAACCCTTCTTCAGACCAGTATATTGCTATTTTGCAGCAATGATAAATGATAACGTGTTATTCATTTATAATTATACCAGTAAAGTATCCAGCCTACGAGAGGCGGGAAATGGTTGCAAACCTGCCAGGCTTTGTATTTTGTAACAAATTTATAGTGATGATTGCTATCAATTCTGGTTGCAACAGAGTGTAATAATTGTAACCAGCAATTTGGATTGCCACTCAGTACACTGCTGAGAAAACCGATAGACTTTCCATATTGTTGAACGACAATTTAATTCCAGTAGCCAAGGCCTTGAAGTATCTAAATAATGCAATAACTGCAGTCACTACCTCCAATTTCATATCATTCTTTGATACCAACTTTAATAATCTCTATTATACAGGGCTGACGTCAAATCTGCTTCTTGGGACTTAATACAATACGAACATTGTAGGGAAAGATTTACAAGCAGTTTGGTTAACTGGAATTATCAAAAGAAAAGAGATGGCCAAACACTTTTCTTTCAGGGTATGGAAAGTTATATTTTATTAACCATTAATACACAGGGTGGGCAACACAACCTGCAGCTGAGCTACCAAATTTATTTTTTGATTTCATTTGCATGTTGAAACAGTAAAATCTAATTAATTATTCCTTGAATCCAGTTATGGAATGTGCTGACACGAGCATAAACACCAGGCTTGTTCTTCAATCCACAGCGATCCCCCCAGCTCACTATTCCATAGACCTGATAACGTCCATCCTTCAAACAGGTCAGTGGACCTCCTGAGTCACCCTGTAGCAAAATGAACAGTCACATTATTCAATTTTTTCCCTTATTTCTTTACATTTATTCCCTTCCTCTGCTATTTAGGTCTTTGGCTTTTGCTGATTGCAGTTTGAATCAATCACAAAGCTACACGGCCTGGAAACAGACCCGTCGGCCCAACTTGTCCATGCCCATCAACTTGACTAACAGAGATAGTTCCATTTCCCTGTGTCTGGCCCCATCACACTCCAAACGTTTCCTATGTTACTATCCAAGTGTATTCTAAATGTTGTAATTGCAGCAATGGGGTCAAGGAAAGAGCGTTCACGTCGCGGCCCTGTTTCCACCAATCTTTCCACCACCACACACAAGAAGCACAAGAAGCACAAGACAGACACCATTGTGCAGATGCCGAGATAGTGTCCAGCTCTGGCTGAACAACTTCTAATCTTGTATGTCAACTCGATAAGAAGAAGAAAAATTGTAGCAATGGGGGTCAGCACTAAACCAGTGTTGACTGGAGCTACCACCCTTTCAGGTTTTTATAGAGTCATACATCATGGAAACAGGCCCTTCAGCCCAACATGGCCCTGCCGCCCAACATACCCCATCTACACTAGTTGCACCTGCCCATGTTTGGCCATTATCCCTCTAAATCTAATCTATCCATGTGCCTATCTAAATACTTATTTTATGTTGCAGAAGTACCTGCTATACATGTATTCAGTATTTAGCATTTTGAGATCTCTGGAATGTCCAGCATTCATTGCAGATCCATAAACGCTCTTGAGATGTTGCTGGTGAGATACCTTTCCAAACTGCTACAGTGCTTTTGGTAAAAGTATTCCCTCAATAATGTTGGGCGGGGAATTTCAGGATTCAGACAAAGGGATGATGAAAGAAAGGTGAAATATTTCTAAGTCTGGATTGAATGTAAATTACAAGGAAACGTGTAAATGGTGCTATTCCCAAACCCAGATTGACCAGTCAGTGGAAAGACTATACATGATTACAATCAAGCCATCCACAGTGTACAGATACAGGATAAAGGGAATAATGTTTAGCGCAAGGTAAAGTCCAGTCAGTCCAATTAAAGATAGTCCAAGCGTTTTCCTTTTGACTCCCTCGTGTTGGAGATGAAGGTCATTGCTGGCACTTTGTTGCACAAAATGTACTTTTCAACCATGTGCTGAATATTGGTCAGGACAGGCTACATGCAGGGTGGGTTGTCTCATTTGTTAACGTATTGGGAAGAGAATTGAACAATATGCTAACAGAAGCAAACATCCTCACTTCTGACCTAATGAATGGTGGAAAGATATTGATAACACTTTTGAAGATGGTTGGAACAAGGGTGCAGCCTTGAATAACACGTGCAGTGATATGCTAGGGTGGGATGATTCATCTCCATGAACACGACCACCTGTATTGCAAGAGGTGCTATTTCAACCATTAGTGTGTGTTTGATGCATTCTGACTTCAGCTTTTCCATGGCTCCTTGGTGGCCTGAATAACAGTCATGAGCAGTCACTCTCACCTCACCTCTGCAATTCCATTCTTTTATCCTTGATTACATCAAGGCTGGGATCAGGTTTGAAGCCAAAAAAATGCTCAACTGGTAATAGCTGAACTGGACATCAGCGAGCAAGTTACCCGTGAGCAACTGCAGCTTGATAACAGTTTTGTTGACTTCTTATATCATCTTGTTGTAGATGAATTGAGTCACATTGGATTTCTTCTGCACGTGTAAACCACTTGGTCAGTGCTTGTGTGTAACTATATGCAACTGCTTGGCTAGAAACATAACTAGGTCTGAAATACAGGGTTTCTGTACCATAGTCGTTTGGCTTGTTGCTTGGCCTTGACTATTTCTGATGCTCTTAGACTTTTAGTTTAGTTTAGTTTAGAGCTACATCACAGAAACAGGGCCTTCGGCCCACCAGATCCACGTCAACCTGTGAACTCCGTTACACTAGTACACACTTTACACTAGGGATAATTTAGAATTTTCACCTAAGCCAATTTACCTACAAACCTGTATGTCTTTGGAGCGTTGGAGTAAAAGGGGGCACTCGGGGAAAACCCACGCGGTCACGGAGAGAGCGTCCAAGCTCCATACAGACAACATCCCTAGTCAGGGTCGAACCTGAGTCTCTGGCGCTATAAGGTAGCAACTCTACTGCTGCGGCACTGCGCTGCCCAGTGATGCTCTCAGACTTTTCTTGATATCATGTGGAGTGAATGGAATTGGCTAAAATGTGGGTTCTGTATTGGTGGGGATCATCTTTAGAAGCTAAGATGGATCACATTTTCAACACATCTGGCCGAACATGGTTGCAGGTGATTCCACCTCGCCTCTAGCACTCACATGCTGGGATCTGCCTTCACAGATGAAGGGAGTGTTTTTGGAGACTCCTCCTCCCATCAGCTATCTAGTTGTCCAGCATCGCTCAGGTTAGAGGTTGCAGAATGGCTGAGCTTTGGACTGATCTGTTGGTTATGAGATGGCCCAGCTGTCTATTGCATGCTGTTATGTATGTAAACTGACAGTTCCTGGGATGTTGTGCCTTATTTTAAAGGTAAGAAAGTCTTGTGGATGATTGAAACAATACAGAACACAGTGGAAACACTCAGTAGGTCAGATAGCGGGTGCTGAAAAAGAAACAGAATTAATGCTCTCCCGAGTTTAAAAAAAAATCAAACTCGTGGTAAGCACGTAGAATGTACGTAGCGGATACGTCGGAGCTCGGGGACGTCTCTTAGTGGATCGTAACGCTAACAGCAGGTACTCGGGAAGACTCATGAAGATTTTTCAACATGTTGAAAATTTTTCAACATGTTGAAAAATGTCCACGAGAGCCCCGAGTACCTACGAGCGGCCATTACCGTAAATCTCCGAGTTCTAATCAGGGCAACGCGGGAGAACTCTTGAATGAACTCGTAGAGTGGGACAGGGCTATTAGTCAGAAAGGTACTGGTGAAGGGTTCTATTATCCAACCTGAAACATTAACTCTGATTCTCTTTGCATAGATGCCGCCTGACCCGCTGAGTACTTTAATCATTTTCTGTTTTTTTGCCCCAGATTTACTGACAATCTGCACTTTACAAAATGTCCTTACTTTCAAAAGGGTTGTTTAAAAAAACACAAAAAGGAGAACATTCTTATAGAAGACGAGAGACAAAATACATTTATATACAGTAACAAGATAAAAATACAAAACTTAATGGTTTAAGATCGAAATTAGATTGAAACTAAAAATTAAGCCCATTAAATTTTTTTAAAGCCTCATATAAAATAATATTTTATAGTTGGAGGAATCATACAAAAGGCATCTGTTTGTAGCTGAAGAAAGCATTCAAAAATATAAGCAAAAAGGAAAGGCAAATTACAGAGTGTAGCCAAAGGTAGTCAAAAATGCTTTAGGACCAAGTTAGTGGTAAAGCAAAGGTCATGGACCAGATGGGCCTATTAGAAGATAAATTGGGTAAAACTATTACAGATGATTAGGATATGGGAAACATATTGAATAGATTTTTCACATCAATTTTCACAATTGAAGACTGTAGGCAAATTGCAGCCAGAGTGAATGAGACTCAATGAGCCACAGAACCTCTCAAAGTTAGAAAACAGTGGACCAGAGTTTGCAGCAATAATGACCGCAAGGCTACTGATGCTCGCTGTTATTATTCGAGGAGAACTGACAACAACTTTGGGATTTCTGCCCTTTCCTACTTTGACAGATAAACTCTGAAGCTGCTGTCAATAAATTCAGAGACTCCCTTAGCTGTGCTGTTTGTGGGTTTTTTCAACCACAGCCAAGAGGAATCACTAAAATTGACACTTTCATTTAAGCTATTTATGAACTAGTCTCTCTGCAAAATACCCTGGCAACTTTACACATTGTTGTATGTGATCCAATATTTTTTTTTAGTGGCTTATACTGAGCAATAACATGTGCATAAGGAAACTATTCAGTCTGAACGAAAACTATATACTAACTAAAAATATTTCAGCATAAGGGCAAAAATTGATTTTGCTTTATCTGCTGAATATGTAATGCAATAAGAGATGCTTATTGAACTTTGGTTCTGAGATTTACCTTCATTAATTTCAATAAAACAACATTTCAAAAGTAGAGCTCAGTGCATTCTGTTATTATGTATTCTAGCATATGCAATCAAGGACTAATTGCTATCCTCAGGGATTTTAAATGTTTTTTTTTTAAATGCTCACATGATATTTCAGCTTATTTCTTAATGTTGCCTATGTCCCAGTATTTATTTACCATTTTGTATATTATTTTATAATGTAGTTAAAAAGGGTGGCAGAGTAGCTCAGCAGTAGAGTTGCTGCCTTACAGCGCTAGAGACACGGGTTCCTATTGGAGCCTACCAGAGAGAAGGCAATTCTGGATTTAGTGTTGTCTAATGAACCAGATTTAATAAGGGAACTCAAGGTAAAGGAACCACTAGGAGGTAGTAACCATAATATGATGTTTTAATCAGCAATTTGAGAGGGAAAAGTGTCAGTGTTGCAGTTGAACAAAGGGAACTATGAAGGCATGAGAGAGAAGCTTGCCAAGGTCGACTGGAAAAGGATCCCAGCAGGAGTGATGGTGGAACAGCAATTATAGGAATTTCTGGGCATAATGCAGAAGATGCAGGATCATTTCATTACAAGATTCTATGAGAGTAAGAGACAACCGTGGCTGACAAGGGAAGTTAAGGATGGAATAAAACGAAAAGAAAAGGCGTATAACATAGCAAAGAGTAGTGGGAAGCCAGAGGATTGGAAAACGTTCAAAGGACATCAGAAGGTAACAAAAAGGGCAATACGGGGTGAAAAGATGAAGTATGAAGGTAAGCTCGCCAATAATATAAAGAAGGATAGTAAAAGCTTCTTTAGGTATGTTAAGAAAAAAAGATTAGTAAAGACAAATGTTGGGTCCTTGAAGGCAGAAACAGGTGAAATTATTATGGGGAGCAAAGAAATGACGGAAGAGTTGAACAGGTACTTTGGTTCTGTCTTCACTAAGGAAGACACAAACAATCTCCCAGATGTACTAGAAGACAGAGGATCTAGGGAGACAGGGGAACTGAACGAAATTTGCATTGGGCAAGAAATAGTATTGGGAAGATTGATGGGACTGAAGGCAAATAAAACCCCAGGGCCTGATGGTCTGCATCCCATGGTACTCAAGGAGGTGGCCCTAGAAATTGTAGACACATTGGTGATCATTTTCCAATGTTCAATAGATTCAGGATCAGTTACTGTGGATTGGAGGGAAGCTAATGTTGGAGCGAACAAGAAAACAGGGAATTATACACCAGTTAGCCTGACATCGGTGGTGGGGAAGATGCTGCAGTCAATTATTAAAGAAGTAGTAATGGCGCATTTGGATATCAGTAAAAGGATTAGTCCAAGTCAGCATGGATTTATGAAGGGGAAATCCTGCTTGACTAATCTTCTGGAATTTTTTGAGGATGTGACAAATAAAATGGATGAAGGAGAGCCAGTGGATGGAGTGTATCTGGACTTTCAGCATTCATTAAGGTCCCACACAGGAGATTAGTGGGCAAAATTAGAACACATGGTATTGGGAGTAGGGTATTGACATGGATAGAGAATTGGTTGGCAGACAGGAAACAAAGATTAGGAATAAATGGGTCCCTCGTCAGAGAGGCAGGCAGTGGCAAGTAGCGTGCTGCAAGGCTCGGTGTTGGGGCCACAACTATTTACAATATATATAATGATTTAGATGATGGAAATTAAAGTAACACTAGCAAATTGGCAGATGACACAAAGCTGGGTGGCAGTGTGAACTGCAAAGAGGATGCTAGGAGGTTGCAGACTGACTTGGACAGGTTGAATGAGTGGGCGGATGCATGGCAGATGCAGTATAATGTAGATAAATGTAAGGTTATCCAATTTGGCGGCAAGAACAAGGTGGCAGATTATTATCTCAATGGTGTCAAGTTAGGTGAAAGGAATTGCAATGAGATCTGGGGGTCCTTGTACACCAGTCACTGAAAGTAAACACGCAGGCACAGCAGCCATTGAAGAAATCTAATGGCATGTTGGCCTTCAAAACGAGAGGATTTGAGTGTAGGAGTTCTGTAGTTGTACAAGGCCTTGATGAGACCATATCTGGAGTACTGTGTGTAGTTTTGGTCTCCAAATTTGCGGAAGGACATCCTTGCTATTGAAGGAGTGCAGCATAGGTCCACGAGGTTTATCCCCGGGATGGCGGGACTGTCATATGAGGAAAGATTGGAAAGACTGGGCTTGTATTCACTGGAATTTAGAAGGATAAGGGGGGATCTCATAGAAACATATAAAATTATAAAATGAATGGATAAACTAGATGCATGAAAAATGTTCCCAATGTTGGGGGAGTCCAGAACCAGGGGCCACAGTCCAAGAATAAAGGGGAGGCCATTTAAAACAGATGAGAAAAAATGTTTTCACCCAGAGAGTTGTGAATTTGTGGAATTCTGTGCCATGGAAGGCAGTGGAGGCCAATTCACTGGATTAATTTAAAAGAGAGTTAGATAGAGCTCTTGGGGCTAGCAGAAACAAGGGTTATGGGGAGAAGGCAGGCACGGGTTACTGATTGTGGATGATCAGCCATGATCACAATGAATGGCAGTGCTAGCTCGAAGGGCCGAATGGCCTCCTCCTGCATCTATTTTCTATGTTTCTATGATCCTGACCACGGGTGCTGTCTGTACAGAGTTTTTATGTTCTCCCTGTGACCACGTGGATTTTCTCCAAGTGCTCCGTTTTCTTCACACACTTCACTTCGGTAAAATTGTAAATTTTCCCTAGAGCTAGTGTATGGGGTGATCGTTGGTCGGTGCAGAATTCTTTGCACCACTGTGGAATTCTTTGCCACACAAGACTGTGGATTTCATTGCCACACAAGGCTGTGGAGGCCAAGTCAATGAATATTTTTAAAGGCAGAGATAGATAGATTCTTGATTAGAATGGGTAACAAGGGTTATGAGGAAAAGGCAGGAGAATGAGGTTAGTAGGGAGAGATCGATCAGCCATGATCAGAGTAAACCTTATGGGCCAAATGGCCTATTTCCACTCCTCTCACATGACCTTATGACTCGGTGGGCCAAAGGGCCTGTTTCCACGCTGTATCTCTAGTCTACAGTACAAAATGGTGCTTTTTACTTTCTGACCTGCTGTCTCTAAGGATTATTGACTATGATTGAGGGGGCAACCAGCCAACCCTATGACACCATAACTGTTGCACCTAGGATTACATTGAATACTGTGAGCAATTTTGGGCTCCATATCTGAGGAAGAAAGTACTGGCTCTGGAGAGGGTCCGGAGGAGGTTTACAAGAATTATCCCAGGAATGAGTAGGTTAACATATGGTGAGCATTTCTCAGCACTGGGCCTGTATTCGCTTGAGTTTAGGAGAATGAGGGAGGACCTCATTGAAACGCTGAAACAGTGAAAAGTTGGGATAGAGTGGACGTGGAGAGGATGTTTCCACTAGTGGGAGAGTCTAGGATTAGAGCTCATAGCCTCAGAATTCAAGGGCATTCTGTTAGGAAGGAGATGAGGAGGAATTTCTTTAGAGGGTGGTTAATCTGTGGAATTCTTTGCCACAGAAGGCCGTGGAGCCAAAGTCAATGGATATTTTTAAGGCCGAGATAGATTCTTGATTAGAACGGGTGTCAGAGGTTACGGGGAGATGGCAGGAGAATTGCGTTAGGAGGGAGAGATGGATTAGCCATCATTGAATGGCGGAGTAGACTTGATGGGCCAAATGGCCTAATTCTGCTCCTATCACTTATGATCTTATGAGCTGACTATTGACAGGAACCCATTCAGAAAAAGGAGCCGGTCTCCCCACAGAAATCCCCGAACCTTCGTGGGAAACAAGGTGAGAAACCTTTGTGGGAAACAACTGCATATTTTGTGCTCAGATTGTGTTGCAAGAATGAATGAGGCATAGAATCTCTTGAAATACAATAAATATAACATTGAAATCCTCAAAGGATTAAAACCAAAAAATAATGATGGTCCGTTTTATGATTTTCAGAGCTACAGAAAGGGTCAATGACCAGAGGATGCTAAGGATTCAGGATAGGGGAATGAAAACTATGAGCATGATTTTTACTCCCTTGTCGGTGAGATAGTACTGTGAAGGTGGTAGCCAAAAGTTAGACGTCCATGTACAACAAAGTCTGAATCAATGCATTTTTTAGTGGTTTACACGAAAAGAACAAATAGAAATGGCAAGAAGCATATAGATTGTAGCTCTGGGGCAGGTATAATTACATAAAGGTGTCAGTGTGCAACTACGTTTTGAAGAACCATGCCTTGTATCATTAATATTGTAGATGCTTCTTCGAAAGGAATAGGCTGCGATTTACAGGAGGTTGATGCAGAATAACATCATTATACTCTGCCAAAATAATTTACTCGTGCTCGAAAACAAATGGGTTAATTATGAGGATTATTAAGAGGCTTTGGGGGGGGGGGGGGGTGGGGGGGGTGTATAGTGGTTTACACTGTCTTTGAAGAGAACTGAAGTCCTTTTCGGAGTAATTAAATTGTACTCATTGTACTAATGGAGCAGGTATTTTTAATAGCGTGTTCCTGAGATAGCTATCAAAATTTACAGTGGGATCTTGATCAGCTGAGCTAGTGGGCTCAAGAATGGCTCATGGAGTTTAATGCAGGTGAGTGTGAGGGATTGCATTTTGAGAATTCAAATAGGACATGACCTACACAGTGAATGGTGATAGCTCCCTCGGGAGTGCTGTAAAGCAGAGGACTCTCAGGGTACAGATACACAGTTCCATGCAAATGGTGTGACAAATACTGTAGATAGGGTAAATAGATAGGTTTGTTTCGGTGCCAAAATGTGTACTGCCTAGGTGAAGTCTGCTGCACTATTTTACTGGGTTGTATGCAAAACAAAGCATTTCACTGTACTTGGGTATACGTGACTATAAAGTATCATTGAAAGAAGGCGTTTGGTATATTGGTCATCATCAGTCAGGGTAGTGAGTATATAAGTTGGGATGTTACAGTATGTTACAGTTGTACAAGATGTTGGTGAAGCTGCATTTGGAATATTGTGTTCAGTTAAGGCCATCCTGCTCTAGGAAGGATGTCATTAATCTGGAAAGAGTAATGATCTCATAAAGGTGTAGAATG
Organism: Leucoraja erinaceus; assembly: GCF_028641065.1. Taxonomy (NCBI): domain Eukaryota; kingdom Metazoa; phylum Chordata; class Chondrichthyes; order Rajiformes; family Rajidae; genus Leucoraja; species Leucoraja erinaceus. The sequence continues at coordinate 21,877,566 of NC_073391.1, read as the reverse complement.
GAAAATTCCAAGGTATTCACCCAGTAGTAATCTTGGAAAGTCAATATGATGGAGGAGTTATCCCTATTAAATCAATATTTTAGAATGTAGAATTTACTCTTGGGGATTCAATTATGATGAGACCCCATTGGTGTGAAGTGCGCCAGTGACTGAGTTAGCAGGTCTGAGGAAGCAGCCTACAAAAGGCAATATCCATCTAAAATGTGTTAATCACAGCCCTCTACAAGTATTTTGGTTTGTGGCTCACATATACTATCTGTTAAGAGGAATTGTTTAAAATTAATAGGCTTTGAATGAATTCATAATACTCAATTTGGAGTTCTACAACAAAGGATGAGCCTTTACTTCTCATATTTTAATAAAGCTCCCATCTTTACTTTAGTTTAGTTTAGAGATACAGTGTGGAACAGGCCATTCGGCGCAACAAGTCCGTGCACAACAATTATCACCCATACACTAATTCTATGTTATCCCAGTTTTGCATCCTGCACACATTGGTGCAATTTACAGGAGCCAATTAACCTACTACCCTGCACGTCTGGTATGTGAGAAGAAAACTGAGCACACGGAGAAAGCACACAGAGTCACAGGGAGAACAAACAGACAGTACCTGTAGTCAGGATCTATCCTGTGTCTCTGGCGCTATAAGGTAGCAACTACGCCTCTGCAAGTCACACCAGCCTTTATATCACGAATGTAAGTTTTATATCAATTTATTTCTGTCTGCACAACAATCCACTTTTTTGCAATGGCTGGGATAAGTGACAGCTGAAAACTGCCCTTCACTTGAGAGAGCATCTTTAATGCAACATTTTGATATCATCGGGCCACTTTGATTTTTGTGAGTTTTATGCCCATATATTTACACACAAGATTGAAGAGTTTGAATTTAAACCTCCTTGCAAAGAGGAATCATGTGGGATTGGAAAAGCTGAAATGAATCCAGGCTGCAAGGAAGCAAGAAAGCTACTATTATTTCCTGGCAATACTCCCTGGTTAGTAAAAGTCCAGTTGCATTCTTGGGCATTGGATCCAGTCTGTGCTAAGCTCTAATCACATAACGTGCTGGAATTTGTTGCATCAGGCTGTTTCAAGTGAGTGGGTGTTGAGAAAAGCTGTGGCAATTTGGCACATTGATTGACTTTTATCTACAGTAAGGTTGCATTTCTTGACCTCAGCTCCAGGTCCATCTCAAATACTGTGACATTTACCTCGGAGAAACAAGAGTGCAGACGCTGGAAGCACAAAAATAAAACTGCTGGAGGAGCTCAGTGGATCAAGCAGCATTTGTAGTGGGATAGTAGATATTTCAGGTCGAGAGCCAGTATCAGGACTCAAATCTTTCAATCCTGATCTAGACCTGAAAAGTTGATTCACTCTTTGCCTCCACTGATGATGTTTGATCTGCAGAGTTTCTCCAGCAGTTTATTTTTGCACAACATTTATCTTGCTCAATCATTTCCAGGTTACACTCTGTCCCTGGCATTTTGAGTAGCTCTACTTGATGAAAGTTCCTCAGCAGTGGATAATCTGTACGTTTAAGTGTGAATTTCCTACAGTCTCAAGGCTGAGTCTGTAGTGCGTGATGGAAGGCAGACTACATATTGGTGACTCTATGAGCCGTGTACTGATGCTTGTTATCATAAACTGCACTCACAAGATGTGTTTGCAGCCGTTCTATCATATCCTATTAATCCTGCAAGCTTTCAGTTTAGTTCTGAGTGACCTGCTTTACCAATTTTTCTCCCAAAACTCTTTTGCCACAAGTTTGCACAGTAAAGTAGAGCATGTTGGCTTGAACAATATATTGGATGGTGCTTTTTTTAAATGGATTCTACACAGTTAAATTTTATTGGAAGATGAGTCACATAAAGAAACTATGACATGGCAGTAGAGTTGCTGCCTTACGGAGCCAGAAACACGGGTTCAATCCTGACTGCGGATGCTGTCTGTACGGAGTTTGTACGTTCTCCCTGTGACTGCATGGGTTTTTTCCGGGGCTCCAGTTTCCTCTCACACTCTAAAGACGTGCAGGTTTGTAGGTTAATTGGCTTCCGTAAATTATACCTAGCGTGTAGGATATAACATGTGTGAGGGTGATCACAGGTTGGAGCAAACTCGGTGGGTCAAAGAGCCTGTTTCCATGCTGTATCACTAAACTAAATCAACAATCTGTCCTTCCTGTTTTTCAATTCAGTGATCTTTCTTCTAGTTTCCTGTGTGGATAACTTACTAATGCCTACAATTCCTAGTCATATGGAATGGTGTTCAGTGGTGTGTGGATGCTTGGGTCATTTGTGCAAATGTCATCACAATAAATGTGGGGTAGACCACAGCAGACAAGGCTGACACCTCTCTACCCTTCCCAGAGGACTCAACCTGAATCATTTCAAATGGTGAATATATTTTGCAATGGAATCATGCAACTGATCACTTACAAAATAAAAACACATGTTGGATCACTGTACAGTATGAGATTGATGCACCATCACAGGCCTCTGTGTTTTGCCTCTGCAAATTACCCTGCTAATTGATGTCTGCCCTCTGTTTCTATGCGTTTAATTTAATTTTTTGCTGAAATGTTTATGAACATATCTTCTGGACCTGCTGGAAGTATGTATTTCAAATATCTTCCCAAATCTAATTCCTTCAATCTTTCTATAAACATTTGCCATCATAATCATCATAAACATCATAATCATACTTTATTAGCCAAGTGTGTTTTGCACCATCCGCCTTGATCCTTGATCTTCTAGTGAATGGTTCTAATTCTGTAAGTATTTTTCTAAGAACAAAGACTCTTTATCCCTCTGATTGCCAGATGTGCTTTTCATAAGATCATAAGTGATAGGAGTAGAATTATGCCATTCGGCCCATCAAGTCTACTCTGCCATTCAATCATGGCTGATCTATCTCTCCCTCCTAACCCCATCCCCTGACTTCTCCCCATAACCTCTGACACCTGTACTAATCAAGAATTTATCTACCTCTACCTTAAATATATCCACTGACTTTGGCTCCACAGCCTTTTGTGGCAAATAATTCCCATAGATTCACCACCCTCTGATTAAAAAAATTCCTCCTCATCTCGTTCCTAAAATAACATCCTTTAATTCTGAGGCCAAGGACCTCTAGCCCTACACTCTCCCACGTTTGGAAACATCCTCTCCCCATTCACTCTTTGCAAGCCTTTAACTATTCTGTACATTTCAATGAGGTCCCCCCTCATTCTTCTAAACTCCAGCGAATATAGGCCCAGTGCTGTCAAACGGTCATCATATGTTAACCTACATATACAGTGCATTCAGAAAGTATTCAGACTCTTTCACTTTTTCCACATTTGTCAAGTTACAGCCTTATTTTAAAATAGATTTAATTATTTTTTTTATCATCAATGTACACACAATACCCCATAATGAAAAAGCGTAAACAGGTGTTTAGAAACTTTTGCAAAGTAATTAAAAATAAATAACTGAAATATCACATTTACATAAGTATTCAGACCCTTTGCTGTGACACTCAAAATTGATCTTCAGTTCATCCTGTTTCCATTGATTATCCTTGAGATGTGTCTACAACTTGGAGTCCACCAACGATAAATTAAATTGATTGGACATGATTTGGAAAGACACACACCTGTCTATACAAGGTCCCACAGTTGACAGTGCATGTCCGAGCAAAAACCAAGCCATGAAGATGAAGGAATTATCCATAGACCTCCGAGAGAGGATTGTGTCGAGACACAGATCTGGGGAAGGGTATAAAACAATTTCTGCAGCATTGCAGGTCCCGAAGAGCACAGTGGCCTCCGTCATTCTTAAATGGAAGAACTTTGGAACCACCAGGACTCTTCATAGAGCTGGCTGCCCTGCCAAATTAAGCAATCAGGGGAGAAGGGCCTTGGTCAGGGAGGTGACCAAGAACCCAATGGTCATTCTGACAGAGCTCCAGAGTTCTTCTGTGGAGATGGGAGAACCTTCCAGAAGGACAACTATATCTGCAGCACTCCACCAATCAGGCCTTTATGGTAGAGTGGCCAGACGGAAGCCACTCCTCAGTAAAAGGCACATGAAAGCCTGCTTGGAGTTTGCCAAAAGGCACCTAATGGATTCCCTGGTCTGATGAAACCAAGATTGAACTCTTTGACCTGAATGCCAAGCGTCACGTCTGGAAGAAACCAGGTGGTGGCAGCATCATGCTGCGGGGATGTTTTTCCGTGGCAGGAACTGGGAGACTGGTCAGGATCGAGGGAAAGATGAACGGAGCAAAGTCCAGAGAGATCCTTGATGAAACCTGCTCCAGAGCATGCTGGACCTCAGACTGGGGCAGAGGTTCACCTTCCAACAGGACAGTGACCCTAAGCACACCATCAAGACAATGCAGGAGTGGCTTTGTGACAAGTCCTTGCGTGGCCCAGCCAAAGCCCGAACTTGAACCCGATCGAACATTTCTGGAGGGAAATGAAAATAGCTGTGCATCGACGCTCCCCATCCAACCTGACAGAGCTTGAGAGGATCTGCAGAGAAGAATGGGAGAAATTACCCAAATACAGGTGTGGCAAGGTTGTAGCGTCAGACCCAAGAAGACTTGAGGCTGTGATCACTGCCAAAGGTGCCTCCACAAAGTACTGAGTAAAAAGTCTGAATATTTATGTAAATGTGATATTTCAGTTATTTCTTTTCAAGTACTTTGCAAAAATGTCTAAACACCTGTTTTCGCTTTTTTATTAAGGGGTATTGTGTGTAGACTGATGATAAAAAAATGAATTCAGTCAATTTTAGAATTGGGCTGTATCGTAACAAAGTGTGGAAAGAGTGAAGGGGTCTGAATACTTTCTGAATGCACTGTGTACGTCATATTCATCCTCAGTTCCATTGGGTACACGACGATGGTCAAAAAGTCAGACATGACAGTGTGTTCATGACCAGTTGTGTTGCTCACGTTAGACCATGAACTCTGTTGAACTCGTTTCAAAAAGTAACAGCAAGTTCAACAAGATTATCACCCTCTTTGAATGATTTACACTTTCAGGAACACAACCTAGTTTCATATTAACAAGGTTTCAGATATTATCAAAAGAGATCCCATGAACATTTTTCTTTCATTTTTTGCCTTCTTCTTAGCAGTTTATGAAGAGGACGAAAACATTTGGATTCAGTGGTGCAGCACCAAGTAAACTGAAGTTAACCCTTATCATGTTCCGTGGTATTTTTCTTGCTATTACCTTTAAACTCTTTTCAAAAATAGCGATCAGTTAAGGTTATTACCCTGGTTGAATGGGCGTTATTTGTAAGGGTGTTATTCTGACTGGAGGCCTGTGGCCAGTGGAGTTCTGAAGGGATTGTGGGGAAAATCTATTTCAAACTAATCAGAAAGAGGCAAGATCATTAGAGCAATGAGAATACAGGTGAACGGTGCAACCCACCTGACAAGAATCCACTCCACCTCGCTCTAAATTTCCTGCGCAAAGCATGGTTTGGTCAAGGACACCATCGTAAGATGAAGCTCGATTGCAAGATTGCTGAGAGATCAGTTTTACATTTGCATCCAATAAATAATCTGTAGGGGTTCCTGAAAATAAAATATTGCACACATGTATTTGATTTTAAAGCATCGTATTTTCACCTTCTTTATTGGGCCCTTTGTGCCGAGCATGATGCCAAGTGAACCTATCCCCTCTGCCTGCACCTGATCTTTAGCCCTTTCGTCCCTGTATATCACGTGGCCATCCAAAAGACTCTTGAGAGTCTGTCCCAATTACGTGTCCTTGGCACCCAAATTACGCGACCTCGTGGTCGGTTGAGCTGCGACGGTCCCGCGAAGGTCGGGCGCGATTTCATGCGTGCACACAGCCGTCTGGAATGCGTGACATCATTTGAAGATGGACACAAAGCTGGAGTAACTAGCGGGACCGACAGCATCTCTGGAGAGAAGGAATGGATGATGTTTCATGTCGAGATTCTTCTTCAGTCTGAAAAGAAGGGTCTTGACCCGAAACGTCATCCATTGCTTCTCTCCAGAGATGCTGCCGGTCCCGCTGATTTATTCCTGCATTTTGTGTCTATCTTCAATTTGCTTGGCCCTGCTCTGGGAGTAGAAGTGTGGGCTGATCCGGATCGCAACGGCCGTGAACCCCAGGCCGAGTTCGGCGATCATTTGCTTGCTTCTGCTTCTGTTGAAGGTGAGACGTTGCGTCGCGCCAGGGTCTTGGGTCTGTCCCACTTTGGCCGTCAGTTCCGCGACAGGCCGTTGGCGCTCAAAGATTTTATTCACTACAAAGATTTCGTAGCCCCACGCGATGTCGCGTACAACTACATACCCCTCCGCGCTTCTAAGTGGGACCGGCCGCGCGCGGCCATACGATGCCTGTGCACCTCAACATGACCACGAGGTCGCGTAATTTACGTGCCAAGGACACGTAAGTGGGACAGGCCCTTTAATTACCACTATTGTATTTGCCTCCATCGCTGGCCCTGGCAGCCTGTTCCGGGCTCCCAGCACTATCCGTGTAAACAAAAAAACCCTGAACATGTTGAAAAATTTGCGAGGACTATAATGAGGTCATGAATAGTTCCCAGAATGCGGGAACTCCTCACCACCATGAATGTGACTCCTCGGCAACCACCCGCGACCATATGGCGACTGCGTAGTCTCCTGCAGTCACCTAAAAAGTCGCCGAAATGAGACAGGCCCATAACACCCACCACATCCCTCAGTCCTTTATGAGTAAACCAGTTCTGAATCCAAATGGTCAAGTCACCATTGCATCCTATGCACCTTATTCTTCTGGATCAACCTACCAAGAGGGGCTAATGATGCATTTGTTTACCTTTTTCTGTTAAACCCCATCCTGAAATGTAGCACAGAGAGGAGAGAGGTAAATTGCCATCTGGCAAACAAGCCGCTTTAACATATTTGGTTTCCTTGGCGCACATTCCATCCACACTTTCCAACTTCATTAAAGCTGAAAGATAAATATGATTACAGTGTTGGGATTTCACACACAAATTCCCAAATTCACCTTGGGTGGGAATTGATCTTTTGAGTTGTTTATAATTCTGTTGGAAATCTTTGCAGGTGAAATTTCATGACTTCTTATACTTAATTTTGAAATGGACAAAATAATTTTAAAAGGGTAATCCAAACAGATTGTGGAATACAATTCTGTTGTGGAAATCATTAATAGTGAAGATTATTTGGTAAATCACCCTCTATGATTAACATTTTGATTCCAGAGCTAATGATATTGGAATTCCACATCCCTTTGGGATATACCAATATAAAAAAAGCACAACTGAATTTTTTAAATTACACTCTATTGAATTGAGCCATCCAATTAATATAACATTCCATCAAACTGAGAGATAAATAGAATAGAATGTAATCAATTCCTCACCAATATCATTGTACAAGGCGTGGTCTGTGTTTTGATAATCCGGATGTATAAAGATTTGCTCAACATCAAAAATCTGTTCGTTGAGTCCTGTAACCATTAAATTGTTTTTCCCAAGTAATATTTGATAATGTTTGGCTTGTATGCTGCAAATCATTGGGGTGGAAAAAAATATATTTTTAGAGTGAATTGTACCCAAATTAACTTTTGTGATAGTCATTTCCATAATAACCCATGGGGAAAAAGAAATCTAAGCTTTCCAGGCAGATAATGTTAAAAGAAAAATGAATGACATCAAAGCAAAATGTCAAATAATATGGCTAATCTTATTTTATGTTGTCTCATCTCTCTGGATAATCTAATTGTCTCTTCTAAAATATTTGTTCCCTGCATTTTTGCTCTTAAATTTTCTCTGCCTTAATTCCTGCCTTACATGTTACACTTATCTATTATTTTATACTTCCAACGACCTATCACTCAATTCATTGACCAGGAAGGAACTGCAGATGCTGGTTTACACTGAAGATAGATACATAATGCATGAGTACCTCAGCGGGTCAGGCAGCATCTCTGGAGAAAAGGAAAAGGAAAAGGTGACGATTTGGGTCGAGAGCCTTCTTCAGACTGAGTGCCAATTTGACTTGCATTTTACTCTGACCTGCATTTCACATTCCTCGCTCTGTTTATTTGCCGTCTGTTTAACATTCCTTCAATCAACAAGATAACTTAATCAACAGCTTATCACTATGGAAACCATGGCTGTCATATTTCCTTTATCTTATCCAATCCTCATACACACTACCTGTTACATCTATTACTAGTATTGAAGCACATACCTAGCCTCCAAACAGTGAGCTGCAGTAAGAACCCAACAGGGTGCAATCAAGGTTCCTCCACATTGATGTCCTTCCTCATAAATACCAAGACGAATTTTTAGTTGTAAAGACGCTTGCCAAGGGTGCCTGCCAAGAACTGTCTTTCTTCCACCAAAGATGCGACTGAAATTGCTTCTGAAAGTTATTGTTTGTCCACAGCTTTCAAATGTTTGAGGTGCCGTGGTCGGGAAAGACTCGTTTTCAGGGGTAGGCTCAGTTTCAGCAATAGGCTCAGTTTCTGAAGCGGAAGTAGATTCTACATCAAACACAAGATGCGTATTAGTTATTAATGATTTTAATTCTAATAGTTTGCCAACAAAGTAGCCAACACTGGGCTTTATGGTACAGGAAAAGACTTGTGCTGAAGCGCAGTTCATCATTTATCTCGATATGTTGAAGTATGTCACAATTACAAAGTTTTATTTGGATTGCAGTTAGGATTTTATTTGGTGGCGGCTGTGAGGGAGAAAGACCTTTTTACATCTGTTTGCACTCTTTCTGATAGTTTTGCAACCAAACATTGTGCAATAGCTCAAACTGTGCAAAAGATATGGGGATCCTAAAACATGTTGTGGGAAAGATCTGCAGATGCTGGTTTAAACCAAAGATAGGCACAAAATGCTGGAGTAGCTCAGCGGAACAGGCAGCTTCTCTCTCTCTCTCTCTAGAGAAGGAATGGGTGACATTTTGGGTTGAGACCCTTCTTTCAGACTTCAGCTGAACATGATTGCATTTGCTTCCTTTTATTCTACACCATTTTCACCTTAATATTGAGTCAGCAAAATATATATATATTTTTTAAAGCTACAATTGCTGAAAATCTGAAATAAAAACAGAAAATGCTGGAAACACTCAGGAGGTCAGACAGCATCTGTGGCAACACTTGCATTTCATGTCTCGTACATGAAACATTTATTATTTTTCTTTCCATGGGTGCAGCCTGGTCTACTGAGTGTTTCCAACTAGTTCTCACTCTACATCACCCATTCCTTCTATCCAGCGATGCTGCCTGTCCCGCTGAGTTACACCAGCATTTTATGTCTAAAACTTAGCTAGATTTTTTTCCATGATCTTTTAAAATGTGATATGATTCAGTTTATCTGGATCAGTCTCCAAGCCCACTACCTGTACTGGCTTGGTCCTTCAGGGGCGTTGATTTTCTTGACAGGACGATTCTTCAAACTGCCCATCTTTTCCCCTTTGCACTTCATTAGCAAGTACATTTTCCAAAATTTTACGTCAAAATATATGCAGTTAATTAGAGAACTGACCGATAAACATCATTTATTAATAAATTCTTTAGAATAGTTTTAACAATTATTTTTCAATTACATTAAATACATGGAAAGACTATACTGTATATCCTAATTAAAATGGATTTGTTGCAGATTACTCTATTTTCAGTTCTAAGATTATTTTTCTTAGCAAGGAACGCTTGTTTTAACGCTTGTATCCGGTGGGCGGCGCGACACTCGTCAGCAGCAGCCTCTGCAGTCTGTCCGCGTTTTATTATTTTTTGTCTAGTTTTTATGTAGTTTTTGTTATTTTTTGTTGGGGTGTGTGTGGGGGGGGTGGGGGGTGGGGGGTGGGGTGGGGGGGGGGGGGGGGGAGGGGGTAACTTTTTAAATCTCTCCCTGCACGGGAGACCCGACCTTTTCTCGTCGGGTTTCCGTTATCGTTGGGGCTGCAACGAGGAGCGGCCTCCAACAGGAAGAGACCGGGGACTCTGGTGCCGACGACTCACCGTCGCCGTCACGGGGCTGGCCGAGTCCGGAGAGGGTGGAGCGGTGGAGGAGCGCTGCTGCTGCTGCTGCTGCGGCCCGACCGGAGAGTCGGAGGCTTCAATGGCAGGTCTGTGGATGGCGGCACCGGGAGCCCGCGGGTACCTGGAGGGAGGCCGCTTTTTAGGGCTCTCGCAACGGCGACTTCCCCCGCCCGGGTTGCGGGGTTGAAGAGCTCCTGGAGCAGGGCCTAACAGCATCGCCCCGCGCGGCTTGGAATGGCCGCGGGACTCTGCGAGCGCACGCCGGGGGGCTCTAACAGCAAGACCCGGTGTGCGACCTCGCACCACCCGGCGTGGCTTTAATGGCCGCGGGACAATCGCCATCGCCAGCCGGGGGCTTTGACTTTGACTCTGACATGGGGGGGGGGAGAGTGCAGTGGAGAGATAAGTTTATTTGGCCTTCCATCACAGCAATGTGATGGATGTTTATGTTAATTATGTTGTGTCTTGGGTCTATTTGTTTGTAATGTATGGCTGCAGAAACGGCATTTCGTTTGGACCTCAAGGGGTCCAAATGACAATTAAATGTATCTTGTATCTTAATAAAAATAGAAAGGGAAGCAATTTCACTTTATTAAATTGATTCCTTCAAATTTTGTGATTGCCAATATCATTTTTAGTCGTCTTGGCTGGCGTAACTTCAAATGTATATTTTGAACAGTTTCCTGGTTGCACTGAAAACTCTACCTCACGGTGTGCAACTTAGCGCCGGAGTTTGTGAAAAGTATTACAACTTTGGTAAGGCTGCATTGGAAGTGCACTTGGATAATATTAATGAGACAAGACACTTTGTGGCTCTTTTCATAGAAAAGGAGAGGCTTAGGAAGGGTGCTTGCAAAAGACATCCAAATCTCTGATTGGTATTGCTAATATATTGCGGGAAGAATTGGTTTCTGCTGATTTCTGAAAAGCAGATGATTGGATTGCAAAAGTATCATGTACCAAGGAATTATTGCTGTTAAAGGCACAGATTAGAGATATATAGTAACTCAATTGGTCAGGCAGCATCTCTGAAGGACATGGATGGTCTTCACATCTGAAAGGGCCCCCCGTGAAACATTGCCTTTCCATGTCCTTCAGAGATACAGCCTGGCGGTTGGATAACTCCAACACATTGCATTCTATACAAGGTACCAGCATAGAATACTGTTACTTTTGCCTTCATCAGGTTTGCAACTGTCAGAATTTTATCTGAATTTGCTTTACTCCAATTTCCTCGTAAATTAATTGCATTGTAAATAAGATTATAAGAATGGGATAGAATAGAAGTAAAGGTTGGGGCATCGGTCCTGTAATGTTACTCTTGCTCCACCATTCATTAGCATGTCAGATCTTGTGTCTCATCCATGTTCCCGCTCACATAAGTTTTTTTTTTAATGTAGTTTAATTTAGTTTCGGGATACACCATGGAAACAGACCCTTTGGCCAACCCTATCCTCGCCGAACAGCAATCGACAGTACACTGGTTCGATCCTACATGACAAATTACAGAGGCCAAGTATCCATCATTGGAATGTGGGAGGAAATCGGAGCGTACGGAGAAAACCCATGCGGTCGCAGGGAGAACGTGCAAACTCCGTATGGACAGCACCCAAGGATAGGATTGAACCTAGGTCTTTGGAGCTGTAAGGCAGCAACTTTACCACTGCACCACTGTGCTGCCCACGGTGCATCCCCATAAACCTCGGATTCCCTTGCTGTCGAAACTTCTATTGATTTTATCTTTGAAATGAGAAGCAACAACTGAGATCCACCAGCCCAGCGGGGTGGATAATTTTAATGACAACACTGCCAAGAATGTTTTCTTCTCAATCAAAATGACTCAGAAAATGGCCCTTGATGTGAAGATGTTGGAATAATGTGAAGCCTTTATTTTATGGGCTCAAAGAGCAATCAGCCGAAACTCTGAGTCATTGTGTGGACAGACCATGGTGAGGCGGTCAGGCTGCTGAGAACAAAGAAGGACCTGGCGGCGGGGGGCGGGGGGGGGGGGGGGGGGGGGGGGGGTGTTGAGGGGGTGTAGGGGGGTATGTGGAGGGGTGGGGGTGTCCGCCGAGAACAAAGAGGGACCATTGAGTCTGTGATCAGTACTTTTGTAGCTTTGTTGGCGTCAGGTAAGTGGCGACTCCTTACGTACTTTGCGTATTGTATCAAAGACAAAGAATTTCACTGTTCCTAGGTACATGTGACAATTAAATATCATTGATGTATCTTTCCTGTCACTGACTTTGCATGTTCAGTTTAGATTGTATGGAGTACATGAGGCTACGTAGGGGCAGACAGTCTTGCCCAAAAAAAGAAACTTGTAAGAGGTGACCCACAAAAGGCAAGGAAGCAGCGAATAACGCATTTTTTACCGGTTCTGGTCAGTCATTCACAATATAACAAAGACATCTGCAGCTCCTTCCTCCACATAACAAAGTTTTGAGGTCTACTCACCTCTCTGGCATTGAGAGATTGAACAAAAATCCCATTTCAGTCTTCCATTGTGTTCTTTGAAAAAGCACCAAGGTTTATCATCATCATCAGGATTCCTGATCAAAGATAAAATTAGTACACCTTCATTTTTATTTGTAGCCAACACGATGAAAATTAATATTTATCCTTTTTGGTGCAGTTTCATGTTTTATCTTATTTTCCTCCTCCAGATCAATCTCCATATTTGAGGTTGAAGAAAGGTACCAACCATAAATGTTGCCCATTGCTGTTCTCCAAAGATGCTGCCTGACTCGTTGAGTTACTCCAGCATTTTGTGCTTATCTTCATGCTTTAACTGACAGAATAAGGCACATGTGTAAGAAGGAACTACAGATGCTGATCTACACCGAAGATAGACACAAAATGCTGGAGTAACTCAGTGGGACAGGCAGCATCTCTGGATAGAAGGAATGGGTGAAGTTTCCGGGCGAGACCATTCTTCAGACTTCAGCTGAACATGATTGCATTCGCATCCTTATTCTACACCACCTTCAACTCAATATTGTGTTAGCAAAATATTTTTTGTTTAACAGCTACAAATGCTGGAAATCGGAAATAAAAGCTTAAAATGCTGGAAACACTCAGCAGGTCAGGCAGCATCTGTGGCAACACCTGCATTTCAAGTCTCATACATGAAACATTTATTATTTATTTTTCCATAGATGTAGCCTGGTCTACTGAGTTTCCAACTTGTTCTCTCTCTATTATATTGTCAAAACTATTGGCCCTTCCCACAATAACTTATCTCAGTGGCCCATCATGAGCGAAGGGGCTTGTTTGCTAAGATCATTTTAATTGAGAGTGGAGACTGCCATATCTTCATAAGAGCATAACAAATAAAAGCAAGAATGGGAGATATGGCTCATGAGCCCGATCACCATTGCATGTGATCGTTGAACAACCTCCAAATAAGGTCTGACTGATAGAGTTCTAAGTTTACATGCTTGTTATGCTGCTGTAACTAAGAATGTAATTGTTCTGTTACAGGACATACAACAATAAAACACTCTTGACTCTTGGAAGCTTTTGCTTCATGTCAGTACATGAGTATACTCTTCCAAAAGCATTTGCTCTTATGGGTCTCTCATGGGCCATGTCCTGCAGGCATTGACCAGAGCATTAAAGATGTTAATGTTACACCAGATCAAATTTACAGTTGAGGTTAAGCATTGTGATCACTACATATGAAATATGAATGGTACATCTTTACCTACAAAATCTGTGATCTCCAAGACCATTTTCTGCGGCTTGCTCCCCAAGTATATTAATATTTTTCCTTAGGAGTAAATGCGAACTCCAATATAAACATATTTTCCCATGTATCGTTGTACTAACATTGCCTCGATAGTTTTCACCATTTTCCTCATAACAGTCATTCGTATCTGTAGAAGATTAAAACCCAGTTACATGTAGACATTCTAGAATATTGCATTTCCCTCAGTTCACACATCCAAAAACTCAGAGTTAGAGTTCAGTTTAGAGATATAGCATAGAAACAAGTCCATGTCAATCATCGATCACCCTTATGCCCCTGTTCCACTTAGGAAACCTGAACGGAAACCTCTGGAGACTTTGCGCCCCACCCAAGGTCTCCGTGCAGTTACTGGAGGTTTTTGTCAGTCTCTCTACTTGCTTCCACTACCTGCAACCTCCGGCAACCACCTGCAACCTCCGGGAACTGCTCGGAAACCTTGGGTGGGGTGCAAAGTCTCCAGAGGTTTCTGTTCAGGTTTCCTAAGTGGGACAGGGGCAATACACTAAGTTGTATGTTAACAATCACACTTGTTTTACAGAAGCCAATTAACCTACAAACCTCACTTCTTTGGAATGTTATTTGCAGTTTACAGAAATGCCCCATAGAACAGTACAAAATAGTGCACTTCTTTGGAAAGTGTAATTTGGTGTAGTTTGGGATATGCAGAAAAGCAAGACCCTTAACCATATACAGACAGATCTTGGGATCCAAGTCAGCTTCCTGGAAGTAGCAACACAAGTAGTTAAGGTGAGAAAGAACATGTATGGTGTTACTTCCTTCATCAGTCAGGATATTAATTCAGAATGCCATATTGCAACTTCATAAAACTTTGGTTAGGTCACATTTGGAGTATGGTGCACAATTCTGGTTGGAGGGATGTATAGGTTTTAGAGATGGTGCAGAAGAGCTTTGCCACAATGAACAAACTTGGATTGTTTTCTCAGGAGAGACAGATGTATACTGGAGACCTTATCATATTATAAATGTATATACTGTAACATTATGAGAGGCATGGACAAAGTTTCAAAGAGGTCTTCCCTCATCCTAAACTCCAGTGAGTAGAGGCCTAGTACAATCGAACGCTCAACAGATGTTAACCCACTAATTCCTGGGATTATTCTCATAAACGTATTCTAGACTCTCTCCACTGCCAGCACATTCTTCCTCAGATATGGGGCCGAAAATTGCTCACAGTAGTCCAAATGCAGTCTGACCAGTGCCTTATAGAGCCTCAGCATTACATCCTTGATAGACACATTCTACTCCTGGCCTGCCCACTCCCCTGATATCAGTCTGAAGAAGGGTCTTGACCCGAAACGTCACCTATTCCTTTTCTCCAGAGATGTTGCCTGTCCCGCTGAGTTAGTCCAGCATTTTGTGTCTACCTTTGATTCAAACCAGCATCTGCAGTTCTTTCCTATGGAAAAGAAAGTCGATTGAATATAAATGGGGAAAAAAAATTCTTACCAACTTCACAAAATTTTCCTGTGAATTTCTTTGGACAGGTGCAGATGAAAGAACTCCTTAATTTTCCCTTTCTGCAGACTCCTCCATTTTTGCAAGGGTTTCTTGAACAGGTGTAAACTCCTAAGAGCAGATTGCTGTCACATTTTGATAAAGTGGTATCAATTCTCCATGCGTTTTTTGACTTGCATGAAAAGCTATTGTTCTTTGACACGAAGGTAAAATGGACCAAATGCAAACCAACCCCCATCCCACCTCCCGTGCCTCCACCAATCAGAGGAAAACATACACAGTAAAATCCTGATTACTCCTGAATATTTTCGCTTTGTTTTGAGATACAGCATGGAAACAGGCCCTTCAGGCCCATCAGTTCACAATAACCAACCTGAACGCCTGGTGGCTCAGCACTTCAACTCCCCCTCCCATTCCAAATCTGACCTTTCTGTCCTGGGCCTCCTCCATTGCCAGAGTGAGGCCCAGTGAGGAACAGCACCTCATATTTTGCTTGGGTAGTTTACATCACAGCGATAGGAACATTGACCTCCAATTTCAGATAGTCCTTGCTTTCTCCTTCCCTCCCCCCTCCCCCCCCCCCCCCCCTCCCCCTCCCCCTCCCCTCCCCCTTCCCCTCCCAGCTATCCCACAAGCCTATTGTCTCCGCCTCTTCCTTTCTTTTTTCCCCCTCCCCGGACATCAGTCTGAAGAAGGGTCTTGCCCCAAAACGTTGCCTATTCCTTCTCTCCATAGATGCTGCCTCGCTCGCTGAGTTTCTCCAGCATTTTTGTCTACCATGGATCACAAAAGTATGTTATCACACTTTTGCATACTGCACACTAGGGGCAATTTACAGAAGCCAATTAACCGACCAACCTGCCCATCCTTCTAATGCAGGAGGAATCTGGGGCACCATTAGAAAACCCATGTGGTCGCAGGGAGAACATGAAAAGCCCATACAGACACCAGCCATAGTCAGGATCGAACCCGGGTCTCTGGTGCTCTGCCGCTGTGCCACTGTGCCGCCCCTTTTAAACTCTTCAAGACCATGTTCCACCTTTAGTTTCTCTGCCTAGAAATGAAACCTGAAGCATTTTTGATCTTAAGCATTGCTGCAAATAGTGCTAAAGACAAATCAGAAATTGCAAACAAATCACGTAATGGGGAAATCTTCACTTTAAGAAATCACTTCGCAGGTGGCAACTACTTTCTAAACATGGAGATCGGGTTGCCTTGGAGATGAGCTGGAAAGGTTGAGTGAGTGGGTGAGGGTGGTGGGATGGCAGAATAGGAGGGTGGGAAGAGATGATGTTAGGATATCCCAGTGGGAATCATGTCTCCAAGCCCCCACAAACAACTGCAGCAATGAGGTGAACACGTCAACCAGCCCTCATCTTTACTGAGGAGTGTCAGCACTGATCTTTTTAAAATACAACCTACAGAGGATGCTTTTTTCATGTTTAAAAGCCTAAGGGCATTTTAATTCCCGCAGAGCTTATTTCCTTCATTATTTCATTGATAATAAAGGTCAGAAATTCAATATTTCTATCCCGTTTCTGTGTTGTAATTATATGAGCAGCCCATCTAATAACATTTTACATGCACAATATATGATGGGGAATTGAAGCATGTCTTGTGAAATATCACAACTGGAAGTGTTGTCCAGTTGTCCAAATTAAGGTGCACATTCCGCAAAACTGGTTTCTTCAGAAGTTTTCCACATGTGACATACGCATAGAAAAAGGAACACATTTAAGCCTCATGTCTGACTTCAATTATAAGTGCGGCTACCAATTTACCAACAAGCTGTGTCTAGGAGTAAAGATAGACACAAAATGCTGGAGTAACTCAGTGGGTCAGGCAGCATCTTTGGAGAAAAAGGATGGGTGATGTTTCGGGTCAGGATCTGACTGAAAGTAAGGGGTGGGGGAGGTGAAGAGCTGGAGGCGAGAAAAGACCATGACAGTCACCCATCCTTTTTCTCCATGCTTGTCATTCCTCTGGTTTGCCTCTGACTATTGCAGAACCTGCCCAAGGAGCAAGTTCACCTCTCCAACTGGTATTCTACATGAACTCATCCAGATCACATCCACAGCTCATCCATTTTAAATATGAGCCCCAGCAACCACCTTGGAGTGAGCCTTGGGCCTTTGTATCTCTTGGGGTTTTGGAGTTTTATGTGTGTAGAAACAAAATATCTACCTGCAAATCCTTTTTTCCTGGTTCTAGGTTAACCACGATAGCTCATTAACTATTAACAATCTGCTAAAGTACACCCATCGAGCCTCCTCAGCCATTCGATCATGGCTGAACTATTTGTCCCTCTCAATCCCATTCTCCTGCATTGTCTCTGTAACCTTTAACTCCCTTACTAATCAAAAATCTATCAATCCCAACTGTAAAATACCCAATGACATGGCCTCCACAACCATCTGTGGCAATGAATTTCACAGACCGTCTGACTAAATAAATTCCATATCAGCTCCAGTCTAAAGATATACCCTTTATTTTAATGCTGTGGCCACTGGGTCTAGACATTCCCATCAGTGGAACAATGCTTGTGCACTACAGATCATACCCCCTCTATACAGTATATGGCTCAATATGTGGTACAATAGCCATTCAACCTGTAGAATGCACGTCAACAGCTTGCAGATAAATTAATTTAATCTTTCTTCTTCTTCTTAAAACCCAGGAATTCAGCAAATTATTTCCCCGTGTGGCCATCTGATTCCTAGTTGAAAGCCATGATCGACTCTGTTTCCACCTTAACACAGTTCCTCAACATAACCACTCTCTGTGTAAAACAATACTCCCTCACATTCCCTGCCTTCGTTTTCCCAGTCTGCATCCTTTGACTCTTTGACCCCTGGCCCTTGAGCCATCCGCCACTTTCATGAAATATAAGTCTCCGTCTAAACCCATCTACGATTCCATGCAAGTTAAGACGTATTACATCATCTGGTTATCCCCCTCCATCACATTCAAAAGCAATTTGTCTCTAAAGATTTCAACTTTCTCCACACTAGCACCTTAGCTTTTTTTTATTATTATCAGAACCAGTCTGCATTGTGTTTTACATCTACTGTTAGATTCCTTTACAGGTTTTGTTTTGGCGCTTAATCTTTTAATTGACTAAGTTAGTTTTGCAGTAGGATCAATCCTTCATCCCCTTCTCCTTAACCACTTTGTAAGTCCTTCTCCTTGCCCCATTGATGCATTCTGAAGCGTTTTTTTTAAAATGCACTCTGCCTTGCTGTGCTTCAAAGTAATGGCTGATCTTGTGATCCAAACCTCCTGTTGAGATGCGTGGATATCTGTCAACATTTATTGGTTGTCTCCTGGCAGATTTCATTACTTTTTTTTTAAAGAACTGTATACGGATACGAAAACAGCCGGACCAATCCTAGGGGAAAAATAGAATTGGTTACTGTACGTTTTTTGCAGTCAGGTGGCTTGTATGGATAGTCGCATTTGCACTTGTGGTATGGCGGCGTAGCATTAAGGATGCATTCTCCATGTTTGCAAGTTTTCGTCTTGCAGGGATTGTTCACTGTAATTTCAAGAATAAACATTTTAAAATGTGCCCAGCTTCCTGCTCACTTACCTCTCTCTCCCTGTTGTGAATTGGAATGTGATTCTCACTTGGGATAATCTGCAAGAAATAATATCACTTCCACACGCATGGAATTAATTGGAGTTTCAAGGCAATGTAACATTGTGTTATGAATTAGACAGAACTTGCATTTATATAGTAAATTCTCACAATGGTCCAATTGCTTCACAACCAAATTATTACTTCTGAGGAGTAGCTAATGTTGCGTTAAAGGGAAATAGGTTAGCACAATATGGATATTGTGAATGTGCTTAAATAGTGTAGAAATAACCAATTAGTTTCCTCACTGCAAAGTTCCATGTTCCACCCTAATAAATGTAGAATCTTATAATCTGAAGGTTATCAACACATTAACAACCATTTTAGAAGCTTTAAATCATCTCAGCAAAGTATTTGCATCATATGTCATCTTTTTATTAACCATTCTGTTCAATGTGAACAGCTGCTATCAATGCAAAAGCCCAGAATAAACAGTCAGTCTTAAATTGAACTGTCGGGACAACTGGGGATTTTAAGATTTAAATAAACCTGGCATTAAAAGCCAGTTTCAGCAGGGACGACCATGAAACTATTGTTTGCTGCAAAAATGCACATTAACAACATGTCCTTCGGGTGAATAAGTCTGCCATTCTTACCGAGCCTGTAGAATGATAGCAATGTAGGTTTAGTTGTGACTGAAGAAGGGTCTCGACCTGAAACGTCACCCATTCCTCCTCTCCAGAGATGCTGCCTGTCCCACTGAGTTACTCCAGCTTTTTGTGGCTATTATAGGTTTAGTTTAGGTTAGTTTAGTTTAGTTTCGAGATACAGCGCGGAAACAGGCCCTTCGGCCCACCGAGTCCGTGCCGACCAGCGATACCCACACATTAACACTACCCTATGAACACTAGGGACAATAGTACATTAATAACAAGCCAATTAACCTACAAACCCGTACATCCTTGGAGTGTGGGAGGAAAATGAAGATCTCGGAGAAAACCCACGCAGGTCACGGGGAGAACGTAAAACTCCATCATACAGAGGGCACCCATACTCAGGATCAAACACGAATCTCTGGCGCTGTAGGGCAGTCGCTCTACCGCTGCATCACCGTGCCACCCACTAGTGATTCTGAAGGTGATACTGAATTAAATAGATAGACAAAACACCTATTCAAGGTGCAGTTAGCCGGGTGGGGGGGGGGGGGGGGGGGGGGGGGGGGGGGGGGGGGGGGGGGGGTGGATGTACCTGATGCAAACAGTGGATTCTCTGTGCTTGTTGGGAAGATGGGATGAGCAGAAGAGATAACTTAACAGCAATTGGTATTGTGTGCTGCCTTGTATCTTCCTCCCCTGCATGCTTCCTGTGTGCAGAAGCATTGCATTGCACCTTGCACACTATCCTGACTGATGGACTCATGTGCATTGGATGCAGCTATAAAATCAAGTCGACAACTTTAGTGCCCTAACGACAAGTTTTATTTTGTTGAAATTTTGAACCACAATCTCCATTGAGCATTGAGTCCATTTTTAAATCAAATTAACAAGAAGCAATAAGCCAGTGTGCTTTGATGTTTAAACTAAGATCATCTTGTACTTTTAAGATAAACAAAAGGAAGAGGCTGATACTAAAAATCAAAGATATTCAATTAAAAAAAAAAAAATTATTTGCTACTTTGGTTTTTAACTTTACTCGTTATTTCCTTACATATTCTTAAATAATAATTATTGACTTTCTTCTCTTGACTTCTTCTTATTAACTAGATTATTAAATTTAGTGAGGCAGAAGAAAAATCATCTTTGATCATCGTTGGCTTTGAAGTTAATGGAATGTGTAAGGTGACTACTGCCAGAGGACAATGTACCTACATGTATTTGACACCGCCAGGCAAGGATACATTTCTGCCCAGTATAACTTAACTTCAAACTGGGCGTGTGTGCTATTCATTAATTTGGTATTAATTGTTGCAGAGCTAACCCCTCTCTTCAGCTGGTACTGTACGAAATGTAAACCCTCTAATCAGTGAAATCATTCTACTGCAATTTTACATTCTTTTTCCAAATGATCAGAGTTGAATATAATGCATTAATACTGCATACGAAAACTGGATAGCACCTAAACATTTCAAAAGCTCAGTTGGCTGCTGATGTTCCTTAGTGAAGATGACCAATTTCCATAAATGTTTCTAGCCTACATTTGAATCCAGTTCCACATCAATATCTGAGTCCTCACTGTCCTTTGAACATATAGTTGTGGGATTATATATTGCCAATCCAGGTTTTATTCACATTCCAAACAGGGAATGAAGTATTCTTAATTTTGTTCTAAATTACCCTTGATTAACATTCCTCCCTCATTCAACATTAATAAAATGGATTATCAGATTATTATCACGTTGCTATTTTTGAAAGCTTGTTATGCACATTACGCAACTGATTTCTTACATTACAATAGTGACCACAATTCCCAATTATGTGTGAAGTGAGGTGTCCTGAGAGATGTGAAACGCACTGTATACATGTAAGTTTGGAGGCATATGAACTGCAAATGCTGCCATCTTGAGCATGAAACAATTTGCTGGAGGAACTCCGCAGGTCAGGCAGCATCTATGGAGGAAAATGGACAGTTGACTTTTTAGATTGAGAAATCCCTCTGGATTGGGCAAAGGGACAGTCAGTGTTTTGGATAAGCTTATGTATCTCTTTAATTGCGTCCTGCGACATATAGTCTCCCTTTAAGAGCTTGTGTCTTTATATAAATTAGGCAAAATAGATTTTATCTGTAATTCATTCAAGGTCCAACTGCACTGCTCTAGGTTAAAGGTATATTCTGTTGCATTAGGTTTCATTAGCAACTGTCAAATCTGAAGGTTTGAGTTACTTTTGGTATTTTGTGATTAAATAAATATTGTTCAGGTTATTTCTTAATATTTCTGATTATTTCAAACTACAGAAACATTTCCAAAAATATAATTCAGGCAAGCATGTTATTTTCCTTCAAACAGAATTTTCTGTTATACAGATCATGCTATCTACAAAGAGAATCAAAAATGTGGAGTACATAACCTATTGTCATCTTAAGAACATTCTGCCATTGATCTACTGTGTAATACTGTCGTGATTGACAGGTTGAAATATGAAAAGGATCAGGATAAACAATGTTAAATCTAATTTAGTAGAGCACAAATTTAAATGCCTAGGTGGGTGGAATGGACATTTTGCCCTTTTTTGCCAATTAGGTTAGAATAAAATCCACAGTGAAAATAAAACTCTTTCATGACTGTGAGAATTCAGAATGGAATGAAATTAAGGATCGAGAATATAGAATATAAACATTGCATATACCTCGTCTGCAAGGGTAACTCAGACGGAAAATGAACACGTATTTACTGTTGTTGTGAGAGATGGGGTTTTTTCTGAGGTAAGGCTTCAAGTAGTTTGGGGATAATGTGGTGGGGAGAATGAAGGTGATGATTTGCACTGAATCGCAGATACTGCAGACATCGGTTGAAAAAAGAGAAAAATGATTACACCTCTTGTCAGTTCCATCTTCCAACTTTTGATGTGTACATATATACTCAAATCAAGTATATACTCAGATCAAGTGAACTGATTGAAACATTATGTGTGCTGGGAAGGATGAGTGGTTCTGACAAAACTGCATCTAATACCCACTCTAAAATTTCACTGATATTTGTACAAGGCGAAAGGGAGAGCTGATTCAGGATAAGTAGGGAGAGTGGATTTGACTGCCTGCAGCACTTAAAGCGCAACAGCTGGGAATGAGTTACTGAAGGCCAGGGTTAGAAAACTAAATAAATACAATAACCTTGAACATTGTTTCACAAATTTGTTTTTGGTCACATGAGGCAGAGTTTGAAGTACGGCAGACCACGTCATTATTTCAAACTGCAAAAGGAAGAGTCAAGAAACGCTGTCACATTCACTGATGTCACATAACAAGAAAATCAATAGGATTTGTTTAAATTTTGTTTCAGGTGCAGCAGGGGCCAGGTTGTCTTATGACTTGAAAGATAGGTGGACTGCTTGCATTTTGTAAAAGTTCACGATCCACTAACAGAATCCATTAACAACAACTTCGAGTGGTTACTTTCTGCAAATGAGATTTACCTAAAAGGTATTGAGGCCAATCATACTTCACTCAACATCATTACTGTGTCATTTGTTTTGCTGATAAGTTCCCGTTGTCCAAAATACAACATATCTGAATGCTGTCATTTCTTCTGGCGAATAAGAAAGTCCCTGCATTTAAGAATTACTAGACCAAGCGGGTCCCGTCCCCTCAATGCGCTGTTGGGGGGGGGGGGGGGGGGGGGGGGGGGGGGGGGGGGAGAGCCCATGGCATCACACACACACACTAACCCCCCCTTGATATGATATTAATATTATTAATTTGCTCCTTTTCCCCCCATCCCCCACCCTATCCACTCACACATAGACCCCAACTGCGCAGGGCGGTTAGAGAGGGAGGGGGGTATGAGAGGGGGAGTTGAAGTGCTGAGCAACTGGAAGATCAGGTTGGTTAGCACGATCTGAGCGGAGGTGTTGGGCAAAGCGATCGCCAAGCCTGCTTTTGGTCTCGCCAATGTAGAGAAGTTGACACCTGGAACTCTCCATAGATGCTGCCTCTCCAGCATCTGCAGTTCTTTCTTAAACAAGTTGGGTGTTTATATGTTTTATAAATATTTACCATAAATTACAGTATTTTGTATGCCTTGCCTCTATTTATGGATCCCAGCACATCATAGGTTTATCATCCTGCCCTGTCTTCTCCAAATACACATCAGGGATCTTGATCAGAAAACGCAAAGTGCTCAAGGAACTCAATGGGGCAGACAGCATCTCTAGAGAACATGGTTAGACAACATTTGGGGTGAAACCCTTCTGATTGTAGTGAGGAGGAGAAAGCAGGAAGAGCAGTGGGGGAGGGACAAATCAAGGTAAATGATGCATGTATATGGCTGAGAAATGTTGATTAGCAGATGGGTGGACAAAAACTGAAAAGGGGAGAAAAATGTTATGCGACAAGGAGAGAAGAGGCGTGAGGCCAGAGGAAAGGATGTAGGCGAAAGCTGATGAATGGAATGGGAAAAGAGAGAGGGATAGAGTGAGGAATGGGTCCACATCCAGGTGGGGCACAGGGAAGAGAAGAGGAGGAAATAAGAGGCGTCTGAGTATGTACCTAGAATTTAAGAATTCAGTGTTCGTAATGTTGGATTTTAAGCTACCCAAGTGGAATATGAGGTGCTGTTGCTCCAGTTTGTGTGTAGCCTCACTCTGGCAATGGAGGATGGCCATGACAGAACGGTCCATATGGGTACGGGAAGGGGAAGTAAAATGGTTAGAAACTGGGAGATCCAGCAGGCCATGGTAGACTGAATGCAAGTGTTTGGAGAATGTTTGCCGAGCCTAACCTTATCTACTGCATTTGATGCTCGTGACATGGCGACTTTATATCGGTGAGACAAAGTGTAAAATAGGTGACTGTTTCACTGAATACTAACTGTCAAGCCCTGCTAGATCTCCCAGTTGCTAACCATTTTAACTCCCCTTTGCATTCCCATACTGTCTTCTCCCTCTGCCCTTCCCAGATGCACACATTTCTCCCACTATCGTTCTCCTTTTCCCTTCTTCCCCCATCCTCATCCCCTACATCCCTTCTTCTGGTACCAAACTATAGACGTGCTGCTTCCATCAGAGGATCTGCAATCACCCATTACAAAAAAAACAATTTATGGCTTTTCTCTTCTGATCTCCCCTTTTTCCTCCTTTTCATCTCTGAATGTTGCCCACCCATCTGCTAGTCAATCCCCGTCACCTGTATCCACCTATCACTTGCCCTGGTTTGTTCTACTCCTACCACTCTTCCAGCTTTCTTTCCCATCAGTCGGAGCCAGGGAAACCTTGTCTATCCATGTTGTCCACGGATGCTACCTGTCCCGCTGAGTTACTCCAACACTTGGTGTTTTCTTTCTCCTCCTAGGACGTATTCTCGGAGACTTCCCACCCATCGAGTCACTGGTATCACACTCTCCTTTAAAATGTTATCATATATGTTTCGTACCTAATGTATGTAACTTTTGCAATTGTGATAATGAGGGAGGAATCCATTAACATTTTCTTTGACATTTATGCATTGTGTAAATTGCAGGCAAAACGTGCAATGTTTTTATTCACTGCCTCTTAAATTTGCTTTTCATTGTGTTGAGCCTCCTTAATTAGGGGTGGCACAGTGGGACAAATCGGTAGAGTTGCTGCCTTACAGTGCCAGAGACCCAGGCTCGATGTTGACCACGGGTGCTGTCTGTTCAGAGTCTGTACGTTCTCCACGTGACCATGAGGGTTTTTCCCGGGTGCTCCAATTTCCTCCCACAGTCCAAAGATGTACAGCTTAATAATTGTAATTTGTCCCTAGAGTGTCGGATAGTGCTGGTGTGCGGTGATGGCTGGTAGAAGGGCCTATCTCCACGCTGTATCTCTATCTGTATCTCTAAACTAAAATAAACAAATATTACCATGCACTCCAGGAAAACACAAGTTCACCAAGGGGATCTAATGGGACATGGGGGTATGTTCTCGAAAGAATGCAGAAAAGAACGATGCATGTTAGGGTCTATTAAAATATAAAGGAGATGCAAGCAAACTGATTCCTTATTTTAAGGATTCCTTCATTGTTTTGAATAACATGTTTCAAATTTAATGGCTGTGGTCATTGGTGCTTTATTTTAATAATACTTAGTTTAGTTTAGAGACACAGCATGGAAACAGGCCCTTCGGCTCACCAAGTCCATGCCGACCAAAAATCACCCGCGCACCAGTTCCATCCTACACACCAGGGACAATTTACAGAAGCCAATTAACCTACAGACCTGCATGTCTGTGGAATGTGGGAGGAGACAGGAGCTCCTGGAGAAACCCCCGTGGGCTACAGGGAGAATGTGTAAACTCCTTACAGGCAGCACCCGTAGTCAGGATCGAACCCGGGTCTCTGTCGTTGTAAAGCAGCAACTCTATCGATGCGCCACTGTACCGCTCAAATATACGTTTATTAACTAATACAAGTTAAATATACCAAAAAAAGAAAAATTGACCAAGAAAATAAGAGCTTTGTAAAACCATTACCTATTTGACACATATTTCCAATATAAAGGGGGTGACAGTGGCACAGGAATTCTGTACCAATTGTTTCACAGGTCCCCTCATTTTCACAAGGATTTGTTAAACAAGGATCTGGAAAAATGTAAATAACAATATTACTTTATTATTTTCATCCGTTATAATTGGTACACACCACTGACAAGTCTATTAAGGATAGGATATGGTAACATAATATTTCAGGTAAATTTTCACTGTGCCTCGATACACATGACGATACACTAAACTGAAACATAATATATTAATTATTGGATTAGCATTCTGCATTTTGTACAAAAGTTTTTTCTCACTCTGACAGATAGGTAATTTAAATTCAAATAATAAAATTAAAAATCTGGAATAAATTTGAAAATAAGGACGGCTATCATCAACGGTAATGTTCTAATTTTTGAATTGTTGTAAAAGCCCTTCTGGTTCACTAATATTCTTCAATGGATGATGTTTACTTGTCATCATCTGGTCCTGGAAAAATGAAAAACAAAGCCCAGCGGATGCTGAAAATTGAAAATAAACAGAGAATGTGCTGGAAGCACTCAGGTGGTTGGATAACAACTGTGGGAAGAGAAACAGAGTTTATGATTGAGACTCTGTATCTCTGGCCACAGATATGACTTGTACTGCTCATCTGGTCTGTGTCCTTGTTAGTCTAAAGGGCCTGTCCCACTTGCATGCGACCACATGCGTTTGGCGCGACCAAACGGAAGCGGAGTTCGTGCTAAGTTTGCGGTAAGTACGCGCGCTAAGTATGTGCAAAGTTCGGGCAAAGTTCGCGCGTGACATAATTTACGTCATACTCACCAATCAGCTGGGCAGGAGGCGGGCGGTGACATCATCATGCAACGGCACGTCGGGCGGTGACGTCATCGCGCAGCGCCACGCGCTAGGCGTACGCTGTCAAGATGCTGCGTACGATGTCAAGACGCTGCATACGCCATCAAGACGCTGCGTACGCCTTCAATGCACCTGCGGGCCGACAGGCCGTTGGCGCGCGGAATTTTCGGAGAGTGACGGATTTTCGGAGCCCCGCGCGATGTTGGGACCAGCCCCGCACAAATCTAAACGCCTCCGCCGATCGAAGTGGGACAGGCCCCGTGAGGCCGTACGCCTCAAGTGACCACATTTGGTCGCGCTAGACGCATGCAATCACATGCTGGTGGAACAGGCCCTTAACTCATCGATGTGCCTGTCCCACTGTACGAGGTAATTCAAGAGTTCTCCCGAGTTTCCCCTGATTCGAAATCGGAGAATTACGGTAATAGCCACTTTTAGGTACTCGGGGCTCTCGTGCACACTTTTCAACGTGTTTACCGCGTTTCCCGAGTACCTGCCGTTAGCGTTACGAGTCGCTAAGAGACGTCCCGAGCTCTGACGTATCGGCTACGTACATTCTAAATACTTAAACTCGGGAGAGCTCTTGGGTAAACTCGTATAGTGGGACAAGCCCTTTAACTCTGACCTGCTTCAGTTCATAGTTGATTAGTGATGGATAATAAATGCAGGCCACAATCCACGAATAAATAACAAAATGACTCCAAGGATAACAGATGCATAATGCTTCAAAATACATGGCAAAGACTTAGACTGCAATGAACACACACGCTGGGATAGTATTAACATTATTTAGTATAGAAGAGAAAACTAATATATCTGTCATCTTACTTAAAGGTCCATTCCCAAATGGACATATTGAGTAGGGACAATTCAGCAACAGAGCTTGTAAACTGCTGTCTCTCTCAGATGAATAACTGTAGGAAGGAATTGGCTACAGTATGTTATACTGCAGGCAATGTGTTGCTGAAAATGGAATGAGGTGTACAGTTATCAGTCTTCAGCGGAGCTGTGATGCCCTGAGAGCATTGACAGCACCCCATTAGTTTACATTGCTCCAAATTATGAAAGTCTTTGGAGTCTGATTGAGACTGAGCATTTTCAAATCTCTGTCCAGTACTGTGCTGGAGTTAAACTTCATGCAGAACAAGTTGAAGGGCGGTACTGTCTTATCCCTGTGAATGATCTGAGACCAGTAGGCTCTGGAGATAGATTTCAAACGTCATTGGTAAGAGCGATGCGCTGGGGAGATGTTTTTCTGGGATTGATTTCAGACTGTAGTAAGTGATGGAGTGGCAGAACCAATGAGAAATGGTGGACCTTGGGTCTCAGTACATTTTACTGGTTTACTGGGGATTATCTTGGAGTGGCTGATGTGCTGGTAACTTCTGTGGCATAGCTTTCAGGAGACAGGAGGAAGAGTGAGATGGATAGCAGGGGACGTCCGAGATGGGGTGGCAATTCACCATTGCCAGATGCCAGGTGCCAGGTGCAACCTTCATTCTCCTTTCAGATTGACATTAAAATAAATTCACAATAATTTGTTGGTCTCCAGTGGCCCCATTAAGGTTGGCCTCCATAGAACCAGAGAAATTTGCCAATCATACAATATTTTTTAGGCATGCTACTAACATTTATAAGTCATGAGACACTTACTGATGCTGCCCAGGAAAAATGATCAATATCTCACAAATCAATATAATCATAAGAGAGACGAGAAATAAGAACTAAAACTGAACCTTTTGGGGCCACTGTAGTGTTGCAAAAAAATAAACCGATGATGCCATAGAACTCATACCAATTTTTTACCCAATTTTTTACAGTATTATATATACTGTAACAGATCATTATTTCCTTGGGGTTGCACACACATGTGGAAGAGACCTTGTTTATGCAATAGTCATAGGTTATGTAAAGCTTTGAAAAGAATGAACAACCTCAAAGGAGTGAGTACCTGCTTCATGTGAAATGTTTTAACTTTGTAAATTATGCAAAGGCTGAGGTCATTAAATGTGACATTTGCATATGGCAAAGTTAACAACGGCCAAACCGACAGATTATAATCAGATGCTACATTCTATGATCACAAAAAAAAAGGTTTTTCAAAAACTGTAAAAACCTTCTTCTTCAGAATCCGCGAACGTCCAGTTTGAAGTCAGATATTGAACTTCCTGTTCATTCACGTCATCGGCATCTTCAGAGTTTTCATAGTCATCTGTTTCTTGAGTAGAAGTTAATTGGCTTTAGTTGACATGTACACAATTGGATACCACATTCATTTAAGCAGTGGAGGATATGTAGGGAGATTGTACGAACTCCACCTAGACTGCAGCAGAGGTCAGGATTAAACCTGGTGCTGTGATACGTTGGTGTATTGTCTCTCCTTTGCTGAGACAGATTGAACTGAATGGTAATTTTAGGGCTTTCTTCTAAATTTTAGCAACTTAGTTAATGATTTGATAATGTATATTTGCAGATGATTTTTAAAGTATTCTCATTTTTAATTTTTATTGTCACGTACTTGGGTACAGTGAAATTCATTTTTTGCACACGATTTAATAATATTTTACTATTCATAAGCACAATCATATCCAGGTACACCAGTGTGAGAATAGTAGATGACAATTTGGACAGTACTCAAGAGTTACTTCCAGGTTATCTATATTTCATTACAAACCTGCACTCCTGGTCCAAAATACAGCATTGTGGTGTTGAATTGGAGTCTTACTCTAAGAAAAAGGCCCTTCAACCTAATTTGTCCATATTAACCAAGGTGTCCTATCTACCCTAGTTCTACCCTAGTTCCACCTGCGCACATTTCCCCATATACCTCTAAACCTTTCCTATCCATGTATCTGTCGAAATGTCTTTTAAACGTTGTTGTAATAGTTCAAGTTCAAGTGAGTTTATTGTCATGTGTCCATGATAGGACAATGAAATTCTTGCTTTGCTTCAGCACACAGAACATAGTAGTCATTTACTACAAAACAGATCAGTGTGTCCATATACCATTATATAAATATACACACACATGAATAAATAAACTGATAAAGTGCAAATAACAGATAATGGGTTATTAATAATCAGAGTTTTGTCTGAGCCAGGTTTAATAGCCTGATGACTGTGGGGAAGTAGCTATTCCTGAACCTGCTCGTTGCAGTCTTCAGGTTCCTGTACCTTCTACCTGAACGTAGCAGGGAGATGAGTGTGTGGCCAGGATGGTGTGGGTCTTTGATGATACTGCTAGCCTTTTTGAGGCAGCGACTGCGATAAATCCCCTCGATGGAAGGGAGGTCAGAGCCAATGATGGACTGGGCAGTGTTTACTACTTTTTGTAGTCTTTTCCTCTCCAGGGTGCTCAAGTTGCTGAACCAAGCCACGATGCAACCAGTCAGCATGCTCTCTACTATGCACCTGTAGAAGTTAGAGAGAGTCCTCCTTGACAAACCGACTCTCCGTAATCTTTTCAGGAAGTAGAGGCGCTGATGTGCTTTCTTGATAATTGCATTAGTGTTCTCGGACCAGGAAAGATCTTCAGAGATGTGCACCCCCAGGAATTTGAAGCTCTTGAACCTTTCAACCATTGATATAAACGGGACTGTGCGTCCCCATCCTACTCCTTCCAAAGTCCACAATCAGTTCTTTGGTTTTGCTGGTGTTGAGGGCCAGGTTATTGTGCTGGCACCATATGGACAGTTGCTCGATCTCTCTTCTATACTCTGACTCATCCCCATCAGTGATACGTCCCACAACAGTGGTGTCGTCCGCGAACTTGATGATGAAGTTCGCACTGTGACTGGCGATAGTTGCCTCAAGCTCCTCCTCTGGCAGCTCATTCCATATACCATCCAATCTCTGTGTTCCTTGTTTACATTCTCATCCTTCAACTGTCCCTATTCACTATTTGGCCAGCTGGTTTTCTCCGGGTGCTCCGGTTTCCTCCTACACTCCAAAGATGTATAGGTTTGTAGGTTAATTGGCTTTGGTAAAAGTTGTAAATTGTCCGTAGTGTGTATTATAATGTTAGTGTATGGGGATCGCTGGTCGGCGCGGACTTGGTGGGCCGATGGACTTGTTTCCACGCTGTATCACCAAACTAAACTAAACTCAAACTAAATAATCCCAGTCACCACTATTGACTTACATTCCTTTCTCTTTTATTTTAACATAATAGAATATCAGTAGATTTCAGTATATGGGAAATGACAGGCCCAGCCTAGGGAGGGATAAGGTTTAAATTGATTTGGTGATTAATCTCCTCTTTCCTGGTATTACATAATTATACATTTATTTGTTTCTCGTAGTGCATGTACAGTTTCACCAAATCAGAATAACTTCGCACTCAAGGTGAAACTAAATGAAGAGAGTTAATCTAAAAATGTTCTGATATTTTTTTTCTCAGTGTCAGATCTCATGAGATAGAAATGGAACTACCATGGGGGTTTCAATTACATTTCTGAGATATAGCATTGAAACAGGCCCTTCGGCCCACAGGGTCCATGCTAAGCATTCACACCTGTTCCATGTCATCCCACTTTCTCATCCACTCCTGACACATTAGGGGCAATTTATAAAGCCCAATGAATCTATAAACCCATACATCTTTGGGATATGGGAGGAAAGACCAATAAAAAGCAGAATACCAGGAGAAAACCTACATGGTCACAGGGAGAACGTGCACACTCCACACAGACAGCACCCGAGGTCAAGATCAAACCTGCGTCTCTGTCGCTGTGACACTTCAGCTCTGCCAGATGCGCCACTGTGCCACCAATTATTCACCCAACTCTGATCTACAGAAGAAGCATAACCTTCTGAAACTCTCCAAGTTATCACGTTGAGCTTTTAGCTAACAGTTTTCAGTGCATTCACATGTATTAATAGAGCAGCAGAAATCCATCACTCCATCACTACATTAGTTGAAAACACCTTCAGTAAATGAAACAGATAAAGCACGAATATGCCCAATAAAGCTCTCTTTTAAAACAAGATAAATGGGGTGGCATGGTGGCACAGAGGTAGAGCTACTGCATTACAGCGCCAGAGACCCAGGTTCAATCCTGACTATGGGTGCTGTCTGGATGTTGCCCTGTGGCCTGGATGTTGCCCTGTGGGTGTTCTCCGAGATCTTCAGTTTTCTCCCACACTCCAAAGTCGTACAGGTTTGTAGGTTAATTGGGTTGGTGTAAAATTTAAAACTGCCCTTAGCGTGTGTAGGGTAGTATTAGTGTACGGGGATTGCTGGTTGGTGCAGACTTGGTGGGCTGAAGGGCCTGTTTCCGTGCTGTATCTCTAAACGGTGGGCAAATTCAAAGCACCTAATTGTCACGTGGTTCCCTTGAGTTCTTTTACATATAACGTCAACGCTATGCCTTCAGAAAGTGTCCATTGCTGTCGCTTGGTCACTGTCTTCTACCACTCACTCTTTCAAAGATTTAGTATTTTCCTTAACTTGCTAAGCGCATCTACTTGGCAGAAGAAAAAAAATCGAAGGGCACTCTGTAAAAATAGAAGTAATTAAAATAACAAATCTGAATAAATAACATCAGAACGGCATGCAGCATTAATGAATTCCTTTGACTAAGTGTAATCAATTGGACCTTATTATCTTTTTCATTATAATATGCAAATACTTCTACTTGAATACTTCAGCTGTAGACCATTTTTCCACTGCAATTTTATAATATGCTCTCTGCTTAATTAGAGTAAGGATTCTGCTGAACGATGATTAGTTCTCTGACGCCCTGTGTAAATGTCATTTCCTCATTTATAAGTTCCTTTAAAACAATTTCAATCCTTTCATTGATATAAAAAAAAGTGACCAATAAATTGCTACTCACCATCGTAGTACCAATCCATGGGCCTCTACACAAGAATAAATGTGTATTAGATTTTTCCTCATTCAGAAAAGTTCAACAGAAAGCAATGACAGTGTATAATTTATAGAAAGCAAACAGGAAAACCTCAACCAAAAATGGATTCATAATCCATTTATTGTATAAAGACACCTATTATGAGCACTATCATATAATACTGATGTAAAATTGCAGAGCATTCAAGAAACACACAAATATTTAAAATTTGACTTTACACTATTTTAATCAGCATATATAATGAAAAATATATTTATTCACGTTACTTACTGTTAATGGTACAACTGTATGCCAGATCACACAAATCAAAATCAAATCTATACCCCTTGCCATACCGATATATATATAACAGTTAGACCCTGACTTGGTTGTTTTTTGCCAGTAGTAGCAACCTTCACTTTATGCTGAACAAAACAGTTTACTGGAAGTTGAATGGTCAGTGTATAGACAGAGCAAATTTTCCACTGAAACACCAAATGCAAATTAATGTTTAATAGTCAGATGGTCTGTACACTTGAATCACGCAAGTAATTCTCAATCCCTTTTCACAATCCAGTTAATATTCAGACATCAGTTTGTTTGACAAACTTAGCGTAGATAAGATAAGCCAGGTCCAGTTTAGTGCAGCTCTGATTTCCTTTGAAAACTTGTTTTCTTTTTCATGTATTTCTGCAGATAATTCTAGGTTTTTTTTTTAACATCTCTGTTAAATAATTAGTCAAAGGAATTTTAACGTTGATATCTGGAAACAAAGAGTAGGAGTAAACGGGTCCTTTTCACAATGGCAGGCAGTGACTAGTGGGGTACCGCAAGGATAAGGGGGAAATCCTTTAAAACCGAGATGAGAGAAGAACTTTTTTCACACAGAGAGTGGTGAATCTCTGGAACTCTCTGCCACAGAGGGTAGTTGAGGCCAGTTCATTGGCTATATTTAAGAGGGAGTTAGATGTGGCCCTTGTGGCTAAGGGGATCAGGGGGTATGGAGAGAAGGCAGGTACGGGATACTGAGTTGGATGATCAGCCATGATCATGTTGAATGGCGGTGCAGGCTCGAAGGGCCGAATGGCCTACTCCTGCACCTAATTTCTATGTTTCTATGTTTCTATGTTTCTATTTCCTTGTCACAATATCGAAAATGTGGGCACTTTTCAGATAGAGACCTGAAAATTAAGATGTTAGTGAGACAGCGGTTATTACATTTTTAATGGCAGTCTTTATAGAAACACTGAAATTCCACAAAAAAATAAGTTCCCCTCCCTGGTCAATCTCTTTGGCTCTGTTTCTATCATGTCCTCCATGCCAAGGCTACTCATTTCCTTGTAGAAACTAGAAACCGCAGACTCTGGTTTACAAAAAAGAAGACACATCATACTGGAGTAACTCAGCGGGTCAGATAACATCACTGGAGAACATGAAAAGGTGGTATTTTGTTTTGGGACTCCACTGCCATTAAAGCATCACCTATTCATGTTCTCCAGAGATGCTACCTGATCACCTGAGTTACTCCAGCACTTTATGACTGTTCTCTTCATTGTGCTTCATTGTCTCACTCCTTCATCTGCTGAAAGGTTTCTTGCTTTTTTTTCCCTCCATTGCATGTCCAGTCTCCCTGAAATCTTCCACATTATCATTTATTTTGCTTTCTTCAAAGCTTTCTCAAGGTGTGCCACTTTGACCATATCTTTTGTTATCTCTCAACTGATCCTTCAGAATGTGTGGCTGCTGTACAGCAGTTCTGACACATTACGGCAAAGATATCATGAAAGTACATGTAATAATAGCCTCCGTTGAAATAGAATTGTTAATACCAGGGCTATATACTAACATGTGACAAGATTGTAAGGAAAGATTGACATCAGTGCAACAGAACCCTCGTATAACTGAGGGTGCTCGAGTTATGTCACTATCGCTATTATAGTTAATAATTATCTCAGGTTTCATCTACAGAAATCTGGGTAATGAGGGACAAGAACGGCAGGGTATACGTGCTAGACACAATATGCTGGAGTAACTCAGCGGGACAGGCAGTATCTTTGGAGAGAAGGAATGGGTTACATTTTGGGTCGAGACCCTTCTTCATCAGACCAGTCTGAAGAAGGGTCTCGACTCAAAACGTCACCCATTCCTTCTCTCCAGAGATGCTGCCTGTCCCACTGTTACTCCAGCATATTGTGTCTATCTTCGGTTTAAACCAGCATCTGCAGTTCCTTCCTACAGAGGGTATATGTGCTATAGACAAGGTCGAGGGACAAGAAGAGAGGAAGTTGGTTTATTGATTCAGGAGAATATCATGGCATAGTCCGGGTTTACATTACCGAAGGATTGATCAGTTATGCTAGATGGGTGGTGCTGAGATATAAAAAGGAGACAAACACATTGATGGCATTATAAGGAGTCAATGGGAATCAGTGGATCACATATGCCGGGAGATTGCAGACAGCTGCAAGACTAATAGGGTTATCATGACCCGCTGAGTTACTCCAGCGCATTGTGTCTATCTTCAGTGTAAAATGAAGATCGAGGCAGGGAAGGTATTTCAAAAGACATTGCCTATACCAGCCCTTTATGGGCTCCTCGAAATTTTGGTTAATGCCAGTGAGAGACCTGCTTACACAAGGGTAATTTATTCGGAAGTGACTAGCCCATTTGGAGTCCCTGGACAGATTCCGAAAACGTGTCCCAATCAACTGCCAAAGCCTTCTCTAGCATCTTCCATCTCTCGCTTCAACAGTCTGCAGTGCCTAATTGCTTCAAGAAAACTTACACTGCTCCTGTGCCCGGGAAAAGCAAAGTGACCTGTCTCAATGATTACCCCAATCGTTCTAATATCAATCCTAATCAAATGCTTTGGAAAAACTGGCAAAGCCCCATATCTGGTCCAATCTACTGAATAAATCAGACTTGTATTGAATGTGTGTACAAGATAAATCGGTCTATGGAGGACGCCATCTTCCTTGCATTATATTCAGCTAGAAGGATCTCGACCCAAAACATCACCAATTCCTTCGCTTCATAGATGCTGCCTCACTCACTGAGTTTTATCCTGCAATTTTGCCTACCTGACTCTTTGACAATCAGAACACCTATGTCAGGATGATATTCATTGATTTCAATTCAGCTTCCAATAATAATGCTGGATAAGCTCTTTAAAAAAACCCCATTTGGATAGGAAAGGCTTATGGGCTAAACACAGGTAGATGGGACTAGTGCAGATGGGGCATCTTTGTCGGCATGGACAAGTTGGGCTGAAGGGCCTGTTTCGGGGCTGTATGACTCCATGAATCTGACTCCAAGCGAATCCCTACACTCTTACTCTTTACTCTACCTCATTCAGTTAATTCGTTATTGTACTTTAATATTTTTGCACTTTTAGGTTGACACTAGTTGTATGTATTGTTATATTTATCATTACCGCGCATAAACTGTTTATTCTATGAGCTTCACGTGAACAAGGAATTTCATTGCACCCTGGTGTATGTGACAATAAACTAAGCTCACGCAAAATCATTCTTGCCCAGTCATATAGAATTCATTATATTTTTATATTGTTATATTGGTCTTTGATTATGCAGAAATGAAAAGATTGTGAAATTCAATGAAACACAACACTGTCATGTGGTTACCAAATTTACAGCTGTGTAATCATGCCAATTCCCACTGAATTCTTGGTTCACACTTGAACTCATTAACAAATCTCTGCGTTATTATACATAACTAACAGGTCATTTTATTCATATCCGATACTCAGGGAAATCATGCTGAACCTGACACTTGGAATTGAGATATTTCACAGCAGAGTTTTCAAGCTAATCATCATAAGCTTATCAATGATATCCAATCTTCAGAATGAAGAGGCTCAACCCATTATATGATCATTACAACATAACATGACAGAATTCAGCTTCTGTAATTTGAGCAGCACAAAGGATACAAATCATCAATATTAACACTAGTACACTAGTACAGTAGCACAATAAATGCATCTTCTTTGAATTAACTGCTGTAGTTTAATTTTCAGAACAGCTCTGTCCTATTTTTAGCAGCAGTGGGTGATTGATATGGTCTGGTGCAAATACAAAAATCTTGTGCGTCTCTTTGTGATTGAAACCAAGCTGTGTGATTGTCACAGTTTTCTCTTCCAAAGAATCATATTTCAGTTTATCAAGTGTAGTTTGGTCTCCTTCTCCAAAGGAGATATACATATCAGGCAAAATCTGATTTGTCTTTGAGCTGTCATTTCAGAAGCATTTTTGATGGTATAACCAACTGTGTCTCAGTGTATTTGCTTTAATACCTATTTGCTTGTTGTTACCTTTCTTAAGGTAAAAACAAGCAAGATAAAGGCTATCTGGTCTTCACAGCAACAGTAATATATAAAAGAAACTAGAAAGAAAGACTTGCATTTATATAGCGTCTTTCATGACGCCAGGGTGTCACAAAGTCTTTTACGGTACTTTGAAGTATAGTCACTGCTGAAATGTAGGAAACATGGCAACAAATTCCCACAAACATCTAAGCTACTACCGGCAACGTAGTAATAACGAGCAGATAGTTGGTCTTTAGCGGAAGTGGATATATTTCTCAGAAAATGATTTGCTTACATTGAAACAGATGAATTTTGTTGCTTTCCTTCATTTTGATGTAATTGACACAAACTATGCTGTCAAGACATAGTAAAATTGACACCTTGCACATCTCTTCAGACACAACACTGATTTTGGTACTTAGAATCTAAGGGTAAAATGAAACATACAAGTGCATTTTCTCCCTTTATCTAATTACATGAAAATACTGGTAAGAGTGTACAGTGACGTTGGATCAATACTGATTGGCATGTTTCTATCCGATATACAAGTTTTGTAACTGAGTCACAGCTTGGTTGAATAAACTGGGTTTTTTCGCTACGAGCAGCGCACAATGTTTGTAAAGAATCGCTCTAACATTATTGAAAAGAATTGAAGCAAAGGTTCTGAAATTCCATTTCACCTTTTATTTATGGGATTAGTGGAATTCTCTGCCACAGAAGGAAGTGGAGGCCAATTCATGTGATGTATTCAAGAGAGAGATATAGCTCTTTGGGCTAATGGAATAAAGGGATATGGGGAGAAAGCAGGAACGGGGTACTAATTTTGGATGATAAGCCATGATCATATTGAATGGTGGTGCTGGCTCAAAGGGCCGAATGGCCTCCTCATGCACCTATTTTCTATGTTTCTATGATTGCCCATCAAACTCTAGCTGAAGGGTGGATTTTCCTTTCCAGCATTTCAGTGGCTATGCCAATAGAACAAATTGCTCACCCTCCATGGAATCATCCTGAATCTAAGTCTATTGACACCTATTGAAAATAAAAACATTTGTTCCATCTTATTATATGGCTACCATCAGCCAAAAATTAACCATTGGCCAGCCATGTTGCAAAGAGGATGTATTCAATTTAAGGGGTGCCTTTTGTTCTGTTCATATAGTCACTTTTGGCCCTGGCTTCTTTGGAACTGAAAGTTGGGACTGAAACACAGTGTTCAACTGAATTGAAATGGATGTGCTCATGGTCAAAAGCATTCCTGATTAAACTATTGGACTACACATTAAATAACCTATAAACATGACATTAATCCATGGTCTCATCAATGGTTCAATGGGACTTTAGTGCTTCATGTACCGAGCTACTAAAATTATTTTATTGTATACAGTTCAGTAAAAATATTAGTACACATAAGCACAATCGTAGTTAAGTAGAAGTGTAAAGGCATAATACACTAAGATAGTATACAACAGTCGCCATGTATTGGCACCATGTTTCATGATTCAAGTCTAAAGTTGTCAAAAAGGTAGAGTTCTTAACTTGGCCGTAAAGATCCATTATCCTGGTAGCTTTGCATGAACACCTGGCCATGCAAAGTTGCTGGTGCCCTCCACCGCTGCTCCACCTCTTCATGCCACTGTGGGCCATGTCAAAATCCGCACACGGCCTCAGCCGGCCCACTCCACCGACGGCCCGATCCAGACACAACCACCCGCATTCACTCTTCATGGCCCGGGGGCTCCGTCCACAGCAGAACTCGTAACATCCAGAGCATTTGTGTATGCAGGAGATGTAAGACCCCAATCCACTTACCAGCACCATTGTATCCCTATGTTCATTGTCACTGCCATCTTGAATCAACGCCATCTTGAATCAATTATTTTGACGAAAGGTTTTTGGACTGAAATGTTAATTCTGCTTTTCGTCACATAGGTGTTCTCTGGCATGTTGAGTGTTTCGAGTTTCTTTTCATTTGATTTCTTTATTTTGGTTGTTTCTTCATATATGTTGGCTGCTTCTTAAATCTTAAAGGGTGCTTGAGCTTCTTAAGGGGTGCACTGTGATAATGTAGAACTATTTAGGTGATCAGTAGGTGTGCATACAAATTTGTTGGACCAAGAAACAAATGGTCTAGTTGAACTTGATCTTGAGAAAGTGAGTGAGAGGCAGCCATGTATAAGAACACTAGCTTCTCGAAGAGGGAAGACGTGGAGAATGATTTTATGTTGGAAAACTGTGGAGCTTTGTTCATGAGCAGATTTGTTGAGGGACAGAGTGCAAGAGTGTAGTGCTGGGCTGGAAGTCTCTATCATGGGCCCCTATCTAAAACCACAAAGGCAACAGTCTGGGATTCCATGTCAGCAAGTGGAAGTTTGCATGACAACAGTCTGTGGTTCAACTGACCACTGAAATTCTGGCTGGATGTTGTTTGCGTTGCAACAGAGGAAATATGATGCATATGTGGCGACTCCACACAGACCAACATCCAAGGCCAGGATTGAATCCAAGCCTCTGGAGCTGGTCAGCAGCAACGCAACCTGTTGTACCAGTCTGCCATCCTTTCATTCTAGAAAAGGGTGCGAATAAGGAACAACTTGAATGAGAAGATTTTGTTTGTGGGTACCCTCAACTTCAGTCCTCTCAATGACCATGGATTAACCCATTCTGGCCAATATTGAATACTCAAGGGTGTGAGAATGTTTTTGTGCGTGTTGATGCGTGTTTGTGCGGGTGAGTGTGTATGTACATTCGGTTAGTTCCCACAGCTTCTGTTTGTTTGTTCCATTTTTCTGATTGAGAGAGGGAAAAATAAGTAAAGCAATTTGTTTAGGTGTTGTCACCAGGATATGTAAATTGGGAGATGTGGGCATCAAGGGCTCATTTTGTGCGAGTGAGATGAATTATGTGAGCGATAGACACACAGTCTGATTAAAAGTGACTGCTAACAGCAATAGATGGGCAGTGTATTCACTCGTAGATGAAGTTATTTGTGTAACAAGTAAAATACTACTTTCGATGATGCATTTGCTGACTACAACACTCGTGTGAGATCAATAAATCCTTGAAACTTGTTCATGCACTGATCTGTGAGTTTGCAACTCTACGCCTGGCAATGATCTCCACGGCATCTCCAGGACCATAAACCACTCCTTTTCCTGAAGGCTGGCTTCACACACTGCCGAGCATTCACATTGTTTGGATCTCGGCTAAAGCATGCAGCAATGAACAGATTGAAGAATATTGGTTACACTAAGACGTATTTGGTAATGGACAAGCAATGTAAAATTGACACCCTGCCTACTTTTCAATTATCACGTTAATACAAACTACACTATAATCACGGTGTCCATTTTTAATGGTTATTTAATTTAAGCT
The DNA here is from genome assembly GCF_028641065.1 of Leucoraja erinaceus. NCBI lineage: Eukaryota > Metazoa > Chordata > Chondrichthyes > Rajiformes > Rajidae > Leucoraja > Leucoraja erinaceus. The sequence goes on along the minus strand of NC_073391.1, from coordinate 21,837,172 downwards.
ACTGTAATCATTTCTTTAAAACATCGCCTTTACAAAATTTGTTACCCTGTGCATGGCAGAAAATGTGATGACTTAGGGTAAAATAATAAGGATAACATTTTAAGTTAACCAAATTAGAAGGTAAATGTTGATCTAAGAACTGACAATACCAGAGGCATTTGATATCTGATGTATGAATAGTCATATTTGAAAACCATAATTATTAACTAATTCTGACGTCTCTGGTAGAGGTGGGTACAGTTGCAACTTTTAAAAAACACTTGGACAGGTATATGTCCAGGAAAGGTGTGGAGGTGTTAGCACAGGCAAGTGAATCTAACCTTGTTAAGCAACTTGGCACGCATGGATGAAAGGATTTTTCCATGCTGTAAAGCTCATTAACTCTAATTTTCGTGTTTGAATAAGGTTGAAAACACTTACTTGGGGATTGATAGAACTGAATAAATGCATTTTATCAATGATATATATTCATATTGTATTTTATTGCAAAATACATGACAAAGCCATTATTGTATGTAAGAAAGTGTAGTTCTGATTTGTTTATTAAAATATGAAATAACATGACAAGCTTTGTGAGTGTTGTAGATCAAAATGGTAGGTCAAAATTAAAGGCACTTTACAAATGCAATCACAAAAAAGAGGATTACAGTTATACTTCATAATAATGAACAATATTACAGGCATACATAATTAATAATAATCAAAAGCTGAATTGGTATTAATATGGTGGAAGTGATCTTATTGTCATTGTGGTAATGACACATTTTAACGTCCTTAATGCAGTTTCTCCAGGAATAATGTATATTTAAATACCAATGTCAAACTTCTTTTTTGGGTTTCACAATAATCCCTAGTATTATGAAACTTAGGTAGCTCGTGCTTTAATCCACTTAAGGAACGCGGTGACGCGTACATAAACCCCAGGTTTATACTTCACTCCACAGCGATCCCCCCAGCTCACGATTCCATAGACCTGGTGGCGGCCATTTTTCATACAAGTCAGTGGTCCTCCAGAATCACCCTGAATGTGTAAAAGCAGATGCACATATTAATAATCATAACTTTTGTTTACAGATGAAAAAATAAGTTTGTTAAATTTTGAGGCTTTGTGCCAACTGAAGTTTAAAAAATTGTGGAGACAGACTACAATGCTGCCATTCCTATTTAATGTAATTGGCATAATTGAATGGAAATGTATTGTTAAACCTTTACTTATTTTCTTCCTGTAACAATATATCAATGCTGTACACTAACCATTTATTTTTTGATAGTGCTTCATTGCCCCAAACCATTCCTTTGTATTCCAATCCATTGGATTAAATCACCTTTAAACTAATTACCGTTAATGATCCCCTAGGTAAGTATTCTTGAATTATATTTTCCGTTTTATATAATTTATCGACCCAATATTTTGAGCATTGTTCCTCAAACTGTTTCCTCACTGTGTCATCCAATGAAACATGGCCCACTTGATATATTTCGCTTGTCTGCATGGGACTTAAAGCTCTTTCAAAGTAGGAGTGCAACCATGTCGGTCAAGCCGGCCAAAGATCCAAACCACCCTGCCACACTGTCTTCTCACTGCCAGAATTGGGAAGAAGGGACAGGAACCTGAGACCTATTACCTCCAGGTTCAAGAATTGCTTCTTCCCATCAAACATTACAGAGTTATAGAGTCTTACTCTACATACAGTGTGGAAACAGGCCCTTTGGCCCATCTTGCCCACACTGACCATCTACACTGGTTCCACTTGCCTGTTTGGCCAATATCCCTCTAAACCATGTACCGGTCTAATTCCTTCTTAAGCATTGCGATAGTCCCTGCCTCAAGTACCTCCTCTGGCTGCTCGCTTCAAACACCCACCACCCTTTGTATGAAAATATTACCCCTCAGATTCCTGTAAAATCTTTGCCTCTTCACCTTTAACCTACTCCCTCGGGTTCTCGATTTCCTCCACTCTCGGCAAGTGATTCTGTGCATCCATCTTTATCTTACTCTTTAATTTAGACTGCTACTCATCTTTTCCAGTCCATTTCCCCCCTTTTTGTTTCACTCCATCTGCCAATTTAACCCTAACTAACCCACAGTACTAATTGATCTTTCTAATCAGCCATGATCATATCGAATGGTGGTGCAGGCTCGAAGGGCCGAATGGCCTACTCCTGCACCTATTTTCTATGTTTCTATGTTTCTATGATCTCTCTGTGAGGGTAATCACCCCACATCTCTGCCATGGTGTAATCCATCTATCCATGTGGCCTGAAACTGACCACATTGAACCAAGAATCAGAAGTCCTATTTCTTACACCAGTTCTTTAACTTTGGGCTTCTGTTGGATTGATCCGAGTGAGAAATGATTCACTAGTGAAAGCAAGTTGCACAATCTGTAATGTAGTTATTGCAAACCTGACATGAATCCACACTTCCGTCTAGACTTCCTGCGCAAAACATGGTGTGATTGATAGCGTTTCCATAGGCCCGAGGGTCCTTACAGTGTTGGTCAGATATCAGCTTCACCTTTGTATGCAACAATTGATTGGAAGATGCCTCTGTACAATCAGCAATAAATGGAAAATATATGTTAAATCTGGCAATCTCAATTTAGAATATTTCTTCAAATTTAACGAGAAAGTTCAAAAATTATCACGAGACCTGTTTCAGTTTGTCCCCATCCTGAAATATGGCAATCTGTGCCTGGCTGAAAATCACTGTCTGGCATGCATACAGTTTTTACGTATTTAGTTTCCTTGGCACAATGACCGTTGACTTGTTTAATTTTCAACAACGCTGGAATGCAAAGGTTAATGTCCATTAGATGTTGCTGCTGTTCCAATATATTTACAAGGGGAAGAAAGTGGAAACTTAATGGAGAAGAACCTTCGCCTGCTTACCCATATCATTATATAATCCCACGGAGGTCTCTTGATAATTATCATGGACAATGATGTTTTCAACATCAAAGTTTTGCTGATGAGTTTCATCTTTCTGAAGGTCTTGTTTACCAAGTTGTAAGCGGAAGTCTTTAGGTTGTGCCCTATATATTGGTTTGAAGAAAATAGAGAGTGTTTCTAACAAAAAAACGATTTCGAAACAGGGTTTTCAAGCAGTATCACATGCACACTTCCCATACGAAGAATAAATTCATCTGACAATTTAAATTCTTCCTGGAGGTTTCATTGGGAATGTCTAATTCAGGTTCAGATTAGACATTGGATTTCTCACTGGTAGTGGGTAACTGAGGGTCCTCTAACTGGTTCTAGTTGGGAGGATGCCATGAGAGGTTATCATAGGCTCCTTGAAATAGTCTGGTCCACAAGTTGAGAATTTTACTCTGAGTCTCTTGTATTTCAAGCAGTGATGAAGGAAGCAACTGTCTAAGTCTTGAAAGTATGGCATTTGGAAGGACATGTTTCCATGAAGAAACTCCCCAGGCGATGTTAGTATTATTCTTCTGGCTGGTAGACATCACAGTGCGTCAGAGATATTGTTGAAATAGCTTTAAGTTGGTGCAATTAATGATGTAAGTTTAACAAATTATATTTATAATATAGATAGACATAAAGTGCTGGAGTAACTCAGCAGGTCAGACTGCATCTCTGGAGAAAAATGATGGGTGAAGCTTCGGGTTGGGATCCTTCTTCAGAATCTGACTGATGCAGCCTGAGCCACCGAGTTACTCCAGCACTTTGTGTCTATCTGTGGTACAAACGAGCATCTGCAGTTCTTTGTTTCTACATTTGTAATATGTCAGCCTATTGGTAGCTGTCAGGAAGTCCTTGCCTCTGTCTGGTTTGGGAAGGTAAGTGGATTTAGGCCTGATTTTAATTAGGGACCTGCCTTAGTGACATCAACTACCACAATGTTGAGAACACCACCATCGCAACATTTAAGAAACATTTAGATGGATACATGAATAGGACAGGTTTACAGGGATATGAGCCAAACACAGGCAGGTGGGACTAGTGTAGGTGGGACATGTTGGTCGGTGTGGGCAAGTTGGGGTGATGGGCCCGTTTCCACAATGTATGACTCTATGACTAACTCTTAATTTGGCTTTTGAAATTGCAATAACTGGATTAAATGAGTGATGAGGTCCTGTGTGAATGGATCAATCTGAACGGGTTATTTATTTATTTATGTTGCTTTTCCCTTTCAACTTTTTAGAGCCACTTTTCATAGTTAACGTTCGTCTTATGTTTTTTTTTTTGCTATTTTGATGCACCTTACTTCCTACTTTTTGTTCTGATTTTTATTTTCCTGTCCAAATGATTTACTGTTTCTCTGTTGACACTCTAGGTTCCAGTCCATGGATCATTCAGGCCTGGCAAATATGGAACTAACATAAAAACAAAACAAATATTGGTAACAGAAGGTCAGGATCTATGGAAGGAGACATGGCTAGTAATATTTGTCCAAGATCTTCATCAAGGAGAAATTGGTCATCTTGTTTGACACAGACTTTATTCAACACTAACTTAAACATGTCATAATGACTGGGATGTTCATAAATGGCTGATCTGAAGGCTTCAGGCTGGTTCTGTAGGCTAAACAAAATTAGTTTGTTCAAGTGTCTTTATGAGGGAAGTGTTCATTCCTGTTTCTGGACAAAATCACAGTAGCTTTTGTTAATCCAACAACCTTTTAATCATTCCTGCTCTTGACCCAATCACAGTTTAAGTTTAGTTTAGTTTCGAGATGCAGCGTGGAAACAGGCCCTTCACCCCATCAAGTCCATGCCTACCAGCGATCACCCATGCATTAGTTTTATCCTGCACACTAGGGACAATTGACAGAAGCCAATTAACCTACAAACCACACATCTGTAAATGTGGAGGAAACTGGAGCACCCGAAGAAAACGGTCACATTGGAAATGTACAAACTCCGTACAGACAGCACCCATAGTCAAGATTAAACCTGGGTCTCTGGCGCTGTTTGGCAGCAATTTTACCGCTGTGCCACCGTGCCGCCCCCTGCGCCAGTGCCACCCTTTTCTTCTGTTCTCTCCTTTCCCCAACAGGAGACTGCGGATCTTCGGCATGCCTCCAGTGATTCTTACAAATGTCTGCAGATGCCTCATTGAAAGCATACTGTCTCATTGCATCACAGCTTGGTTTGGGAACAGCTCTATCCAAGACCACAAGAAATTGCAGAGAGTTGTGCATGTAATTCAGTATATCACACAGAGCAGACTACCCACCATTGACTCCATCTATACTTCATGCTGCATCGGGAAAGCAGCCGATCTAATCAAAGACTATTACCACCTCAATTATTTCTTCTTCGCCTTACTTCCATTGGGCAGAATATATAGAATGCATGCAGCACCAATCTCAGGAACAGCTTCTTCCCTATTATCAGGCTTCTGAACAGTACATTATATTTTAGGGCAATATCTGATTCACCTCTATCCGATTGCGGACATTGGACTTTGTCTCTGGAATTGGTTCGTTACCGTGCTGAGAATTATATTCTGCACTGTATTTTTCTCTTTGTTCTGCCTGAGTTTGGCTTGATTGTATTCATGTGCATTATTATCTGAGTTGATTGAATTGCATGCAAAACAAGCTTATCGCTGAATATTGGTACATAGAACAATAATACACCTAAATCTAAGCCTAAACTTTTCCTTTTTCCATTATCTTAACATTTGTTTATTGCAAAGATCATCAAATTCCCAATGAGAAGCCATTGCACCATTAAAACATTATATTAACCCATAGATACTACCTAATTTGCTCATCGTTTCCATTTTTTCCTTGTTTACATTACATTTTCAGTGCCTATAGTATTTTACATGGTGAGTCAAGTAGGTAGCTGTAGTAGAAACTAAACTTAAGAAATATCTTACAAAATGTGAAAATATGCTACTATCAAAGAAGATAACTTGACAATCTTTAAGAAGTTAATACCTACTGTGAAAGAATGCAGTGTGCAGCAGTGAGAACCCAACATGGCTTGATCAATGCTCCACCACATAGATGTCCTGCTTTATAGAGTCCAACACGATTCTTCAGCTGCAGAGACACTTGCCATGGATATTTTCCAGGTACTGTTCTTTTCCCTCCAAAGATTTTGAACGTGACATTTCCGACCTCCGGCACTCCACACTGGAAGGGTACAGCTGTGGAAGGAGCGGTAGTCGATCGGGCAGCAGGTCTGGTTGTTGCTGGCCGATGGGGTTGTGTTACAGATGCTACAGTGCAGAAACAGTACAGAGTTAAGGTGTTTTATTGTCCTATGTCCCAAACAGAACAATAAAACAGAACACACACATATGTGTGTGTATATATATACATATACACATTATGCATATATACATATGTATGCACACATATAACAAACAAACAATAGTACAAAAAGACAAATCCAATGTCCCCAAGTCTATGTAGTTCAGAGCTTTCGGGAGGGTTTAGTGTTTAGAAACATAGAAACATAGAAAATAGGTGCAGGAGTAGGCCATTCGGCCCTTCGAGCCTGCACCGCCATTCAATATGATCATGGCTGATCAACCAACTCAGTATCCTGTACCTGCTTTCTCTCCATACCTCCTGATCCCTTTAGCCACAAGGGCCACAAGTTTTAATAGCGTGTCTAATAGCAGCATGTTTAATAGTAGTGTCTGAAGAAATGTCACCAGAGATGCAGCCTGACCTGCTGAGTTACTCCAGCATTTTGAGTCTATCTTCGGTGTAAACCAGAATCTGCAGTCGTCTTTGCTCCCGGGCTTTCAAGTTGCTGAACCAGGCTGTGGTGCAACCAGTCAATATGCTCTCTACAGTACACCTGTCGAAGTTCAAAAGAGTCGTCTCTGAAATACCGATTCTCTGCAATTTTCTGAGGAAGTAGAGGCATTGATGGGTTTAGCCAACAATAGCAATGATAAAAATAGCAATGAGATTAGCCAATAACTGCATTCTGAAGGATAATTGGTGACAATTTAGCAAGTTATTTTGCTTGAGGTGTGAATGGAAGCTGCTGTTCATGAATTTCAAATTGTCCATCATTTATCATGGCTTTGTTGGCTTATTCCCAATCACTTCCTGCATACAGGCAGAAAACAGGAACAAAAGGCCATAAATTGCTGGAGTAACTCAGCAGGTCAGGCAGCATCTCTGCAGAACATGGGTAGGTGTCGTTTCAGGTTGAGACCCTTTTTTGAACATACTGGCAGGTTGTTAACAGGTTTCCACTCAAGAAAAAGGTTACCAATTTGACACGAGGGTTCAAATAAATGAACAAACAGGTGGTCTTTCAGATAGCAAAGAATTGAAGAATATTAATTCCTTTGTCCTGCTCTGTTATCTCACCAAGTGAAATTGAAAGGGATTTAAGAAAATCCTCTGAACCTGTTACATCCCTCATTCTCCAATTAATGAGATCAGTTTAAGGAAAAAATGAAAGGATTTTTATTCAATTCTACCTCTTAATTTGAAATAGTTAGCATTGTATCTTCAGCATGTAACCAGCAAAGGATTAATTACAATATTCATTCTGATACAGCTGAGTTAATGTTCATTCAGTTAGACAATACTATGGTTATACCTTCAGAATCATATAACAAATGGAAATGAATCATTATTTTTGAACATGAAGGAAACTAAGATAATACATACCTGCAGCGCATTGAGATATGTTGCAATGATCCCAATTTAATTTATTGTTCTTCTCCTTAAAATAGCACCAAGGTTTTTCATCACCATCAGGATTTCTGAAAGTACATCATTTTGAAGAATCTTTATTGTTCAAGCTGATAACATAAATGATTTTAATTAAAATGTTGGAGTGATAACTTTCTAAAAGTTTATTTGCAAAAGGTGAGTTTGTCTCCGTTATCAGCTGCTTCTGTTTGCTTGCCCACATCTTCTTCCTTCATGCATCTCCCTGCCATCCATGTGATCAGGCACTGCTCATCTGACTCCACTGCTATCCTTTCAGTTGTCGCCAGGGAAATAGCTTCTATTCTGTAACCAGCTTTCATGTCCCTCTCACTACCACCCCCTCCAATAATTTATCCTCTTCGTATTCCTATTTTCCACATCTTGCTCCTTCGAGCCTTCAGCTGAAAACACAACTTCATTTTTCAGATGTGAGCTGATGACACCTCACCAACTCTTATGATAATTTTCTGCCTCAAAATTGCTGCACTGCTTCTATGATACATAGCACTGGATCATTAGAAATGTCATTAGCCAAAATGGATAGGAAAGGTTCAGAGGAATTTGGACCAAATCAGACAAATGGGACGAGCTTAGATGGGGCATCTTGCTCAGCATAGCTGAGTTGGGCTGAGGACCTGTTTCCATGCTGTAAGGCTCTTTAACTCTATGACTATCAGTAACACCAGTCCCGTGATGAATCCTCTTGACCGACACTTTAGGTCCCTTCCTGGTAAAGGTCTGAGGCTGAACCAGTTTGTTTGCAAATATGGGATTGTATTAGAACCCAGCATAAACATCTGGCCACATATTGAAAGTGTCACCAAGAATATCCATACGTACCTATTTGACTTAGACTGGTCATTTGTTTTTGAAACACATGGCCAAGACTTGACTAGACTATTCCAAAGGAGTCTACACCAGAACTTAACACAATCTAAACCTGCTGCCTGCCTTAAATTACATTGGGGCCAATTTACCCCACACACCATTGTTTACTGTCACTTGGATGAGCATTGCCTCACATTTACTGCCCTCTGAACTGCTTCCACATGCCTCCAAGACCTCAACTGTGGTCTCCCTTGGTTTTACAAACCACTAAAATAACCGCACTGCTTTGATTCCAGGCGTTGAACAAAACTCAGTGTTAAATGTTCCAACACTATTGAGGTGCCTTGAATAGCGAAGGGTCCTCTGCTGCTTGTTTTAGAGAAATAGCATGGAAATAGGTCCTTTGGCCCACCGAGTCCAGGCCGACCAGCAATTGTTTGTACACTAGTTATATCCTACGCAATAGGTACAATTTTAATTAACCTGCAAACCCAGAGAAAACCTACGCGGACACAGGAAGAATGTGAAAACGACGTACAAACAGCACCCGTATTCAGGAACAAACCCGGGTCTCTGGCACTGCAAGGTAGTAACCCTATTGCTGTGTCAATGTGCCACCATTCCATATTTAAAAGTTTCCACTGTTCTTTCATAATTTTGTACTTTTGTGGCAATTATATCCTATGCCTTTAGCATGGATGCTAATATCTTCTGTTTGGCACAGAATCAAATATTGTTTGGTGTGGCATTCTTGTTTCACAAGTGCTAAGGTTCTATGCACGTTCATGCTGTTGGGGTTGACTAGATGCCAGAGATATAATTAATTATGACTTGGCTGTTCCAGTTACCTCGCAGGTGAGCAAATGAGAAACATTCTGCTTATTGCACCATTCATTCCCTCCAAACATAAGACTAGATCCACTGCAAATGCTGCAGTCATCAGTCAATGAGATTGTGAAATAGGAGCAGCAGGCAAGGAGCAGCAAGGAATAGGGAGGAGGACAGATACACTGTCAGCTATTGTGGAACATTAAAGATTCATAGCAGCCCTCAGGTTATCAAAGCAGATAACCTGGGCAGCAGAGTGGGCAAATGCATGGCAGATGCAGTATAATGTGGATAAATGTGAGGTTATCCACTTTGGTGGCAAGAACAGGAAAGTAGACTATTATCTGAATGGTGGCCGATTAGGAAAAGGGGAGATGCAACCATGGGTGTCATGGTACATCTGTCATTGAAAGTAGGCATGCAGGTGCAGCAGGCAGTGAAGAAAGTGAATCATAGCAAATCATAGTTAGCATTCATAGCAAAAGGATTTCAGTATAGGAGCAGGGAGGTTCTACTGCAGTTGCACAGGGCCTTGGTGAGACCACACCTGGAGTATTGCGTACAGTTTTGGTCTCCTAATCTGAGGAAAGACATTCTTGCCATAGAGGGAGTACAGAGAAGGTTCACCAGACTGATTCCTGGGATGGCAGGACTTTCATATGAAGAAAGACTGGATAGACTCGGCATACTCGCTAGAATTTAGAAGATTGAGGGGGGATCTTATAGAAACTTACAAAATTCTCAAGGGATTGGATAGGCTAGATGCAGGAAGATTGTTCCCGATGTTGGGGAAGTCCAGAACAAAGGGTCACATTTTAAGGATAAGGGGGAAGTCTTTTAGGACCGAGATGAGAATTTTTTTTTCACACAGAGAGTGGTGAATCTGTGGAATTCTCTGCCACAAAAAAGTAGTTGAGGCCAGTTCATTGGCTACATTTAAGAGGGAGTTAGATGTGGCCCTTGTGGCTAAAGGGATCAGGGGGTATGGAGAGAAGGCAGGTACAGGATACTGAGTTGTATGATCAGCCATGATCATATTGAATGGCGGTGCAGGCTCGAAGGGCCGAAAGGCCTTCTCCTGCACCTATTTTCTATGTTTCTATACCTATCCGGTTCTTGTCAGATATACGGCTGGTTTCAGAGTGGATGTGGAGTTTGTCCTCTCAGTGGGGTCTTCATCTCAAGCAATGTCCACTTCAAACTGACCTTTAGACTTTTAGCGCAGAAACAGGCCCTTCAGCTCACCGAGTACATGCCGACCAGCGATCACCCCATGCACTAACACTATCCTACACTAAGGACAATTTTACAACTTTACCAGAGTCAATTAACCTACAATCTGTACGTGGTTGGACTGTGGGTGGAAACCGGAGAAAACCCACGTGGTCACGGGTGGAAGTACAAACTCCATACAGACAGCACCCATAGTCAGGATCCAACCCGGGTCTCCGGCGCTATAAGACAGCTACTCTACTGCTGCATCACCCTGCTGCGCTGTACCAACCTGACTACTATACAGTATATGAAACATGAGGAGCTTAACAAATCACGTCCCAGGAACAATCAATAAAGCATTGTTACACAGAGAGAGCAGTTTGTCTCATGCACAATACTTAGAGCAGTGACAGCCTTGAAATGTTAATCATCATTTGTAACCAATATTTAATACACTACTTCACTTTCCCTTTTTGTTAAATGAAAGAAACCATATACTGATTTAACATATTTCAGAATTAAACTGAGTGACCAGTTGTTGTGCTCGGTAATGTTTGCCATGATGCTGGTGTACATCATTCAGTGTAGTGTCATTGGGTTTTGTTGGTGTTTCATATCTATCCCTGGAGTTCATATTGTCACCTCATCTTGACTCTTGTCAAATTTATCACATGTCGATTCCTCCTGAATTATAGTTGGAGTCTTTTCCAAATCATTGTCAATCTTCTGTTCGGTTCTTCCTTGCACCGTGCTCCAGGATTAAGCTGTCAATGTGGACTTCATGAAATTTCTCTCCAATTTTCATGAGAAAATTTCCTAGATCTGTACACCCTCACTTTCTTCCCAATGTCTCATCTTTGACCTGCTGGGAATTTTTAGTACATGAACTCATGCAGGTTGAAGCCCTTCTCCTTATTGGTAAGTCATCCTGCTTTTCCAATTTTGACTGTCTCTTATCCATTTCCTCTTTCAAATTGGATTAGACAAAACATTCTACATTCTGAAGTTTCTATTTATTAACATTTCATCTGGATTGTGACTCGTGTTGTCCTGCAGTTCATGAGAAATACTATATGTCAACTGCAGGTACTAACAACCTGACATAAACTGTTTATTTAATATATTACTGACCATGTAAACTGATTTTCTGCTTCCCCATTTACAGCTCAGGGTAATGAGGAACAAAAGGAATAGTCAACACTGATCGGCGGATAATTCATAGCACCTACAATGAAATGGTTCATTCATGTCCATGGTTTCATTCAGATCTATGCCTGAATCAATCCTTCCGCTTAAAGCGTATTCACATACAGTGCTTGCTTCAAAATAGTTTTTTTGTGCACCTTCAGCTATTTCCATTGCTGTATCTGGGGAGTCATCTGTCATCTCCTCCATAAAATAAACTGTATTTTCTATATTCATTTTTCTTCCTTGCAGGGTAGTCTCCAAAGAACATCCATTGAAGCATCTTTCTTAGATACTTTCTACTCAATATCATGGTAATTTTGAGATGAATTGGCAATGAATTGAGAGCATCCTAAATGCCACTTTCATGTGAAAAGCATACCTTGACTCCAAAATGGCCAATAGAGTTTGCGGTCTGTAACCAACATGCACAATCTACTTGGACAAACTTGATGAATCCCTTTAATTCTGAATATAATTACCAAAGTTTCCTCCTTTATCCAAGAGTACTTTTTTTCATTTTAGGTCAGTGCATTTGATGCAAGACCATTGTCATAACCTAGTTAAGCACTGCATTGACTTCATAAATAGAAGCATAGCATGGGGATGTTAGTTCCCAGGTGGTATCCTCATACACCCCAATGAATCTTTGCTGAGTTTACACTTCATGTTGCTTTTCGCCCCATCATCAGGGCTTGTGTTTCTTAATAGCTGCTGAAGATGTCAACACAGTAGCCATGTCTTGTAGCTACCGACCGGATCAGTCCCAGATACTACTGGAGCTCGATAACATTTTGGGATTTTCTGTCTCTGATGATGGCCTCAACTTTCTCTTCAACACTTTTCAAGATGCTTGAAAGGGCACCAGAGGCCATTAGAACAGATTAATAATTGAAAAATGAGAGAATATTCAATGAAGAATAAACACAGTGGAGCTTATGATCATTGCTTTAAGAGGGCTTGAGATTTTTTTTGATTCGTTTTGCAGGACAATTTAACAGAAGTAAACTGGTTAACTTACCTAGAATTTTCTCTAATGATCATTTTGGATGACATGTTGATATATTTCTGCATCTTTACATAAAATGTTCTATTTTCAGTGCTGCGTTTCTGTAGTTTAATGTAGGATGGGGTATGTTTTGGCTGTGACAAGGTCACAGAGTATGGTAGCTCAGTGGTTACCAAGCTAACAGTTAGATTTTAATTTCCTCCATGCTACTCAAGAAATGTAAATAAAGGCTAGGCTCAGTAGCTGTAATCATGAAACCTTTGCATTGTTTTATAAACCTTCATTTAAGGCCTTCAAAGAAGGAACTCTTGTTGTCCTAATCTAAACTGAACTGTATGACTCCAGGCCTGTTATTGTGGTTGGCGCCTAAATCTCTCATCAGTTTAGGTGCAATTAGGAATGTTCAATAAATACCATTAACATTTAAGGGCAGCACAGTGGTGCTACTGGTAATGCTGCTGCCTCACAGAGCGGGAGATGCTGGCCTCAGGTGGTTTCTATGTGGAGTTTGCACATTCTCCCTGTGACCGCATGGGATTCCACCGGGTGGATTCCAGTTTCGTCCCACATCCCAAAGACGTGCGGGTTTATTGGTCAATTGGCCTCTGTAAATAGTTCCTAGTGTGTAGGGAGTGGAAGTGAAAATGGGATAACATAGAACTAGTGTGAAGGGGTGATTAATGGTCGATGTGGATTCAATGGGCCGCAGGGCCTGTTTCCATGCAATATATCTAAACTAAGCTAAATCCCATTAATGAATTAAAAAAAACAATGTAAAATGACTATGGCTTTGCTATAAACCATATCCAGCTGCTTCTCTGTGTGGATTTCTGGCAAGGCAATCTGTGCAGAAGCCATCACAATACTAATCAGTATGACCCTGAACAAAATGTAGCCTTTATGATGTAGAATGCGTTCAACTGAGCTTTTCATCCCCTGTCTCTACCTTTCATGCATAAATGCAGTTTGTGTCTTTATCCTAAATCCTTTTTGCAATGTTCAATTGCAGGAACTGAAGAAAATATAATCTATTAAGGCTCCTACACATGTTGTCTGCTCCACCTGGATAAAATTGACTTACTGTACACAATGCTGAACTTGCTGCAAATTTCATACTCCATGTGTGATCTGTGACATCGGTGATACATTAATTTGTTTATTGATTTTTGTTTCTGGCATATTTGGGGATCACTAACACTTGCTCACTGGACCATCATTTCTTTCAACACATACAATTGTATTCTTATGAACAATGTCTTTCCAAATCACCTGACAGTTCCTGTGGTTGAAAAAGGGAAGCTAAGTTGTTTTCCCACAGATGGCCACCATAACCCTACATAACTCATGAAACCCTTTCGGATAGGAAATGTTATAGGGATATGGGTCAGACGTAGGCAAGTTGGACTAGTTTGGTTGGACATCTTGGGCCAACAAGCCTGTTTCCACGTGGTTTAGCTTTGTGTCTCTATAACCCTAGAACTGCACTTTAAGAACACAAGAACATGAGAGACACGAGTGGGGAATTAGGTCAACCAGCACCGGAGCCTGGTTTGCCATTCAATAAGATCAAGGCTGAGCCAGTCCTGCCTGATGCAACATAAGAAATATGACCAGGAATGGAAATTGTCAGTATGCATTAAAACTGATGCATCATTCAATTCTGATATCCTTGAACCTGTGTTTTGAATAAAATGAATTACAACCTCACACGTGATTATCAACCCGCAATAAAATAATTTGATCACATAAATCTGACATTAATCTGCAGAAAAAATATATCTACTCGATAATATGTTCGATTCACACAAAAACATTCTGTGGTGGAAAATCATTTACGGGAAATTTTGAGCTATTTTGTGAATATTCTTATTAAAAAGATGTTGCCTTTGAAACTAATCATGTTCTCCACCTGAATGCTGTTTAAAAAAAGGTTGGCAAATCTACCATTCTAGTCAGATATTGAACTTTCCCCCAAATTTGGTATTTGATTTAGAAGTCTATGTTCGAATGGTTCAAAAGTTAAGAGGGAGTAATAGTAAATATTAACTTATAGACCTGGAATGTTGGTTTTTATCTTGGTGGAAAAAGACCAACTGAGCTTTTATACCTGCAATAATTGTGATCACCAATGCCATATTTGCTGGGGGTTTGCATGTGAGTACCAATGGCTTCTTTGAGCAGCAAGTTAGAGCTCCAGTGAAGGCACTTCTTCCCCTGTTCCGTCTGTTTCACACGACCTCTGTACGACACACCATTAGCCTGGTAACATTCATTTGGTGCTTTGAAAAAAGAAAGCATAAATGAACAGAACATAAACAAGAGCTTCGCTGAGTTCAAATATATTGTTTTGTGAAAACTATTTTGGAGGTAATAGAACTCGGGTTCAGGAAGGGTCTCGACCCGATACATCAGCTATTTATTTTCTCCAGGGATGCTGCCTGACGTGCTGAGTTACTCCAGCATTTTGTGTCTATCTAGAACTTGTGTTAAGTTCATCAGAAAAAATTGTCATGTGTATGAAGATGCCAAGCCCAAAAAGTAAGCAAGAGCAGGAAGTAATTGTATCCGAGCACCAGTATAGAATTTCCCAGGTCTGACTATGCTTCAAAAAAATCTGACACATAAGTCAACAGTGATTTCTGCAAATCTACTGTAAAGAGTAAATTCTATGTGTGTGATGCATAAGTTTTATTGCCACCTGTGTGGGTAGAACAAAGTATTTAAAGATTCAAATAGTTGAAAACTTTGAAATGATTTGTGTTCAGAAATTATTGCTGGCAATTCCAATGGAAAGGAACTTAATATTGTTTATGTCTTATTTTAATACAGACCCATGGGTTAAATCAAACATGGATATTTCTTCTAAACGAGATACCCTCCACTGAAAGAATGGATATTTGCTGTAGAATATTTGCTCTCTAAATGTTTCATCAGGCTATAGAATGTTCTGCTGAAGATCTGGCAGCTTTATACATTTACAGTGTGGTGAACTAGATCTACGGATCCAGGTTAACTGATGAAGTCTGGGCATCAATCATAAGATTATTGGATTTTAGTCTTTTCATAACATCTCCACTAAAGATAATATTCTTCTCATGATTTTATCTTCCAAGATTCCAGGTTAACATGGCATTAGTGTGATCGATGAATGGCATGGACTAGGTGGGCAGAAGGGCCAGTCCCCAAGCTGTATCTCAAAACTAAAACACATATGAAAGTTAAATAATGTTTAAGAAGGAACTGCAGATTGGATTTTAGTCTTTTAAAGTTAAATACCTTGTGATGCTTTGGAATATTTTTTCTGAGGGTGAATGGAGAATGCCTTTCACTGTAGGTGAAAGCCAATGTCGTGGAGATAATTTAAGTGAAACTCTATGCCATATTATAGAAACATAGAAACATAGAAAATAGGTGCAGGAGTAGGCCATTCGGCCCTTCGTGCCTGCACCGCCATTCAATATGATCATGGCTGATCATCCAACTCAGTATCCCAACCCTGCCTTCTCCCCATACCACCTGATCCCTTTAGCCACAAGGGCCACATCTAACTCCCTCTTAAATATAGCCAATGAACTGGACTCAACTACCTTCTGTGGCAGCGAATTCCACAGATTCCCACTCTCTGTGTAAAAAATGATTTCTCATCTCGGTCCTAAAAGACTTCCCTCTTATCCTTAAACTGTGACCCCTAGTTCTGGACTTCCCCAACATCTGGAATAATCTTCCTGCATCTAGCCTGTCCAACCCCTTAAGAATTTTGTAAGTTTCTATAAGATCCCCCCTCAATCTTCTAAATTCTAGCGTGTACAAGCCGAGTCTATCCAGTCTTTCTTCATATGAAAATCCTGCCATCCCAGGAATCAGTCTGGTGAACCTTCTCTGTACTCCCTCTATGGCAAGAGTGTCTTTCCTCAGATTAGGAGACCAAAACTGTACGCAATACTCCAGGTGTGGTCTCACCAAGATCCTGTACAACTACATTTAGATTTAACCTATTGTTAGAATAAAGATTAGCAATAAGAAATGGACAATGAAATGAAACATAGAAACATAGAAACATAGAAACATAGAAAATAGGTGCAGGAGGAGGTCATTTGGCCTTTGAGCCAGCAATACCATTCATTGTGATCATGGCTGATCATCCACACTCAGTAACCCGTGCCTGCCTTCTCCCCATACCCTTTGATTCCGCTAGCCCCTAGAGCTCTTTGCTCTCTTTTAAATTCATCCAGTGAATTGACCTCCACTGCCTTCTGTGGCAGGGAATTCCACAAATTCACAACTCTCTGGGTGAATTCACAACTCTCTGAAGGTTTGCTGTGTTCTCAGTATCTGAGCGATCTGCCTGTTCAATTTAACAAAGTTTCTATTCTTCAGTTTTTCTGAATAAGAGTAAGTAATGAAGAAAAACTATGTTACCTGTATTACTATTACTGAATTAGATTAAAGAAATTTAGATTAAAGAAAAAGATAGATACAAAAAGCTGGAGTAACTCAGCAGCTCAGGCAGCATCTCTGGAGAGAAGGAATGGTTGACATTTTGGGTCGAGACATTTCTTTAAACTTTAAAGACATCAGCTCCAACTAGTTAGATTAGTAACATTACCAATTTCACAAAGCTCTCCTCTGAATGATGTAGGGCAGTTACAAGTGAAGGATTTTTTCTTCCCAGCTTTGCATGTGGCTCCATTTTTACACGGATTAGGATTACATGGTGCAGATGCTTGAAAGACAAAATTGGCAAAAAGAAACACATGTGAAAAGAAAGATTATGCAGGAAACAAAACTGGAATTTTAGAAAAAGAATGGAAATAACTGGAATCATTCAGTTGTGAAGGGAAACACTGATAACAGACATTCACCATCAAAACCTACAAACAGATATTTCAAGACAATTGAGAAAAGTAAGATGAGGGAATAGATCATAAACATTGGTGCTTAATCATAATCATAACAAAAGATTGATTCAATTTAAATATATGAAAGTAGATATTAAATGATCCAAGAGGTAAATGTGGGAAGGTCAACTCATATAATAACAACATTTAAGGGACATTTGAACAGGTGCCTGGATAGGAAAGCTTCAAAGGGGAGTAGGGCAAACATGGGCAAATGAGACCGGCGTAGATGGGCGCCTTGATCAGTATGGATGAATTGAAGACTCTGTTTCCATGCTGTACTGTATGTCTCTGTATGTTTCTGACTCTGTGCAGACTACACACTCAAGAAGGAATTTGAAGGCAATTTATCCCGAAAAGGGAAATAAGGAAAAAAAACCATAGTGAAGCCGGACAGTTTTGAAATGGAAGATGGACAGGTGTCACAGACAAGAAAATCAAGGCGATTGTTCCAATTTTGATTTTATTACTGGCTAACGGTAGGAAGCAGAGGGTGGTGGTGGAAGAGTGGAGGCCTGGAGCAGTGTGCCTCGGTAGCTGGTGCTGGAACCACTGCCGTTTGTCATCTCCATCGACGGTGTGGATGAGAAAGTACAAGACATGAATAATACGTTTGCAAATGACACTAAATGGGTGGTATTGCGGACAGTGAAGGTGGCTATCGATAATTTCAGCAGGATGTTACTCAGCTGGGCAGGTGGACAAGAGAAATGGCAAATGGAGTTTGTCAGATAAGTGTGACGTATTGCATATTGGCAAGTCAAACCAGGGCAGGACCTTCACAGTGAACAGTGGGGCCCTGGGGAGTTTGGTAGAGAAGAGAGATCTAGGAGTACTAGTACATATTTCCCTGGAAGTGGTATCACATGTAGATATGGTAATGAAAATGCTTTTGGCAAGTTGGCTTAATCAGTCAGTGACTTGAGTATAGAAGTTAGGACATTATGTTACAGTTGTACAAAGTACTGGTGAGGTCGTACTTAGAGTATTGTGTTCAGTTTTGGTAACCATTCTGTAAGAAAGATACCATTAAGTTAGAAAGAGTGCAGAGAAGAATCTTTCCAGACTTCAGGGCATGGGTTATAGGGAGAGGTTGGACAAGCGTGGACCTTATTCTGGGAGCGCACAGGAAGCTGAAGGTTGAACTTACAGAGTCATATAAAGTGACTGGAACCCACCTGGAAGACCTGGCACACCCGCCTAGAGTGATAGGAGGAGGACGTTGGGCCGGTAGGTGAAGGCAGTGTGCTGCCTCAACGGTGGTGTGGGCCGCTAGAAGCCCTGCAACAACTTGGGAAGTGGCAGGATCAGATGCCGCTCCAAGAAGCCAACCGCACTTGGACTACAGTGCTGGAGCAGTGGCGGAGGCCACCATGGCTACTCTTGGCCAGGCTGAATCTGCAATGCCGCCATGACAATGGACCTTGGTAGTCAGGTCAAGAATCTAGCACTTACAACAACTGGGACTTGAAAATGACGCCAAACAGGTGACTCTGTATTCTGTCTCAGTGTACTACTGCCATACACCTGTACTGTATCTGATGCTTATCCAAGATGCATCTAAGTGCTTATATACAATATAGTGATACCTGCACTGAACTAAGTCCAAAAATGAATTTCATGTACCTCTGTACATGTGACAAATAAGGCCCCATACCATACCATACAGTTACAGAGAAAATGCAGATAATAAAGTGTAAGGAATGTAACGGGGTAGGTTGGAAGATCAATAATTCATCCTCAGTATACGAGAGAGTTCAGATTTTATTTTTTAGTTTGCAATACATTATTTGATTCATAATGAAACATGTCTTACCTTTTTTGCATGTAGGTAATACATATGGGTGCTTGCATTTACACTTATAATACGGTGGGTTGGACTGGATAATGCATTCTCCATTCTTACACATGTTTTTCTTGCAAGGATCATTCACTAAAACAAAAAAAAATGCAGAATGTATGCTAATGTTCAGCGTTCAATTATGTTATTGTGGATTTATATCAGTGGATGAATGTTTAAATAAATTATTTTGTGTTTATTTTGAATTATTATCACCTAAAAGATAAATTTTACTGATAGTGCAGACACGATATTCTAACTTAAAGCATGTAAAAATGTAAATAGGTTTTATAAAAATGCCTACATGTTTTTTTTACAATTCTGAAATGTGTTAATGTTTGATTAATTAAATAAATGAGGATAGATTTTATAACAAACAATGTAAATATGTAAGTTGGTATTTGTCCTTTGGGGCAATTGCAGCATAAACTCCATCTTTTGGATCGACTATTGGTTCCTTCTCCCTCCATCTAGAATTTGATTTAAACTAAATTTTTAACTTCGGACCAACATTTTATTGATTGGAATTTAACGTGTATTTGTTCTAAATGTCAGTGTCTTGAAAGTTTCATGTTATTAAGGATATGGGTCAAACATAGGCAGGTGGGCCTAGTGTAGATGGGACATGCTTAAAGCACACGGCATTCGGTGTTCAGTATTGATGTGGATAGAGAACTGGCTGGCAAACAGGAATCAAAGAGTAGGAGTAAACGGGTCCTTTTCACAATGGCAGGCAGTGACTAGTGGGGTACCCCAGCTATTTACAATATATATTAATGATCTGGATGAGGGAATTGAAGGCAATATCTCCAAGTTTGCGGATGACACTAAGCTGGGGGGCAGTGTTAGCTGTGAGGAGGATGCTAGGAGACTGCAAGGTGACTTGGTTAGGCTGGGTGAGTGGGCAAATGTTTGGCAGATGCAGTATAATGTGGATAAATGTGAGGTTATCCATCTGGTGGCAAAAACGGGAAAGCAGACTATTATCTAAATGGTGGCCGATTGGGAAACGGGGAGATGCAGCGAGACCTGGGTGTCATGGTACACCAGTCATTGAAGGTAGGCATGCAGGTGCAGCAGGCAGTAAAGAAAGCGAATGGTATGTTAGCTTTCATTGCAAAAGGATTTGAGTATAGGAGCAGGGAAGTTCTACTGCAGTTGTACAGGGTCTTGGTGAGACCACACCTGGAGTATTGCGTACAGTTTTGGTCTCCAAATCTGAGGAAAGACATTATTGCCATAGAGGGAGTGCAGAGACGGTTCACCAGATTGATTCCTGGGATGTCAGGACTGTCTTATGAAGAAAGACTGGATAGACTTGGTTTATACTCTCTAGAATTTAGGAGATTGAGAGGGGATCTTATAGAAACTTACAAAATTCTTAAGAGGTTGGACAGGCTAGATGCAGGAAGATTGTTCCCGATGTTAGGGAAGTCCAGGACAAGGGGTCACAGCTTAAGGATAAGGGGGAAATCCTTTAAAACCGAGATGAGTATAACTTTTTTCACACAGAGAGTGGTGAATCTCTGGAACTCTCTGCCACAGAGGGTAGTTGAGGCCAGTTTATTGGCTATATTTAAGAGGGAGTTAGATGTGGCCCTTGTGGCTAAGGGGATCAAGGGGTATGGAGAGAAGGCAGGTACGGGATACTGAGTTGGATGATCAGCCATGATCATATTGAATTGCGGTGCAGGCTCGATGGGCCGAATGGCCTACTCCTGCACCTAATTTCTATGTTTCTATGTTTCTATGCTGGTCGGTGTTGGCAAGATGGGCCAAATGGCCTGTTTCGACGGTGTAAGGCTCTCTATCACTAAATCAAGGGTTCTAGATTTGTACATATTTTTTCTCATTTGGTTCTGGTATACCGATAACTGTTCATCATTAGTTGTTCATAAATAAGTGAAATAACATTGTTATGTGCTATTAAAGTTGCCAGTGCTAAACGGGACGAAAAAGGTTGGATATCCCTGCTGTAAATTAATTAAATATTTGATATATGAGAGTTCTCCCTTTCTTCAAGATCAAATTTCTCATTGATAGATTACTATCCATAGTTACCATGGTGACTGTTGCATTACCTTTCTATCGTGGTTCTATTTATTGAACCATCTTGTGTGATTCTTTTGTTAACCTGCTTCAGAAGATTCGAGGGAGATAATATGGGATGGAGGAGTGGAAATAAGGGCAAGTTTCTCCCCACTATTAAGAAATCCACCATGCGAGGAAAAGAAGAAAAAATGGTCGTAGGAAGGCCCAGTCCTAAGGCTAGAACACTGAACTATAGTGAAAACTGCTGAAGATACATGACAGGCAAGACAGCATTGATGGGGGAAAGTAACAGAGGTAATGCTTAAGCCAACAGAACCAGGTTAAATAACTTCTTAAGTACATCATTGTGAAGTTTAACTCTGCCTTCTCCACAGGTGTTGATTGATCCGCTGAATTTACAGACCCTTTTATGTTAATTTTGGAGGTTCTAGTTTTCATAAATTCACAAGTCATAGGAGCAAAGTTAGGCCATTCGATCCATCGAGTCTACTCCGCCATTCAATTATGGCCAATCTATCTTTCCCTCTCAACCCCATTCTCCTGCCTTTTCCCCATAATCTTTGACACTCTTACTAATCAAGAACCTGTCAATTTCCGTTTTATAAATACCCAATGACTTGGTCTCCACAGCCGTCAGTGGCAATGAATTCCACAGATTCACCAACCTCTGGCTCAACAGATTTGTTTCCAGTACCTTTAGGAACTGAGGAAACATAATTTTCTGAGTGGACATCTTTGCTTTACTGCATCAGTTCTAGCAGAGCAATGATAAGGGCACTCTCTTCAACTCCCCACCCCTGATTATTGCTTGGCAGATGTAAACTGACATAATGCTTCATTCCTGCCTCTTCTGCAATTCAGATAGGATTTGCTGCTAGGATTATGTTATGATTATGGGATTTTTTGCATCATAAAGAATGGATGATGCCCTGTTAATCAAATTCAAATTTATTTATATACTGATAGTGAGCTACCAGCAAAGAATCTCTTGTCATCATTAGGAGGTAGTAACAGGAGAGCAAGTAAAACATAAAATGACACTCAAGAGCACTTTCCAAGTGGTAGTTCATTAGTCAGATTACACTTTGAAAAGCCCAGAGGTAATCAGAGGTCATGTATTAATTCATATTTTTTCATTAATTCATCTTCCTTATTATCTCACATTAAGCAGCTGAGTAACTTCTCCATGTCGTAAATGGTTCCCTTACCTACACATCTTACATTGTGAGCCCTGTCTGCAGCAGAAACACTCTCACAAGCATCAGCAATTACTCACCACACTTTGCTCAGAATAGGTTTTCCCCTTATTCAAAAATGGGCAGTAGGAATAAGCCAGGAATCACCACTCTGGTGCAAAGTCAAGTGTAATGAAATTAGTGGAGGAAGTTGTCAAGGGACAGGATTTGCACTTATTTGGAAAGGCAGGGACCGATTAGCGGAGCCACTTTGGTTTTGTGCAGACAAAATCCTGTCTCAGAAATCTGACTGACTTTTTTTGAGGAGATCACTAAGAAAATTGATGAGGACGGTGGTACAAGTGGTATACATGGGGTTTAGTAAGACTTCAGCTAGATCCCACATGGTAGGCTGGTTGAGAATGTTAAATTAAATGAGGTCTGAGGTGTATTGTCAAACTGGATCCAAAACTGTCTGGGAGATAGAGGGCAGAGGTTAGTGGTGGAGGGATGTTTTTCAAATTGAAAGTTAGTGTAAGTGTTGTATGCAGAGATAACCATTGTTGTTTGTCTTAGTCATAAGTCATAGGAGCAGAATTAAGCCATCCCGCCCATCATCTAATCCGCCATATGCATTGATAATTCCCTCTAAATCCCATTCTCCTGCCTTCTCCCCATAACCCTTGACACCCTTAATCTCCGCTGCCATCAGGTGATCCATATCCCTCAATTCCCTGCATGTCAATGTGCCTATCTAAAAAACCCTAAATGCCACTATCATACCTGCTTCCATCACCTTCCCTGGCAGTACATTCCAGGCACCACTAATCTCTGTGTAAATAACTTTTCTCCTCTCATTTTAAAGCTATTCCCACCAGTCTTTGATATTTCCACCCTGGGAAAAAGGTTCTGACTATCTTATCTGTGCCGTTTATAATTTTAAATACGTCTATCAGGTTTCCCCTCAACCTCTGGTGCTCCAAAGAAAACTCAAAGAGACCAGCTGGCCATCCACCGCGTGCATCATTTTCCCCATTCTCCACCAGTTGCTGACCCGTGGCTTGCACCCATGTGCTCCCATACTCATTCTCGCTCCACTGACCTTCTCCTTTCCAGATCAGACATCCAGAGCAGAGATACACAGTTTGTACAAGAGGAAAAGTCAATGTGAGCAGAGCAGCACTGAGTCCTGATGTTCCAGGCAAAAGCAAACTGCAGAAGATACGTAATGTTGCAGAAACCACAATTTTTACAAAGCATAAATTTTAGTTTAGGTGGGGCCGTGTGGATCAGAATATTAAAATTCATTGCATCAAATCATTCTGACAACTGACGTCATCTATTTTGAAATGCATTAAAAGTTATATTAAAAGCAGAACTATTTTATGGTTGTTATGTTTATGATTATGATCATCTTTCAATGGGCAGTGGAATACAAAGAGCACTGAAGCACCAGTGCAGCAAAGCATAGCTTTAAGGCATACAGGGTTACTCCTGCCAGTTGCTGCGTTCCTTATCCCAACTATGTTTCTAGTGGCCCACAGAGAAAGCAAGCACAACTAAAATAGTATTCATTAGCTAATGAAAGCTTGAGAAATATGATTTTAGAGGACAATGATATTATTCTAAGCTGAAGCATGTTACCATTCTGGCATCTTCTTCCGATGAATGGGCGAGGACATCGGCAGGTGAAACCTGAAACAGTTGTTTCACAGGTTCCCTGGTTCTGGCAAGGGTTTGAAAGGCAAGGATCTGGAAAAAATAGTCCTTTCATTAATAAATCATCACGCCACTTGGATGTGGTTTGATTTTAATGTCAACCAAGAAGCTTAGGCGGAGAGTACAAAATGCACAAATTGTTGGAAACGCTCAGCACTTTTGGAGAAAAACAATACAGGGAAAACTGAAGCCTTAATGGTGTTTCTCCCTGCAAAGACCTGTTCAACCTCAGCACAAAATCTGATATAAAAACCGAAAATGCAATAAATGTTTTATTTTGCAATAAAGTTCTTATGCGGATAGGCTTAATATATCAACGTTTCCATTCTTCTCAAATTATTACTTCATTCTTCACGCTTCCAATCAGTCCAGCACATCTTTCTTAATTATGACTTGCAGAATAATCTATAGGGCATGACATACTCTTGGCATTGTTTGGTCGTAGAATCAAACAACACAGAAACAGGCCCTTCAGCCCACCATGTTCCTGCTGTACTTCAGGTACATGTCTGTATTAATCCTGTTTACAAGCTCTTCATTTGCAGCCTTCTACATGTTGGCGATTCAAGTGCTAATCTCAATACTTAAATACTGAAATAAACACAGAAGTTCTGCCTCTACCACTCAGTCAGTGCATTCTAGATTCAGATGGAAAAAAATATTCCTCAAATCCCCTCTAAACCTTTTAGCCTTTGCCTGAAACCTATGCCCTCCAGTTTTAGATATCTTTGCTATGGAGAAAATGTTCTAGCTATCCACCTTATTTACAACCCTTATAATTGTGTATTCCTCTATCAAATTCCCATTTGGTCTTCTACACCAAGGGCAACAAATCTAGCTTAACCAGTCTTTCCTGTGGCGTGAAATGCTTCATCCTAAGTAACACCTGGATGCCTTACCTATAGCCAATCCGCTGCAATCTTATCTAATATGGTAACAACAACTGTGCCCAATATGCAGCTATAGCCTAAGTAATGTTTTATGACGTGCTATCATAATCTCCCTGCTCTTTCGTTCTCTGCCCTGGCTAAAGAAGGGAAGTATCCATACTTGTCATTCATCACCTTTTCTATCTGTGCTGCTACCTGCAGGGATCCTTGGACTTGTAGACTGAGGTCCCTCTGTTCCTCAATAATCCCTATGGCGCAAACATTCATTGTGTATGTCCTACCTTTATTAGTCCTCGCAAAGTATATCACCTTGATTTATTAGCTTTCAATTTCATTTGCTATTGCTTTGCCCATTGTATAAACTGATCACGATATCATCATGTGTACTGTTACTATTTCCCTCATTAGCATCAAGTGAGGAATATGTCTGTTAGCGGTCTAATGCAATGAAATGCTCCAAAATAGCATTCCCAATTCCAGTAACCTAGACCAATATAAGTGTAAAAGCAGATAATTTATGTCCCAGTGCCACTGTTCATGATTGCATTGGTACTTGGTGAAATGATAAGCAGCATGCGAGGGGATTTATCAATTGTACTGGTTTAAAGCTGATGACCACAATTGGCATTCACTCACCTTGATGGCCACTTAAGAGTCTTGCTTCAATTTGAAATGATTTTTTTTTCATAGTAAACTATAAATATTTTCTCACAAATAATATGAAATATTAGGCCCTCATAGGCCCCAATGAAGCTAATCTTCTTGGGCACGAGTATGTAGCAACACTATTACTTTTTCTATACAAGCCTATAACATTTGCTAACTGTGTAATATATGTTGTGCTATGCAAAATAAACAAATAAACAATATACACGTTCTAAATCACACAGATCTTAACTGCAAAACAATGTATTAAGTTGAGAAAAATGTCCACCAACCATTATTATTATGGGGATATTCCATCCAACTGGGATAACCGTCATCATCTGTTCCTGTATGATCGTCCCCTATGATTAAGCAACATTAAATAATTAATATTACTATATAATTAGGTTCAAATATAGAAAACTCGTTTTACCTTTACCTCTCACTTTTCCAAACAGAGCATTTATAACTTTGTCCACATAAATACTTTATCACATAAACATCCAAACCCACCCTCTTGAGAACAAAGATTGGATGAGAACTCATCAAAGGCAGCAAGGCAGCAACAGGAAGGAGAATTTCAAAGGTCTCTCCAAACAAGATTATGTTTTTGATTCAACCACCCTTAATTCCATCCCAGCATGCCATCAGCCATTATTTTAGTGCAATCCCAGTTCAGCAGAAGGTTGTAAAAGAAATCTACCAACTACAAACAACAAAAGCTCTTGAGGAGATGAAGATTGTGCTGATGGACTAAAACACGATGAACAAATTCTCTAGGGACCGTTATAATCCCAAGACCCTTAAATGGGTAGAAGAAAACATGCTCACGGACCTGAGATACACCATTAATATAACCATCATCAAAACAGCGATATGTCACATTGTAGTAATTACAGAAGGGTCTCCAGAAAAGTGCAAGATGTGGCATTAAACCATACATGGCCTTCATTGACCACAAAAGCTTTCAACTCCATCATCCAGGAAAGATTATGAAATAATCGTTTCAAATTTGGCTCAGAATAGGTTACTGTTCATATCTATTTTCTGATCATATGTAAACCTTAATCCTGACCAATGTATCTACACAGATTCACCCCAGCTCAGACTGAGGTCAAAGAAGGACTGCGTCATCACAACCAATTTGTTTTTCAATCTTCCTCAGTGCAGTACATTCCCTCACCTCCAACATGCTTCCTACCAGAGGGCGTCAATGGAGAAGCTATTCAAGCTTCAATGTCTCCTCTCCAAAACCAATTACACTTGCACAGCTGTACATTTGGCTGCTGAATTCCAAGTCGTCATTAATACCTTCACTGTAACAAATAAGGGGGATGGCTTCCCATTAAACATTACAAGATAAAACATCCTCTACCTATCTGTGCCAACAGCTTGGTATTGCCCTTCCTGACAATCTTGATAAGATCCTGAAGAACATGGATCACTTTAAGAGTGCAGAGAAGATTTCCCAAGGATGTTAACATGACTCAAGGGCCTGAACTATAGGGAGAGGTTGGAAAAGCAAGGACTTTATTCCTTGGAGCACAGGAGACTGAGGGGTGATCTTATAGATGTGTATAGGATCATCAGGGGAATTGATAGGGTGAATGCACATAATCCTTTACCCAGAGATAGGGAATCAACCAGAAAACCAGTTTGAGAGGGGAAAGATTTAATAGGAACCTGAGGGGAAATATTTTCTCTCAGAGAGGGTGGTGTATATATGGAATAAGCTGCGAGAGGAGGTAGATGAGGCAGGTACAATAACAACGTCTGAAAGACACCTGGACTGGTACATGATAGGAAGGTTTAGAGGGATATGGACCAATGGGGCTGGCTTAGTTGGGCACCTTGCTCAGCATGGACGAGTTGGGCAAAGGACACGTTTCCGTGCTCGATTACTCTTTGACTTTCTGAGCCTCAGGAATCATCTCAAATGAAAGAAAGAGCAGCTGGAAAGTCACCGGCTATCTTCAGTCTATTTTGAGGAATACGCGGAGGCTGTGAACAAACGATGCGAGGAGCGCGCAACATTCCAACCAACCCACCCTCCCGCTCCACCAAGCACCACCTGCCCCACCTGTGGCTGAGTCTGCGGATCCCACAAAGGACTCTTCAGACACTTCAGAACCCACAGAAGTTGAGTGGAAGCGAGCCAACCTTGACCGCGAGGGACGGCCTAAGAAGAAGATTTTATCAATGATTCTCAAAAATATGTGTTGAGAGTTATTTACCGTCTACTGAAATGGTTGTTTGCATAAATTAGAAGATTAGTGTTTTTGGACATGCACTTAAGGGATTACAAAAATTGATTCATTTTTCATGACCTTGGTATTTTAGGCAAATAGTATAAGCTAGCTCACATGTTTACTTTATTTCACAAAGACATCTTAACTTTAGAAATCCAAACAGAAGATTTTTTTTTGTACTCTGTTGGGAAAATAATAAATGTATTTCGTTTATGAAGGCATTCACAATTCCACAGCACCTAATTCAGCGTTGAAGCTCTACACCATATGAAAGGCATTTATGAAATGCTGGTTCAATTAACCCTTAGGAGCCTTGAGGTCCAAGTTCATAACTCCTTGGAAGTGGCAACATAAATAGGTAGAGTGGTAAAGAAGGCATATGGTATGCTTGCCTTTATTGGCCTAGAGCATTGAGTGTAAGTCAGGATGCCATGATGCAGCTTTGTAGGACTTTCGTTAAGCGAATTTTGAGTATTGCATGCAGTTTTGGCCCCCTTTACAGGAAGGATATGGTGGCTTTGAAGAGGGTGCAGAAGGGATGATGTCTGGATTAGTGAGTATTAGCTCAAAGGAGCGGTTGGGCAGACTTAATTGTTTTCTCTGGAATGCTGGAAATTGGGGGGAGACTTGAAAGAAGTATATAAAATGTAATTATATAAATAAAATTATGAGAGGCCATGATAGGGTCATAATCCTTTCCACAGGGTGGAAATGTCAGACTAAAGAGGATAGCTTTAAGTGAGGGAGGCAAAGTTTAAAGGATACTAGACCAGGTGCGGACCCGTTGGGCCCATCCTCAAGGCAATATTCCACCACTGACCCATAGCCCACAACTGCACAGGCACGGCTGAGGGGTTCCCGTTGTGACACCAGAGATCCCCGTTGTGACGTGAGTCACGGCAACCCTCCCCCAATCTAGCCTCGCCATCCCTCTTCCTACCCCTATCTTCCTCCATTCCCCCTCATTCCCCAGCACTCCCTCCCCCTCCTTTTCACCCTCCCTCTTCTTTCCCCTCTTCTCCTCCCTTCCACCACTCCCTCCCTTACCTCTCCCTCCCTCTCTTTCTCCTTCCCTCAGTCACTCCCTCCCTCCCTCCATAACCCCTCTTCCCTCCCTACAACCCTCCTCTCCTTCTATCTCCCTGCTCCCTACCTACCTACCTCCCTCACTTCCTACCTCCCCCACTCTCCCTCTCCTCTCCCTTTATCCCCCACCTCTCCCTCTCTCCCTCCCCCCCACTTTCCCCCCACCCTCCCCCTCCCTCCCTCCTCTCCCTCTATCTCCCCTCCCCCCATTCCCCTCCCTCTCCCCTCCCTACCCCCCCTCCTCTCCCTCTATCTCCCTGCTCCCCCATTCCCCACCTTCCCCCTATTCCACCCCTCCACAATGAAATTACAATGTATTTTTTTCAATGAAACCTCTCCCCTCTCTAATCCCCCCACAATGAAAATCATTTTTTTAAAATTAAATTCTCAATGAAAATTGAGTTTTTTCTTTAAAATAACCTAAACACAATGTTAGCTGTTAATGAAAACGGAAGAATTTGATTAAAACTGAGTTTTTTTTTTAAATCCCGACTTTTTATGTAAATAAGATTCGGGATCCCATTGTGACATCATTGTGACATCGAACACGGCTGACGGACAGGGCAAGTGGAAAAGTGGTTTGAAAAACGATTTTTGAAAAGTTTAAAATGTCAATAACGTAAAATATACCATCAAACTGAACAAAACTTGTTTCATTTACATCACAGGACAATGGTGAGTAAGGTGGGCCAAAAATTGTAGCCCTATCGTGTGCCGTATTGGCAGGGTTTTGGGATCTCATGCGCACGCATACAAACAAACAAACAAACAAGATGAGAGTTTTAGTAATATATAGATGTGTGGGGCAAGGTTGTTTACACAACAGGTGGTGGGTGCCTGGAATGCACTGGCAGGGGTGGCAGTGGAGGCAGATACCATAGTATCTGGCATTTAAGAGGTTTTTAGGTAGGTAGATCATGAGCAGGTAGATGAGATTAGTTTATCTTGGCATTAGGTTCGGCACAGATGTTGTGGGTCAAAGGGCCTGTTCCTGTGATGTGCTGTTCTATGTTCTATTTAACATTCTGTTTCTTTACTTTCAATTTTTTGCCCTGATATTCTGGAGAAAGTGAGTCATGCTGGGTTTACAATTCCACAAGTGCCAGAAGTCATCTGATACATTGGGTAAAGGAGCTGTGACACTGTGTGAGGTACAGCTGTGCCTAACCCTGATGTTATTTTGTATTCACATATACATACTTTCCATGAAAGGCTACTGGATTATGTTCAGGAGTTGAACTAATCTTTTTTGTTTACCCAGTTGTGCCCAGTTAAATTCAGCACAGACTAGAGGTTTGGACAGGTATTCATTACTTTGCTGCAATTCTTTATTTTTAAGATTAAGTGTTGCATCCCGATACATGGATACATAACATTGGGAGGGAACGGTGGCGCAGCGGTATAGTTGCTGCCTTACAATGCTAGAGACCCAGGTTCGATCCCGACTATGGGTGCTCTCTGTATGGACTTTGTACATTTTCCCCGTGACTGCATGGGTTTTCTCCGGGTGCTCTGGTTTCCTCCCACACTCCAAAGACGTGCAAGTTTGTAGGTTAATTTGGCTTTGGTAAGATTGTAAAATTGTCCCTAGTGTTTAGGATAGTGCTAGTGTATGGGAATCACTGGTCGGCGCAGACTTGGTAGGCTGTAGGGCCTGGTTTCGAGCTGCGCCTCTCTAAACTAAACTAAACTAAACTAAACTAAACTAAACTAAACTAAACTAAACTAAACTAAACTAAACTAAACTAAACTAAGCTAAACTAAACTAAAATAAAATGCTTCACCAGGCTGGATTATGCATAAAAAACCCGCCTTATACCTTGCCTTCACCTCTCACACGATGCCTCGAATCACCCTTACATTTAACAACTACATGTCCCACAATGTCCTGCTGGCATTGCTGCCCCAGCCCTTCCACAAGGCAGAGTAGGCTGTGTGCAGCATTAAGAGCCTGTCCCACTTTCACAACCTAATTCACAACCTTTTTTACTTGTGGACATTTTTCATCATGTTGAAAAAACGCCCGGACCTACTTGATGCCACGGGTACCTAGGACTAGCATCACGACCTGCTACGACCTTCCTACGACCTATCTACGACCTTCTACGACCTTGTGACGACCATGCTGCGAGTATGAGTCAAGGCCAAACTCGGCAGATGTCGTGAATTAGGTCGTGAAGGTGGGACAGGCCCTTTACCCTGACAGCCCGTGCAACAGTAAGCTTTCCCACTGATATAATTAAATATATTAAATAGAGAAACTGTTAAAAATCATTTCAGTAGATGAAACAAATAAAAAATAATAAATTCACTTAAAACCCCACTTTTGGCATGTAAATTAAGTAAAAGTATTAATATAGTTAAAATAAACAAAACAATCCATGCTCCCACTGAACTACCAGATTCAAAAGCCTCTTCGCTGCTGTATCAGACTCCCGAAAGGACTCTCATATGCTAAGGATGAATTCCCGATCTTACGATCTACCTCATCGCCGACCTTGCACATTTTTTTGCCTGTATTTTGTGTGTGGCTGTAACACTATATTCTGTACTAACCCTATTTTACCTTAGACTTTAGATATACAGCGCAGGAACAGGCATTTCGGGCCACCGAGTCCACACTGACCAGCAGTCACCCCGTACTATCCTCCACACCACAGACAATTTACAATTTTTTAAATAGAAGCCAATTAACCTAAACCTTGTACGCCTTTCGAGTGTGTGAGAAAACTGGAGCACAAACACACACGGTCACAGAGAGAAATGTACAAACTCCATACAGACAGCACCTGTAGTCAGAATCAAACCCTGGTCTCTGGCATTGTAATGCAGCAGCTCCTCCGCAGTGCCACTGTGACATCCTTGTTGTACTCATATCTGGCACGATTTGCCTGGATGCCATTGTTCATCTGTGTGAATGTTCAATGGGGTATTTTCTCTGATAGATTCAGGTTTATGAGGATAACTGGCAAATGGCTAGAGACTACATAAAAGCCTCTTGGTTCAAACCAGCAAAGCTAGAAGTATGTTATTTGTTCATCATATTTTGCATTCAAATCTAAAGTAAATATTCAAAAATGCTTTGAGATTTAAGATTAGTCTCCAGTCTTTAGTAGAGGACATCAAAAACTTCAGGGTTTGCAATTGAATATCCATCTGTGCTTTACCAGTCTCAGTACATAGAATGGTTATGACACTTAGGTTTGTTTTGTCAACTCAGGAGAAACGTAAATATCTGAATCAATCAACAGCTGGAACCTAGGGCAGGTTTTTGGGACCATGGGTCTCTGCAAGAAACTCACATGAAAGTGGGCAATCTCAGCCTCTCCCTGAGGTCATAGAGTCATCGAGTCATATAGTAAGGTAACAGGCCCTTCAGTCCAAAACATCCTGACCGAGATGCTCCATCCAAGTTCCTCCCATTTACCTATATTTGGCCCATGTATAAACCCTACCTATCCATGTACCTGTCCAAGTGTCCTATAAATGTTGTTATTGTGCCTGTCCCAGCTACCTTCTTTGGCAGCACATTCCATTTGCCCGCCACCACTGCTGGTTCCTGTTTTCATGCGATGTAAAATACATGGATAGGACAGCTTTGGAGGGATATGGACCAAATGCTGGCAGGTGGGACTAGTGTAGCTAGGACATGTTGGCCGGTGTGGGCAAGTTAGGTCGCAGAGCCTGTTTCCACACTGTAAAACTCTATGACTCTAAAGAAATTGCTGAGCTCCTGATTACAGATAAGACTATGGGACATGGTCAAATCTCAGCTCAGGACTTTCTCTGCAAGACTAGCTGGTCCTCTAGTTATACTGTTCCAGTACAGTCACACGACTGGAATCTACCTCATGAACAAATCCAGTCCAGCTAAGTACTGACCCATCAGACTCTCTCAGTCAGCAAAGGAATATTGATTATTTCTAAGGTAGACAAATGTGCTGGAGAAACTCAGGAAATAGGCAATGAAGGAACAAAGGAAATAGGCAATGTTTCGGGCCGAAACTCTTCTTCAGACGGATGCTGAATTATTTCTAATGCTGGTGACTGCTACATATTAAAGAATAAAGAAAAAAAGAACAGCATTCTGCTCTGGACGTCATGCCAATACCCTTGAGTAAGAGTGTCTTGTCGGCTAGAAGGAATTATTTTTGGCATTGGATTTGTCTTGTAGGCATTTTGTCCTCTTGTCATCACTCCTGCCCTAGTGTAAAGAGGTTTGCCTCCACCTGAATGGCACTTACACCACAATCTCAAAGGGAGCACTAAGGGGACTGTAGCCACAAAGTGCTGGAGTAACAGGCAGCATCTCTGGAGAAAAAGGATGGGTGACGTTTCAGGTCAGGACCCTTTAGTTTAGTTTTAGTTTAGTTTAGAGATATGGCGTGGAAACAGGCCCTTCGGCTCATTGGGTCCACGCTGACCAGCGATCCCCGACTCTTAACACTATCCTCGACGCTAGGGACAATTTAAACATACACCGAGCCAATTAACCTACAAACCTGTACGTCTTTGGAGTGTGGGAGAAAACTGAAGATCTCAGGAAACACACACGCAGTCATGGGGAGAACGTATAAACTCCGTACAGAGAACACCCGTAGTCATGATCAAACCCGGGTCTCTGGCGCTGCAAGTGCTCTAAGGCAACAACTCTACCGCTGTGCCACCGTGCCGCCCTTCTTCAGACTGAAAGTAGAGGGGAGGGAACTAGAGGTAAGAAAAGGCCAGAACAAAGCAGGGCCAGCGACAGATGACCAAGGATGGGTGAAGCCCCATTATCGGCTGAGGAAGAGGTGATAATGAAGGGATACAAGGATGTGAACCAGTGGGACGACTAGGGTGGGGGAGAAAGGGAATGAAGGGGTTACTTGAAATTAGAGAAGTCAACGTTCATTCCGCTGGGTTGTAAGCTGCTCAAGCGTAATATGTTACCCCAGCACTTTGTGTCTATCTCGGGTATAAACCTGCAACTGCAGTTTCTATCTACATATTGAGGGACTTTTTCAGAATACATAGCAGCTGGTTCTCAGTTCACAGCTGTTGACTGCTGCTGGTGATGCCTTTAAGCTGCAAAAGATAAGCACAGCTTCCATTCTAGTAACGGATGTGTCCGCCGGTAGTAGTTGTAGCTCCTGACTCATGATCATGAACAGGTCGAAGAATAAGATGCATTGATTAGTGGGGCAAGTAGTCAGTATGCACACTTGCTTTGGGGCATCCTTGAATTTCCAGTTGGGGCATGATTGAAGCACGATCAGCTGGCACTTCCAGTGGACCTTATTCTGATGCTGCTTCAGGTTCTTCAGGAGCAGTGGAAGGGGTTTATCACTTGTTCATGGGAGAGATCTGACAGTCTGTCCATTGTTCCCATCTGAATGTAATCGAATCCCCACTGTTTTCCACAACATTCTGTTTCTGCAAACATTCTAATCGTATGGCTTATGTTATTAGTTATATTAAGAAACCAGAGCATGTGGAGGAAACCCATGTGGTCACGAGGTAGGTGCAAACTCCACACAGAGAGCATCCAAGGTCGGGATCGAACACGGATCTCTGTTGCAGATACTTGGAATGTGCCTTCTCTTGTCAATACGGACATGAGTAGCAATACAATGGACATACTATCAGTTCCCTTCTGAGTCCTAACATGAACATCAATCACCATTGTTGAGTTCATATCCTGGAATCTATCATCAAATAGTATTGCAGAAATACCAAATTTACCTCCAGATTCAGGACAGTTTCTTCAGATATTATCAGGCAATTGAATCATCCTCTCACCAGCTTGTGTGCTGTCCTGACCTCCCATTGAATTCTTTGGAGACTATCTTTAACGGAATTTATCTTGCACTAAATGTTATAGTCTTTATCCTGTATCGCTTCTCCGTGGATTGTCACCTTGTCATGGTGGAGAAGCTTGTGTGGTCCTGAGATCCTGAGAGAGATGCCGTCTGGAGTTATGCTCCCGGTAGGGCCACCCATGGCGGTAAGGTCGAGGAGGAGGTCTCTGAAAAAGGCAATCCAACCAAGACCTCAGTGGTGGATCAGGCGGAGGACAATGGTTGACCTTAATGGAGCATCACAACGGCTGGGAAGGCGGATGAAGGCTGCAGCAGAAAAGGGTCTCCAGTCGTCTTGGACTCCACGCCACTGGATCCTGACCCAGATCTGTCAAGGACCGTGGGGTGCCTTTTGTGCACCAGTCTACCCACGTTAAATAAAGTCAAGCACAGGCGTCCTCCATATAGGGAATAGCACCCTGGAGACACCCATGGTCAGCCACGACCGAAGGGGGCCTAAGAATATCCTGTATCTGTATATTGTGGATGGCTTAATTGTAATCTTTCAGTTCACTGGATAACATGCAACAAAAAGCTTTTCACTGTACCTCGGAACATGTGACAATAATAATCTAAACTAAAGATGGCAGAATATTAAGAAAATGTGCCAACACCTACTCAGTGCCCAAGCAGCAAAGAATCGAAGCAGTCTTGCTGAAACTTTGCAAGAATTTTTGTGAGGTGTTGACTTGCACTGTGCATTAACTGAGAAACATTATGGTTGGCAATATCAGCACCATTTGTTAAAATATGGTCTTCACAACATCTGGTCTAGCAGAATTGAAGAAGAATTGGTGCATTGTTCCCTGATATTCAAATTATACCATTAGTCATGGACTCTGCCAGGGTTCTTCCTGTTGGCTAATCAGAGCCATATATTGAAAAAATCAGGCATTTTCAAATAAAAACATTTTCTTTCAAACGTAAAGTGAGGACAATTACCTGGACATGGATGGCAAGTTTGAATTTTTAAGTAAATAAATTGTACTGTCCATGATTTCAGCTGAAATCTTGTTATAATAAAAGTTAGATGATCCTTGGGGTGTGGGGGATGGGATATGAAGGAGTAGAGAGTAGTAGAGGATTGATATTCATGGGGAAAATACTTGAAGCTGGAATTAGCTTCATTCTATTAAATGCAGAAATGTTGGATCAGGGGTCAAGTATTACTAACTTGCACGATTTACATGAAATGCCCAAAGGAATGTAAGCCTTCAGCTATTGTGAAGGAACTGTTCCGAGAATGGTGGTGTCATTCTGCCTGTTGTTAATGAGCAATTAAACACTTTGCCATGTGATAGCTGAACCCCTTTTATGAGATTCAAGTCGAGAGCAGTTCTATAGTAAAATTGAAAGAAATTACAGTGAAAATTCCCATGCATTCCACTTTTTCACTGTTCATCTCAACGCAAGCATTATCCATTGCAGGTCATGTTTGGAGAATGTTGTGATCTACTCAGTCAATGGCCGTTTCTTTATTAAACACAATTTTTATCTGCTGAACATTGATATATATATATATATATATATATACACACATATATAGGTTAAAATACACTTACCATAATCACTATAGGCTTTCTGTGGAGAAACAAAAATATGATTATTTATAAAACCATAGGTAAGTTTAATGAGCAGTGCAATTTTAGAATGTGTATTTGAAAGCTTTTGAATACGACAAGTCTCTGGAACTCCTATGAGAATTGTGTCATATTAAATAGTATTTTTCCACCCTACCTTACATTTTATTACCTACAGTGCAAACTGGAGAGGTTATATTTCTCTTTTAACCATTTAAATGTCTTTACAGATAATTGACTTGTTGATGCAATAAAATTATGACA
The DNA here is from genome assembly GCF_028641065.1 of Leucoraja erinaceus. NCBI lineage: Eukaryota > Metazoa > Chordata > Chondrichthyes > Rajiformes > Rajidae > Leucoraja > Leucoraja erinaceus. Next base: position 21,800,209 of record NC_073391.1, on the reverse strand, counting down.
TCACTGTGTCAACATTTGCATTGTCATATTTGTATGTTAGTTGAGTGAAATGTTTGCACAAAATTTGCACTGTCGGCAGTGGGCCTTTAAGACAAATCTATGTTTTAATGAAATGGGAACTTAAACCCCAGCCATTATTTAATACATATTGAATAATTACAATGATCTTTTCTCAGCTGCTTCTTGTAAAGTTGGTCTCCATAATATTTTTATTACTTCAAGTAAAAACGGTATTAAGGGAGTAAGTTCGTAGCAGGAAAAATAAAAACAGCATGATGTCATTTACTAAGAATTCCAAGCAAGAAAATGATATCATAACTGAGAGGCTTAATGAATCCAGCATAGAGTTAACTGAGCAGAGACATCATGGGAAAGACTTAAGAAACTGTGCAGTAACCCATCGAGAGAGATCGAGGCACTGTAATGAATTGGTGCTTCATCAAACATTTTGCAGTGAATGGACTAACTAAATTCAACAACATTCTCAACATCAATCACATCAAAACTGGAAAGTTATGTGCAATCATTTTGGTCATGGACCTATGCATACTTCTGGCAGGTTGCAAAGAGCATTTTGCTTCTATTCGTAACTTAAACAAAAATATTGCAGTTATACACTTGAACAGGTGTGTAAAAAGTGCTTACTTACAGAAAGCGATGATGCAGCCAGCCAGATGTACAAGCACCTAGTCATTAACCAAACTATTCCTTTTGGCATTGTTCTAAGATTTGAAAATGATGTGCTTTACTTTGGACATTTGACTTTCTGCTATTTATATTACAACACATCCGCAGAAGTCAAGGGTCATATGAACATACTAGAAGTTATTAACCAGTCTTTAAACATAGATAATTTACGAAGCAAAATCTTTGACTTTGGGAAAAATAGGAAAAAAGCTCAAAATTATTATGGGTGCATTTGTGAAAGCATTGGCTACTTAACAGTTTTGTCAGCCGCACCTCCTTTCAACTGATCTCCCAGTTCAATTGACAGTCTGATTGTAGAGAGGGATATTGAAAAAAGCCGCCAATCTATCTGGTTTAGCCCCCACAGCATGTTTTTAGTACATGTAATACCATGGGTGAAAGTCATACGTCAACATCATCCCCAAGTTTTCACCCAAATCACTTTATATTTAGGAATAATACCAAATAGATCGCGGGACACAAGGAACGGCAGATGCTGGAATCTTGAGCAAAACACAAAGTGCTGGAGGAACTCAGCTGGTCAGGCAGCATCTGTGTTATTGAACGGTCCTTCCATAAGATAGGGTACTGTCTGATTGTGGACTTTGGACTTTGTCTATGGAACTGTAGCGCCAAAATGCTGAGAACTACATTGTGCACTTTTCCTCTTTGCTCTACCTATTGTACTTGAATTTGACTTGATTGCATTTATGTATAGTATTTTCTGACCCAAATGGATAGCATGCTTTTCCCTGCATCTGTGCATGTGACGATAATAAACATAATCCTAAATACGCATCACACCTCTTTTTCCTACCCCTCTATTCTCGTACCATCTTTCACCATCCTAGTTATCCTACTCCTTTCTCCTCATCCTTACACTCATATCCCATCCCTGAGTCATCTCTCCTCTTTTCCCTCACCCTCTACTTTCCTATCCAAATCCCCCCCACCAGCTTTACATTTCACTCTTCCTCATCTCTCCCTTGGTCCCCTTTTCGTCTCTAACCTAGTCACTTACTCCAGCCAATGGACAATCAATTCCAATCCCCACTTATATCCACTCATCGCTGACCAGTCTTTGTCCCACACCCATCACTCTGCTCCCAGTTGCTTCCGCCCTACTCCATCAGTCTGAGAAAGGATCTCCACCAGGAATGTCACCTCTCCATTCCCTTCATATATGCTGCTTGACCCACCAAGTTCCTCTCACGATTTTTCTTTTTTCTTTGGGTTAGTAGGTTGATTGCCTGTAGTTGGTATGTGAGATGGTAAAATCTGTGCGAAGTTGATGGGAATCTGGGGAGAATAGGCTATGAAGAAAGTTAGTGGGGAAACGGTGTGCTGTATCGGTCAGCATAGACTTGATGGGCCAAAAACGCCTCCTTCAATGCTAAAAGGAAAGAGTGATTGGATGGTGTAGAATGATAAGTTAATCAGATGCATCGGGATATTCTTTGCTAGGGAGCCAACTGATGGAACTGATTACAATCTCCTCTGCTGAATTAAACAATTGGCAAGAATATTAGGATAATTATGGGCTCTGAGCTGCTCAGATGAATTCTGAAATACTTGGACAATTGTCTTCAGATCACAACAAGACTGAGGCACCTATTTCTTCTTACATTCAGCATTGATTCGAAGATTTAAAATCTAAAGGTCTAAAAAACCCATTCAGCCCATTAATTTTATTCTTTGGTATAAATGTACTTTGCAAAATCAGGAAAATGCCTAATTGCTGCCAGATCCTATTACACTTTAAACAAAATGATTTTTCTCTGTGGTTTTTGCCTGAGATGTTGGTGTTCTTTTGACAATTGAGGCATAGATGCATCCCATGATGGTCGGAGAGTAGTTGTTGCCATGGGGATGTGGTTTAATTTGAGATAAGCATGAACTTAGATCCAAGACAATTTCGTGAATCGTACAGAGGTAGCGCTATGTTAAAGCCAATACTTCTCAACTAAACAACAGTGGCTGGTACAACAGTATTCCAATGTCATACCACATGGTTCCTTCGGTTCCTAAAGGCAGTCCTAAACATATATACATATAGACACTTCATTATTTTACCTTTAAAAAGGAAATACAGCATATAAACAACTCATTATTTACACAAATAAAGCTTTGCAAGAGGTTAAATATTTACATATTTGTACCTAGTTATAAACTCAACCAATTATAAATTTAATGAATCAACTGGCCTTCTTGAACTCTGACATTTCTTTAACTGCAATAGTCATCTTCAATGTGTCCACCTTTCTACTGAATCAAATTCTCTAGTCATCTGCTCGGTTTCCTGGGTCTTCTTATCACTGATGGCCACAACACTCAGCGTAACTCAGGGCCGGATTTAGATGAAGAGAGGACTTAGGCTATTTCACTTGTGAGGCCCCCCTCCCAATCCCCCATCCCCATGACTAGAGGACCATGACTACCCGACAGTGACAGTGTGACACTTTTAGATCCTACTGTATGTTGTCATTAAACAGTTGGTTTTAAAATATATATTGGATTCACCGCGGAGCGGGCCATGCCTTACCTGGAAAAAACTTTTTTTCAGGTTCTTACCTTCCCGGAGATGTGATCATTTTTCAGATGACATTCTCCGGGCTCTGCGGCCTACCATAGATGGAGCTGGAAGCCTCCTCGGACTGGCGTGAGCCCCACCGCGGGGCACGGACTTAACATCGTAGCGGATCCCTTGCCTGGGATCGCTCCCACCGCAGATATACCATCAAGAGCTCGCAGTCTCGGGAGAGGCTAGTCGTGAGCTCCAACGTCGTGGAAGGTTCGACCAACCCCGACGCGAGGTTCGATCGCCCGGCACGGGGGAGCTGACATTCCCTCAATGCAGGAGCGGATCGCCTCGACGTGGAGGGCCCGAACGCCACCGGCTACGGGGGTCAAGATCATCCCGTCAACGGGGGCTCGAGGCCCATGACCGAAGAAGAACTAAGGGGAAAGGACTTGAAATTTATTTTGCTTTACATCACAGTGAGGAATGTGTAGGAGTCACTGTGGTGGATGTTCATGGTAAAATGTGTTTTGGGTGATCTATTGCTTTTAATTGTATGACTGACCTGGCCAGTGAAATTCTTCGTATGTTGCAAAACATACTTGGCGAATAAAGTCTAATTCTGATTCTGATTATAAGCTGTGGTTTGCGGAGCTCCCAGCCTCGGGCCACGCTGATTTCAACATCGCGGAGCCCTGGGATCCCTTTGCCAAGGGCCGCCAGCGTGAATCTCCGCCCAGCTCAGCCTGTGGACTTCGGGAGCCGCGGTCTCCGGTAGGAAGTGACGATTCGGAAATCCATGCCGCTGAGAATGTTCTCCCGTTCCGACGTCGGATGGTGACCCCAAATTTCACTGCCTAACTCAAAGGCACCGGACAATGTCTCAATACCCTTTACTGGGATTAATCTGGGCCTCCTCTCTCATCAATTGGTAGACGCATTTCAAAGTCAGTGAGGTCATGGTCCAAGGATAAGTAGGAGGAGGTGTCTGAGAGTTGGTGCATGGCCTCAGCCTTGTAGAGATCAGTGCGCCAAACTACCACGGCACCTCCCATGTCGGCGGGTTTGATAACCCAGTCTGGGCTGTTGCAGAGTGAGTGGAGGGCTGTACGTTCAGCGGGGGGAGAGGTTAGAGTGAGACAGGGGAGTGGAGAAGTTGAGGCGGTTGATGTCCCACCCGCAGTTTAAAATAAAAAGGGCGAATGCCAGAAGATGGCCATGAGGGGGCGTCCAAGAGAAGGGGGTCAGTTGAAGACGGGAAAAGGAATCATCAATAGGGGGCGAGGACACCTTCCCATGGAAGAATGCTGTGAGGCAGAGGCGACGGTAAAAGAGCTCCAAATAGCGGCGGGCGCGGAACTCATTGAGGTGGGGATGGAGGGGGACAAAGGTGAGGCCTCTGCTGAGGACAGACCATTCGGTATCTGAGAGGGGGAGGTCAGGGGGATTGTGAACACATGGCAAGGATGGGGTTGGGGCGGAGGAAGGCAGGTGAGTGGACTGAGGCCGAGGCGATGTTTGGTGGGAGGCTGGTGGGTGGTCAGGGGGGGAGGGGGTATGAGGACTGTAGTGTGGGTGGGGAAGAGCTGGAGTCACATGGTTTGAGGGGGATGAGGAAGACCCAGTGGAACAGCCACTGAGGTTACCAGAGGGGATTGGCACCAGGACCCAGCGCAATCAAACCCAGGGGAGTTGGTGTCTGCAATGTGGAAACTTCAGGCCTGGTGCCGAGTCCAGGATTCAGGTAAGGCGACGGATGCGGTGTGCTGGAGAGCGGTGGAGTGGCGAGGGTCGGTGGAATCGATGGTGGAAGACTGCGGGGAGTGGAGTTCCGGTCAGCAGGCGAAGCATGGGAGGTCCCGGTGGACGGATGGTCGGTGGGGCGGCAGGGTTCGGTTGGCCCGGTGTGGCCGCTATATGAGTAAGCTCTGGTGCGGTGGGGAGGTTCGTTAGACCCGGTGTGGCGGTGATGTTCGCTGGGCCCGGTGAGGCGGCGACGTTCGGCGGCCCCGGTGTGGTAGCGAGGTTCGGCAGGCACGGTGCGGTGCGGTGGCGATGTCCGATGGGCCCGGTGCGGCTGCGATGTTCGATGGGCCCGGTGAGGCGACGAGGTGAGTAGGCCCCAGTGCGGCAGTGAGGTGGGTAGGCCCCGGCGAGGCGGCGAGGTGGGTAGGCCCCAATCAAAGATCCAAGCAAATTCCTCTCCGACAACATATATACTCATCTGCATTTTAATCCCGCCCCTCCCCCACCCACCCCATACCACCAAAGCCTCCGGAATCGCAAGCACAGCGCCACCGATGGTAGGTTTTGTAATAACGCCACTATGTCAAAAGTTTTATACACCTTGGAGGAGCGATGTCAAGGCCCCCCTAGATCTCAAGGCCTTAAGCTCAAGCTTATGAAGCTTATACGTAAACCGGCCCTGGCGTAACTCAAACCTTTATGATATCAAGTGTGATCTTCTTGGGTATTACGTGCAACCTTGGGTCACCGACCAGAAGAATGCAACATCTCCACGCTCACACCCATCTCTGATTCGCTCTCCCTTAACAAGATCTATCCCTATACCTGCTGGAAAGGAGTCCCTAATTATGGGTGGGTAGACACAGACTGCTGGAGTAATTCAGCTGGTCTGGCAGCATCTCTGGAGAAAATTGAATAGGTGACTTATCGGGTTGGGACCCTACCCGAATGGTCTTCCCATAGACCCAACCCTGGAGGATCCCGAACTGAAGTGTCACCTATTAATTTTCTCCAGTGATGCTGCCAGACTTGTTGAGTTACTCCAGAAATCTGTGTCTATCGTTGGTATAAACCAGCATCTCTAATTCCTTTCTATTCCATGTTGATTATAATTTGGGTGGTCCTGACCACTGATTAAGCTGTCCTGATAGATTGTCTTTAACTGCTAGCAAGTAAGAATGACCCTGTTCCAATCACTTGTTCCTTTCTAAATAAGGAAGATTGGATTGCTTCTGCTTTGTAGCAATCTATTCCAATATGCATTACTTAATAGCGCTGTCGGGATATAACAAAGGAAAGCCCATCGTTACTGTGGTGCAGCACCATTATCATCGAGGCTGAATTTGACCCAAAAATTGCTGCCTGCAGTTTATGGTCCATGTCCTGTGTGAAATCAGTGACTTCAGAAATAAATCTCTAGGCTCCATTTTGTGGCCCCTGCCCATAGTTTGATGCAGTACACAACAGCTGCAATTATTTCTCCAAACTATAATGAGGGAGGAAGAAATTACTGCTGGAATTTGCTTGAATGCATTGGTGCTCACCTTTGTGAAATAACTTATGAAGGGGGGCTCATCATGATAGCAAAGCTTGGTAGAAACCCTCATACTGAAGCATGGCGAATGAAAGAAACTCAGTAACCTTAGCCCTGTCTTGTCCAACACATCTATCTCTTCCCAGAAATGTACTTGTCAACCATCACTCCCCCTTAACAAGATCTATCCCTATGCCTGCTGGAAAGGAAACCTTAATTATGGGTGGATAGATACAGACTACTGGTGTAATTCAGCTGGTCTGGCAACATCACTGGAGAAAATTGAACAGGTGACTTATCGGTGTCCGTAATTGCCGGTTGCCCGCCATAACCGAGTGAGAGGGGTAAAGTTTAACCCAATGGCAGGAGGGAAGAAACGCAGTTTTGGGTGGGTGGCGGGTAAAGAGACGGGAATTCACAGGCTGGGTTTAGGGCACAGAGCTCCTGTCCACACACACAGGGAGGGAGGGGCCTGGTACTCACTCCATGCCGCACCCTCTCTCCACTCCCGTGACCGGTAGCAGACCGCACATTGGGTAATTACTCATTGGGTAATTGCGGAAATAGGGTGGGGGAGGGATGCAACAGGAGCGTCAGTCCATTATAACTGGAATCAGCTACAGTATATAGAGGCCCATTATTGTGAGGATTGACTGTATATATTTTTTTATTCTGAATGAAGTTTATTTTTGGAAAAAACATCATCAAAACCATGACCTTATTTTTAAGAAAGGTACAAATGGCTTGAGTCTACTTTGGCAAATATTCCTTTAAATCTCGGGGCTTTTTGGGCTGGTTACACCGTGCTGATCTGTGAGGTGCTTTCTATGATGCCCATACCACTACTTCACATGTTCTGCCCTAACATCCTCATGCAAAAATTACTTTCTGTAATCAGATGACATTACACTCGGATAAAGAAAGGAACGTCATCACCACCATCCTCATTTTGCTCATTAGACCATTGTGCTCTGGAACAGCCCCATAAGTGAAACGGCCTCACCACCTTCAGATCATTTCCAATACTGAACGACATCGTACATGAACACAAAATCCACTGCATCAAATAGTCTAGGTGAGTGCTTTATCAGTTAGTCAGCATACTAAGCAATTCTGCAATATCCAATCTATAAAGTCCAGAAATCACACCTTTAATCTTTAACCAGATCACATACTCACTAATCATTCCCTCTGATCTCAAACTTGGTCAAAACTCACCCTTCAAGCTTTCCACTGTGTCCTCAAAAAAAACATCATATGTGACTTGTTGCTGTTCTGGACTCACCACCTTTTCACTATTACCACCAACAATATCCCAATCTGTGACTCCATTTATCTTCTCCCCTTGGAATCACAATGACATTGTTTGCCTGCAGAAAATGTTCCACATGTTTCACATTCAAGGCCGTTAGCTGAGTCTATTTGTACTGTCCAAACATCCCCAGCATATCTGCTATTGTCACTGTTCCATTTGCAGAAGCCCTTTGTGTATTTCCCTCAATTTAGATCATTGTCCTGCCTCACCTTCAAGCAGTAACATCACAGACTTGGCACCAATGTAATGTCAGTGGGTTTCTTTTATGTCGCTGCAAATGTAGGCAATTTGACACAAGTAGAGCTGTGAACATAACATCCTTTTGTGAAGGGTGAAGAGTAAATCTCAACTAAACAGCAGCGACTGGTCAGACAATGTATCAAGGTCATACCACACGCTACACTCAGTTCTTAAAGGTGCCATTACAGTCATAAACGCTACACAAAGCCATAGGTTTTACAAGTTAAGAAGGTCCTAGTTGGATTTCTGTTCCCATCCTGAAGGAGGAAAGGGGGCAATTCTGATAGCTGGATTGTGAAATCCGAGATCATTCTGCCAGCAAGTGCACCACCCTGTCTGCAATAACAAGAGTGGCCTCTATGTTAAAATGTTTTTGACACTGGATTCTTCTGGGTGGTCTGGAACTGATATCTGCGAAGTTTGTCAGGCGGCAGTCAACCATTGTTTGAAGAAGGACATTAATGAACAGTCCAGACACCCCTTGCAGTTTATTATCCACGAAACAAAGGCTGAACACGGTGGCATTCTAAAGTTTGAACAAGTGTAAAAATCATTTGGCAAAATAGGTGTGACTTTGAAAGCTGCATATGTCTCAATCCATTAATAGGAGAAGCTTTCATTGAACAAATGTCCACCTGGTGTGCAATGTCAATCAACCTGACATGCATGTTAATGCTTCCTACCCAGGAAGCTGTCTTGACCCTATTTATTGCTACAATTCACCATACTAGCCACGGTGACTCAGAATCATGTTCCAAGATGGGTGATTAATGATCAGAGATATCCCCTGCAGTCATAACTTCTGTTTCAAGTCATGAGGAGGAGAACAAATATAATGAGACCCATGGGACTACAGGAATTTTAATAACGCCGACCAAATGCTTAGCGAAGTCTTTCTTAAGGTGCCTGGATAAATCTTGCCGCCCAGCCCAGGAATCATTGCATGGTATCGCAATGCAGAATGAGTTCACACTTCCAAAGTTAAATGGATTGCAAAAATAATGAAGAAGAAAGGTTGTTATTCTGTCAAGAGCAGAGCAGTGCATAGGATGGGGAGGATGTAGAACCATCAGCTTGCTTGCATCTTGGAGCCTGACACTTTCAGGAAATACTGTAAAGACAGGAAATTAAATAAAAATCATCCTTTGCCCGTGCTGTGCCCGAATGCAAAGGCCAGTTTTCTCAAAGGCTTCTGTGCTTTGTCTTCACAAGAGCCATAATCCCATTTTTCATACCTCTTTGCCGGGTTGCAAACATCCACAGCAATTAACTGCAATCTTTTGACCAAACATTATTATTTCCCCAACTATGAAAAGCTTTGAATGCGTTCATTACTTCTAACCACAGCTATTTTAGTTTGCACTTTGTGCTAGTTACCTTTCTCGCTCTATGTCCCAATTGACTACCTAACACAAGCTGCTGCCTGGCTAATAAAGTCGTGGCTTGGACAGGTCCTCCTGAGGCTGTTAACTTAGATTGGTCTCCTGTCCTTGATACCCATTCCTGCAATTGTCAAGGGGAGGTAGACACAAAATGCTGGAGTAACTCAGCAGGACAGGCAGCATCTCTGGAGAGAAGGATGGGTGACGTTTTGGGTCAAGGCCCTTCTTCAGACTGATCTCATTGTCTGTTGTCAAGAGGAGCATTGGTCATCTTTAAAACAGACAATGAAGGCTTTTAAAATGGCAGACACAGAGTCACTTATATGAGGGACTGCACACATGTCCCACATTACCCACCAGGATGCAACTAGGATGAAAGTACAGGACTGGTGGTATCATCACAGACTGGTATTGTATTCTTTGTATTGTATTCAAATTTATTGTCATTGTCTCAATTTGAGACAACGAAATGAATTTCCCTTACAGGCAGTATCATAAAAAAATCACAAAGAAATAATAAAAATAAATAATAAATAAATAATAAAACATATTAAAAATAAAATTGAAATTGAATTAAAATGTAAAAAAAGCACAAATACAGAAGTCCACGACACAACATAACATAAATGGCACCAAGGTGAGGATGGCACCATAGTCCAACCAGCCTCCCCTCCGTGTTCATCCGTGGACGGGGCCTTCCCGATGTTCAGGCCCTCACGCCGGGCTGGTGGGACGCCGACGCCGAACCCCGACGGTGAGCATCCTCCTCCTCAGCGGCCCGGACCTTCTGATCAGCCGCCTCCCGCTGCCAGAGTCTGCAGCTCCTGAGTCCACAGGCCGAGCTGGGCAGAGTCGCAGGACCCCGCGTTGGGAGCTCCGCAAAGCATGGGTGCAGCAGGTCCAGCACTCCGGGCTCCAGACGGCGACCCCCGGTAAGGCATCGCCAGTTCCCCGCGAGTGTTTGTACGCTGTCCCGCCGCTGCTGGGCTCTTCTACAGAGGAAAGGCCGCGCCAATCCAGGCTTTAGGCCGCTGTGGGGGGGGGGGGGGGGGGGGGAAGGTTAGGACGCGACTCAAATAATAGTCGCGTCCTCACCAGGAAGCGGCTGAAGGACGGTATCCCCCGCACCGTGCCCTCTTCCCCCACAGCTAAAAACACAAAAAAAAAAGCACAAGAAATACACTTTTTCATAACTAAATAAACAAAAAAAAAAAAATTATACCGGGCTGTAGGTGGAGGGGCTGGCACCAGCGCCACCGGAAGTACAATACTGGTGGGAGGGGTAGCTGGGAGGTGGGGGGAGCTGGGGTGAAGGGGGGGATTTATTTAGGTTTCTTTTTTATCAGCTCCTGGATGGAAAATCACAGCTCAAAATTACCGTTAGTGTTGCCAAGATTCCACCATGTGCCAACCTAGCTTAGGCACTTGTCCCAATGCATTCCATTAATATCAGCCTAGATCATAAACCACTTACAATCCACCTGCTGATTGGCTTCACAGCTTTTTGACACTTTTTCTTATTATCACATCAATGATTTTATTGTGGGGATAACTCTTTGACTTTTTTTGTTCAGTTTAGAGATACAGCATGGAAAATTGCGAGTCCATACTGGCTATTGATCACCTGTTCACGCTAGTTGTATGTATCCTGCACATTAGGGGCACTTCTACAGAGGACAATTAACCTATCAACCCACATGTCTTTGTGATTCGGGGTGAAAGTGGAGCACCTGGAGGAAACCCACACAGTCATAGGGAGAACGTGCAAACTCCACACAGACAGCACCCGTGGTCAGGATCGAACCTGGATCTCTGGTGCTGTAAGGCAGCAGCTCTACCAGCTGTGCCACTGTACTTTCTCACAAGTAGACTCAGAGAAACTTCAATTGTTTAAATGGATTATCAAATTCAGAGCTATGATTAGCCATGTAAAAAAAACCAATTGGAATTTACTCTGTTATTAAATATATCAGAATAAATGCAATTATACTGTTCCTCCTAGTCTCAAACTAATATCCACACAAAGCTACACCTAAACTTGTGATTGCTGTGCAATGTGGATCACATTAGGAGAGAAAGCATCAATGTCATTGTTACCCAAGAATAGGAAAATTAAAAAAAAAAACTACTGGAAAATAAAGATTAAAAAGTGTGTTTGCAACTACTTTTCCTTCCCCCTTTCCCAATGCTGATGACAATAGGCAATAGACAATAGGTGCAGGAGCAGGCCATTCTGCCCTTCGAGCCAGCACTGCTATTCAATGTGATCATGGCTGATCATCCCCAATCAGTACCTCGTTCCTGCCTTCTCCCCACATCCCCTGACTCCGCTATTTTTAAGAGCCCTATCTAGCTCTCTCTTGAAAGCATCCAGCGAACCTGCCTCCACTGCCCTCCGAGGCAGAGAATTCCACACTCACCACTCTCTGTGAGAAAAAGTGTTTCCTCGTCTCCATTCTAAATGGCTTACTCCTTATTCTTAAGCTGTGGCCCCTGGTTCTGTACTCCCCCAATGTCGGGAACACGTTTCCTGCCTCTAGCGTGTCCAAGCCCTTAACAATCTATGATGATGAATGATTGATGAATGTCATCAACATTGACACTCTTTCCATAAATGCTGTCGCTCCTGCTGAATGCTTCCAGCATTTTTCCTAATAAGTCCTTAAAGTAACAAAATGGATCAGAAAAGAATGAAAAGAATGATACAAAAGATCAGGGATAGACATGGGTGGGACCTCAAAGGGGTGAAACTCAAAGAGCTGTTGCTTCATAACACCAGAGACAGATAGTTTACACATTCTCCCTGTGACCATATTAGTTTCCCCTGGGTGCTCTGGTGTGCTCCGCCAAATGTGAAGCGAGTGCAGGAGAGAGTGGGCTAAACTAGAACCAATATGAACGGATGATCGATCTTTTGAGGTGGACTTGATGGATCTGTTTCCACGCTGTTTGTCTGAACTGCATTTGACATACTGCTTAGTTCAGAGAAACATTTAATCGGACAGATTAGTTGGTTCACCACAAACTGTTGATGTGGATCCAAAACCATTTTGTGCCCCGAGTTAATCAGAATATAGTTCTTTATAACCACGTCTATTTTGTTCCCACATGAATTGTTAAAAAACATTGCAAAATTATGTGTTACTGTAAAGTGTTCGGGTGCTTTGGTTTTTATGTGTTCTCTAACCAATGCTGGAAAAGTATAAAGATCTGCTGCTTCAAACTTACTGTGTACTCTCTAATTGCTTTATTTCTTTGCTAATACTTTCTCAGCACTATCCAAATTGCATCATATGTGGCCCTGAGAAATGTGCCTTCACTTTGTCACATGATAGGATGTGCCAATATTTGACTGCTCTTGAATATATTTTTCAGGCTGAATGGCAGTTAATATTTCTACATCATTTTGACGAGCATTAAATAAACAACATATCAGTAAAGATCAAAGTACAAGTAGACACAAAGAAATCCATTAACTACTGGTCAAATATGGACTATAATAGCCAAATAAATCAAAGGTGTTGCACCCAATCATTAGGTACAGAACAAGCATCTAAGCATTTAAGAAGCTCAGGAAAATGAGAGGTTGAAGTTACTCTAATCTCCCCATTAGAAAAGGCAAAGGAAGCTCAAATCTAAAATGGATATAGGGATGCTTGCATAATCAAAGAATCACTGAATTTTCATGACACCAAAGGAGTCCATTCAGCTCATCGAGTTCATGTTGACTCTTAATAGAGCAATCCCATGTGTGCCCTTTCCTTTAATCTCCCTGCAGCCCTGCAAATTATTCGTCCTGAAGTGCCTATCCAAATTACTTCATAATGCATTGATTTTACTGCATTCTTTTCCTTACAACAACCCAACAGATCCAGAGCAAGCACTAATGATTCCAGTTTTTAAATTCCTGATTGACCAGATTTAAATTCCCCGCTGATGCGGTGAAATTAGCTCATATACTGTATCTTGGTCATTTGTCTAGTTTTGTGGATTACCTGTACACCTGGAGATGGATCTTGAAATTGTTTAGTTAATAAATTCATAAGTCATAGGAGCAATGGTAGGCCATTCAGCCCATCGAGACTACTCCATTTCAATCATGGCTGATCTATCTTTTCTCTCAACCCCATTCTCCTGCATTCTCCCCTGACACTCATACTAATCAAAAATCTGTCAGTCTCTGCCTTAAAAACACTCAATGATTTGGCCTCCAAAGATGTCTGTGGCAATGAATTCCACAGATTCATCACCCACTCACTAAATAAATTCCTCCTCATCTACTCTCTTCATTCTGAGGCCCCTTTTATTCTGAGGCTGTGCCCTCTGCTTTGAGACTCTCCCACGAGTGGAAACATCTTCTTCACGTCCACTCTATCCAGGTTAAGCGGTGTAGCTAATAAGACTTAGGACCATGTAATGATTTTTGCTGGGGAAAGGGTAATAGTCTGTGAAAGATCTATCTGGTTTTAATAGGCAGCAATGAGATAAAGGTTGCATTTTGTAAGAAAAGCTTTATATGTCATCTAATGGTTGTAATATCAAGGCACATCCATTCGCTGAGCAGATAAAGTCCGGATTCAGAGTCAGGAGGGAGAGAGTGGGGAATCTTGAACTGTCCAAACAATATGACGCTACTAATCTATAATTTAAATTATTTTTTAAAATTGTTTTAAATATTTTTATTTATAAGAAGTACAGTAAATTACAATAGTACAAGCCAGATATATCTTATTACATTTATTGTACCCCTTCGTTTTTTAAGCTTTAAGGAAAGATATAGATAAAGAGAAAGTGAGAGAAAGAAAGTTGTGTTTGTGTAAAAGAGTGATCAATGAGAAAAAAAAAATAGAGACCCATTGGTTAGAGAAAGGAATTAAGAAATAGACACTAGAAAAGAAAGGAGGATAAAGGAAAAAAAAACACACAAAAAAAACCAAAGCTCTATTATAAAAGCCGTGCAAAAGGGATATACCAACTTCATATTTTTCCTCCCCCCTTACCAGATCCTGACACCATTTATTTTTTGAAGTACTGATGCACCTTATTCTTGTAGTAAGTCGATAAATGCAGACCACGTCTTTTGGAAGTGGTCTGATTTGCCTACAAGGAGGAGTCTCATATCTTCCAGGTGTAATGTTTCAAACATGTTTGAAATCCACATATTTAATGTTGGTATAGGAGCGTTCTTCCAGAATTTAAGTATAAGCTTTTTCCCCATTATTAGCCCATAATTAAATAGATTATTTTGTAACACATTTAGTTCAGGGCTACCTTCCATTGTTCCAAAGATAATCCATTCAGGTTTTGGTATCAGTTTTATTTTGAATAATTTTGTAACGATTTCAAAAATTTCAGTCCAAAATTTAAATTCTATGAATCAAATAGATAGCTGGAAATATAGCAGAGTGTATAGAACTGTGCAGGTGACTCTAAACCCACAAGTCTAAATGGGAACTGTCAATTTGTCTTACCCAGGAACGGGGTCTCAGGATCCCAAAATCTATAACATCTGACTCAGTTGTCTCTATGGAGTAGCATGCAAACTTTCTGATTACATCTGAGCGTAACTTGGAAATAATTTATTAGGATGTTGAGACCAATTTAATCCATTTCAAACGGATTCATTCAGTTCCCTGCTCACATTAGATGGCTATACACTGCACACTTTGCTCATACACCCAGTGAAACTGTAAGTTCTAATCACAAAGGAACTTTCGAAGGAGAATGTTTCATAATATGAGGGATTTTGCATCATATGCACATCAGTGACTAGAAATGTATAGCCTGCCAGTAGTGTTAAAAATGCTACATATCAAGGCAATCATTGAAATCAATGGAACGAATATCAGAGACAAATAGAATAGAAACAAATCGAGTAGAAATGTCACCCATTCCTTCTCTCCAGAGATGCTGCCTGTCATGTTGAGTTCCTCCAGCATTTTGTGATTACAAATAAAATACAATTGATTTCTTCTATCCCAGATTCGAGTCAGTGGAATCATGTTTTTTCTGCCTCTGTGGAATGTACTTATTCTCTTCCTCTCTGTCCTGAGGTCAAGATTTTATGAAACACTTGCTTGTGGAAGTTCCAAGGATATCATTGATGATAGGGGCAAGGTTACTGGTGTGTCAAACCAGGGCAGGTCCTTCACAGTGAACTGTAGGGTTCTAGAGAGTATAGTAGAGCAGGGGGATTGAAGAGTGAGTTTAATGCATTGGTCTTCAGCATTTAGGGTATTGAGTATGGAAGTAGGGATGTTATGTCACTGTTTTACAAGGTGTTGGTGATGCCACATTTGGAGTGTTATGTTAAGTTTGGTCATTCTGCAATTGGAAGCTGGAAATAGTCCAGAGAAGATCAGGCAAATCAGACAGGACTTTATTTCTTGGAGTCCAGTAGGCTAACAGGTAATCTTATAGAGGTGTATAAAATCACAAGGGGAAGCGATAATGCACAAAGTCCTTTACCCAGGGTAAGGGAATCATGAACCAAGTTTAAGATGAGAAGAGAAAGATTAATTGGAGGCCGAGGGGAAGGGGGTGTGAGGGAGGGGGGGGGGGGGGGGGTGTGGGGGGGGGGGTGTGGTGAGGGAGGTGTGGGGGGGAGGGGGATGGAGGTGTGGGGGTGTTGTGAGAGGGGGGGTGAGGAGGGGGGTTGGGATGGGGGTGCGTGGGGGGGGGAGTGTGGGGGGGGGCTTTGGGGGGCGGAGTGTAAGGGGGTGGGGGGCTGGGAGAGGGGGGCTAGGGGAGGGGGGGCTGTGTGGGGGTGGAACCTTCAAAACCTTCATAACGTTTGTACTATTTCACCGATCGGAACAAAACCTATTTGACTTGCATCAGAAGAGAATGGTGAGTAAGGTGGCTCAAAATTGTAGTGCTATGCGGGATCGTTTTTGCGCAAATTGAATTACAACGCAGACAGGAAGTGGTCAAGATGAAAATTTTAGTAATATATAGATAGATGTTCTCTTATCCCGCTAAGGAACATGATAACAATGGTATAAACACCAGGTTTATTTTTGATTCCACACCCATGCCCCCAGCTGATGATGCCATACTAGATATTTGTCACATGAGACAGTGGTCCTCCAGAATTACCCTGTCGGAGAGAAGTATTTCAGAATACAAAACATTCACTATTAATCACTACTTTTTCAAAAAACATAGGTTTCTTGCAAATTATGTATTAAGATTTTAACTGAATGGATGAAAGTGACCACAATTTCATGTGCTTTGATTGAGTTACCTGGTCCTGCTTGTTTTAAATTTAGTTTGGAAAGCTATACAGTGGAAAAATGAATCTAGCACAAATGAAAATGTCACCAAAATGTCACGAAATTACCCCACCAACAATTGCAATGACACACCGAATTAAGCTGATTAAGGGCGGCACAGTAGAGTTGCTGTTGTATAGCGCCAGAGACTCGGGTTCAATCCTGACTACGGGTGCTGTCTGTTCAGAGGTTCAAAACCACGTGGGTTTTTTTCTGGGTGCTCCGGTTTCCTCCCACACTTCAAAGACATGCAGGTTTATAGGTTAATGGCTACGGTAACATTGTAAATTGTCCCTAGTGTGTAGGATTGTGCGAGTGTACAGGGATCACTGGTCGGTGTGGACTCGGTGGGCCAAAGGGCCTGTTTCCACACTGTATCTCTTAAAGATGTTCAACTGCATAGCATTACGATTATTTGGAGTTCTCCAAAGACCATATTGAACCTAGTTGATCTCATCAGGGTTGGAGATAAGGTTAATATAATTGGCCCTTGTAAATTTGAGTACCATGTTTATGGCTACTGTTCATATTCCAGCAGCACTTCCAGGAAATTTCCATTTATGAATATCAGCTAAATAAATAATTTGACACTTTGATGAAGTGGCCTCACAGTAAAATAGCTACCTGATAGTCAATGTCAAAGCCTATATGTAATTAATAGGCAGTTGGGTCACGTAATTCGGTGCAATGTAAAAGGAGATTTTAAGAATATTCCTGGCTTCACACCTTGGATGATGAAAAGGATAAGGTCCAAATGGATGGCAACAAATTCAGTAAAAAAAAAAAAACCCCAATTAATAGTTCCAGAGTAGGTGTTTTTACCATGCAAGAAGAGATTGCAGTAAATTGTCATGATTGGAAAAACCTGTCTCTCTTGATCCTTTAAGTTCTCTCAGAGATCTGGTCACATTTATCAGTCTACTATGGGGTGTAAATAAGTACCGAGACCAGATGACAGCTGCAATGCTGTAAGTTTCCTTGTTAATTGAGAGGCCTAACATAATCCACATCAAACCACTTCACGAAGACAAACTTGAGCCTGTTTGCTGCTGCTTGCAAAACTAGATTGGCTTCGAGAAAGGGAACATCCTGGTTTACAAAGTGTGGTATCACTGCCCCATCTGGATTACAGATGTAAGCTCACAAGCCACATTTTGAACGCTTAGATAAATGAATGTGCCAGTGTGTTGGCAGAATGAAAGAAATCTAAAGAACATTTCATTGTCTGCTCGGACATACCTCACATGCATTGACTGATTTTCCGTCCAAATATCATATTCTCTCCCAACACATTTCCGTAAACCTCTGGTGCCATACAGTTGCTCCTGCGTATTAGTTTAACTGTGCCCTCCATAAATCGAGTAGGATATTCCCCTGCAATAAAATGAGAAATCATAGGTGTATTTTCTTTTCTAAAGGATATGTAATTGCGTCAGATATTTACTTGAAGTTGAAGTTGCCTTTCCACTTCCTCTGGCAACGAATTCCAGATACACAGCACTCTTTACGTGTAAAAGGTTACCCCTTGGGATCCTATACAATCTTTGTCCTCTCACCTTAAACCTTTGCCCTCTAGAGTAATTGTCATAGAGTCATTCGGCATTGAAATTAGACTGACGCATCCAAGTTGTCACTGTGCACTAGTTCCCTTTGCTCTTGCTTGACCCATATCCTTCAAAGCCTTTCCTATTGTATTCCTATCTCTAGTTTTCAACTTCCTAAAGGGCCTGTCCCCCGAGCATACAACTGCATGCGGCAAGCGCGACCAAACTGGAAGCGGGGGCCGCGCAGAGGTCGAGTGATCCCTGTGCAGGGCCTGTCCCACCAGCATGCGACTGCATGCGGCGAAAGCGACCAAACCGGAAGCGGGGGCCGCACGGAGGTCGAGTGATCCCGTAAGAGTTGACGTGAAGTTCGAACGAAGTCCGCGGGAAGTTCGTACGTGACGTACGGCGTCAAGACGCTGCGTAGGCCGTCGAGACGCTGCACACGCCCGTCGAGGCAGTGCGTACGGATTCAATGCGGCTGCGGGCCGGCAGGCCGTTGCCGCATGGAATTTTTGGACGGTGTCAGTTTTTTGGAGCCCTGCGCTATGTTGGGACCAGCTCCGCACATACTCCAAACGGCTCCGGCGATCCAAGTGGGACCGGCCCCGCGAGGCCGTATGGCTCAAGCGACCACGTAAGGTCGCGCTTGCCGCATGCAGTCGCATGCTCGTGGGACATGCCCTTTACCCTGGGAAAAAACAGTAGCTACTCACCTTATCAATGCCCCTCATGATTTTTATATATCACCGTATAACAACCCCCCAGGCTCCTACCCTCTAGGGGACAAAGGATCCAATACACCCAGCCTCTCTATATAACTCAAACCAACCAGACCTGGTAATATAAATATTTTTTTCGTATCTTTGCTGTAAAATAATATCGTTCCTACAGCAAGGCGCTGGGAATTGCACACAGTACTTCAGGTGAGGCCTTAACAATGTCCTGTACAAGATTAACATGATATCCCAATCCCAACCCCTGTACTCAATGCACTGACCCAATGGTGGGGAACCTTTTCAGGTGGGAATGCCGCATTAAGTTAGCTGTAATCTAATAAGGCCGCATCCAAGAAACTTCAATTAGATATACTTCAAAATGTACATTATTTTGTTAAAATAACCCTCATGACTTACTAATGTTTATATGTGGCCGTCAGTCGGGGAGGATTATTTAGTTGAATCTTCTTTTACTCTTTGGTATTTTAAATAGGTTCATTTTAAGATTAAAATAAAAATAATAAAAGATGAACAAAAACGTATTAATAAAGATAAAAGGATTTGTTCTACAAAATTTGGATTCATTCAAAAGGCCGCACTTAATTTTTAATTTTTTAAAATTTAAATAGCACGTTTAAATCAACTCACGTTGAAACCAAAGTGCTTTACATAGAAGAAATAATTAAGTTTCTGTACATCCAGGAAGTTTCAAGTTATAGACCATGTAATAATGATTGACTCAAGAATGTCTCAGCAAAGGCGATAGAGGAGAGTAAGATTATTATTATTAATGAAGTTTTTTAATAACCAAAGTCCAAGAAAATAAATGGAGATTTGCAAGTGCTAAGTGGGAAGCAATGCATAAAAATTACATTGTGTTTTTTTAAATGATGGTAACCTTTTTAAGTTGTACTTGACCTAATAAGTTCAGCAAGAATGAGTGTGTGAAAAATTCCTTTCAGCTCAACAGGGATGGATTAATGTGGCTCAGCACTCAGCCCCTTTTAGCTGGAAGTGCAAAAGAAAATGAAATTCAAAATGACTCAGTCCAAGAATTTCACCCATACTGCAGTGTTTTAAACTCTTATTCACATTAATGATTGATGCTTAGTACAACCACTGTGGTGGGAGATTGCAACCTTCACGTGGTCCACCCTGTTTCGACTAATGCAATCAACCCGACGTGCACAAGCAAGATCAAATAGAACAAGTTGACCTACAACTTTAGGCTGTGCATGCCATGCGCAAGAAGAAGAAGAGTACAACCACTGCATAAAGGAAACACAACAAAATATATTTATCTAGCAGCAGTGGCATGCTTTGCATGTTCCTATGGATCAAAATAGATGAAGCGTTAGCAATTCACGTTATCAGAACAGTGAAATACCTAATTGAGTCCTTCCCCATCCAGATATTTTACATTCAGTTCCAAGAGGAATATAATCCTCCGCCAATCTTATTGTTTTTTCGGCACAGGCACCTCCAAGTTTAAGTAAAGCTGGAAGAAGTGATAATTCCATTAGGAATAAAAGCTAATATTGGAGATGAAAATCATCAATACTTGCCGATATCATTGTACAATGCTTCGGCATTTGCTTGATAAGATTCATTGACAAGGATCTGTTCAACATTAAAAATTGTTCCCTCTCTCCTACCCACATGAGTTCTGTCAACTGCAACTGTCAGCATTGATGCTGTAACACTTTAAAAGTTACATGTACAGTAGCTGATTAATTCTGGAAGTCCACACTTGATAGTCTTGTTCAACTAATTTCCCCAGTAACTCCATGCATGCATGTAATTTAATGTGATCAATGTAACTTTAGTTTCTATCATTTTCCCCTTGATTTCATTTGCTGACTTTGATGCTAATTGATTGATTTGCAATGAAGTGAATGATTGGATATATCCTCTGTTCATTATTACTTCTACTCAATGCATTGAGAGTATGACTTGGGAAAAGGGCTCTTGTCAATTTCGTTATGAAAGTGGGGAGGTTGGCACAGTGGCACAGCTGTTAAAGTTGCTCCATTACAGCACCAGAGACAGGGTTAAATCCTGTATTTGGGTGCTGTCTGTCTGGAGTTTGCACGTTCTTCCTGTGACTGCATAGATTTCCTGTGGGTGCACTGGTTTCCTCCCACATGCCAAATAAATGCGGGTTTGTAGGTTAATTGAGGTCTGTAAACTGGCCCCTGTGTGTAGGATGCGAATGTGGGATAACATAGAACTAGTGAATAGAAGCCCTTCGACCCGAAACGTTGACTATTTCCTTCGCTCCATAGATGCTGCCTCAATGCTGAGTTTCTCCAGCATTTTTGTCTACTTTCGGTTTTCCAGCATCTGCAGTTCCTTCTTAAACATTTTGTCTGTTCCTGAATGTACTCCTCAGTTGACCAGTGTGTCATGGTGGGGGTGAGCCATATTGTCCAAAATGCTGATTGAAATTCCAGAATTTAGATCCTGTGATGGTAAATTTTGTCCCCATACAGGCTGATCAGCACCATTTTGATTCTACCTGCCATTAGCTTACACCAAGTGGTGATTATTGCAGATAATCATTCTACCAGCATATCTTAAGTACTTGGAGGAAACCAGAAAACCCAAATGAAACCCAGATGATCCTTGAGAGAACAGAGAAGACTGCATTCACAAACGTTCATAAATTCATGTTCATAAGTGATTGGGGCAAAATTAGGCCATTTGGCCCATCGTCTGCTAAGATCAGTGTGCAACCTGGACCAGCATTAGCTGCTGGACCACCGTGACCTATGAGATGTTAAAAAAAAAGTTTGTTCAAAATCCTCTCATCCTGCTTTGCTCAGCACATTGACTGCTTCAGGAAAATTGGGGCCCTCTCATGCTGAACTGTGCCAACAGTGCTGAGATACCCAGGTCATTGCAGGCAACTTCCCTCAAGGCTGACACCACTACTTTGTTATTGGTTACTAATCCAGGGATAATAGAACTTGCGTCTATGAACCTCCATGCAAAGCAACACATGAGTGTGCTTGGTACAAGACAAGAATTCCTTTGGCCTCAATACAATTTAAAATTTGTTGGATGTAATGAAACCAATATGTTCACAGTTTGACAGTGAGATGCCATTTTAGACTTTATCAGAGAGTCCTCTGGCACCTCTTTCCTTTCTATATTTGGAATGGGCTCTCTATTGTCATAGAGTCATAGAGTCATATATAGTGTGGAAACTGGTCCTTCGACCCAACTTGCCCACACCGACCAACATTCCATCTACACTGGTCCCACCTGCCTGTGTTTGGCCCATATCCCTCTAAACCTGTCCTATTCATGTACCTATCCAAACGTTTCTTAAACATTGTGATACTACCTCTCAACTACCTCCTCCAGCAACTCGTTCTATACACCCCCCACCTCTATGTGAAAAGGTTACCCTTCAGGTTCCTATTAAATCTTTCCCCCTCACCTTAAAACCTATGTTTACTGGTTCTCGATTTCCCAGCTCTGGGCAAGAGACTCTGTGCGTCTACCCGATCAATTCCTCTCATGATTTTGTATTGTCTTGGATATTTTGCAAACTTTTCAATACATAAGGCACATACCCATAAGGGATACAGTGCGTTGCTGTAAGGGCCCAACATTGATGGATTAAACTTCCTCCACATATGTGTCTGCTCAAACGGATGGAGACTTGCCAAGGGTTTTCATTAACATCGATGTTTTCACCATGATATAATCTAAGCAAAATCATCGGTTCCTCATTCCTGGCATTGTGTTGAGTTATTTTATATTCAGATTCTTTAACAGAAATCAGTTTTTCAGAACCTGTAACAGATTAAGAAGTACATAATGATTTGCATGCAAACTCCCCTGTCGATGTGATTGGATACAGTGATACCATTACCACATTTAAATACAGGTCATAATTAAAAGAAAAATATATTAAAATATTTGACAGTTATTTATTTTAGTATTGACATACATTTAATTTTTTTTCTCTTTTCTCACAATTCAAATTATTAGATACTTCGGTTTCCCCTTGCAAAGAAACATCATATAAACAAATAAGATTAGACAGTTTAGTGTGTGGAAAAGATATGAAAACTGCTTAGTCTATTTTGCTCTCAGTTGTAGCGGAATCTTTAACTGGCTCTCAGCTGGGTGAACAGGTATATGAACAGGTATAGTTGGAGTGCTCCGAAATAGAGAAAAATAATACATAGCTGGTTGCAGTAAAGTAGTGAATCATAGTGAGTAATCCCACCTAATGGAGTCAAAGACTTCCTGTTGTGCAGCCAAGTGTAGTTAATCAGTCTGAAACTTTTGCATGTTGTCAGCAACTCAGTCAGACAAAAAAAGAGGGAAGCTGTGGAAGTGTTTTAGAAAGCAAGAGAAAGTGGACAGAGTGAATAGGTTGTGGGAGATTCCAGCAGGAAACTCTAATGCCCCTGTCCCACTTAGGAAACCTGAACGGAAACCTCTGGAGACTTTGCACCCCATCCAAGGTTTCCGTGTGGTTCCTGGAGGTTGCAGGTGGTTGCCGGAGGTTGCAGGTAGTGGAAGCAGGTAGGGAGACTGACAAAAACCTCTGGGAACCTCCGGGAACTGCACGGAAACCTTGGGTGGGGCACAAAGTCTCCAGAGATTTCCGTTCAGGTTTCCTAAGTGGGACAGGGGCATTAGGATTATAAACTGCTGTGTTCCATAAACTGCCAAGTGAGAACAAACATGGCAGAAGTAGCTTCAGCTTTGTTTAGTTTATTATTGTCACGTGTACCGAGGTACAGTGAAACACTTTTGTTTGTGTCCTATCCATTCAAAGAAAAGATTATACATGAATACAATCAAGCCATCCACAGTGCACAGATAAAGGATAAAGGGTACAACATTTAGTGCAAGATCCAACGTTGAAAAAGTATTGTAATAACTATTGTAATAACCCTTTCAGTTATTTATATTTTCAAGCTTTAATAATATCAAGATGGAAAGAGCATAGGGTAGACCATCTCATATCAGATGAAGCAGTCAGGGTCGAAATTAGTAATGAAAACACTATATTGCATGGCCGATAAGGAAGATAATGTTTCTGCCTCATCAAGTTTATAGCAAAATGAAATTTAGGAGGTTTCCATTGCATGGTTTAATGGTGATACCTACTGCCATCAAAAAAGTGATACCCAGGACACACGTCATCTGTAGGTTCAGCCAACATGCAGAAAAGCAAACTCCACACAGACAGCACCCAAGGTCAGGAATGAACCTGGGTCCCTGGCATTGTGAGGTAGCAGCTCTACCAGCTGTGCCATTTTGTTGCCCTAAAGAATATTGTTGTAAGTATCATTCACCACTGTTATCAACAAGAAAAAGTTGGAAAAGTTAGATTTTTCCACATTAACTACACAGAGATAACGATTTCTTATACCAAATATATTGGCTCAACATTGAAAATTATGTTTTTTTCCATTATTTTCTTCAAATGGTATTGTACACAACATGTATGTGGGAAGTACCAGTTGAGCAACCAGAAACATATCCCTTTGATTAGAGTTCCAGCTGCATTGTGCATAAAGCACCAGGGAGGCTCATCATATTCAAAATTCCCAAATAGAAATTAAACAATGCATAGAACTTAGCAAGCAATGTTAATGTCTCTACAGTATCAATTCATATAACATACATCCAGGTCCTTCAGCCCAACCCATCCATGTAGACCCATCCAATCTAGCCACATTTACTTGCATTTGGTCCATATCCCTCTATGTCTTTCCTATCCATGCATCTGTCAAAGTGCCTTTTAAATACTGGTTTTGCACCTGCCTCAGCTACCTTCCCTGGTAGCTCATTCTAAGTACCCTTTGAGTGAAAAAGTTGGCCCTCAGGTTCTTCTTAAATCTTTCCTTAAACCTACATCCTCTTGTTCTTGATTCCCCTACTCTGCGTAAAAGACACTGTGCATCACTTTATCTCTTCTCGTGATTTTATACACCTCTATAAGATTACCCCTCAGCCTCCTGCAATCCAAGGAATAAAGTCCTAGCCTGCCCAAACTTTCTCTGTAGCTCAATCCTTTTACAACATTCCCGTAATAGCCATTAATTCTGTTTTTGTTTCAACTAGATGTTACAAAATTCCACTTTAATAAAGTGAGTGATCGGTGTTAATAGTACCACAACATATGCATCCATTGCTGAGTTTAAATGGATCTTATACAATTTTACAACATCAATGTGCTCTCAAACTACTTTTAATATCATGATTAACGTGGTAAATTAAAATCAATAAGAACACTGCAAGTACTGGAAATCTGAAATAAAAAATAGTAGGAAAACAACAGATCAGGCAACATCTGTGGAGACTTTTCAGGAATCCTTCACAGGAATATTCAGTCTCGTCAAATTTTTGAAGAGAGAAACAAGGTGGTTGAGAGAGCACAACAGGTAAAGAAAGGCAATGGGTTGAACGAAGCAGGTTTCTTTGATAGTGTAAAACAACATAGTGATTAAGAGCAGTTTGGTTCTTTTGTCTATGCAATACGTTACTAATGTGGTGTCATGCCCAGCTGGCCAGAACATATGATTGCAAGAGAATCAAAAAGACAGCAGCAAAAATGGCCAGATCTGCCACAAACACAAAGAAAGAACGTATTGGAAAATTTGATTGAGTTCCAACTCTGGATAACTCAGTCATTTTTCTTTCTGTATATTTGTGTCTGTTGAGCAGGTCAGGCCAGACTAAACAATATTAAAAAACACATAGAATCACTAGATAATAGGTGTAGGAGTAGGCCATTCGGCCATTCGAGCCAGCACCACCATTCAATGTGATCATGGCTGATCATGAAATTGAACTGAAACTGAACAAGGAACTGAAAATACTAGTTTTAAAAAAGGCCCAATGTGCTGGAGTAGCTTTGCAGTTCAGGCAACATCCCTGGAGAACATGAATAGGTGACTTTTCAGGTTGGGACCCTTCTTCAGGCTGTCTGAAGAAGGGTCCCGACCTGAAACATCACCTATCCACATTCTCCAAGGATGTTGTTTGACCCATTGAGTTTCACCAGCATTTTGTGTTCTTTTTATAATATTCATAAACACAGTCTGAATAAGGGGCCCACCCGAAACATCATCTTCCCTCCATTTCCCTCCACAGTTGCTGTCTGACCCACCGAGTTTCTCCAGCAGCCTGTTATTAACAACACAGTGGACAGACAAAGGAGATTAACTGGCCCACGATGGCCACACCCTTTGCCCTGATAGAGAAGTCACCTTGGTCCAACAAGCAGGGATTTTTCAAGGCAGGCATTGCCGCTCTTTGCTGTCAATGGCTTTTATCAATAGGTCAAGGATATCTGATTATGGACAGCAAACATTTTGGAGAGAAGGATAACCAGAGGTTTAATGTAACATTAAAACCTCAATTTTAAAGCACGTGCGGGAACAAAGAAAAGTACTCAAATTTATTCAAAACTTTGAAGATGGTGAGAAAAGCTTATGCAGCTGCTAAATAAAACCAAGATTCTTGCAAAAGTCAGGCAATTGGTTATTCTAAGCTCTTGTAAATCAGTGGTTAGAACTTAAAGCGGAAGATTAGGCTTTGACTAGGAAATAGCCATGAAGACTTATTTTGCCTAAAAACCTAATTGGTTTCCTCATGTCCCGCGGGGAAGGAAAGTTCACATCCGTGCATCTGACTTCAATTTCACACCACACCATTTACTCTCTCTGTCCTCAGGGCAATTGCAGGATACTACACTGCTAGCCACAACCACACCCTGAGAGGAAAAATAACTGCCGATTCCACAGGCACTATTCACATGCTCTGCGACTTCATCTCATGCCTGTTAAACAGTAGATAAGTCTGGAGTGCCAGTCAAGCAGAACAGATTGCACAAACTCTGCCCACATTTTGCCAATCTCACTTTCTGCTCCAGCTTCTGATGGACACAGACAGCAAATCCTTTTTTTTCTGGTAGCTGCATACGAATGATGCTCGCGGTTGTAAGGTGCCCTTCAGGTCTTTATACAGACATCACAAAACGTCCTACAACCAACATAGAAACATAGAACATAGACATTAGGTGCAGGAGTAGGCCATTCGGCCCTTCGAAGTACTCTGTTATGTATGTTGATATGTATGAAACGCAGTGCCCAATATGTACACTGGGTCGTGAAGGTAGGTTATTAAAGTTGAGATGGACTATAGCATCATATCTCCCATTGTCCATCAGTGCATCAACTTGCATGGTTTCAATTTCATTCTCAAGAAGAATGAAAGAAGGTATTTATAACTCTGGCATCAGAAAATTCTTTGCTCAATACTCTTTCTTCTCTTTAGCTGTTGTCATTTATTTTGACGTTTACTTGTTTACAATTGCTATAGTCCTCCCATGCTCCCACTGCCATTGTCAATTTGACTGGCATTGTGAAATTCTCATTCTATTTGCTTTTTTGAAGAGGAGGGTGTATGAATGGAGAGATGACAGGCTGAAAACACAGCAGCAGAAGTGCCCAAAGGTGCTGCCATTTTAGTATAAACAGATGGAAAGACATAACGAACTACCGGAGGTTGTTGAATTCAATATTGAGACCCACAAGTTCTTCACTTCACTCCCACTCTAATTAGTGTGGTACAATGGAACAGCTGGTAGATCTGCTGCCAGAGACCTGGAAATTATCCTGACCTCAGGAGCTGTCTGTGTGGAGTTTGCACGTTCTCCCTGTGACCACGTGCATTTTCTCCGGGTGCTCCAGTTTCCTCCTGCATCCCAAAGACATGTGGGTTTGCATGTTAATTGGCTTTTGTAAACTGCCCCTGTGTGTAGTAGTATATATTTTATTTCCAACATGTAAAACAAAGCAAAATAACAATAAAATGAAATTAACATTGAATAACTTCTCATAAGCACCACAAATTAAATCTTCCATGTTTGAAAAGGGCAAGAGACAGTGGGAGAGGGGGGTTGGGGGGAGATATATATGTATATATGCACATACACAAACATATACATACATACATATATACAACGGATATGGATGATCTTTGTTTTGTGTCTTTGAGCTGATTATTTGTACCTATGTGCTGTGTGCATTCCTGTATCTGTCTGTTTCCTTTTGTGATTTTAGCTACCTGCTCTGGTCTGTACAGCACTTTGGTCAACGTGGGGTATTTTTAAATGTGCTTTATAAATAAATTTGATTTGATTTGATTTGACACCATATGCACGCACACAAACATACATATATACAGTTTATAAACAATTATCCAAATTCTATGTGCAACGTGAATATCACACTGTGTCAATAAAATAAAACGTAACCGTCATCACAGCCCTTCCTCATTTTTATACCTCTGGAGAATATATTTTTTGCACTCCTTAAACTGAGCAATGTTTGTGCTTTGCTTGAGTTCCACATCCAAATCATTCCACAATTTCAACCCACAGATTGATATACACACACTCTTCACAGTTGTACGAACACAAAGTTTCTTTAAATTAAACTTTCCTCTCAAATTATACCCACCCTCCCTGTTAAAGAACATTTTTTGTATATTACCTGGTAGTAAATTATTTCTTGCTTTATACATTATTTGTGCTGTATTAAATTCTACGAGATCCATAAACTTCAAGGCATTTGACTTTAAAACAGAAAGTTGGTGTCACAAAATCCTACATTGTTTACTATCCTTATGGCCCATTTTTGCAGTATGGTGCTTTTGTAAGTGTTACCCCATACCTCCATACAGTAAT
Source organism: Leucoraja erinaceus (assembly GCF_028641065.1). Taxonomy (NCBI): domain Eukaryota; kingdom Metazoa; phylum Chordata; class Chondrichthyes; order Rajiformes; family Rajidae; genus Leucoraja; species Leucoraja erinaceus. Next base: position 21,771,523 of record NC_073391.1, on the reverse strand, counting down.
TTAGAGATAGCAGTACAAATGAACAATAAACAATGTACAGCACTTTGTGATTCAGAATGTGCCTTATTCTCCCCAGGACTGCAACGCTCCCCGCCAGCTTTGCTCGCACATGTTTTATATGAGGTCTCCAGCAAATTTTGTGGTTTAATATCACACCTAGAAATTTATTTTCATATGCTCTTTCTACATACATGATTTATTTACAGAATTAACTATTTTGTTAATTTTCCTAATACTGACCCCTGAGGTACTCCACAAGCAATATCCAAGCATGTTGATTTATGGTCACCTATCTTCACAAACTGTTGCCTGTTACTTAAATAGCTTCTCAACCACATCAACACCACCACCCTGATACCATACCTTTCCGATTTATCAAGTAATATATTGTGATCAATGGTATCAAAAGCTTTTTTGAGATCTATAAATACTCCCACTGCAGGAAGCGGATGAGAAAGTGGGATAACATAGAAGTAGTCTGAGCTAGGGCTGGAGCTGGTGGGCCGAAGGGCCTATTTCCAAGCTGCATCTCTAAAATAAAATAAATTGGACTAATTTATCTGTGGCTTCCCCCTCTCTGAGTAATTGTCTTTAAGTCCTGTTCTCTTATCTTCCCAGCTGCAAAACATTTTTGAATTCTAGACATGTACTATAACTAATCACAATCTGCATCAAATGTGACCCAGTTTCCAACATCTGCTGTGGGGAGGTGAAGTGGGGGCAAAGCTGCTCGATCAAAGTTCAAAGCTTGAAAATCAGCCCAGGGCCCTGATTCCTTCCAACAAAATCTCAAGGGCTCGTCCGTCAGATTAGTGCTTCCACTGTCCGATGCTCATCTTTTCCGGGTGATGGTTTATGACGATAATGATGATACTTTATTGTCATGTGTACCTAGGTACAATGAATTTTTTTTCTTTGCATACTATACACAAGGTATGCAAATAGTCGCCACGTATAGGGTGCCAACAAATTTACAAAGTATTCATTCTAGTTCCTTTATTCTCTCAACCCCCATCCCCTCCCACCCCCACCCCCCATCAACATGTCTGAACTACTATGTCCAAATTAAATGCTCAATCAGCAACCTAACATCTTTGGATAACTCAATGTGTAATCATGATAGAGCTCGCTATATTGTACAGAAGGAACTCAGTAGAATCCCAGTGCAATACAAAGTCTGGAAATCTTAAACAATGTTCAATAAACCATATTGGCATAAACAATAATTTTAAATGTTATGAACCACATTAAGTGTGAATCACCGATTATTATTGTCTTAAGAGTATTTTTAAATTGGATAAACCTGCCCACCTTTCAATAAAAAAAATGTTTTCCAGTGAAGTAGATGCATAAGGGGACTTTAGCATGTGCCAAGAGACACTAGGAAAATAATTGAAAAACCTGTAATAATCATTATGAAAATGAGCATATTGTGCTGTATCCCAAATGCATTATTAATGCGATTTTTAAATTCTTTTGCACTGCAGGACCATTGAGCGTTCTAACAACCACTGAAGTAGCGATAAAAGCACTCCTCATGAAATGGGCCACTTTATGCTTCAGGAGCAATAAACCGACAGGGAGAACTAATCTTTCAGCGAAGTAAAAGGCGCTTACCATGGTAATCATTCTTTATTTCATCTGCTGTGATGATAGGGTTCTCTGCTTCTGTAGTTGATTGACCCTATTTCCCACCCAGGTAGTTTAATAAAGAAGAGGTGAAGGAATCATGAAGTAGCAAGTGAAGGCACATTGACCGCTGAATAAGGTTGGCTTTGTGGAAATGGGTTAAAGCTGCTGCAGGAACAGGAGACATGGAATATTTATTAAAAAGGTACGGTTTTAATGATGGAGGAAGAAAATTGCAGATGCTGGTTTATACTGAAGATAGACACAAAGTGCCGGAGAAACTCAGCGGGTTAGGTAGCTGGAGAAATAGGATTGGTGATGTTTCAGACCAGAATGCTTCTCCAATCTGATCTGAGTAAGGTTTCAATGATCATGTTTATGAGGTTACATTATTCTATTTATAACATACTATACTTTCAAGTCACCTACCTAAATAACGACTAATAATGGTTTGAAATTAAAAATAACTCAATAGATCAGTGGTGATTTATATTTCAATAGTGTCCCTCATTTGCAAGATGTGAATTGAATCAAAATTGCAGATTACGAACACACACAAAAAAATGGAAACCAAGCAACATGGGAAGAGAAAAATGGGGAGACCTTGGAGAAACATTTGGATTATTTGAAGAGAAAGAATGTGTTTAAATAGCAAGGCTGAGCTCGGGGTTTCTGATGGTCGGAACAGAGTGGCTGAGTGACTTGCTGTCCTGAAGTGGAAGAAATGGGGCAACACAAGTGGCCACAGGTTGGACGAGGGCTGGAAGATACTGGAAAAATACACTGAGATAGGACATTTCTAGACCATGAAGGCCGTGAGCTGCCATCAGGTAACTGAACCATCCTATCAACAACTGGAGTGCGGTCCTGAGCTACCATCCACCTCATTGGAGACCTTCGGATTATCTTAAATCAGACTTTATTGGACTTTATCTTGCACTAAACGTTATTCCTTTTATCCTGTATCTGTATACTGTGGATGGCTCGATTGTAATCATGTGTAGTCTTTCCGCTGACTGGATAGCACACAACAAAAGCTTTTCTCTGTACCTTGGTGCACGTGACAATAAACTAAACTAAATTTGAAATGACAATGAGAATTTTGAGAGGAGCCACCATGGTCCTTGGACCCTGTGCGGCTGGCAGAAGATGGGAGTTATTGAAGCCTAGATTACATGTTTCACCATGTTGGATGAGATGATGTCTATGGGGTGATGAGGTAGCGAGATCTCTGAGGAGGTTTACAATTCTCTTCTACATTTACGTGTGCAATCTTCAATGAATATGTGTCCTGAAAAGTCGACATGCATATGAGGGTAATCAAAATTTTCAATTCAGTGAAATGAATGCACTAGATATCTAAATCTCACCATTCACACCAGTTTTACCTGCAGTAGTTATGTTCTTCAAATTCACTTCCATTATTTTACATCTGGGGAATCATTTGTGGCGACAGAATTAAGTGGGAATCCCAATACAGACATCTCTTTCCATTTCTGGCATGGCTTGCATGTCATCGGTGTGTGGACTCATTATCTTCTGTGTAGCAGTCATCGATTCCTGGAGAAGATAAATAATGCATTACCCAAATTACACTAGAAATAGGATGTTTTGAGTTTGTGCCCAATCGCTTACAGAGAAAAGCATATATGGTCCTGGGTATGTTTGTTCAGCACGGTGTAAGTTCCAGCCATTACGGGAATCTTCATGTGTGAACCTAATCAATGCAAGGATGACCCTTTTAAACACTTCCTACTGGACCCACTGCCCACCTTTCTGCAAAACCCCTTGACATGAGCTAGCTGTATCAATGAGATACCATAACAGAGTGGCACTTCACCTTATGTTTTCCTCTTCTATCTGCAGTCTCCTGTGCCTCCATCTATTCCACATTATGGCCTTGTAGCAAATCATCCAGGAGTGTTTATGGAAGTGGCACTCAGTGACATCACTCCACAGTAAGGACTTGATCCAAATTTCCGGCCTTTTCGTCATTGACTACTTGTGGAAACCTCCAGTCTACCCCCTAAATAATGTTTCAGTTCTTGACCCTGAAAACAACTTCTGGCAGTTGTCCTGTCCACCTTCAAAAAATGTTACATCCCCTTCACTGACAACAATATTTCCAGTTTAATCCCTTGCTACAACCTACAGTTCCTTCTTGTATCAACAGAGTGGTGGTGCTGCCAACATCGGCTCTCAAAGTAAAAAGACTGCACATGGCGGAGTTGTCGAGAAGGCAGGTGTGAGCCCTCTCTCTGCTCCACCCAAATTTAAGACCAACCCCTTTATCTTCCAATTTCATGCAACCCCTGACACTGAAACAAAGCATCAAAATAGGCTCTAAAGAAGAATCGCTATCCGAAACGTGGTTTAGAGTAACAACAGTAAACACTGAAGCCAGTTAACCTACAAACCTTTATGTCTTTGAAGTGTGGGGGGAGGTAACCAGAGCACTCGGGGAAAGCCCATGCGATAACAGGGAGAACGTCCAAACTCCGTACAGACAGCACCCACAGTCAGGATCAAACCCATGTCTCTGGTGCTGTAAGACAGCAACTTTACCGCTGTACCATTGTGCCACGATGGAAACCTTCTTGAGCCCTGGAATATCAAGAGGAAAGGAGAATGAAGCTCAGAACTCCCAAACATTGATGTGGTAGTGAGCAAAAAAAAACCACGTATTTCTTTAGCACCTAACATGACTTCAACTTAATCCCAAAGTGGTGACAAATATGGAAAAATGAAAGAAGAAGCGGAATTACAAGGAAGACTAGGAAGTGAATTAGCAAACTCCAACAGGCAATTTTGCAATATTAATTGAATAATCTTTTTTTTATGATATTAACATATGTAGGCATTAATATTGTAGAAAGTCAGAATTATTTCACAGGATGGAAATATCAAATACGAGAAGGCATAGCTTTATGGCGAGAGGGGCAAAGTGCAAAAGTGCAGGGAATAGCCTGGATTGAAGGCTTCTCCAAGACTCAGGCATTTATTGACATCATTTTACCCCTTAGAAATCCTCCTGCCTCTGTCAGAATGCCCCCCTTGAACATAAGCCCTCTCTCCTACAGGTGACATGACTCGCCAATCTCTAAATAAATCTATGAACATGCTCCCTTCCCTCAATAAGCTGGTTGAGTGAACAGTACTCTCCAGTTGCTGGGGAGTTTTGATGCTGGTGACTTTAAGGACTGCCTAATGAGTTCTCCGATGTGCATTGAAGATTTCGAAGCAGTGAGAAATCCAACTAATAATGCCTGTAAGATAGTGGTATTACAAGAGAAAAAGGAAGCACTATTCTTTTCACCAGCAGTAACAATCCCTGCAAGCTTTTAAGAGCTTTGTGAAACAGCATATGGGGAGGCATGTAATAACAGTCAAAAATCAGCAGAAGAATTTCATAAGTTTATTAGTCTTTGGAGCAGAATTAGGCCAATTTGGCCATCGATCACGGCAGCTTGGACCGTTACCTCCACTAATATATAGTAGCGCTCCTCCTGCACTATACTGAAACAATACCCTGATTTATTATTTTGCCCAGGATCTTGGAGGTCTCAAGCGACAACCTTCTGCCTCAGATGTGGGAGAACTACGAACTGAGCCTTGGCTGGTGGAAGGTGAACCTCGCCAGGCAGAGTCACCATCATTTGTTAGTTGACTTTCCAAATATTAATTGCAACATGCAAAAAAACTTGCATACAAATTAGAAGCAGATGAAAGACCTTCATCCCATCGAGTCTGTTCTGACAGTTATCCTTTCCCATGCATCTTCTGCTTATTGACACTGATCCAAATCTGCCTTAAAAATATTCAGTTTACCTTGAGAAAGAAAATTCCAAAGACCCAAGAATGATGGGTGAAAAATATTCACCTCATTTCTACATTGCATAGGGTACAACAGGTGACCTTACCTATTTCATTAAGCTCTCCCTGGGATAACGCTGGACAGATGCACTTGAACACTCTGTTGTTCTATCTTTGCATGCATGTTCCTCCATTACGGCATGGGTTTGGATCACAAATAGCAGTTGCTAAAAAGCAAAGCATTTACAACATTCTCAAAAATGTTTGCCAAATTGCAAAGTATTTAATTTACTGTGTATTTATAAATGCTAATCTCTTTTACCACAGAATGACTCCTGAACCCTATTTGGAATTGTAAAGCAGCATCTATTGAGCAAATGGGCCACTCGGTCACTTATTGGTTCACTTGGATATTACTGAAGACAGCTTCAGGCATTAAACGAGTGGCTGGGATCTCATCCCCATGTTTCTTTCCCGTGACTGATTTGGCCAAGCAAAGGCATCAGTAAATTGAATTCCATCTACAAAGATCATTAAAATGTCATGCACAGGTACAGAAAACAATCAAATAGGTCAGTGACATGCTGGTTTGGTCCAGTGGGACTGAACAGCAGGGCGATTTCAGTTGTGCTACTGTTATACATATCGCTGGTTCAAACATACTTGGTGTACTTTGACCAGTTCTGACAATTGCACGTCAGCAGGGCAGTTAGATTTGGAAGGAGTATAGTGTAGATCTGCCAAGATGATATCTGGACCCCACACGTTATACTATGAGGTGGGATTATTATATTCCGCGAGCATTGCCACTTTCATTTCACTGCACATCTCGTATGTGTATGTGACAAATAAACTTGACTTGACTTGACTTGACTTGACTTGACTTGACTATTAAAAATGGGTTTATACTTACAGGGATTAAGATAGTTAACTAATGATTTGGATTTTGCACTACCGTGGTTTTGTTCACTAAGAATCATTGATCATTAGTTTAATTTGTATGTATTTTATTGTTTTTGCTGCATCTAATGTGCCTGCTGAGCTGCAGCAAGTAAGAATTTCATTAGTGCGGTTCATATGCGATGCAGATAACAAATAAATATTCTTCATTCTTGATTTTCTTATTAGTTTCAAGACAGTAAATTGAACTGATAGGATAGATGGAATGGAACTATATTCAAGCATATATACCTTTTTACCTTTACATTATTTATTTATTTTATAGCATCTATACGGAGGTTGCAGTTTTAATCTCATTGTTCCTGTACAATGACAATAAAGATATACCGTATATATAATATATTAAGAGTTACAAGGAAAATATAAGCATATAGCGCTGGATTATTTGACCATCAAGGAAAAGATGAGCATAAAGTGCTGACTGGATGGTAGAACCAAATATTCTTGAACTTCCTAAATGTCCATGAATTGCATTCCCCTCAGGTAATCAATTATCCGTAATTGACTACATTAGGCTAACTATTACGTTAAGCTTCAGAATCTTCACTACACAGCAAAGCAACCGTTGACGAGTGTAGAACATCAGAAGATCTACTACTGTTATAATGCACCATTACTAATGCCTGATATCCCTTCTGCCAAAAGCACTTGGGGTGATATTAAGTGCAGGTTGGTGCAAAAAAAAAGAGATGAGATGGAGTGTTGGAGAAGCAGGTCTACGCTTCATTGACAGTAAGAGAGGCAGCAGTCACTCTAAACATCACTTCCATGCCATTTATTGTATGTGAAAAGGCAGCATGCAGAGGAAGTTCTACTTTGCTTGAGAAGAGCTGTCATATCTGAAACAGAGTTTATAACTCTCCTTCATGGAGCTGTCCAATTACCGTCTTCCACCTTTCATACCGATAAAATCTGTGGCTCCTCTTATTTCATAGACTAGTTTTCCTTACAGAGCCCCCCTGTGTAAAACACTCCGAGAACACGTACTTAAACGGGCTAATCTGCTTGAATTTGTTCAAAGTTTGTCTCATCTGTCACATATGAGATTACATGAACATTGCCAATCCGATCTCCGCTTTTACTGAATTGCAAAATGGTCTTCCCCTATTTCTTTTAACTGTGCGCATAGTTTGTGGTTTTTAGAATAAGATCTGGTTCCTTTCAAACTCAAAATAATCAGCAGTGGGAATGTGAGCCTTGCTCTCAAATTATTGGGCTGGAGGCAGATTCAAGTCAGAATTGGCACTGTTGAGTGAGCGGTGTGCACTGGAATGGTCTCTAAATCTATAACAGACTTGGGATGAAAAGCATCAAGCTTTAGGAAGGTTACATTCCCAAGATGTGGCTGTTTACCCTCAAATCTGTTTCATGTCACTTCTGGTTGCTTCAGTCTTCAACTGTTACGATGTCAAAAGCAACACCAACCCACTCTTGGCCCCAGTTCTAACTCCTAAATTATCTTAAAATGCCACGGGAGTTCCAGTATTTATTTTGCTAACAAATGGATGTGGAAGATTAAAAATTGTATTTAAGTACACGTGCATTTATAAATCCTGAAACGTAGCCTTAATTTTAGGAAGCAATATAGAGATTATACAAACTGGCAAGTTCCCAGTCAGAAGCTTACCGTTGGTACATGTTGGAGGCTGATAAGGATGTCTGCATTTACATTTATAATAAGGAGGCACAATTATGATGAGGCAGTCTCCATGGCTGCATGGGTTATTCTTACATGGGTCATTCTCTGGAACAGAATATATTAAACATGCTGACAATTACAATATCTTTTACTTGAACAACTAATCTATATTTTTCCTCATGTGATTGTGCAGTTTAGTAATTTTAAAGCTTCCAAAATTAATCCCGTGCTGTTTCACTACTTGTTTGTAAACATCAAAAATAATAGGTCTAAAAGTTGCTGGCAACATGGGAGAGAGAAGAAGTGGATGCAGTTTGATTTTTAATTAACTTGGGACAGGAGCTAATGTTCTTGACTCAGTGTGGTAGTTAGCGAGATTTGTATCAAGGGCAGAATACATTCCTAAGGCCCAAGAGTAGGATTTCCTTGTGTCACAAATCCGGCATTTATGCTGAATTTACACCCTATAACATTTTCGAGCTGTGGGCCCCACAGGATTGCAAGGTCAATGAAAGATCATCTCACATATACACCAGGTAGGTACAGCATACTCCACGTTTCCTGCATCCAGCTGTTCATTTATGCTGAAAACTCCAGTGTTGCAAATTCAGTCATAAAGACTCAATCTTGGTCATAGTCATACAGTGTGGAAACAGGCCCTTCGGTCCAACTTGCTCACACCGACCAACATGTCCCATCGACACTGCCTGCGTTTGGCCCATATCCTTCTAAACCTGTCTTATCCATGGACATGTCTAAATGTTTCTTAAACATTGCAAAGTACCTACCTCAACTACCTCCTCCGGCAGCTCATTCCATACACCCAACATTCTTTGTGCAAAGAAGTAACACCTCAGATTCCTATAAAATCTTTCCCCCCTCACTTTAAACCTATGTCGTCTGGTTCTCAATTCTCCTACTCTGGGCAAGAGACTGTGCATTTACCCGATCTATTCCAGGTCTTCTAAGTTTTTTAAGTAATATGTTGATTCACATCACCTAAGTTACAAAATCTTGGCCTCCAGAGGTTGAGGTCCTAACTTTGACCAGTTGGGTTGATATAAACATCTAAGAAATCAGGTATTTCTGTTCAAGCTTAGCTTTTCAGCACAGGGTATCAGTTTCTTCTTACGTATGGCGTGCACAGCCTAAAGTTGTAGGTCAAGGGTAGACATCCATGCCAGGACAGCATCAGTTACTGGTTGGATGGCTTTGATGCCACCATGGAAAAGCCTCAGTGGGCAGTCATTCATGATGTGTGGGATGGTCTGGTCTGGATGTCCGCAGTCGCAAGCAGCACTGTCTGTCAGTTAATAGCAAAGGTTGGCACTGTGGTGCAGCGGTAGAGCTACTGCTTTACAGCGTCAGAGACCCGGGTGTGATCCTGACTATAGGTGCTTGCCTGGACGGAGTTTATACGTTCTCCCCGTGACCTACGTGGGTTTTCTCTGAGATCTTCGGTTTACTCCTACACTCCTAATACATACAGGTTTGTACGTTAATTGGCTTGGTATAAATGTAAAACTGCCCCTAGTGTGCAGGGTAGTATTAACGTGCGGGGATCGCTGATCAGTGCAGATGATGGGCTGAAGGGCCTGTTGCCGTGCTCTATCTCTAAACTAAACTGAACTAAACTATCAGATATATTTAAAGTCCTTCATGGAAGGGAAGGGAGGCAAGAACTACCCAATTTCACAATTTTCATGTCAATTGCCTTATAAAGGATAGTCAAAAAGGGCCATTTTAGGCTGGACAGCCCCTATCTAACTCAGCCAGTTATTAAGCCATTGAGCTGAACGCCAGTTAGATCTATGGTGGTAGTTGGCTAGAATGGCAATGCTTTGATGTTCATCAAAGTTATTATAGTGACTCAAGTGAAATTAAAAAAAAAAAAGCAAAAACTTTGCATAGTGAGACTTTTTGATGTGGTCACAAAGAGCTGGAGTAATTCAGCGGGTCAGGCAGCATCTCTGGAAAACATGCTTTCTTGTACCCCCTCTCCCCCTTATTATCAGTCAGGAGAAGGGTCCAACCTGAATGTCACCTATCCATATTCACCAGAGATGCGTTGGAAGGAATTGCAGATGCTGGTTTAAACCAAAGGTAGACACATTAAGCAGGAGTAACTCAGCGGGTCAGGCAGCATCTCTGCAGAAAAGGAATAGGCAATGTTTTGGGTCGAGACCCTTCTTCAGACTGAGACAATAGACAATAGGTGCAGGAATAGGCCATTTGGCCATTTGAGCCAGCATCAACATTCAATGTGATGATGGCTGATCATCCCCAATCAGTACCCCGTTCCTGCCTTCTCCCCACATCCCTTGACTCCGCTATTTTTAAGAGCCCTATCTAGCTCTCTCTTGAATGCATCCAGAGAACCTGGCTCCATTGCCTTCTGAGGCAGAGAATTCCACAGACTTACCACTCTCTGTGAGAAAAAGTGTTTCCTCATCTCCATTCTAAATGGCTTACTCCTTATTCTTAAACTGTGGCCCCTGGTTCTGGACTCCCCCAACATCGGGAACGTGTCCAAGCCCTTAACAATCTTATATGTTTCAATGAGATCACGTCTCATCCTTCTAAACTCCAGAGTGTACAAGCCCAGCTGCTCCATTCTCTCAGCATATGACAGTCCCGCCATCCCGGGAATTAACCTTTTAGACCTACGCTGCAAAAATGTCCTTCCTCAAATTAGGGGACCAAAACTGCACACAATACTCCAGATGTGGTCTCACTAGGGCTCTGTGCAACTACAGAAGGACCTCTTTGCTCCTATATTCGATTCCTCTTGTTATAAAGGCAACATGCCATTCGCTTTCTTCACTGCCTGGTGTACCTGCATGCTTACTTTCATAGACTGATGTACAAGGACCCCAAGATCCCATTGTACTTCCCCTTTTCCCAACTTGATGCCATTTAGATAGTAAGGAGTCAGGAGAGAGGAAAACTAGAGGTATGAAATGATACGGAACAAATCAATGTATGGTTTGGAGACCCTCTTCAGCCAGAGATACTGCCTGACCTACTGAATTACCCCAACGCTTTGGGTCCTTTTATGTAAAACATCACGGTGGTGCAGCGGTAGAATTGCTGCCTTGCAGCGCCGGAGACCCGGGTTCGATCCCGACTACAGGTGCTGTCTGTACGGAGTTTCACCGTTCTCCCTGTGACCGCACAAGTTTTCTCCGAGATCTTCAATTTCCTCCCACACTTCAAAGACGCACAGGCATGTGGGTTAATTAGCTTGGTAAATGTAAATATTGTCCCCATTGTGTGTAGGATAGAGTTAATAGGCGGGGATTGGTGTTCTGCGGTGGGCCAAAGGGCCTGTTTCTGCGCTGTATCTCTAAAACTAAAACTAAATCTGCAGTTTCTTGGTTCTTTTCTCTTAGGTGTGGGCTTTGTGGTGAGCTGGGTAATGATGATGATCCCTCCCGCCTACGTGAAGAAAGATATGCACAAGGGATTAGTGAAGTCTGTCACGTGGATTTAACCTTTTGCTGCTCTACCTGTTGTAGTGAACAAGCAGCTGTGATATGATCAAACTGGTTGAACAGACAACCACATTAAAGAAAACTCACAAACAACATGCCAGGATCGATAAAGCGCAATTTTTAGTTAATGCTTCAAACATTTCATACACTGCGCAATAAAGAGTAGAGCGTACACGTGTGAAATAACATAACAATTTTTTTTAAATGAAGTATGGACTTGAGGGAATTAATATCTACGCACTTGAAATCAGTTTTTTTAGGCTGAGAAAATTTACCAGCCAAAAATTACCGCTTAGCACACAAACATGAATTCAATTAGATCTCATATGATAAAGTGGAATATTTTAAAGTAATTTTACAATTACTTTCTAATTGGTTCAACTGATTCCTCTTGCTTTTGTTGGCGAAGGCTACAAAATGTGCAACCAGTAGGAGGGGGCTGAATTACTGACAGCCACATCAGAATTTCACAAATTAACTGCACATATGTGGAAGGCGCAAATACACAGACGGTTTCACAGGGCGATAATGATGAACACTGTCAGTTTTACTCGACCAACAGCACAATACAAGATAATGTTTTTAATGATCTGGTAATGCCAGCCTTGGTAGCTTTCATCAGAAGGACTTTAGATGAAGGTAAACGCTAATTTATAATGTATAAAATAGCTTATATATCAGAACACGAGCAATGTGAACTTTTATCCGTTTTCCACAAAATAAAATAACCCAATATTTGGAAAAAAATTGCTAGAAATACACAATAGATCAGGTAGCATCTGTAGAGGGAAAGCCCGTTCCTCTATCTACAGATTCTGCCTGACCAATGTTGTCTATCTATATTTCACTATATATTTATTTAGACGGCACAGTGGCGCATCTGGTAAAGTTGCTGTCTTACAGTGCCAGAGACCCGGATCCGATCTGACCTCAGGTTCTCCCTGCACCTGCGTGGGTTTGATCTGAGTGCTCCCACATTCCAAAGTTGGGTGGGTTTGTAGCTTAATTGAAATCTGTAATTATCCCTAATGTGTAGGGAGTGGGTGCAAAAGTGGGATAACATAGAACTAGTGTGAACGGGTGATCGATGATGACTTGGTGGGCTGAAGGACGTGTTTCTTGAAATAAACTGAGATCACTGCCCTTTGTGAATTGGATACATATTTTTTAAATTCATTACAAGGCACATTTAATCTTGGCAACTATGAATAGAAAATAGTTTAAACAAATGTTGCTGTCCAGTAAACTGTTATGAACTGAAAATGGTTAACCTTATTTTATTGTCAAATAGCCAAAACCAGTAGATTGATTGCCAATTTTTAACAGGCATTAAATGTACATTACAAAGTGATAACTTAGCATTATTAATTACCTATTTCACAAAGGCATCCATTGTATAGTATCGGGCAATGACATCTGTAGCCATTTTCAGTCAGTGCACAGGTTCCACTATTCCAGCAAGAATTTGGATAGCAGTTATCTGAAACATATACTTTAATGTCATTTCCCATTAATTGAATATTCAATGTGATCTTCACATTCCTGTCTGAGAAATGTTCCTGTAATTTTCCCACTGCCCCTGTATGGCTGTAGTATTTTCTATCTTTTTATCAGTGTTGATTATTACAGGTCCTCTTGGGTTATGACAGGATTCAATACTTAAGATCTGTTCATGACCCCAATAGCTTGTAAGTCTGCAATGTAACTGCCCAGCAATACATTTAAATAGAAACACAGGGCAAACAAAGGCAACAGGTAGTTAAAGCAGGACATTTAACGCAAACATTTAGATATTACTGTGAGTTCCCACATGGCAGAAGATGCCTGCAGCCTCCCAGAAGCCAGGAAAAACAACTCCAGTCTCCCAAACACTTGTTTATAGGTATGGGCTGTGGGTAAATCAGGCATTTGTAACCTGAGGTGGACGTGTAAGACTAATTCTAAATGTAAGATTTCAAAATGGTCTTTTTACTTTAGACTTTGATGTGCTCTTGCGAGAAAATCAAAACCTGGGAGAAAAGGCAACAACCCGCTGCACTAACATTATCCCCCATACACACTAGGGACAAATATATAGGCATTTTACCCTTCTGAAGAGCCCTTCAATTCAAAATCTTCAATTATTGTGTATGTATTTGGGGACCCCCTGGACTGAGGGGGGGGGGGGGGGGAGGGGAGGGGGAGGGGGGGGGGTTGATATTCCAGTTAGAACCAAAGATATGAGACAAATATGAGATTGAAGAGTTGCGAATTGTGAAGCCAGAGGAAGGAATGTGAGTGGCGGGCGGATGGAAAAAATAGTTGTGGGTCCAGGTGCGGCACTGAGCAGAGGATGGGGAGGAGGGGGAGGAGGGGGGTTGCAGTGGTTACCTAAAATTGGAGATTTCAATGTACTATTGGGTTGTGAGTTACCCAAATGGAATATGAGGTGCAGTCCCTCCAGATTATGTGTGGCCTCATTCTGACAATGGAGGATGTCAAGGACATCAAGGTGAGTATAGGAATCTAATCTGTCTTTCTTCCTCAAACCCATTCTCCTGCCTTCTCCACATAATCCTTGACACTCGTACTAATCAATTTACTGTAATTTACTGTGGCCAGTTAATCATTCAGCATGTCTTTGGCATTTTTGAAGAAAATGAGCATGCAAATGGAATTTTCAAAGGAGAGGACTAAACATGGGTTCTTGAATTTGCAATAAAAACAACCGCTGTGCCACTGCACAAGTACGCCACCCTCAATTTACATTCCCTTGGGCAGATGGGACTAGATGGGATATCTTGGTCATCATGGACGAGTTGGGCCAAAGAGCTTGTTTTCGTGCTGCACGATTCTATGACTCTGTGTGGTCTGTAAAGGGTTAACTTTTCAGGCTGCAACCAATGAAAGGTTTCAGCTCGGAAAAGACAAGTGGCCAGTTCAAAATGTCCATCGCTGTCTACTTATTAATGAAATGCTTAGTTAAGTGGTCCAACTAACGGACTAACTACAGAGCATTATGCAGTTACATTTGTACAGGAACATGAATCCAAAACACTGCTATAAATTTCATCATCTTATATTTGGTCACAAAAATTAATGGTAGATTATTTCTTAAAATAAGCACTTAGCGTTTACATTACATTTGGCCTATAAATCGATTTGCAATGATTTGAAATTGCCACAAAACCCCAGACTGGAACATTCCCCAGGATTTGATCTAAAGCAACTCCAGATCTGATAAACGGACAGATTTACTCATTTCCAGAAAGATAACCTTGGATTAGATTTTTTTAGAAACAAAGTGCTGGAGGAGCTCAGTGGGCCAGACAGCATCTCTGGAAGTTCCCTCCTTAACACCGATGGAGTATGGGGGAGAAAGCTGGAAAAGAGGTGAAATTGGGGGCATTATTTCTCAATGATTGGTGGATGCAGGAGAGGTGGCCAGTGGATGGAGCACTCACCAATGTCTCCTCTGTGCCCTGTAGTTCTGCTCTTACTCCCCCCTGATGGAATAACTTTCCCCAGGTCCTCAACTTTCACCCCACCTGCCTCCGCATTCAACATATCATTCTCCAACATTTCTGTCACCTTCAATGTGATCTCACAGCCAGTCACATCTTCCTGTCCCCATCCCTTTTTCGTCGTCCATAGAGACCACCCTCTTTGCAACTCCTTGGTTCACTCATTCCTTCCTACCTAAACCACCACTTTTCCAAGCACTTTTCCCTGCAAGCCCAAGAGATGTAACAGCTGCCCCAGCACTTCTTCTCCTACTTCCATCAAGGGACCACAGTAGCCTTTCCAGGTGAGACATGCACATGCACCTCTTTCCGATCTCATCTATTGCATTCGGTGCTCCCGATGTGTCCTTTTTATATCAGCGGGACAGCATTGACTAGGCGACCCTTTCACCGAACACTTGCGTTCCATCCACCAAGGCCAGCTTGCAAACCATTTTAACTCACCTTCCATTGCCCCACCAACCTTTCTGTCCTTGACTTTCTCCATTGCCAGAGTGAGTCCACTCACACATTGGAGAAACAGTACCGCATGTACCGTTTGAGTAGCTTACAACCCACTTGTGCGAACATTGAATGCCCCAATTTCACGTAATTCCCCCCCCCGATCCCTATTGCTCCCCCATCATCCACATTCTGACCCGGTGCCCCACCCCCACCCCCACACCAACTCACACCACCCAAGTTAAACTGCTCCGTTTCCCTCTGTGTGCTCATCTAACTTCCCCAGGACCCCGATTGCCCTTTTATATCACCTCCTCCCCCCTTAGAATGACATCCTTAGCCCATATCTCTCCCTCCAGCACTATCTTCCATGCCTCATCTTCTCTCCTTTTCTGATACCTTTTTACCTCCTTTTCACCTCTCGGCTTTGTCAGTTGCCCCACTCATTGGCCAGGCTTCAAGCCACCCCTACCTTTCTTTTCCAGCATCCTCCCCCTAACTCCATCCGTCTGAAGAAGTGTGCAGCTCAGAAACCTCATCTGTCCATTTCCCTTCACGGATGCTGAGTGCTGGCTGAGTTCCTCCAGCACTTTGTTTTTTGTTCAAGATTCCAGCAGTTCCTTGTGTGTCTCCATTGGATTAAGTCCTTGCTGTATTTAGTTGCATTTAAATTACTCAATCCCTTTAAATATCCTCTGCCCTGTGAAACTGATGTTATGAACACATAATATTAAAGATTCCTAAATCGATGTACATCATTAGTTTCCCTTTCTTAAACTCACCCACAAAGGTAAAATTGCAGCTTTTGCAATTAATTGTGTTTTGGGTGTGTATCATGAACAAGCTTTAATATTAATTTGCTAATAGGCCAAAATCTCAATGGGAGCCATCAGTAACTTTCTTGTTAGTGCTTTGCACTTGAAATTGTAGAAATTAAAAAATTTGATTAAAGGAAACAACTTTCTACATTTGTGACATGAGACTAATTTACATTGCGATTTCTCAGCCTCGTTAACACTGGAAATTAAATTTGCGATGAGCTTTTATTTAAGAATAGTCTCTTTGATACTGATATGCTTGGTAAGAAATATGCCCAACACTTCAATCAAAATAATTCATAAAAATCACCTAATATACTGTAATTCAGATAATTTGTATTAGTATCTATAGAAAACTTGAACTTACCAAATGATGAATTTGAAGAGGCTTGCTGTATGAAGGAAAAACAAAATCCTCACATAAGAAAAATGTTATATGAGCATTTACTCTATTTTAATGTTATTATACTGACTAAGAGCACTGAGCAATAAAGAAACAACATTGGTTTTTGATAACATACGCTTCAATGCTTTCTGCTTCCCTTTGTGTTATAAAGAAACGTTCATCTTGAAGGAAGGCGTAAAACGCTGGAGTAACTCAGCGGGACAGGCAGCATCTCTGGAGAGAAGGAATGGGTAACGTTTCAGGTCGAGACCCTTCTTCAGATCTTGAAGGAGTTCTGTTTTTCTCTACAATGGGATACCCACTTACCTTTTCAATTCTTGTTTGTAATAAGGCAGCCACATCAGCACCTCGACTTTGTGACAATATTTATTTAATCATTTATTTAATAATCTCAGGTAATCACCCTTGTACCTCACAAGCACTGCATTCATTTCCTTTTTCTCTATCCTCTTCTGGTATTTCACATTTTGTTCATCGTTTCCTATTTAGATCATTGCCAGACTCATTATTTGTTATTCACTTGCCTTTACCAACCTCTCTCTACTGGCACCATCAACACTTGAGTGATTTAGTCACTCCTGATTTCCATCCTTCATTTTTCATTTTCTCAAGCCTCCCGCATTTTCTCTGTATACTCAAACTTAATTAATTTTTAACTTTTGCCATTTCTGATGATGAATCATTGCTCATCATTAATACTCAAATTGCTGAGTGTTTCCAACATGTTCTGTTTTTAGTTTTTAAAAAAAAACCCATAGAAGTGTAAATTCTGCGAAAAGCTATAAAGAAAATATTTTTCTTTCTTACCAATTAATGAAGCTCAAATTCGTTCATTATTCCTTTGATTTGTGAGATACACAGAAGGAAGGGCTGGTATTTTGCTCATGCAAATACAAAAATGAATTTGGCTGGTTCAGATATTTACATGTTCACATTATACTAAAAAGGGATTGAAGTTCCAGTGGGAACAACTTACTTTTCCCATTTTGTTTCATCTGAGAGACATTCGGCATTTTTAATGAATGATGTGTCCAATAACACGTTAAAATTGCAGATGACATGAAAATAGGTATGGTGAGTATAATTGGACTGCAATAGGATATAAATTGGTTAATTAGCACCTGTAAACTTGGCAAATGCAGTTTAACGTTGGAAAATATGATGCCATATCTTTCGATAGAAGGAATCAAAAGGCAGAGTATTATCTAAATAGAGAGATTGCAAATGAGGGTGATTCCTGTCCATCAAATAGACAGGGAGCTAGATGTTTTGTGCCATAAAAAGAACTGTTAACAAGCAAGTGCAGCATGTGGTTGTGATGTATGGGTTAAATAGACTGTGTCAGCTCAAACAGAATTGTCAGCCAAATTAACAGGGCCACTTGTCAAGCCTTAGAAACATAGAAACATAGAAATTAGATGCAGGAGTAGGCCATTCGGCCCTTCGAGCCTGCACTGCCATTCAACATGATCATGGCTGATCATCTAACTCAGTATCCCGTACCTGCCTTCTCTCCATACCCCCTGGTCCCCTTAGTCACAAGAGCCACATCTAACTCCCTCTTAAATATATTGCCAATGAACTGGCCTCAACTACCCTCTGTGGCAGAGAGTTCCAGAGATTCACCACTCTCTGTGTGAAAAAAAGTTCTTCTCATCTCGGTTTTAAAGGATTTCCCCCTTGTCCTTAAGCTGTGACCCCTTGTCCTGGACTTCCCTAACATCGGGAACAATCTTCCTGCATCTAGCCTGTCCAACCCCTTAAGAATTTTGTAAGTTTCTATAAGATCCCCTCTCAATCTCCTAAATTCTAAAGAGTATAAACCAAGTCTATCCAGTCTTTCTTCATAAGACAGTCCTGACATCCCAGGAATCAGTCTGGTGAACCGTCTCTGCACTCCCTCTATGGCAATAATGTCCTTCCTCAGATTTGGAGACCAAAACTGTGGTCTCACCAAGACCCTGTACAACTGCAGCAGAACCTCCCTGCTCCTATACTCAAATCCTTTTGCAATGAAAGCTAACATACCATACCATACCTTAGTTAGGAAAACAATTAGATGGTTTGGAAGGATGCTTAGGCTAACTCAGCTGTACCAGTAGATCACGACGCTACCTACAAGGTTTCAGTAGAAGAAGATGTGAATTTCAAATACGAACAATTCAAAGAATAGAGAGGAATGAACACACTAGAAGTTTGGGAAAGGCTCAGAAGTTGTCCCAGCCATTTGACAAACTTTGTTAAAGATAAAGAAGATGCAAAGAAATACAAGAACAGAAACAATCAGTGTGCGGGCAGGCAGGCAGGCAGGAATTCATAAGTAAATGTGAAGGAGATTCCACCCTCACTTCAACTTACCTTATTGTCTTTGCTAATGGCTGCTGGCATCTAGAAAGGTGAACCCTTGAAGGTGGTTCCTTGTGCCATCCCCATGGTATTGCACCAGGCCTGCAATGTGACCAGATCCAATTTGTGGTGATAATTGATTGCATTCTGGACTTGTATTGTACACTGGGTGTAGTTTTGCATGTGGAAGATGGAATATTACAGGATTAGATTTCCACTTGTCTACATCCACATACACTATAAGGTGTGACACACGATGTATGTGGATGTAGCTGGGGTCATATGGAAAGTATGCCAATTATAAGTGTACCAGTATGCTAGCGACCTTCATCACTAAAACACACCTATTATTATAGTTTGTCAGATGTTCGTATAGTTTTATGATTATTTAATCCTTGGTTCAGGCTTTCTCTGAGAATAGAAACATTCCCATTGTTTGCATGAAGAAGTTATCTTTACCTTTTGATGTGGAGGCATCAGCACATGGGCACATCTGTCTAAAATGACAACACCTTAGATGGGCATCTTTGCACACATCAGATAGTCTCAAAACTAAGTAGTTAACTAGAAAATAAATTTAAGGAAATAAAAACAATAGAAACAAAGTTGTATTTGACATATCTTATTCAGGTCAACCAAACCAGGAAAAGCATATGATGTAATTTTTCCACACAATGCTACTTCCACTGGTTTCCTGGAAGCAAAGTTTAGATATTTGTCTCTCTCTTCTGGGCAGATATTTGAACTCAGCGGGCCAGGAGTCTTTCTGGTCAGAATTTGTCATGTGTCTGAAATTCATCATGATGGCAGTGGCAATATTCACCAAATACCTACTCCAAGAGCAGTTTCTGAACCTGTTGGAAATATTCAGCCTGTTCCATGGAGATTTCCCAGTTGTAAATGCACTTTAAAATATATATATATCCCTTGTCTTCTAAAACCAAATCATCTATTTAAATAACTACATACTGTTTGACCCATTAATAAATTAATCACCAAATTCTTAATACATATTTTGAGAAGCACTAACATCTTAACCAGAAACAACTGAAAAATGAAAAGTACAATGCAATTACTTGAACAAATTATTTCAATGATGTACTTACCGTCATTGACACGATTGCACGCCAAGCTAAAAACATCCTGAGAGGGTAAGTTAGAAGCAAGCACTGAGAAAATGGCACTGTTATGTGAACAGTCTGCAAGTGGCCTCTGCCACAATTATTAAGCTGTTGGTAATTTTTATAAGATCAAAGTTAATTTGATCAGGAGTCTTCCATTAACCACTTTTTAAATAAAAAATTATCTGGATCTTATTTAGCAAAGAGAGGAAGCTGTTGCCATTTGTGGATGATGCAAGATCCCGGCACATAGGTTTAAAATTTGGGGCAAAAGTACATGGTGGATTGATTTCTTGTTTGCTCTGAGTTCAGTTATGATCTGAACCTCAATGCCTGTAGACTGGTTAGGGAACAGAATGACTCAATCCTTTAAACAGGTTGATTGGATTTTCATTGGACAGAGGATAAATTAGATGGCACTGGAGATAGTGTAGGAAGGAACTGCAGATGCAGATTTACACTGAAGATAGACACAAAATGCTGGAGTAATTCAGCGGGACAGGTAGCATCTCTGGAGAGAAAGAATGGGTGACGTTTCTGGTTGAGATTCTTCTTCAGATGGGATAATGCAGGTTACAGTGACCAGTAGGTTTGCTCAGCTTGGTGTGCTGTAACAATGCCTAAGATATAGATCTTTAAAAAGGGGATGTGAATTCTTTGCGGAGTATTTTATACCGGTCCGGTCACCAGGAACGATGTGGTTGTAACAGAGCGGTAACAGTAAAGAGAGAGCAGAAGAGATTCAACTGAATTCATTGGACAAAGTCAGCATGGATTTACGAAAGGTAAATCATGTCTGACGAATCTTATAGAATTTTTCGAGGATGTAACTATTAGAGTGGATAAGGGAGAAGCAGTGGGTGTGTTATATCTGGACTTTCAGAAGGCTTTCCACCAGGTCCCACATAAGAGATTAGTATGCAAACTTAAAGCACACGGTATTGGGGGTTCAGTATTGATGGGGATAGAAAACTGGCTGGCAGGAAGCAAAGAGTAGGAGTAAATGGGTCATTTTCAGAATGGCAGGCAGTGACTAGTGGGGCACCGCAAGGCTCAGTGCTGGGACCCCAGCTATTTACAATATATATTAATGATCTGGATGAGGGAATTGAATGCAACATCTCCAAGTTTGCGGATGACACGGAGCTGAAGGAGACTGTTAGCTGTGAGAAGGATGCTAGGAAGCTGCAAGGTGACTTGGATAGGATGGGTGAGTGGGCAAATGTATGGCAGATGCAGTATAATGTGGATAAATGTGAGGTTATCCACTTTGGTGGCAAAAACAGGAAAGTAGACTATTATCTGAATGGTGGCCGATTAGGAAAAGCGGAGATGCAACGAGACCTGGGTGTCATGGTACACCAGTCATTGAAAGTAGGCATGCAGGTGCAGCAGGCAGTGAAGAAAGCGAATGGTATGTTAGCATTCATAGCAAAAGGATTTGAGTATAAGAGCAGGGAGGTTCTACTGCAGTTATACCACACCTGGAGTATTGCGTAAAGTTTTGGTCTCCTAATCTGAGGAAAGACAATCTTGCCATAGAGGGAGTACAGAGAAGGTTCACCAGACTGATTCCTGGGATGGCAGGACTTTCATATGAAAAAAGACTGGATAGACTCGGCTTGTACACGCTAGAATTTATAAGATTGAGGGGGGATCTTATAGAAACTTACAACATTCTTAAGGGGTTGGACAGGCTAGATGCAGGAAGATTATTCCCGATGTTGGGGAAGTCCAGAACAAGGGGTCACAGTTTAAGGATAAGAGGGAAGTCTTTTAGGACCGAGATGAGAAAATAATTTTTGTACAGTCCTATGATTATATAATTCAGTAGTTTGAAACAGCCGATGTGGATGATGATTCTAGATAGGGGGAAATCTAAAACTAAGATCGTAGTCAACCCTCTGAACCTGGAAGCTGGAAGGGAAGACGCTTGTATGTGATTGCCAAAAGTAGCTAGGCAGAATGCAGTTAAACCAGAAAATGTTGGAAACACTCAGCGGGTCTGGCAGTATCTCTGGAAAGAGAGACAGTTACGTTTTATGGAAAGAGACTCTTGGTCAGAACCTGCAAAATGGCCGGTTCCTGTACTGGTTCATTAAATGTCATTCACACTGTCACAAAATAGATCTTTATAGACTTTTCATTAACTTTGCTGTTGATGACCTTGCATTAAAACTGTAAGTAATTCGAGACTAAACAGTTACCTAGTGGTTAAATTACTAAATGTAATGGTACTCTATGCTTAAGTCCAGTTTTTTTTTGTAGACAATAAGGTGTCGGTATGTATGACTAATAACCATACATGTTTCATGGCGATAAAACAAGTGATGTTTAACTCATTAGTGGAGCCAGTAAGCCATTCTATCACTTAATAAAAACACTGGTTAAGAGTCCAGGACCATTTATCAAGAAACATGTTTGAATCCCACTGTGTAATTTAAATTTGAGTAATTAAGTAAATTTGGAATTAAAGCCAGTCAGTATCATTAACATTGAAATAAAAATAGAATTGAAAATAACCCATTGGGCTCACTCATGCTCAATCATCCATTTGTACCCAGTCTGGCATACATGAGATGAACAATAAATGGTATTAGAGATAAATAATGAACAACGTTTTGGTTAGATGCTGTCCTTTCACCCAAGCTTCGTGCAGATCCAAATAGGAATTTTGGAAAGACCCAAAATAGGAAAGAAATATATTGAAAGATCTTGGCAAGTTGGATATGGAGTGATGATTCCTTCTGTGAGAGATTCTGGAACTAGGAGTCACTGTTTAAAAATAAGGGGTTAGCTATTTAAGTTCAAGGCAAGATGTTCTTTTCTCTCGGAGGCTCCTGTGTTTTTTGGAACTCTCTCCCTCAAATGAGGGTGGAAGCAGAACATTTGAATATATTTCGGAGCAGAGCTGGTAAGATTTTTGATTGGAAAGGCATGAAAGGTTACTAAGCGTAAACAGAATGCAGAGCTGAGGTTACAGTCTGGTTGTCTATGCTCCGATTGCTTGGTGGAAGGATCGCAGGGAACCAAGTGGCTTACTCCCACCCTTCATTCATATGTTTATATGCATGTTCTTATGTACATGCTTTTACTCATATAAATTGAGAATACTGCAAGAACATCTGCAGTCAATTAAGTGCTTTATAGGTGTAGACACTGTTGTGAAGGAGGAAATGCAACAGCCAGTTTCAATTGACACTGAAAATTACTAGATTTATACTGAAGTTTGCTTTGGTTACATCTGTCTGAGAGGAAAGACTGGGCCTTAGTGTCATGTCTCACCTGACATTGTAGCACTCTCTCAGCACTGTACTAATGAAACAGCGTTCGTAAGTTCATAAGTTGTAGTAGCAGAATTAGGCCTTTTGACCCTTCAAGTCATGGCTGATCTATCTTTCCCTCCCAACCCCATTCTCCAGCCTTCTCCCCTGACACCCTTACTAATCAAGAATCTGTCAATCTCTGCCTTATAAATATCTATTGACCTGAGCATTGATTTTTAGCCTGAAAGTCTATGGTGATATGTAGGACATCCAGCAATAAAATTGAGAGGAAAGAATTGTTCAGATTTGCAATTAGACAACAGGTTTACAATATCCATTACTGGACTGGATTTAACAGGAGGGAGAGCTCTGTTTGAAAGAGGTGACTAAAGGCTGCTGTTATTCTGTCATTTTCATGCCCCTGCATAGTAGTTTCAGGTGCACTTTGACAAGCACGCCGCCACAATCAGCTTAAAACGAGGATTGTGAACAATGTTGGCACAGTACTTGCATGTGGCTCAGCACACGCGAGCTGACTGTAAAGACAACTGGCCTTGCCAAATTGCCTTGATAGGTGCAGCAAATGAACAAGCATTGGATGAGGAGAGCAGAGCGGCGTGCTTGCATTGGGTAAAGTCTGAAGGGTTTTTGAAGTAACCAAGTTCATTTGCATGGAGACATATGAGGGTGATGAATTAAAGATTCCGTGATCAGAGGCTGTTGAATAAAAGTAACAAAGTCCAAAAATATGAAAAATGTTCATTCATGCATAATCGCCACAACCCATGGTGACTCCGCAGGAGTGGCACAGTGGCTGGCGAATTAAACCAGGAAATATCAAGACGGATGTACGGTAATTAGCACTCGACACTTCGCTGAGATCCTAACAGCTGCATTGCACTTTAGAATGAGGCAAAAACGTCAGATTAATATTTAATTGCAACATTTCTCTTAATGTGCTTGAAGACATTTTAACACAATACATTCGTACTACAGAGCCTATTCTGATTAACTAATGTTGTAACTGTGTCAGGAGATGGACTGGAAGGCAACAAAGATATAGAAATTAAAACTGGTTACTGTCACTGACGGTATAATCCCTACAACTTGCTTGTCTGCAGCACAGATTGCAACAGATGGCCCAACCCCATGACTTCCTTCATTGTGATTTTTAGCTTGCTGAGGGACTTCCAGCTGAGAAGTAGCTACAGGGTGATCTAGAATATTGCACCAGTGGATAATGCACCTGATGGCCATGGCGGCTGTATCAACCAGCTGGGGGGTAAGTTTGGGAACCCCTGAGATCAGGTTTCTTGTGAGAGCCTCCAGCATAATTAAGGGGGAGTCTTACCCCAGTTATTTCTTCTTCTCACCTCTCCCATCAGGCAAGAGGTACAGAAGTGCGAAAACGCATATCTCCAGATTCACGGACAGTTTCTTCCCCGTTGTCTTCAGGCAACTGAACCACCCAATCAACAATTAGAGAGCGGCCCTGAGCTACCATCTACCTCATTGGAGACCCTTTAACTATCTTCAATTGGACTTTACTGGACTTTACCTTGCATTAAACTTTATTCCCTTTATCCTGCATCTCTACACTGTGGATGCCTCGATTCTAATCATGTATAGTCTTTCCACTGGCTGGAAAGCACACAACAACAAAAACAATCACTGCACATTGTATATGTGATAATAAACTAAACCAGATCAGGCAGATGCTGGAGGTTGAGGCTAGGGCTAGGTGGTGGGGAAACATGTGGAGTTGTTGCAAGATCAGAAGCTGAGTTAAACCTGAAAACTGGAGGCATTAGAAGGCAAGCAATTTATGAGTAGCTGCCGTATACATCAGCTTCCTCAAAACATACTAAAGGGGAATATATAACACTTCAAACCAATGGGGGAAAAATCACAGACTATTTGGATAGCACTTTCAATAAGCAAGGGAATGGACTATTTGGGTTCTATGCAGTATGATTCTATCAATTTATTTTGCATCAGATTCAGATTCAGTTCATTGTGAGATACATCAGGGTGCAATGAAATTCCTCTTCTCATGAAGCTCATAGAGTAAACAATGAATACAATAAGTACACAATAAATACACCAAATGCAAGAACAGTGAATGGTACAAAGATTGCGCTGCAAATGAAGCAGTAAGAAGCAATACTAGCAATATAGGAAAATCAAATTAGGTAGAATTAAGAATAAGAGTACATGGTACACCACACAGGAGGGAATGTGAAAGAGGTGATTGCTTCATGAGTCTGATAGACAATGAAAAGTTGCTGTTCTTAAGTCTAGACACCTAGGCTTTCAAGCTCATGTATGTTTTTTCAGAACGAAGATGAGAGAAAAAGGAATGGCCAAGGTTGCAACAACCTTGACAATACGTCCAACTTTCCAGAGGGAAAGTACTTTAAAGATGGACTGGATGGTAGGAACTGATGAGCCAGTGCTTCACAGCGCTGTGTTCACCACTCCCTGCAGGTTCAGGTGGTCAAGGACAGAGCAATTGCCAAACCAGGCTGGGATGCATCATGTTAAGATATTCTCTATAACGCATCTGCAGAAGTTTCAGAAACCATCGTGGACTTGCCAAATCTTCTCAGTCGCCTAAATTGGAAACACGTTGATGCACTTTCTTGATCACTGCATCAGTGTGAATGGATCGTGAGCTTACTGCAGAATTCGATGCTAAGAATCTTGAAGCTGGGAACCATATCTGCACCACTGTCAATGTGAATAGTGTTGTGTTTACCACTATCACACCTTCCTTCGGTCATCAACCTACTCTTTCATCTTGCTGATGTCAAGGGCTAGGTTGCTGTCCTTCTACCATGACACAAGGTTCTTGATCTCTTTCCTGTACTCTGTCTCATCATTGTTGTTGAACTTGTCAACAAAGGCGGTATCATTGGTGAATTCCAATTGGTGTTGTAATTGGCCATAGATGTACATGAATTGGAGCAAGGGAGTGGGAAACAAGGGTCTTAAAATGAGTGCAGATTGAGGACATTACTAACCCATCAGAACACTTTATTAGGGTTGAGTTATAACAATTGGTTATCGGTCAGTGAGACAGGTAAATTTAATTGTTCTTGGGAATTGGAATGATGGAGGTTTCCTTGCAGCAGTTTATTGATGGTAGGCTATTGAAACAAGAAGATGATGATGTCAGCAAATACTGTGGCCAGTTGATTGACTCACAATTTTAGAACCGATCCAGGGACTTTGGTGGGCCATCACCTTTCCCAGAATTTACCCTCGCGAAAACGATCTGACTTCTGCCACCAAGATGTCAGGGATAAAATCAGCAGGAGCCTGGGGGACTCACCAAAGTAGAACTTTGTCTGTTCAAAATGGACATAGTAGAAACTGAGCTCATCTGGTGAGGATGCTTCATTACCAATCACACCGATTTTGGCTTGTACACCATGATGGCATTTAAGGCCTGCCATAATCACCTGGCAGCCACTTGTTTTAGAATTCTCTATTGCCATCCCTAAAAGCATTGTGGGAGTCATGCCTGGCCTTCTTGCATAGAGCACGGTCCTCCTCCTTAAATGTCTTCGATCTGAACGTTAGCAGTGTGTTAATCTCTCTATCCAAGTATTCTGGTTACGATAGACTCTAATTGATTTTGTCATAACACAGTTGTCAACACATTTCTCGATTAAACCAGTGACGCCTGAGAAATACTCATTCGGGCTGGATGAAGTAGTCTTGAACATGTTCCAGTCCACTGACTCAAGGCATTCCTGAAGCGTTATTTGGATGGCATGCTTAGAATGGATAGATTAACAGTGGCTCTTGAAGATTTAGAAACTGAATGACAAATCCATTCTCTAAACACGACATTCCCACTACAATATCATAAGAAAACAGCTGGAAATGTAAAAATCCACTCAAATAGTTAATTAATTGTGAGATAATGATTGAGCACAAGTGTACAATGCATAAGAAACAAATAAAATATATTTACAGAAATGTGTTAAAAATACAAGATATATGTAAATTAAATTACGTTTGCAAATAATACTGTTAGGAACAATACACTATTAATAGAAAATAGAAACAATTGATTATTTTTTTTGCGAATGATTCACAGAGCTATTGTCTAACAATTAATTATGACATGTGTTGAATGAGCACTCCTGTACTTGTTTCTTCCCAGCTCTCAGGCTACCCTGCTGTTAGCTACTTACCGATAATTAAAATTATTTTCAGAAAGCAATTGATATGTAATTAATTAGGAGGTGCCTGTGTTCAGACCTATGTGCATCTCCTCACATTTTGTCATTATAATTTGGTGCAAATGAACCACTTTTTTGGTGCAGGCAAAGAGAAAAGAATCGGTGAAATGTAAACCTTATGAGGAAGGAAAAAGGGAGACATTTTAGTATAAAATACTGGGAAGAAATTAATCTACAAATGGGTGTATATGGTGTCTTCTCCATGGTCAGTTTTGAGACTTAAGCTGGCTCCAGGTTACTCAAGTGGAAAGAGCAAATGGCCTTCAGCCAGAAATCATGTGTTTGTACCAGTAGCTTATCAGTTATTTAATTTTTTTCCAAGCTGCTTGGATAATGTTCATAAGTTCATAAATTATAAGAGCAGAATTAGGCCAGTTGGCCCACCAAGTCTACTCCGCCATTCGATCACGGCTGATCTATCTCTCACTCTCTACCCCATTCTCCTGCCTTCTCCCCATAACCCTTGGCATCTGTTTTTGTTATGGGTTTGGTATGCCTTCAGCGAGGCTAATAGTTAGTATCCATCCCTAATTACTCTTAAACTAAATAACTGGCCAAGCCACTTCAGAGCTCAGTTAAGAATCAACCAGATTTAGTCTGGAGTCGCATATAAGCCAGGGAGGATAAGGATGGGAGATTTCCTTCCGTGAAATTCAACTGTGAGCCAGATGGGGTTTGATGACAATCCAGTAAATTCTTACTGGCTTTTCATTCCAATTTAGTTAATTGAATTTCAGTTCCAGCAGCTACCGTGGTGGGATTTGAACTCATGTTGCTGGAACAATAACCCTTCCTGATGGCAACAAAACCATAGTCACATAAGCCTCGTAACATAACCATAATGCTGCCAAACACGGGTGGCTGAGAAGATCAGGTAAGAGGAGATGCCGTGCTCCATCTTAATGCATGAACAAACCACATGCCAGCAATAATGACAATAACGGAAATTTCCTTTGCTCATTTCTTGGAAAATTTAAAATAATACCGATCGCTCATAATACTCCTTACAAGAAAGAATACATTCTGACATAGCTTGCATCATTATTGCAGATTCCCAGAGGGTTTTTGCTAACCCATGATAAATCCCTTTATGTGTGCTTTCTGTGCTCTATTTAAAAAAAAATATTTTTTATCTTTAAATTAACCTTTTCAGGAAACCAGAACTCTATCCCCACCTGTGACAGATTGAACTGCAATCCATCATTTGAACGTTGGATTCTAGCCAAGGTGGACCTACACAGGAAAAAGTTACATTCTGGTCGGTCGCAGGTCGCAATAATTAGCCATGCTTGTTAGTTAATGAGAAACAGCATCCTGTGTGCCTCTGCTGCCCAGCTATCTGATTTTTAAGCCAGTCACCGAACACTGCTCCAATAGACCATCATCAGTCATATCATCCTGTAGCTAACTTGACTCCAGTCATCTCCATCCAAACGTCAGGTAAACAGGCAGGTATTTTTCATTCTCCACTACAAAAACCATATTCTGTTAAGGCCAATAATAATACAGTCCTAAAGTCATAGGGATAGACTGTACAGAAACAGGCCCTTTGGCCCAACCCATGCATGCTGACCAACTAGCCTAATCAAAGTAGTCCCATTTGCTCGTGCCTGACCCATATCCCTTCAATATTTCCCATAGAATAACCTGACAGGCCCATTAGTCTGTAAATAAATAGTAGTTTTTGAGGGGTTGATGGGAACATGGGGAGAATAAAATGGGATTAGCGCAGGAATAGGGTCAATGCGTGCTTCATGGACAACACAAAGATGGTGGGTTGAAGGGCCTGTGTCCACGTTGTATGATTCTGTGTGTTGTGACTTCATTTCCAACACCTCCTAATCATGCTGCCGGTGAACACAATGAATAGCACCTCCCTCGCATTGGAGTGCATTTTCATATTTTTATAACCCTATCGTAGCACACGTGATCATTTCAAGATTTAGAGCTTTATCATTTCTGTTGCCAGTACTTTAGTTTAGTTTAGTTTTGAGTTACAGCGTGGAAACAGGCCCTCTGGCCCACCGAGCGGTCTCCGCACAATACCACGATCCTATTCAAACTAGAGACAATTTACATTTATACCATGCCAATGAACCCACAAACCTGTACGTCTTTGAAGTGTGGGAGGAAACTGAAGATTTTGGAGAAAACCCACGCGGTCACGGGGAGAAGATACAAGCTCCGTACAAACAGCACCCGCAGTCGGGATTGATTCCTGGTCTCTGGCGCTGTAAACGCCGTAAGGCAGCATCTCTACCACTGCGCCATCGTGATTCAGATTCAGATTCAGATTCAGATTCAATTTTAATTGTCATTGTCAGTGTACAGTACAGAGACAACGAAATGCATTTAGCATTTCGTTGTCTCTGTACTGTACACTGACAATGACAATTAAAATTGAATTTGAATCTGTATCTGAATCACGATGGCGCAGTGGTAGAGATGCTGCCTTACGATGGCGCAGTGGTAGAGTTGCTGCCTAGATGATGCCCTTTGGCATGGGGGGGGGTGGCAAATATTGGCATGGGGTTGGCAAAAATTACAGTATATTAGGAAACCCATGATTATCTGGTAACCTTGAGAGCCGAGATGTTCAAATCCATTAATCCACTAGTTTAATTATTACCAGTTGCAATATGTTGCTCCTCAAGTTATGTTTTCATAAGTTATCCATCATCATTTGCAGTGTTAAGAAACATATTGGTTGACCAATCCCTTCCCTGTTGCATTTCTTTCCAATTTTGCTTCAAGATGTACCTCATCACTTTCACTGGAAGGTTGTACATCGGATGTGGCTAATCCTCCTGGTCCATTCCCAGGAACTCTGATGCATGAGGAAATCCAGAGCACTCTTTTTTTTATCCCTTCTACGTATAATTTATAAGAGCTGTGTATGAATTCCTCACCAGAGGCTGCAAGCACTGCTATAAATCAACAGATATCACATAAATCAGATCCCCATATTGAGCCCCACAGAGCTATAATATTTGAATGATCAGTGTAATCTTCAGCAACTGGATACATTGTCCTACTTGGCCTAACCGGGTTTTATTTTGTTAATTATATTGATTCATCCAACATATATATTGATCGATTGACTGAAAGATACAGAATGGAAATAGTCCCTTCGACACACCAAGCCACACCGATCGTTAATGATCATTCACATTAGATCCATGTTATCCCAGTTTCCCATCCACTGACTATAAACTAGGGGCAATTTACAGAGGCTAATTAACTGACAAACATGCACGTCTTTGAGACGACGGAGGAAACTGGAGCATGGAGTAAACTCACACAGTCACAGGGAGAACGTGCAAACTCCACATAGACAGCACCCAAGGTCAGAATCGAACTGGGGTCTCTGGCTCTACGAGACATCAGCTCTTTCAGCTACTCCACTGTGCCACCCATATGGTATGGTCTCTAGTACTGATCACGCATAATGTATATTTATATTTTGCCATACTTTTTTCATAAATGGCATCAGTTCACAACCTAAAATGATATGTACTTGTACATTAACTTGACCTATTAACTTAACACTACAATTATCAACTCTAAATATTACACATCTGTTCCTCCAAAACATCTTCTTCATCACCTCAAATGTTCCAGCGAGTATATAGCGGTTGTCTTTAATGGCCTTGCACAAATTTTTTATAGTTATATCAGCCATTCATCATGCTACTTGGAAAGACTCGAGCATGAAGATGGTACTGAAATTAAGTATGTAACTTTAATATTTCTCTGAAATATCTAAACATCAAAGGTGGGCAATGCAAATCTGTGTTACATTTTGACCTAAATGTGTCTGTCCACTTAGCTAAAGGCAATGAGACAGATGTACTGTATATAAAATTGTGCACTGCTCTGAGTTCCTTTAACATTGACTACTAACCCTTGTTTCCTCTGAACATTGTTTTCTCTCTATGTTTAAGAAAGAACTGCAGATGCTGGAAAAATCGAAGGTAGACAAAAATGCTGGAGAAACTCAGCGAGTGAGGTAGCATCTATGGAGCGAAGGAATAGGTGACGTTTCGGGTCGAGACCCTTCTTCAGACTGATCTTCTTCATTCTTTATTCTTCAGAGAAAGACCTATTGTCAGCTGTTTAGTAGGGTTGTTGTTGGATGCTGCGGTGTCATTGCAGGCACAGATCTTTCTTCCTCCTCTAGATCTTCACTGCATTATTCAAGGCCCAAGTCTGATAAGTTATCTTTCGTCCATTGGAGCTCCTCAGTATGGAACAGAAGAATTTTCATCAGTCCACGTGTAAAGGAACTGAATTTGGTGTTGGACGTTAGTGGAACGTATGAATGTCTTGTTCAATTTTTTTGCATCCAATTGCCTGAAGGCTACCACTTTCTAACTGATTCTAAGTCTTTATAAAGAGGGGGCCTGACTCCAACGTAACCATGTCACATATTGGTGTCGAAAATATTATTTAGTCATTCAAGTATCAACAATCAAATTAAGTGCAATTAAGTAGATCTAACAAAATTAAATTGCTTCATATCTGTTCCTCATTTTTGATTTCTCCTGTGTAATTATTTGCCTGTCCTTATTTTCCATGGTATTATTTCTGACACTATATATCAAACAGAATTACTGCAAGCTGCCCCAAATTGCAAGCAGCTCTGAGCCACCAATATAAAGAAAGAATACAAATCAACTGAGTGACTTTTGCTCAAAGACTTAGCTAATTTATAATTGATCATGGGAATAAAGAAACAAAAATTAAATGACAGAAACCACACACTCACATTTAGGATCTTTATTGTAACCCTCCTGATCAAATATTTAATCATATTTTTTATATATCATTTAAAAGATGGGGGTGATTTTCACAAGAGCAACATGCCCTTTACTTACAATTAAATATGTATGATGAATACTTGACTCTTTGGGGTGACACTGCCTTCAGCTGTTATGACTTCAAAAAAAGCCACCAAAAATCATCTAGGGAACTTCAGTAAAAAGACCATTAAGTTTCATTTACTCAATTGCATTTAATAATAATAAAATATTTTGAAAAGTCCATTGCAGGGAATATTTCAGACAAACCGCTGGCGACATTACAGTTAAAAAATAATAATTGTCGTGCGGAGCTGAACCTTATTTATTTGCAACACAATAAATAAAATATCTGATTATGAAGACTAAATAATACAATAAGGCGAGACCCATTGTTCTGCAGAGGTATCACTGTGATTGATTGACTGAGTATTTTGTCTTCATTCTGTCAACAAAGATCAAAGGAAACCAATATACTTGCCCAAAGCAAATATCAGGCAAGTAAAATTCCCCCAAGACCAAGGTCCTCATTTGGGATTCACAGTGAAAAATAATTTCTTGAAATGTGCACATTAGTTATGCATTTTCCATTACTTCATCTTTAACTCTGCATATTCAGCATTGAATTTATCCTGTCTATGTAGACACCAGGTATCTACCCGTCATCCCTTGTTCTTTACAACAATGGGATCGTCTGCGTTAAAATCTCGTCGTTCAACTCTCTTGTGACCAACTGCTTCACATTGACTTGTATATATGAATTCATTAGGCAATTCAAAAGGGGCATCATAAATGCAGAATGAGGATTTGCCCCACGGAAGCCATTGCCAGCTGTAAGAAGGTCTTTTTACAGCCTGCTGCCTCACAATGACACCGTGGCAACGAGGATGTAAATTGACAGGAGGATAACTTGAATGTAATTAAAAGTACTATTTTGGAAATGCCGAAAGGCAAAGATTTCTGCAACATTTGTAGAATTGTTGTTGAACACGATTTATTGTAGATTAGGCACACACAGTCAAGATATTTAGATTTTTTTTAAATCTCACATGCCTTAATCTCCAAGGCCCTACTTTCAATTACCATGGGAAGTGGATAGGAATCAGGAGGTTAAAGTTTACCATGCAAAATCTAACATTTTTTCAAAAGATCTGGAGGGGGAATGGGCAGAGAAGATGGAGCATTTAATGTACTTGTGTACATTAATTTATGTCACTATTGGGTCAACAATTATTTTGTACAAAGTTCTTCCTGCCCCATGTGCTTTCTCACCCACACAAGGGTTGGAACTAATTGGAACCCCTTGAAAAGCCAGTATCAATACAATTAACTCAACAGCCTCTTTCTCCATCTAAAATTTCAAGAGTTAGACAGGGTTAGGAAACACCTTGGGTGACCATTGGGCTGTTGTCTGTTCAGAGACCCAGCTTCAGAGCCCCAGTTTCAATCCTAGCCCCTGGTCATGTCTGTGTGGAGTTTGCTTGTTCTCCATGTGTGTGTTTGGTTTGCCCCTGGGTGCTCTGGTTTCCTCCCACATCGCCAAGATGTGTGGGTTGGTAGGTTAATTGGTCATGGCGAATGTTCCCTAGTGTGCAAGCGAGTGGGACGATCTGGAAAGAGTTGATGGAAATTTGGGAGAATAAAATAGGATTGTGGAGAATTAATGTAAAAATAGGTGTTTGAAGGTCAATGTGGATCGAAGCACCTGCTTCCATGCTGTATCTGTCTATGGCTCTATTTCAAGCTCCCTGCAATGGTTTGGTTTCAAATGCAGTCATAAAAAAAAAATGATTTGCTTGCACGTGCATTTTGATATTATTTATAAATTGGAATATTTTAATCATGCATTCCACCATTAAAAGTGTCAAAGTACTGGAATTTGGGCGCACCTTTTAACCCTTGTGTGCAGAGACCACTGAAAGAAACTCATGGCAAAATTGGCAAGAGGGCTCAACTGCACAACAATCACCAATGATTGTTCATTGAATCCAGTAAACTCATTTGGATTTACACATTGAAACATTCCACCAGGTTGGTACCAGAGTTCAAGGGCTTGAATTATAAGGAGAGGGTGGATAAGCTGGGACTATTCTTCTTGGAGCTCAGAATGCTGAAACCTTGTAGAGACACAGGGCATGGCCAGTCTTTAAACTACGGCAGAGGAATCCAGAACTAGAAGTCATAGGTTTAAGCTAAGAGGGGATTAGTTTAAATAAGACCTGAAGGCCAATTTTGTTATGTAAGGGGTGGTGCTTACATGGAATGAGCTTGCCAAAGGAAGCTGTAGAGGTGGGTACAATGGGGGTTTAAAATACATTCAGACAGGTACATGGGTAGGAAAGGTTTAGAGAGATATAAATCCCTGTCGGCATAGATAAGTTGGGCCGATGGGCTGTTTCCATGGTGACTCCATAAATTTATGAAATATATCATTGTCAGTAAAGATGCATAAAGGAAGGTAATTTTTGAATGTATTTATTTATCTGCTCATAGGACATGTGGGTCACTGGCAAGGCTATCAAGTACCTTCATTACTAATTGTCCCTGAGCAGACTGACACATCGGGCCTTTCCTGCTGTGGGCCTACAAATAACATGCTGACCTACTACGACCTACTTCGACTAAACCTACGAGTAAAAAAAATATCGATTTTTTTCCATGGCGACCTTTTTTTACTCGTGGGCATTTTTCAGCATGTTGATAAATACGCCGCGACCTAGCTGAGGCCTCGAGTACGCGGGGATTACTCTCGAGCATGAAGGAGAGTTACAAAGACATCCTAGAACCTCGTGTCGACCATGCTGCGAGTATGAGTCGAGGGCAATCTCTTCTAAACTCGCCAATTAGGTTGCCGCAGTGGGACAGGCCCTTTAGGGAACCAAATGGGGGCCTACAATAATCCGTGGTCATAATTTCATAGTCACAATTTTTTATTAAGCTTTTCAGGTTTAATTAATGAAACATATTAAAATTCTCCAGCCTCTTGATGTTAATTCTGTGTGCGTTGTTTAACTTTGTAACTGGCAAATAATTAAACTATATTTTCAGATTTATCTTCACTGTCTTTAAGTGAACATGACTTCAAAAAGGGGACTCAAAATAGTTAGATAAGCACTTGTACTTGAAGTAGAAATCAATCTATAAATCCTAACAGTTGTGAATTTTCTCTTATCTCTTTTGTTTGCTTAGCGATGCCCGCTGCTGTTAGTGGAGTACAACTGTGTTGAAGTGCTCAGTCTTTATGATTTATAATGGAATTTTTCATTCTGATTTGCAATCCTTAACGCAGATTCGCCGAGAAATGTTGTACAGTCCACAGGATCGAAAACTCTTAGATTTAGAAAATAAAATAAAAAAAAAGTGACATTAAGTACGAATTTGGAAAAGCGCGTTATAATTAAAGAGTTCATGATAAAAGCATTCTAACCTCACTGATAGATTGATGTAATGATGCAGCATATCATGAATAGTATGTAGATTTCTTTTTTTTTAATGTTAGGGAATTTAAATGAACTCAATGTGATGGACAGTGAAAGTATCACTATATGGATGTGGATTGCAACAGTGAAATGCTTGCACTGTTAATGTTAAATTTGGAAAACTGAAACTAGGAGATCAAGATAAGATTTATGTGATTTAAATTTCATCTTTTTAATGCTTTTCAGACAGCTGAACTAGAAGGGTAGTGCGTTATCTTTCCCAGAAAGCTGTGGTAACCTCACCAGTTGTAATCACAAAGGTTTCAGTTATCTTGTTGGACTGAAGATTTGGAGATTCTAACATCAATGGGAACATTTGTTTTTGGCATGGTGGATCAGGAATGGGACTGGCTCATAATCAGATTTCTTGTTTGATTTTAATGACCATGGTAATGATGTGCCAAAAGGTTATATAAAAAAAAATAATATTGGAACAGGCTGCAGGAAAATGATCAAGAGATTCTTCCAATAAATATTTGTAACTTTAACCTATGTGGGCTATGCTGACGCAGCCCAGACCACCACACTAATCAACCATTGACTCAATCTATATCACGCGCTGCCTCAGCAAGGCCAGCAGCATAATAAAGGATGTCGGACCCTGGCCATTCCCTCTTCTCCCCTCTCCCATCGGGCAAAAGGTATAGAAGTGTGAAAACTCATCCCTCCAGATTCAGGGAGAGTTATTTCCCAGCTGTTATCAGGCAACTGATCTATCCTACCACAACCAGAGAGCCGTCCTGAACAACTATCTACATCATTGGTGACC
Organism: Leucoraja erinaceus; assembly: GCF_028641065.1. NCBI lineage: Eukaryota > Metazoa > Chordata > Chondrichthyes > Rajiformes > Rajidae > Leucoraja > Leucoraja erinaceus. Next base: position 21,734,787 of record NC_073391.1, on the reverse strand, counting down.
CTCGGACTATCCTTGATCAGAATTACTGGCTTTACCTTGCACTAAACGTGATTCCATTATCATGTATCTGTACACTGTGAATGGCTCGATTGTAATTATGTATTGTCTTTCTGTTGGCTGGTTAGCACGCAACAATAGCTTTTCAATGTGCCTTGGTACATGTGTCAATAAACAAAACTGAACTGAACTGATAAGGCACATCTTAAAATTGGCTTCAATGTTGTTTATATAATGCCTCTTCCACACAGAACAAACATTTATCAATTTTAAGTGGCAAGTATTAGGTTATCAAATAAATATCTTTGACAGAATTCCCCTGCAGATTGAATATGTATTTACTGTTCCCAATTAATCCCCATCGTTGTGATCTACTGAATCTAATTTTCTGTTGACAGAAAATCAATTTGTCTTTTATAGATGGGGATACATATCGGTATGGTTGCAAATTTAATTTTAACAAGATTAACCCGACAGTAATCTTTGCAAATGATTGCAAAGTATTAAATTAGCAGCAGTAACTGGTGGTAAAGGTAACAAAGATCACAGGAAACAACACACTTTATTAAAACAGGGTAGTGAAATGACAATGATTAATGATTGAAGTATACCGCAAATGAAGGAAATAATTGAGGGATTGTCATGGTTAAAATGTATTCTAACATTGGCCACAGATCTGCACTAAGTACTTTCAATATCAGAATGGTATAACAAATATCATAATGAGATATATATTAAAACATGTCAAGTAAAAGGTCCACAACACTTATAACATATCCTGTTGTTGGCTCTAGTTTTTATTTGCTCATCACGTAGGTGAAGAACAACCTGCCCCATTTCATTCAACTCACCCAAATCACTCTTCAATTTGCTGAAGGACAATGTGAGACCATCATCAATTGGGGATCAAATGAGACTTTATAAGGTAGAATGAAATACAAATATGGGTCAATCCTTATTTAAGGGATGTGCTATTAACCTCCAGACAGACTGAGGAAGGTTGAAGAAAAAATAATGTGGTGTGCAAACACAAAAAGATAGAAATACTGGGGGAATTTCAATTTGGAACATTGCGCACAGTTCTGGTCGCCCCATTATAGGAAGGATGTGGAGATTTTGGAGAGGGCACAGAGAAGATTTACCAGAATACTGCCTGGATTGGAGGGTTTCAGCTACAGAGAGAGATTGGATAAACTTGGATTATTACCTCTGGAACGCCAGAGGTTGAGGGGTGACTTGATATAAATATATAAAATTATGAGATGCATAGATAGGGTAGATAGTCAGAACCTTTTATCCCAGTGAGGCAATGTCCAACACTAGCGAGCATAACTATGAAGTGAAAAGGGGAAAGTTTAATGGAAGTGTGTGCAGGGCAAGTTTTCCACCCGGAGAGTGGTTGGGCCTGGAATGATTTGACAGGGCTAGTGGTGGAGGCACATACAATAGTGCCACATGAGGCTTTTAGATTGGCACAAATAGTGTGAGGGATATGGATCATATACAGGCAGATGAGGTCAGTTTAACTTGGCATCATGATCAGCACAAACATTGTGGGCTGATGTGCCTGTTCCTGTGGCGTAATGTTCTAAGTTCCACATTAATATTAACTGGAATACAGTTAGTGTGAGAGACAAAATAATTCTAAAAATATATTATGAAAAGCTTTTTAGTCCGTATGCAAATTTGGTGGCCTTGCACCCTGCTTGAAATGGTATGAAACTGTACTTAACCATATAAACCATATATAACCATATAACAATTACAGCACGGAAACAGGCCATCTCGGCCCTACAAGTCCATGCCGAACAAATTTTTTTCCCCTTAGTCCCACCTGCCTGCACTCATACCATAACCCTCCATTCCCTTCTCATCCATATGCCTATCCAATTTATTTTTAAATGATACCAATGAACATGCCTCCACCACTTCCACTGGGAGCTCATTCCACACCGCCACCACTCTCTGCGTAAAGAAGTTCCCCCTCATATTACCCCTAAACTTCTGTCCCTTAATTCTGAAGTCATGTCCTCTTGTTTGAATCTTCCCTATTCTCAAAGGGAAAAGCTTGTCCACTTCAACTCTGTCTATCCCTCTCATCATTTTAAAGACCTCTATCAGGTCCCCCTTAACCTTCTGCGCTCCAGAGAATAAAGACCTAACTTATTCAACCTATCTCTGTAACTTAGTTGTTGAAACCCAGGCAACATTCTAGTAAATCTCCTCTGTACTCTCTCTATTTGAATTTGATGGCCTTGCACCCTGCTTGAAATGATATGAAACTGCACTTGAATTTGATGGCCTTGCATCCTGCCTGAAATGGTATGAAACTGCACTAAAATTTGATGGCCTTGCATCCTGCCTGAAATGGTATGAAACTGCACTTGAATTTTGTGGCCTTGCACCCTGCTTGAAATGGTAGGAAACTGCACTTGAATTTGATGGCCTTGCACCCTGACTCACGGCTGGCTATTCCTTGAAATTCCATTTCAAGCAGGGTGCAAGGCCACCAAATTCAAATGCAGTTTCCTACCACTTCAAGCAGGGTGCAAGGTCACTGAATTCAAGTGCATTTGCTGTGCTTTATTTCAAACCAACAACCACCAACCATTTGCTGTGCTTTTTCAAACCAACCACATTTTCACTTTCAACCCACATCAAGGGCACTCAAGGTCAGTAAAACCACACTCACAGTTTAGTAGACATGTGATCAGTGTTATTCACAGCTCAGACTGAGAGACGTGACCCTCTCACTCCTCCATCTTGCAGAGACTGACTGAGGCACTCAACACTTCCTGGTTTTATAGTCCCTCAGGAAGGGGCGAGACCTTCAGGAGAGAGAATCTCAACATTTTTTAAACACTAATAATTCTTTTATTTTTCAACGATGGGAAAAATCCTCTTGTCCAGCTGAGGGGGACTCTGAGTAAGATGGCCAAAAATCATAGCTGTAAGTGGCAGCTTTTTTTCTAAAATCAATATACAGAACAGGAAGTGATTCAGACTTTTAGTAATATAGATATATGAATATGTATATGTGTGTATATATATATATGTACGTATGTGTGTGTGTGTGTGTCATATATGAACATAGGTGTAAGCCTTATGTACATACAGTATATGATAGTACCCTTACCTCTATACTCTTACCATTATATGTGACATAATTAAAGCTCAGCCTCTTCATACTGTATCTCCTTACCATTGCTGGTCAGGTGATAAAGCAGGATATATTAGAATCTGGTTTCAAGTACTTCAGAATGTTTAGATCTGACCAGAAAATAATTATTTTTCTGCACTCATAGTTGCTATGGAAGCATGATTACTAAAAACATTGTTAAGACACCCTAACTCCTAGACTATTTTATTCTAATTTAATTGTGTCATCTGATTCATTCTTTAAAAAAGAAACCAGAGGAATATTTTGTGAAAGAAACTTGAGGCATTGATATTAGGGCCCATCCAGGATAAAAAGGTGCATCTTCTCAATTATTGTATCGCACTCCCCCATAAAATCACTTTCAACCTTTTCCTAACCAAGCATTGCGGCCATTGTGACTACCAACAGGGAACTCTGTAACTGTGTTTAATGTGAATGGACATGTTTTGGAGATGGCTGGTGATCCTTTTCCCGAGAGCTCATCACTCTTACAGTGGAAATGAGAGTGGTGAAGTTGTCATCGAGACTGCTCAGCACACTCTAAGGAACAAATGTGTTGTCTCTCAATGCACAAATGAAACAAGTGATTGGCTTTGAAGATTTCTTGTGATAGACTATTTATCTCTGTACAAATATTTTTGCTGAAGAATAATTGGCTTCCTGTCACTGTGTACTCTACCAACTGCAAGGCTTCTTAAAGACAGAAAAAGCACTGGCTGCACTTCAAGTTGTCCACACTTCATGCACAAATGCCTCTGCCCTGAAGTTCATAAGTTCATAAGTTATAGGAGCAGAATTAGGCCATTCGGCCTATCAAGTCTACTCCACCATTCAGTCATGGGTGATTTATCTTTCCCTTTCAACCCCATTTTCCAGCCTTCCCCCCATAATTCCTGACACCCGTACTAATAAAGAATCCATCAATCTCCGCCATAAAAATATCCATTGACTTGGCCTCCACAGCCTGTAATGAATTTCACAGAATCTCCACCCTCTGACTAAAGAAATTCCTCCTCATCTCCTTTCAAAAGGAACGTCCTTTTATTCTGAGGCTATGGCCTCAGGATCTAGACTCTCCCACTAGTGGAAACATTCTCTCCATGTCCTGCTCCTGGCTGACTCTTTGTGAATTTTTGATTAACCGTTCAAGGTAAACCCTCGGCCAGGGAGCTGCCATTGACTAAGAATGTAAAAGGTCGGTATTTGTAACTATTTAATGGCCTTCAGTTCTGAAGAAGATGGGTTCCGACCTGAAACACCACCTATCCATATTCTCTTGGATGCTGCCTGACCCGCTGAGTTACTTCAGCATTTTGTGTCTATCTTTGGTATAAATCAGATATTCTCCAGGGATGCTGCATGACCTGCTGAATTTCTCTAGCATTTTGTTTCTATCTCTGCCACTAACTAACAGGCTCAGGTCTGAGTTTCAGGGGAGGATCTCTCAACGTACTTCCACAAATGAAGCACTGAAAGCATGAAGAATGATCAACCTCATTCAGAATACAGCAGCCCGCTGCTCAGCCTCCTCTAACCAACCCAAGCCTGCACTCTTGTCATAAGACTGTCTACAATGCTCGAACGGCTGGATCTTAATGATCCTCTTGTGATCCTCTTATGTGGGTAGAATGCAAGAAATAAGCATTACATTGCTAAATCCCAGAGGAACTCATTAGCATTATATTGATTACTGACATTAATCTCACACACAGTTTACATGAGATCAGTCAACCCACATAAACCTCCCCCAGAAAACAAAGCCCCCATGGAGAGCAGAGACCCTGTTAAACGCACCATTGCACTATTTCTTAGCATGAATTGGCATATCTATCCCCATAGAACTTTCAACAATGAATAATATTTCCTCAGTTCACTCACACATCTTTACATAAATTTTGTCTTTCTTAAGGGTTGACGAGAATAGATTTTACATGTGTGGAAAGTTTATAGAACAGTAATACGTCAACGCTAGTCATTGTACTAGTTTCTCTGTCTTCCTGTTAAGTTTCACAGTCTTTATAACCCTTTATCACCTAGCCCACAGCCAACAATGGACCATGGTGGGCTCCACCTCTCCTTGATCATTGTTACTTTTTGCATATCTTTCATTGATTTGGTCAAAATCTCTCTATACCTCTCTCTCTCCTTTTCCCTGATTCTCAGTCTGAAGAAGGGTCTCAACCTGAAACATCATCTATTCCTTTTCTCCAGAGATGCTGACTGACCCGCTGAGTTACTCATAGCATCGTCACCAAATGCAAGACTAATGGGCACGTTGGTGCAGCAGTAAAGTTGCTGCCTCACAATGCTTACAGCGCCAGTTCCAGGTGCGATCCTAACTATGCATGGGTTTTCTCAGAGATCTTCGGTTTCCTACCACACACATACAGGTAGGTTCATTTGATTTGGTATAAATGTAAAATTTCCCTAGTGTGTGTAGGATTGTGTTAATGTGCGGGGATCGCTGGTTGGCACCGACTCAGTGGGCCGAAGGGCCTGTTTCTCCACTGTATCTCTAAACTAAACTTTATCTTATTTATTCATTGGATGTGAATGTAATTGGCTAGACTGACATTTATTGCCCATTCCTCTTGTCCCTAAACTGAGGAAGCAATTAAGAGCCAATCACAACTGTAATATGTTAGAGTGCGGCTGGAGACTTGTGAGCATTTTTGGTCACTGCACAATAGGAAGGATGTTAATGCACTGGGTGTGGTGAAGCGGACATTCGTCATGATGTTGTTTATGATGGAACATTTCACGAATGGAGAGAGATTGGATAGTCTGCCTTTGTTTTCCTTGGAGCAGTGCCGGCTAAAGCAGTACCTGGTAGAAGTTTACAAATTCATGAGGGGCATTAATTGGATGGATAGTGAGAACCTTTTCCCTTAAGAGAAATGTGTAAAGCCAGAGGACTCCAATTTTTAATTGAGGAATTAAAAGACTAAAGGTGATCTGAGGAAGAATCTTTCAAGGACAAGGTTTTTAGAATCTGGGACACGCTGTCTAAAAGGATGTTATAATAATAATAATAATTTTATTTATAGAGCACTTTAAAAACAAACATAGCTGCAACAAAGTGCTGTACATCACCAATCATTGACAAAAAAGTTAATACACACCAAAAATAACAATCAAAAGAAATAGTAGGAAAAGACATGTAAAATAAAGAAACATCAAAAACACCACAAACAGAAGCAAAGCCTCAGGCATGGTCAAAAGCCAGGGAGTACAAATGTGTTTTAACACTGGATTTGAAGATGGACAGTGAGGGGGCCTGTCTGATGTGCAACGGCAGGGTGTTCCAGAGTGCCAGAGCAGCAACAGAGAAGGCTCTATCCCCTCTGAGCCTCCGACTAGACCTCGGTACCTCCAGGAGCAGCTGACCAGCTGACCTGAGGGACCGGGCAGGAGCGTATGGGTGGAGCAGCTCAGAGAGGTAAGGCGGGGCGAGCCCATTCAGAGATTTAAAAACAAATAACAGTATCTTAAAATGAACTCGAAAGTGCACCGGGAGCCAGTGTAGGGAGGCCAGAATTGGCGATATGTGCTCCCTCTTTCGAGTCCCTGTTAAAAGGCAAGCAGCAGCATTCTGAACCAACTGGAAACGAGCCAGTGAAGAACGAGCAACACCAAAATAGAGCGCGTTACAGTAATCCAGCCGAAATGTAATAAAGGCATGGATTAGTCTCAAAATGCTGCCGCTCGAGAATGGGCTTCACCTTCGCCAGCTTCCTTAGGTGAAAGAAGCTGGACTTAACCACCGTGCATATTTGGCGATCTAATTTAAAGTCACTGTCCATCCTAAAACCCAGGTTCACAACTGTTGGCTTCACGTACCTTGACAATGTTGGAGGCAAGTACTCTCTCACCTTTTTTACAAGTGTCTGGATGAACACATGAATGGCCAGGAAATAGAAGACTATGGATGCAGTGCCATGTGTGGGTTTAGTATTGATGGGTATTTGATGGTTGGCATGGACAAGTTGGGTTGAGGGACTGTTTGTATGAGTTGTTTGGTCTACAACATATTGGTGAGTAACAATGACAGATTTCCATTATGGAAGGACATCAGTGAGCCAAATGGGGTTTGCAAATGATCCTATAGTTTGATAGCCACCATTACTTATGCTACCTGCTCTTTCCAGATTTTCTTAATTTAAATTTCCTATCTGCCACAGTGGGATTTAAACTCACATATCCCGACCAAATCTTTGACAGTAATTTAACCACACTGTCACTATACCAGTCTTGCTGCAGTACATACCTTTATCTCCATCTTTTCAAGCTACTGGTTGTCGCAACAACATCGCCAAAGCAATAACTGTTTCTTAAGGCTTGATTCACAGGGAATCACTCAATAACCAAGGTGTTGGCACGGATTTTTTATTAGTTTTACCGTGAAATAAAACCAACAGCTTTATAAAGTCAGGTTGCAAAGAAGAGATGCCAGGTTTTTATTTAAATTTAATGAGCTTTAAATTTTCAAAGCCTTGTTTGCCTCCACACATAAATTAAGTGTTTCCAGACTGGATTGCCTGGAAGCTTTGTTGGTAATGGAAATTTCTTGGCCATTCAAAATTGCTTTATGTCACAGTGGTAACTGATGGAACTACACAACATTCCAGTCCATGAAATTTGGATTAAGGTGACTGTAGATTAACCATTTAGATGTATGGGAAATGAACTTTCTCTAGATATACTCTCTATAGTGCTCACTATAAGTTCCAAAGACTGCAAATGTATACATACAATGGTGCAAACTTCATGGTCCCAAATATTTTTCCTAAAGAAGGTCTAGTTTTCGATCTATGCTAATGGAGGAGGTACAGTACACTGTGGATCTCAAGGTTAACAGAGGATAGGTGGAGAGTGCAGAGTGTTAGGGTGGTTGGACAATTTAGCAAGATCAGGGGTCAGAACATTGGAGGATTAGGCAGTAAGGGAAATGGAGACATTGATGACTAAGACCTTGGTAGCAGGAACAAAGACACAAAAAGCTGGACCAACTCAGCGGGTCAGGCAGCATCTATGGAGAGAAGGAATGGGTGACGTTTCGGGTCAGAACCCAGTCTGAAGAAGGGTTCCAATCCGAAACATCACCTGGGTAGGGATGAACGAGATATGTGATGAACGAACACCAATAAATACTGGAGGCTCTACCTGCAAGTCAACAGATTAGATTTCATTGCAGAAGAACCGGTAAGGGTTTAATCAGATTTAATGAGCATTGAAAAAGGGTTCAACTCTCCAATTTAACCATTACAGCACAAACACAGAGTCTCCTGAGCCCAAGCATGTCACATGAGTGAGGGTCCCAAATTGAATTTCTGTGATTGATTCACATGTACCCTGGAATATAATCACATTTTAAATAAAATTTCACTCACATAATGCAAAATAAAAGTTGTATTGCAAAGGGGAATTTCAGTGGAATGGGAAACTTGCATTTATCCATGTGGAACCATCTACCTTGCTAGGTAATCTGGATGAAAATATGAACCTTTAGAGAAAATCGGTGAAGCAGGACACAAGAACAATAAAACTGGTCTAAACTCAGAAGTTTAGGCAAGAGACGGAATAAATTTACAAAGTCTTTAATAACAAACTTTAGTCTGGATCGACGAATTCTAGGTTTGCTAGAACCGAGATACTATAGAGTTTGCGCCTCTACACCATACTTTATCTTGCAGTATTGTGGCCTGGTGTACTGAAAATGACTGATAATGTATTGTATATCCAGCCCATAAAGGGTATTGACCTCCCACCAAGACAGCTAGTAGCATCATTGGGGACCCTCACCACCCTGGCCAACCTATTGTGCTGCTACAGCAAGTAAAAGTCTCATTGTTCCATTCAGGTCCATGTAACAACAAAGTATCCTGGCTCTTGACTATTTTTATTTCTGGTGTTGTTGCATTTAATATGTCAGCAAGTAAAAAAGTTATTATTTTGGTCCCATATGACAATTAAACATTCTTGAATCTTGACTCTTGAAGTATTAGACAACAAATAGATATATAAATAAAATAATCCAAAGAGATTTTGGCACAGTGGTGCAGCTGGTAGAGTTACTGCCTCACAGAGCCTGAGACCAGGAATCGATCCTGACCTAGATCTTTTCACAGATTTCCTCTATCCCTTCTTCCAATTGTTTTATACCAATGTTTTCATTCCTAATCACACTGCTGAGACAAATGGATTTATCCTGTCTGAGAACCTTATAATTTTATGCACTACCTTTCTTCCAAAAAAAACCCCAATCCTATTGACAGTCTCTCTTTAACTATAGTTGTCCAGTCTGGCAGTTTTCTCATTGATTTTCACTGCCCAATCTCTCGTATTTTCACAACTTCATGAAGTGTAGTGCGCATACATTTAAAAATTAACTGCATTGATGTATTTTTAAGCATTCTGCAGAGCGATATAATTTATATGTGAAATTATTTCTTATCTATTCCGCAGCCTCGTCCAAATATATATAACTTTTGCTGACTGTGAATTGCAACATTTTCTCTATTTTACATCAATTTAAGGGTATAAAAATAGATTCTAATGGTTTATTTGGATTCCCAAACAAATCACTACATTTTATTTGTCATTACATTTGGGTATTATAATAATTTAAAAACAATTTCCTTTGAAGTTTCTTTGCCCTTTGTCTCTCAGTCTGAAGTCTCGACAAAAACATCACCTATTCATTTTCTCCAGAGATGCTGCCTAACCCGCTGAGTTACTACAGCTTTTTGTGTCATCCTACAAACCTGTATGACTTTGGAGTGTGGGAGGAAACTGGAGAACCCGGAGGAAACCCAGGTGGTCACAGGAAGAACATACAAACTCCGTACAGACTGAACCCGTAGTCAAGATCAAACCGGGGTCTCTGGTGCTATGATACAACAACTCTACCGCTGCACCACTGTGCCACCCCCTACCCCCCAAACTACACATGCATCACAGAACAAGCTCTTGATCCATTTTCAGGGGGTTCAAGGCAACTGGAGATGGTTCTCTGCTGCTTGTGTACTAAATCAGGTATTGGCTATTGCAGTGCTGAAGATGTTTATAAAACTCTGGGTCTGTGACCTGATTATTTGCCACCTGATGGTTTATGGAACAGTGAGTTGAGGATGGAAAAGCCTTGCTCCATGCCCAGCCGAGCTCCTCTCAGGTTGAACGACTGTAGATGTCTGCACTCGCGACGAAGGAAGAAGTTCAGGCTCTTTAACAGAAGGAAATCTCTATTATAGCATACAGAGTCTTCAGTTAGATATCTCACCAAACAGGGTTTTTTTTTTAATTAGTCATGATGTTATAAATCTTACACATAAAGAGCTTCACAAATTTGAAAACTCAACCTGTGAATCGGGTGAATTCTGCCTTCTCAGAAAGTTAGTACCAAAGTTAGTACGTGTGAAATAGTTATGATACTCTTTGTTAAGGTGCGTGCTGTTGTGTAGTATTACAGTATTAGTAGTATTGTGCAATACTGAGTTGGATGATCAGCCATGATCATATTTTCACGAAAAGAGAGTGGTGAGTCTCTGGAACTCTCTGCTGCAGAGGGTAATCGAGGCCAGTTCATTGGCTATATTTAAGAGGGAGTTAGATGTGGCCCTTGTGGCTAAGGGGATCAGAGGGTATGGAGAGAAGGCAGGTACGGGATACTGAGTTGGATGATCAGCCATGATCATATTGAATGGCGGTGCAGGCTCGAAGGGCCGAATGGCCTACTCCTGCACCTAATTTCTATGTTTCTATGTTTCTATTGCAAAGTGCAAATTGGCTGCACCCTTTCCTTCCACTTCAATAGCAACTACACGTCATAGTTAACTGCATTCATGTATTTTTAAGCATTCTGCAGAGGGATATATTGTCTCTGAGTGAAATTGTTTCTCCTTTTCTATTCCACAGCGTCATCCAAGGATATGTCATTTTTACTGAATTTCGATTTCATAATTACCCCATTTTTAATCTATTTAAAGGCATTGGAATTGATTCTAATGATTTCATAACCATGATCATAATAATCCTTTATTAGTCAAGTATGTTTTGCAACATACAAGGAATTTGATTTGCCATACAGTCATACTAATAAAAAGCAACAGAACACACAAAATACATTTTAACATAAACATCCACCACAGTAACTCCCCCACATTCCTCATTGTGATGGCAGGTGAAAAAAAGTTCAATCTCTTCCCTTTTTTCCCTCCAGCGGTCAGGAGCCTTTAACCTACCGTTGACGGGACGATCTTACCCCTGCAGCCGGGGCGGATGTCCTCGTTGGAGTGATCAAGCTCCTGCATCGGGGGGGAATCTCAACTCCCCCACACCAGGCGATCTACCTCGGATCGGGGCTAGTCGAGCATCGAGCGGTTTTGGAGCTTTCGGATGTCGGTCTCAAACTGAGACTGCGGGCTCCTTGATGTAGGTATGTTACAAAACCTACCTGAATCGTCATTGGGAATCTGCCCAAAGCCATGTCCGCGGTTTTGGCGCTGTTTGGAGGGGGCGGGTTTAAAACGCGATTTTTACTAGGCTGTTCCAATCGCAGATGTTCAGCCTAGTAAATCATTAACGAAAAATCGCTGCAAGACCCGGTCGCAAAAGGTATTATTAGTTTTATAGGCCTTGAATAATAGTTCTAATAGTTTTAAAATCACTCTCTCACTCTGTAACCTCTCGCAGCCCCAGGGTTTTATAAAGCAAACAATTAAAGGTATGTACCTTATTTTTACATTAAATGGGGCGTGTATATAACCCTGTATAAAAAAATTTCCATAACGAGTAGTTCATTTTGGGCTTTTTATATCCCGCAGTATTTTTCTTGGCATTTGAGGGCACAAATCCAGCACGATGTGAACGTTCTAAACCAGCGCTTTCACAGGAACCCACTAGAAAGCTGATTTAAATGGGCATTTGTTTACAGCAATTGAACACTAAATTCCTTTCATTTGGCCTATAAATTAATGTAAATTAGATATAAAAATCATGTTATATTGTGAATTATTTGTGAATAATCTTTGGACACTTAGGCTATTTAAGAAATGGATAGATGTTTATATCTAGTAATTGAATTTTGATTAAACATGATTTTCTTTTTTAGTATTTACTATTTGTTTTAACGTTTAACTTTATAATCTCTACCTTTTTTTCTAAAATTGAAAAATTGAGGAAAAACAACGTGTACAGAGTTGCTTATTGGTTGCAGTCTGAGGAGTATGATGATGCTACTGATTATGATATGCCAATGTACCAGCTAGCAGCTGATCTTCTCCATAAAGACTTGGTCTTTTGCTAGAAATTGTAATTTATTTACCTATCCATAACTGACTTACAGCATATTATACAATAATATTAAAGTTCTGATCTTGAGAATATCACATTTTTGAATTTTCAAGGCAGTCTGGTTGTTTATTACCATTTCTGTCACATCGGTCAATTTTGTAATTAGCTACAATTAGGTAATTAGCTAATTATATGCTTTAATTTCATGTCATCCAAGTAAGATTGTTTTATATTTTTTCAGAATGCTTCAATCTATGATAGGTGAAAATTTCATTCAGTTCTCTTAATTCTTAAGAAAGTTACGGGCTTTTGACTATCCAAGATCACAGCTTTTTTGTAATGTCCATTGAAAATCAATAGGGAACAAGATGCTAATTTCCGAGTATGAAAATGGCCATAACCTTTTTAATACTTGAGATATGAAAGTGAATTTGGTGTCAAATTAAACTTGTTGTTATGCTTTATCTGATGGGATAAATTGCAGACTTGATTTTTAAAATCTCAAAATTTTGTAACATTGCTACTTGATGTTAAAGTCCGTAGGCTGCAGTTGGAGCATCCATCCCAGGCAAGGAATCGGCTCCTAAGTCTACGCTCTACGGTGGGGCTCAAAGTCAGTCCCGAGCAAGGCCTCCTGCTCCACGATGTTAGGACGCAGAGCGACCAGAGATACGACCAGGAAAACAATCGTATCTCCGGCAAGGTGAGAGATTGAAAAAAAGTTTCCTCTGACCCCCCCGCCCACCCACCACATAAAACAAACCGGAGAACATTAACACAAACTTTTTAAACACACTAAAAATGACAAAGAAAAGACAAAAAGGACAGACAGATTGTAGGCGAGGCTGCCTTCGAAGCGCCACCCAGTGGTATTTGGTTTCCCCCAAAAAAAGCATTACATTTTACTTGTCAATAAATTCCAGTATTATAAGAATAATAAAAAAACAATTTGCTTTGAATTTTCCATGCCTTTTGTGGCCTGGGTTAAAAAAGTAATGGCACATCCCTTTCCAATTATCTTGATCGACCTTCACTTATATAACACCTTCAATGGGAAATGTGTCCTAAAAGGAGATGTATTGATAGGCGACCAAAAGCACGATCAAAGCGGTGGGGTTAAAGGGGAAACAGAGAAGCAGATAGGTTTTCAGCTGAAGCTTTCAGTACCAGAGGTGGGTTTGCTAGGGGAGGGAATTGGAATTCACAGTGATTATTAGTGAATCTAGGGGACTCACATGAATCTTTGATACAGCACTATTTGTTTCCATTGTTTCAGTCAGTCACTTTAATTGGTATGTATAGTATCTCTGATGACGCCCAGAAATATATTTCACTATACCAGCTTTTATAATTATGGTAATACTCTTCCCTTAAACTGGAAAATGATTTGATTCATTGCACATTGTGGTGAGTGGTGCTGTCATAGTTTTAACTGTGCATTTAGATCTTCACTACATGCTTCACAAAACAGCATAAGGAACATTATTTGCTTGGTGGGCTTCTTTAAATCAATTTAAAACAGTACCAGATGTAGATGGTACAGATATATTTCCGTAAACTATAAGCTGTTAATACTCGCAACAAATGTGTACAGAGAATGTAATTTAATGAGTTTCCGTGATCTGATGTCGGGAAGAAAATTAATAATTAGAACCAAGTAATGATTATTCTAATAATGACACCTTCAAGTGACAATGATAGAATTACATTGCAACACGATGAATTTATAAATTAAAAAAAATAGATTGACAGCTACCCTGCCCCTTTTGATTTTGACTATAGGATCACAGATTTAGATTAAACTGCAGTGAAAGACCACGTATAATGATTGTGTTATAGCAAAAGATTATTTTAAAGGTTGGTTAATTGCCATAATAGAATGGTGCGCACCTGGATAGCAGTGTACAATAGAACTTGCCAGTCAAAATACATTTTAAAACCTGATGGACTAAGTAGAAAGACCACCCTAGTTGTAGACACACACACAACAAACCAGTTTTCTGTGAGAGGACACAAAGCAGCGATTTGTTTCCCATTTGACACATTTCTTTACAGCTATGGTGGGACTTGCGCTCTGTGTATTTAGCCTTTAATTAAATCTATGGAAAAAAATTGACACAACATTCCTTTCACATGCTCTGACCTCATTTAAATGTTCTCATGTGATCTGAGAGAAAGGATATCTTTTGTTGGGAAATAAAGGTGAAATATGTTAGTCCTTTGCAGCACTGTTTTTTTCTGCGTCTTCACAACAAATAAAAATCACCATCACCCTGCCTTGATGAAGATTTTATTTCAATACAATCGTAGTTTCCATGCATAATGTAGAATAAGAAAATGTGTTCTCATTTGCAAGTATTCCTTGAATAATCACAGTGTGGAGCAGTGGCAGATTCATCAAGCTCCATATGCCCTGGCAATGGCCTCACACGATGTTGGTGGAATGCAAGCCTGACATAGCACCATCCGACCACTTTAGATTGAGAATGGGTACAATTACTTTCAGAAACCTCGGAGGGATTCCAAAATATAATGTTTAGTAAGGAACTTTTCCCAGCAGCACACATTCTCTTCTGCTCTGCTTTCCCGCTGTGTTCTTGTCCTTGCCTATTGCTCCATGCGGATCAGAATGTGGCAATTAATTTACGTTTCAGTCCTGGCAAACTATTGTCGGGTGAAATGAAACGTACAGCACAGGAACATGCCTTCCGCCCACAATGTCTGCACCGAACGTGATGCCAAGCTAAACTAATCTCATCTGCTTACATGTGATCCATAACTCTCCATTCCTGCATATCCATGTGCCGCTCTGAAAGCCTCTTGAACATAACTATCATATCTGCCTCCACCATCTCCACTGGCAGCTCATTCTAGGCACCCACCACCATCTGTGTAAAAATAATTCCCCTTTAAACTTTACCCCGCTCACCTTCAAGCATTTGACATTTCCACCCTGGTGTATATTCATTTGATGTTGTTCTATTGGAAGCTGATGACCTGAAGTTTATTAAAATGGGTTGCAAATGCAGGTATCACTCACAATTTATGGAAATGCTACTAAATCATTTTTTTGTGTACCCAAGCTATTGAGCACACAATCCAATAGTTAATGTTTTACATAAGGCAAAATCATTTTTTTAGGTGTTGGCAAATAAATTGTCAGATTATCATTGGAGAGGACCGTCACTGTATTGGAACAAAACCTATTATTATTGTTGTGAGTTACAAATGTTCACCGACAGGAATTTGACAGAGCAAAAAAGACACCAGCACAGATTGTTATAGAAATGGAACATATCTATAAATTAATAATAACAATAATAACAAATGGACGCAATGCTCAATTTTCTCTTCGAATAACTTCATGTGTTTTAGCGATATGGGGCATTGGTGAGATTGATGCATGGGTATTGTGAATTATGTATTGTGAACATTAATGGCCTCCTTATTGAAGAACTTGTTTAAAACTTTGGTTGGGCGCCTTTTGGAGTATTGCGTCTGTTCTCAATCCCCAGGGCCAGATAGGCTGCATCCCAGAGTACTTAAGGAAGTAGCTCCAGAAATAGTGGATGCATTAGTAATAATCTTTCAAAACTCTTTAGATTCTGGAGTAGTTCCTGAAGATTGGCGGGTAGCAAACGTAACCCCACTTTTTAAGAAGGGAGGGAGAGAGAAAATGGGGAATTACAGACCAGTTAGTCTAACATCAGTAGTGGGGAAACTGCTAGAGTCAGTTATTAAAGATGGGATAGCAGCACATTTGGAAAGTGGTGAAATCATTGGACAAAGTCAGCATGGATTTACGAAAGGTAAATCATGTCTGACGAATCTTATAGAATTTTTCGAGGATGTAACTAGTAGCGTGGATAGGGGAGAACCAGTGGATGTGGTGTATCTGGACTTCCAGAAGGCTTTCGACAAGCTCCCACATAAGAAATTAGTATACAAACTTAAAGCACAAGGCATTGGGGGTTCAGTATTGATGTGGATAGAGAACTGGCTGGCAAACAGGAATCAAAGAGTAGGAGTAAACGGGTCCTTTTCACAATGGCAGGCAGTGACTAGTGGGGTACCCCAAGGCTCAGTACTGGGACCCCAGCTATTTACAATATATATTAATGATCTGGATGAGGGAATTGAAGGCAATATCTCCAAGTTTGCGGATGACACTAAGCTGGGGGGCAGTGTTAGCTGTGAGGAGGATGCTAGGAGACTGCAGGGTGACTTGGATAGGCTGGGTGAGTGGGCAAATGTTTGGCAGATGCAGTATAATGTGGATAAATGTGAGGTTATCCATTTTGGTGGCAAAAATAGGAAAGCAGACTATTATCTAAATGGTGGCCGATTGAGAAAGGGGGAGATGCAGCGAGACCTGGGTGTCATGGTACACCAGTCATTGAAGGTAGGCATGCAGGTGCAGCAGGCAGTAAAGAAAGCGAATGGTATGTTAGCTTTCATTGCAAAAGGATTTGAGTATAGGAGCAGAGAGGTTCTACTGCAGTTGTACAGGGTCTTGGTGAGACCACACCTGGAGTATTGCGTACAGTTTTGATCTCCAAATCTGAGGAAGGACATTATTGCCATAGAGGGAGTGCAGAGACGGTTCACCAGACTGATTCCTGGGATGTCAGGACTGTCTTATGAAGAAGAAGACTGGATAGACTTGGTTTATACTCTCTAGAATTTAGAAGATTGAGAGGGGATCTTATAGAAACTTACAAAATTCTTAAGGGTGTTGGAAAGTCTAGATGCAGGAAGATTTTTCTCGGTGGTGGAGAAGTCCAGGTCAAGGGGGCACAGGTTAAGGATAAAGGGGAAAATCCTTTAAAACCGAGATGAGAAGAACTTTTTTCACGCAGAGAGTGGTGAATCTCTGGAACTCTCTGCCACAGAGGGTAGTTGAGGCCAGTTCATTGGCTATATTTAAGAGGGAGTTAGATGTGGCCCTTGTGGCTAAGGGGATCAGGGGGTATGGAGAGAAGGCAGGTACGGGATACTGAGTTGGATGATCAGCCATGATCATATTGAATGGCGGTGCAGGCTCGAAGGTCCGAATGGCCTACTCCTGCACCTAATTTCTATGTTTCTATGTTTCTATGTTTTTTCTGGTTGCTCATTGCAGGAAGGATGTGTAGGGCTCAGAGCTGGTGTAGAAAAGGAGAAACAAGGAATTGCAGATGCTAGTTTATAAAAGAAGCCACAGAGTGCTGGAGTAGCTCAGTAGGTCAATCAGAATCTCAGGAGAACATGGGTAGATGATGGACCGAGGTTTACCAGAATGTTGCCTGGATCATGAGAATTTGGAACTCTCTTTCTCATCGGTTGCTATAAATATACATAGTCTTTGGATATTTTAAGGCAGAGATAGATTGTTGTTTGATAAGTTAGGTGATGAACTGTTACTGCAGGTAGACACAAGGCATTGTTCCAGACAATTAGTTTCTAGGTAATCCCTGCTGTGTAGGGTGGGGAGAAAGATGATAGGCACCTGCACAGTCTTGTGATTGTATTTTTAATGAGAAAATTTGTTAAAGCCAAGGCTTTGTCTGGGCAATTATCATAAGAACAAGATTTACCTGTGCTGATGATCCAATAGTCTAGCAGAATCAGTCTCCTTCTATTGTCAGTCACTTGTAAGAAGTTAATTTCACCCTGAGCCCAATTCATTAATAATTTTAATTCCAATCAAATTTCAGAACAGCCTCAAACTGACTTAAATCATAACTGTTTTCCATTTGAATTTCAAAATACAATCCCACTGTATCCTTTTGTGGGGAGACTCTAAATGCACTCAATTATTTTCAGTCTATTTTCTCTTATTGCAGGTTTCCTTACATTAAACTAACAGTGGCTAATGGGATGACTGAGACAACACCATGGTCTGAGACCTTGCTAAAGCTGTTCATGGGTTTAACCATCAGGAGGTGCATGGACTTTTCAGTGACACTGCATTTGCTCCTCTGGCAAGATTGCTGACCATCGCGAGGTGCTTTACCCAACCTATGCAGCTGAGATTGTCAAATGAACAGCATAGATCATTTTTTGACAATGTCACACATTGAAATGTTAACATTGAAAGTCAAGGAACCTAGGGTAGACACAAAATGCTGGAGTAACTCAGCGGGACAGGGAGCATCTCTGAAGAAAAGGAACAGGTGATGTTTCGGGTCAAGACAATGTCACACATTGAAGTCTGAGGAAGGGTCTTCACTCGAAACGACACCTATTCCTTTTCTCCAGAGATGATGCCTGATGCACTGAGTTACTCCAGCATTTTCTATCTATCTTTGGTGTAAACCCGTATCTGCAGTTCCTTCCTACGCAAGGACCCTGGGGTGTCTGTTTAATCATGATGTGATGAAAAAAAAATGCTTTGTAAGCCATTACTTTAACATGTTAAAACCAATTAAAATGGAGCACATAAAAACTGGTGCACTTGTGCTAGAAAATGAGATCAGCGCTGTAGCTACTGGCTGCTATACAGAGCATACTGGTGGGCCTTTTTTCTTGCTGCAGGTCTCCATTGGTCCATGTGTACTTCTAGAATAAGCTAATAAAGTCAGGGTCAATGAGGTCGACCTGTTCATTGGTGTGACATACCCACCTGTGTATTTGTCCAATAAAATCAGGTCTGTTTCGAAATTTGGTTTTGAGATACATCATGGAAACAGGCCCTTCAGCCCACCAAGGCCACACTTACCATAAATCATCATAAATTCACTCAAGTTCTATTTTATCCTACTTTCTCAGTCACTCCTGTCGGGACAATTTACAGAAGCCAATTAACCCAAAACCGCGCTTGTCTTTGGAATGTGGGAGGAACATGGAGGAAACGCACACGGTCACCGGGAGAACTTACAAACTCCGCACATGGGCAGCTGCGAAAGTCAGGATCGAACATGGATCTCTGGCTCTGTGAGGCAGCAGCTCTACCGCTGCGCCACTGTGCCACCCTTTGGTGGAATCTGACATTTATTTTTCAGAGCATTTGTTGCTGATATCAATATTTTTGCCTATTTTCGCCTCCATCACAGTGAGGAATGTGGAGGAGTCACTGTGGGGAACGTTCATGTTTAAATGTACTTTATGTATTCTGTTGATTTTTATTGGTATGACTGTATGGCAAATCAAATTCTTCGTACGTTGCAAAACATATTTGGCTAATAAAGTACGATTATGATTATGATAATTATTATTATATTTTCATGTTTGTTCATTCTAAACTTTGAATGAAAATGTGATACAATACACAACGCATCATTAAATAAATGAAGGTACACAAAAGTGCTGGAGAAATGAATAAGGTTTCAAAGCTTGAATTTGTTATTTTGTTATTGAACTAATGCTTGTGTCGAGAATAGTGAAAATAATTTTAAAATCAAGAAAAATGACTTCTTAAATTAAAGTGCCTGAAAGTGGTGAGGAACTTATTCACAATTTCAAATTATATGGTGAATGCTATGGTATACAACTGGGAACATTCTTCCCATGATTTTCCCACATTTTTTTTAAGGACATCTCTGGTTTGTTCATAGATGCTGCATAGTAAGATGGCCAAGGTTGGGCACTCAGGAAAGAACAGTTACTGGCAGAAGCTCACTTCATCTCAACAGCCACTAATCCACAGATGGCCACAGTGGCACGGTGGTAGAGCTGTTGCCTCACAGCATCAGAAACACGGGTTCAATCCTCACTACGGGTGCTATCTTTGTGGAGTTTGTACATTCTCCCTCTGACCGCGTGGGTTTTCTCTGAGTGCCCTGGTTTCCTTCCATATTCCAAAGACGTGCAGGTTTGTAGGTTAATTGGCTTCTGTTAATTGCCTCTAATGTGTAGGGAGTGCACGAGAAAGTGGGATAACATGGAATTAGTGTGATTGATGGTTATTGTGGACTCAGTGGGCCAAAGGGCTTGTTTCCATGCTGTAGCTTTATATTAAACTAAACTAAATCTTTTATTCTGTTTAGGGCTTAGGTTTATTATTGTCATGTGTGGAGAGGTACAGTGAAAAGTGTTCTTTTGCAATCAGATCAGATAATACTACACATAAATACAATCCTCAAACTTAAGTATAATAGGTAGAGCAAAGTGCAGAATATAGCTCTCAGCATTGTAGCACACCAGTTCCATAGACTAGATCTAATATCTACCGGCCGGTACTCTAACTTATGGAAGGACCGTTCAGATATGGGAATTCAAAGGATTGAGCCACCTTGGCATCAATACCACACAAACAGTGCCTCGTGAAATATCTTGCAGTTTGATTAATATGTTCTTGTAGAAAACCCGTAAGCAAAAATTGGCAACTAATTTTCCACAGCATTTGGCCTTGTAACTGAAAATATATGAATATGATACAAAACCTGAAAAATTATGGAGTGTAGCATTGAGCCATGGAATAAATCATGAAATGGAAGACATTGACTAAAATTAACCTTGACACCAATCTGGTTTCAGTTATAAACAATCCCCCCAAAAACAACAGCTAAAAAGTCATGAAAACACACAGTAATACTGTAGTAAATAGCCCCGTCCCTTTAAGAGCATCTTTGTCCACTCCAGATGGACGGGCTGATTGTGCTGCACATCTCTATCCTGAACAGAAGGGAAATTATGCTGGGATCATTAACATATATTAGCATATTAAATGGTATTTCTCCTACATAATATCACATGCTGCATGAATCAAACAGGCATCTGGCAATAGCTATGTCCACCCAGCCTTCATTAAGAACTTTTTCATCTGCGGGATAAGGCACCGATCGAAACATTTCAAACGTAAAGTTAATTTTGGTGAACGACTTACGTTTCAGTTTATGCTTAGACTGAGATATATTCTGGATTCACATTTTCTTCACTGTACAAGCTTTAGAGACATCCTCACTGATCCCCTATTATGATTTATTCCAGGGCTCACTGTTGCAAAATGCTACACTCCATAATTGTTCATCAGGTTTTGTATCATATTAATAATTTCTCACCTACAAGGCCAAATACTGTGGAAAATTGGTTGCGAATTCGTGCTTATGAGTTTTTTGTAAGAAGCATATTAATTGAACTGCAAGATATTTCACAAAGCACTGTTTGTGTCGTATTTAACAGTACATGAACCAAAAAGCATTTCATTTTTGAAATAGTTTCACCTTATTTTCAATCGTTTTTCCAAGATGTAAACTGGCTTTATCTTCACCCGCAACAAAATAATATGTAGAGGAAAACCTTGACCTAACGACACTGCCTTTGAAGCAAAGGGCTGCATTATTAGAGATACCTCATTTTTTCCCACAGAATTAGAAACAAATTGATCATTTTGGTGCTCATGCTCTTCTTGAAAAGTGCAAATGCTCTGCTTAACCCACAGGAATTAGAATAATTTACGAGCAAAAGCCGATGGCATCCAATTGCAAGTACGTGAAGTCTCAGCAATTTAGAATGAAAGAAAGCAGACTGAGGCTGCCCGGAATTATTTCTCTGCAAGATAGCCTCTTGAGGAATTTGAACCAAATTGTCCAAAAATGCTCTTAGGTTAACACTGCACAGGAATATGGCCTTGAACACGGAACAAAAAAGTGCTGTGAAAACATTTTTTTTTTATTTGCAGCTAAATTCAAAGCCACAGCACAGACATCGTACAAAAAAAAGATCAAGTAGTAACTGCGTGAAGTCAGAACGTTTTGAAATTTGTCCCTGTAGACCTGGGATGCAATTGATACAATTGATCCCCAAGTCACCCATTATTCAGCTCAATATTTTTTTCCACATTATGGATTGAACAGCCGATTCACTCTGTTGAAAGGAGAATATTTTTGGGTTAATTTCCTAAAAGAATGTCGAGCTCCACAGTAGATGACATTCTGATGAAAATACATAGACTTGGGATCAGAATTCTACTCTGAGAAGAGAGATGGAAATACTAAGAGTTTATTCCTGGTACTTTTAGAAGCTGTCCTGAGGTGAAACACCATGCCATGTGGCTGCTGTACAGATTGAATGATTAAGAAATTTTTAAAAAACATATGATATTCAAGACAATCATTTTCCCTCCTTGAATAACGTGGCCCCTTAAATTTGACTTCCTTGTTTATGTTATCCTTCCTCCAGCCAATGAGATTCATAAGATCATAAGACATAGGAACAGAATTACGACATTTGGCCCATTGAGTCTGCTCCGCCATTCGATCATGGCTGATCTATTTTTCCCTCTCAATCCCATTCTCCTGCCTTTGAACCCACAACCTTTTACGCTAAGGATTAAAGATTCACATTCAGCAACCGAGGTAAAAATATCATAGGGTTATTAGAGTAAATCTTATTTTTAAATGAATTTTCTTTGGGTATTTGCATTTATTAGTTGTTAAAATATAGGATACATGTGCTATGGGAGAGTCAAAAAACATCCAATTATATAATACTGAGCCTTTTTGTTTTCCAATAGGCATAGGGAGGTATAGTGCCTAACCCTGTCCCACTTAGGAAACCTAAACGGAAACCTCTGGAGACTTTGGGCCCCACCCAAGGTTTCCGTGCGGTTCCCGGAGGTTGCAGGTGGTTTCTGGAGGTTGCAGGTAGTGGAAGCAGGTAGGGGGACTGACAAAAACCTCCGGGAACCTCCGGGAACCGCACAGAAACCTTGGGTGGGGCGCAAAGTCTCCAGAGGTTTCCGTTCAGGTAACCTAAGTGGGACAGGGGCATTAAGGAAGAGTAGAATCGTTAGGCTATAATGGTCAGTGGGCTAGATTTGGATAGAATATTTAGAAAGAACTGATCAAGTGATAAACCACCAGGAATATGTTCAAACTGCTGTAAAATAGCACTGCCCCCTACATACTAACTCAGGAAACTGGGTGCAATAAGGCATTTTGCTGGAAAATTAAGCAGGGTTTAGTTTAGTTTATTGTCACGTGTACTGAGATACAGTGAAAAGATTTTGTTGAGAACTAACCAGTCAGTGGAAAGGCAATACATGATTACAATCGAGTCATCCACAGTGTACAGATACATGATAAAGGGAATAACTTGAATAATATTCAGTGCAAGATAATGTCCAATAAAGTCCACCAAAGGTAGTCCAAGAGTCGCCTACGAGGTAGATAGTAGCTCAGGTCTGCACTCCAGTTGTTGGTAGGATAGTTATTGCCGGATAAGCAGGATATTTCCGGCATTATCGTTCCATTTTACACCCACTGAATCGTACATGGGTGACTATATCGAACACCCATTGTGGCCGCAAAATTCATGGAGTTGACACAGTGTTCCCCTACCACAATACCCATTCCTGCTTGCTGCAGGAAAACTTGGATCATTTGACACTTTCATTACAAGCTTTCACAAAAAATTCTTGCTAAAATAATGCAAGCATAAGGTTTCAGCCCTCGGAAGTTTTCTGTCCTAAAATCCTCAACCTTGTCTTATCAGTGACAGGAGTGTTTCAATTGGCATTGAATTTGTGATAGTCAGATAATAGTCTCAGTGTGCAAGTTGAAGTGACTCATTGACACTGACAAGCAGAGATCGTGTTGGCTAAGTCACAGGAGAAAAAACTGTGACAAGAAAGCATTGAATTTTTTTTTCTCTAAATTCTTCCCAGTAGTAAACTGACATAATAATGGGGCCAACACTGGCTCAGTGGCAGCACACTTGCGCAAAGTTCATGAATCCAAGCCGCACTCTGGAGATTTACGCACACGACCGAGGCTGAAGCTTCAGAGCTGGCGCTGGCAAGTGTTATTAAAAGTCTCCTCTTACAGATACAATGTTAAATCAAAGTGATCTGGTCTCTCTGGTGGACAGTTCAAAACAGAACAAGCCAGCTCTCTCAGTATTTATCCCTCCGTCAACAGCAATTATTTCACGGAATTAGCCGTGCGTTTATTGGCAGCTACATTTGCCCCTCCACAGCCGAGACCACATTTCATGGGGGTTTCGTTGGCTGGAAGCCGCTTTGGGACATCATGAGGTCATGAAAGATATTGCAACAAGTACGATTGTGTTCTTTCTAATGAAGACGAAGCTTTGAAACTATAAAATATCACCTGTTCCTCCCACACATCCAAGACGTACAGCTTTGTAGGTTAGTTGGCTTTGGTAAAAATTGTAAATTGGCCCTAGTGTGTACAATAGTGTTAGGGCCTGTCCGACGGCGATTTTTTCGGTGACTGCCGGAGTCCTTGACTGACTTATCAGGGTCACTGAAAAATTTTGGACATTGCAAAATCCAGCGGCGACAAAAAAATGTTGCGACACCTGAGGAGACACCGTGTGTTAATATGTCATCATGCCGTGACTTTTTCCGTGACCTGATAGGTCAATCAATGATGCTGGCAGTCACCGAAAAATTCGCCAAGTGGGACAGGCCCTTTAGTGTCAGGGGCAATCGTTGGTCAGCGTGGACTCGGTGGGCCGTAGGGCCAGTTTCCACGCTGTACCAACTAAACCAACCTAAAACTAAACTTGACAAATCAGTTATGGAACTGTGTTAGAATGTGATAAAGTCAGTGATTGTTTCATTGCAAAGCAATTTACAACAGCTTTCAAAGTGAAGTAACCAAAATATAGACTGGTGACAGCTACATTTGAATGACAAAATATTGCGGTTTAAATTGTGGGCTGTGATGAACTCTCAGCCTTTGACCTTGACGGAACATTTTTGCAATGGTCAGGTGATTATTGATATGAAGGCATCCCTTTTGCTAATGCTTGCTGCTAACAGGTCACTTCAGAATGGAGTCCTGTTCATGGGTTCATAAGTTATAGGAGTAATATTTGGCCATTCCGCCCATCAAGTCTACTCCGCCATTCAATCATGGCTGGTCTATCATTTCTTCTCAAACCCATTCCCCTGTCTTCTCCTCATATCCTCTGACACCCTTACTAATTTAGAATCTGTGCCTTAAAAATATCCATTGACTTGGCCTCCACAGCCGTCTGCAGCAAAGAATTCCACAGATTGATCCCCCTCTGACTAAAGAAATTATTTCTAAACTTTCTAAAGGTACGTCTTTTTATTCCGAGGCTATGGCCTCTGGTCCTAGACTCTCCCACTAGTGGAAACATCTTCTCCACATCCATGTTGATCTTTGAACTGGCTGAGGAGCCAATTCCACAGGAAGAATTTCCACAGGCAGTGAACCATGATGCAAATTTTAATTCACTTTTTAATACACAAATGATTAAGGGAGAAGCAAAAATAGCATGAACTTTATAATTTAAAACATTTCTCATTTTTGTAATATTGACTTACAAGAGTTACAATGCAAACATAAAAAATTGTCTTAGAGACATACAATTTACTAAAGAGTCATTATGGCTATGTACATCGTTGACATACAAAAATCTGAGAAGGTACAGCCTGTAAATTGTTCTGAATCACTGATAGCTACTTGTGGACATTTGAGTTATAAGTTCATAAGGTCACAAGTGATAAAGCAGAATGAGGCTATTCGGCCCATTGTCTACTCCACCGTTGAATCATGACTGATCTATCACTCCATCCAAATCCCATTTTCCTGCCTTCTCCCCACAACCCTTACCCACTGAGATTCTGAAATGGTGTAACAATTGTGTTGGCCACTGGTAGTTCTGCCATAATTGCCACAACATAAATTTAACATCTCTTGATTGTAATTGGGAAGACAACTTGCCAAGCTTACACTATGAATGCCTATAACCCTTTTTGAAAATTAACTCTTTCGATATAAATTGATGACTGTCTTTGTGACAGAAATGAGACCTAATTTGAGAAAGGACATTCTTGCTATTAAGGGAATGCAGCGTAGGTTCACGAGGTTAATTTCCGGGATGGCGGGACTGTCATATGATGAAAGAATGGAACGACTGAGCTTGTATTCACTGGAATTTAGAAGGATGAGAGGTTATCTTATAGAAACATATAAAATTATTATGGGTTTGGACATGCTAGATGCAGGAAACATGTTCCGGATGTTGGGGGAGTCCAGAACCAGGAGCCACAGTTTAAGAATAAGGGGTAGGCCATTTAGAACTGAGATGAGGAAAAACTTTTTCACCTATGAATTTGTGGAATTCTCTGCCACAGAAGGCAGTGGAGGCCGATTCACTGGATGCATTCAAAAGGGAGTTAGATAGAGCTCTTAGTGCTAGCGGAATCAAGGGCTATGGGGAGAAGGCAGGAACGTGGAACTGATTGTGGATGATCACATTGAATGGCTAAATGGCTTGCTCCTACACCTATTTTTTATTTATCTATGTATCAATGCACCATATGTGCTTCTCCAATATATTAAATAGAGCTTCAAAAAAGCTTTTGGCATTCATGTGCTACAATCATGCTACAATTTGGGACTAGTGGTGTGGTTTTCCATGTCACAATAATGCAAACTGAAATATAAACCAGGAGTAAAATTGTCAAATCACATTACGTCAACTGTATTCTATGCTTTCTCTTTCTCAACATTTCCCCTGTATGAAATCTAATGTCACAGCCTTCTACATTAACTTGAACTTTGCTAGGATATTAAAAGCTAGGATGTTATGTCCTGTTCCCCCAGAATGTTCTGCCTCAGAGGGTTGTGGAGGCGGGTTCTCTGGAGAGAGAACTAGATAGGGCTTTTAAAAATAGCGGAGTCAGGGGATTAGGGGAGAAGGCAGGAACGGGGTACTGATTGGGGATGATCAGCCATGATCACATTGAATGGCGGTGCTGGCTCGAAGGGCCAAATGACCTACTCCTGTACCCATTGTCTATTGTCTATTGTCTAAATTCACACAATAGTATTCCCTGATATAGGAGATGGGAGATTACTTTGTACCCACCTGTCATGTTTTATAATCCTGATAGATCCACAAATCTATTTTATACTAGACCAAGTGCAGACCAGTTGGGTCTGTTCCCCCAACGTGCGGTTGTGTGAGGGGGTGGGAGGCGGCACGCAGCATCACACACAGTAAACTACCCCCCCCGCACTCACGCTAATTACCCCCTTGATATTATATTAATATTATTACTTTGCTCCTTTTACCCCATAACCGCCCTATCTACTGACGCATAGCCCCCAACTTGCAGTCACATCTAGAGAGGGAGGGGGGCGGGCAGGGGTAGAGAGTGAGGGCAGAGAGAGAAGGGGCAGAGACAGAGAGAGAGACAGAGACACAGAGAGAGGGGTAAGAGGGGTTGCATGGGGGGTGGAGGAGGAGGATAAGAGGGAGGGGTGGGTGAGGGGGGAAAGGTGGGGCAGAGGAGGGGAGGAGAAGAGAGAATGAGAGTGAATGGGGGATCAAGAGTGGGGGGCAAGTGCTGAGTGGGGGGGTGAGTTGGGGATCAGGTACAGGGGGAGGGAGGGGGAGGGTGGAGGGAAGAGGGTAGGGGGTTATAGGGGCAGGAAGGGCAGGTACAGAATGAGACCACACCTGGAGGGAGTGTACAGTTTGGGAGAGGAGGGAGTGGGAAGGAGGGGAGGATGAGAGGGTGAGGATTTTTAAGGGTTTGGACACGCTAGGAGGGGGGAAGGGAGGGGGGGAGGGGAGAGAGGGTGGAGAAGGGGTAGGGGGTAGGGGAAACACTTTTTCTCACAGGGAGTGGTGAGGAGGAATTGGTGCCTCAGGGGTTGAGGGGACGGAGGGGGGGGGGTCTAGATAAAAGCTTTTAAAAATAGCGGAGTCAGGGATTAGGGGGAAGGCAGGAACGGGGTACTGATTGGGGAGATCAGGAGATCACATTGAATGGCGGGGCTGGAGGGGGGAGAAGGACCTACTCCTGAGGGGGGAGTCTAGAGAGGGGAAGGAGGGGAGTTTTAGGGGAGGGGGGAGGGGAGAGACTTTGTACACACCTAGTCAGGAGAGGGGGAGGGGGGGGGAGGACCAAGTGCAGACCAGGAGATAGGGTGGAGGGGGGTGGAGGGGGTAGGGGGGTCCCCCCCCGTGGTGGAGGGGAGGGGTATTATTAGGGGAGGGGACCCCATAACCAACCCTATCTACTGAGGGGACCCCAACTTGGTCACATCTAGGGGGGGAGAAAAAGAGGTGGAGAGAGGCAGGAGGACCGAGAGGAGGGGAGAGAAGAGGCAGAGAGGAGGGGAGAGAGAGGAGAGATGGAGAGAGGGGAGAGGAGGGGGGGAAGGAGGGAGGGGGAGGGTGAAGGAGGGAGAGGGGGGGGGATAAGAGGGGGGGAGAGAGGGGGGAGAGGGGGGGAATAGAGGGAGTGAGGGAGAAGGAGGGGAGGGGGGGGGGAAGGAGGGGGGGGGGAGGGAGGGGAGACAGAGAGGGAGAGGGGAGAGAGGAAGGGAAGAGTGGGAGGGAAGAAGAGGGGGGGACAGAGAGGGAGAGAGAAGAGGGGGGGAGGGGGAGAGGGGGAGAGGGTGGGGGGAGGGGGGGGAGGAGAGGAGGGGGGGGGAGGAGAGGGGAGAGGGAGGGAGGAGAGAGGAGAAGAGGTGAGCGAATAGATTCAAAAAGGAGCTTCTGGGTGGAGAGGAGCATGGGAGGGGAGGAGGGGAGGGAGGGGAGAGGAAGGGAGGGGCTGTGACGAGGAGAGGGGAGGAGAGGAGAGGGGGGGAGGGGGGAGGAGGGGAGAGGGGAGGAGGGGGGGGGAGAGGGGGGAGAGAGGGGTGAGAGAGAGGGGGGAGGAGGGGGGGGGGGGGGAGGAGGAGACGGGAGGGGGGGGGAGGAGAGGGGGGGGGGGGGGGGAGAGGAGGGGGGGAGAGGAGAGAAAGGGGGGGGGGGACCTAAAAAAGGGGGGGGGGAACTAAAAACATTTTAGAACCAAAAAGACACATTCTGCAAGCATTGTAGAACCAAAAGAGACACTTTTTGCAAACATTTTAGAACCATTAAACATTTTTTGCAAACATTTTAGAACCAATAGACACATTCTGCAAGCGTTTTAGAACCACCAAGGACACTTACATTTGAGTAGACATGTGTTCAGTGTTATTCACAGCTCAGAGAAACGTGACCCTCTGCCTTCCACCAGCTTGCAGACACTGATTGAGGCGCACGACTTCCTGGTTTTATAGTCCCACCCTCCTGCCGCCAGCGGGGGCAGCAGAGAGAATGGGAAATTTTGTAAAATCATTAATACCTCTGTCATTTTTCATCGACGGGAAAAATCCTCAGCACACATATATGGCGGAGGGGGGCTCTGAGCAAGGTGGCTAAAAATGACAGCCGTATGTGGCGGCGTTCTCTCGGAAATCGCAGCACAGATGGCCAAAACCGGTCAAGAACAGACTTTTAGTAATATAGATATACTGTATATAAGGTATGTACACAAAGTATGCTTAGCAACATTTATTAGAGTTTCAGAAAATCGTGGAGTTTAAATAATAGTGTTTTCTAGCCATGTTGCGTAGGTGTAAATTTCATTTCATGGAGTCCCCTCCATTTCTTCCTAACTTTAATATTGTTTTAAACAACATCAAGGCTGTCTGACAGCACTGTTGACAGCGAAAGTAAGATGAGCTCCAGGAGGTGGGGTCAGCTTATTTTACATCCGCCAATGCAAGTACTTCCCACACACACCCTGCTGTTCATAATGTGACAAAGTACAAAATTCTAAAACAATACACACTTTAACTCCTCTTCAGCGATTGAGGCAATTCTCCTTCCTCACTGCACACCCACGTAAGGAGGCAGAATATTCAGCTCCGTTAACATTGACATTGGTAGTCATCATGCAGCATTACATACACTACACAACTTAATACCAGTTTCAATCCCTTCATTAACACACCACTAATCCTGTCCTTTGAACCATCCTAGGTTTTGAATACTTCTGGCAATTTGTCATTCCGCAAACAACGGGCCTGTCAGCTGGCACAGGGATTAAGGTTCTGGTTGTGATCTGGCTTTGACCCATATCTCATGGACATCTCATGGACATCCCACAGGGACTTCCCGGAGCGCGAATACTGGCCCTAGTGGAGCCTAACATTTTTCCCCATGCTGATATCAAACTGCCTTGACACAATTATTGTCCCACAACTATGACTCTTTGTTGAAGAACATCAATGGATGGTTTGTCTTCCAGGATTAGACATTTTCTGGCAGGGAAGTGCATGATGTATTGAGTACAGTTTTCTTTGATGAAATTAAAGTGACATTTTACCTTTCTTTGATAGACCTAAAACAAATCACAATTGCCTTATCTTACATACACACATTTCTTTTGTGTCAATTTACATTGTGAAAAATTCCAGTCTATTCTAAGTTTCCAAGTGCAGTACAGGGTGAAGAAAAAAAAACGTGGATGATTTCAGCGATATTTATCATAGATTAAATGTGCTAAAATTACTTTGACTGTTATGTCAAACTGAAGTAAACAAGATTTAATTCTTCACGCATTTAAAATTTATAGCTCTTGGAACAAACAAAAGAAAACCTTGAATGAGCATATGAGAAGATAAAAGATACAATATTCTTTAAGGATATATTCTACAGATTTTATACATCTGTAGCTGAATACAAATGTTACGTATTCAGAATATTTTTGGTCAATCTATGATAATATTGAACAAAACGGTTTGCTGGGTTGATACGTGGTGTGAACATTTCAGTTATGCAATTAGGTGCTATTTCTGCGAGCATTGAGTGAATAATCAACCATATAATCAGTACAATATATTACTATTTATTCATGGCAAGATATGTTGCCAATGTATAAATTGAGGTAAATTTCATCATATGGAAAATAGTGAATTGACACTTTGTACATATTTAGAAGTTCTGTACATAAGCTGATAGTTCTATAATTTATTCACTAAATTATATTATTTTAGTTAACTTGTCTGACTGTAGATGCAAACAAAAATCATGGTTTTAGAAACCCCAAAATAAAACAGAATGCTTAAATAGTCAATTGATCAGACAGCATCAATGGAGAGAGAATCAGAGTGAACACTTCAGATTGGAAACTTTTGATCAGAATACGTGGAATAATGGCTTTTCTACAAGCAGCAGCTCAAAGTACCAGAAGATTTAAAATGTGTAAGAAGTCATTACATGCTTTCTTCATTTTAATAATGCTGTTTGGTAATATAAAAGCGTTTAATATAAAAGTTGTTATGTGCTCCGAGTACAATGCTACAAAATAATTTTAAATCTTTGATGTCAAGCAGAATGCTTAGGCAACGTTAATTTTGTTGCAGTTAAGTAGCTTTGAATGACAAACTATGTACCAGGGATCTGAAAAATATGAAGGTTGTTATTTCACAGACTTCATGTCTCCTAGGAGCTGAAAAATGTTCAAGCTCAGTGAACATAATACGTTTCTATGCTGCTCGTTTGAATGTCTGTGATTCTTTACGAATTACTGGTATAAGATTTGCAAGGTAGAGATGCACTTGGAGAGAGAGGAGAAGCATGCTTTGCAATTGCTGCCTACTGGCAGGTAATTCAGTTTGCTCTTTAAGTCATTAAATATTTCAGTGAATGTATGAGGGAATGTGGCATGTGGTCGACCTCCTTCCTTAGCCATTGAATGAAGCTCCCACGGACAGAATGTAAATGCTCCTCTCAACAGAAGCCAGATGTTTCCTGTACCTGCGGTGTCCACAGCAGAAACACAAGCCTTCCAGTGTGGGACGCTGAGTCCCAAGTACAACCGTCTGTTCACTATTTATCCTCGCATCAGCTCGTGAAAAGACCCACTAACAGCACTGAGACCTGGGGAGCTGCAGCAAGAGAAGGGGCTGGCTGCACAACTCACTTCTTAAAATCATTTATTCTTTTGGCTGCAGCTCCCCAATGTGATCTGTGGTCACGATCAAACAGGTGGCAGCAGAGAACTGTAGTACTGCTGCTCAAAAAATGAAAAACGCTGAAAAGCTGCCTGTGCCAGTGCCTTCCCCACACATTGCCTGGTCAGTTTGTGTGTGTGTGTGTGTGAAGTATAACTGCTCTCATAGGGCAATTTACCACCGTTCTTTTAGTTTAATATTAACAAGGTGTATCATCAAACATTAATCTGACATCAATAACACTTTACCCTGGGATTATATATACTTATGGGGACCCATTATTGTGACAAATGACATTTCTGTAACAACTCAGATGATGTTGGCACCAAGTGACACTTCTCACTAAAGCTTGAATCACAAGATTGAGTGTGACGTGAATGACTGATGAGGTGAAGGGAAGCAAGAGTTAATGAGAGGAGCTCAGAGTTAAGGGCCTGTCCCACTGTACGAGGTCATTCAAGAGTTCTCCAGAGTTTTCCCCTGATTCGAACTCGGAGAATGTCCGTAGTGGGTCTGTCGGAATTCGGGGATGTCTCGTGGCGACTCGTACGCGTAACGGTAGGCACTTGGGAAATCAGGTCAGCTCGTGACATTTTTGCAACACTGTGAAAAATGTCCAGGCGTAAACAAATACTCGTGCTGAAAAAAATTGTTACTTTTTACTCGTACAAGCTGCTACGAGATCCATGAACTCCTACCCACCCGCTGCGGACATTCTCCGAGTTTGAATCAGGGGAAAACTCGGGTGAACTCTTGAATTACCTCGTACAGTGGGACAGGCCCTTGAGTAGTGAGGTCAGACCGAGTTTGAAGACCTGGGCTTTTTTTGACTTTCTCTCCTGCCTCTATGATGTTTAGAATAGCAAGTCTGACGCAATCTCCATAGTATTCTTTTTGTTCTCTTTTGCCTATAAAACTGATTTGCAACTAATCACCCAAGTGAGCCCTTTTCTGTTCTACCAGTCAGAACCTCGAACTGTTCCCTTGTAACAGAGGAGCTAGGAATTTTAATTTTGGTCCCACTATCCCACTTGAATCTGTTCTCCTCCAGAAGGAGCCCAGACACAGAAGAAATCAATGGCGAATGTTAACATTTCAACATGGAAAATTACTTTGCAGATGGAGTCGGAAAAATATTTTGGAACGTTTTAGTTGATTAGGTAGATTGCCATGGTGATTGGCGATGGAGTGAGCCTTGGTCAGTGTGAACTGCAATTTTCCTGCATGGTGGTGTTCAGTAAGATGAAGGGCCGGATAAATAAGAAGCAATTGTTTCAGCAGCACAGGTACAAAATAATTGGCTTGTGCAGCAAAAGGTGCTCGGGATAATTTTTTTACTGAGTGTGTTGTCATGATCTGAAATGCTAATTTTGAGCGGGTGGAAGAAGCAGATGCAGTTGTAGCATTCAAAAGGGAATTGAATACATAATTGCAAAGAAAAACATTGGAAGAATAAAGGAAAGGGATCAATAGTGTAAATCTATTAAATTGTTAAGATGGCTAATCTGGGTTTGTTCTGTGCTGTAAGATTGTATGATTGCACCGCAGGGTATTTCTGCAAAAAGGTCAAATGCTCTGCATTGAACCACTGTCACTCTCTCAGTAGGTGTAAAGATGTTTAGGATTTCTGCAATATAGTGCATGATTGCAGAAGTGGCACAGTGGTAGAATTGCTGCCTTACGGTGCCAGAGACCCAGGTTCGATCCTGACTCCGGGTGCTGTCTGCACGGAGTCTGCATGTTCTCCCTGTGACCACGAGGGTTTTCTCCGGGATCTCCGGTTTCCTCCCACACTCCAAAGGCATGCAGGTTAATTGGCTTCTGTAAATTGTCCTTAAGGTTAGGATAGAACTAGTGTTTGGGTGATTTGTGGTTGGTGTGGACTCAGTGGGCCATGCTGTATCTCCAAACTAAAAGTCTTAAGCCTATCTTGGGGCAGTACAGTGGTTGAGTTGGTGAAGCTACAGTCTCACAGCTCGTGACCCTAGTGCAAGCCTGAACTCCGGTGCTGTTTCTGTGGAGTTTGCACATTCTCCTTGGGGCAGTGTGTGTTTCCCCACAAGTATTTGGTTTCCTCCCACATCTCAAAGATACGTGGGTTGATCAGTTAATTGGTTACTCTAAAGTTCCTATAATATATATCTGAATATAGAATTTGGAGGAAGTAGATTGGGATGAGGGGAGAATAAAATGGGTTAGGCTAGGATTTTTGTGTTTGAAGGTCAATGTGGCCTTCGTGGGTTAAAGCAGTGGTTCCCAACGTTTTCTAGCTCATGGCTCCCTTGGGATCTTTTAATTTTTCTGTGCCCCCTCCCTAACATTATTAGCGGGAAAAAGTACTTCAATATTATAATACCTTCCATAAAAATATCAGTGTCTATTAATTGCACATATATTCTCTTTTATTCTATTCCACAAACATCAAAATTATTTAAACTACATAGATTTAAATTTATTATAACTGAAATATAGGAGGCAACAGGGTGGTAGCTCTATGGCCCCCTTCATTGAACCTGGGGCCCCCTAAATCTCAAAATTGTTCTGTGGCCCCCCTGAAATTTGCCATATGGCCCCAGGTTGGGAATCACTGGGATAAAGAACGTCTTTGTGTTCTGTATCTGTCTATGACTATTGCAAGATGCACTAGTCCAGTGCCCAATTAGTTTAAAATTGGGTGCCTTTTCGGCAGTACTGACTCAATGGGCTGAAGGGCCAGTTTCAGTGCTATATCTCTCTATGTTTTATTTAGTTTTAGTTTAGATATACAGCCTGGAAACAGGCCCTTTAGGCCCACCAAGTCTGCTCTGACCTGCATTCCCCATTCTCTAGCACTATCCTAATAATAATAATAATAAAATAAATTTTATTTACGGGCGCCTTTCAAGAGTCTCAAGGACACCTTACAAAATTTAGCAAATAGAGTAAAAACATGTAAGCGGAATGAAATAAATAGTAAAGACATCACCAGTACACAAATTAAAGACAGAATTCAATCCAAAGACAAAAATCAAAAACACAATATGAAGAGAGAGCAGCGGCAGCTAAAGCGCGCCAGCGTACACTCTCCCTTCCGGCAGCCATCTTGGACACAGAATAAAATAATCATTTACACACAAAAAAACATCCCCCCACAATGGTTACCACTGTGGGGGAAGGCACAATGTCCAGTCCCCATCCCCAGTTCTCCCATAGTCAGGCCTATTGAGGCCTCCACAGTTGCCTCTACGGAGGCCCGATGTTCCTGGCCGTTCTCGCCGGGTGGTGTTGCTCCGGCGTCGGGAGAGTCCTCACAGCGGCTGGGACGGCTGGAACGGCCGATTCCCTACCGGAGTCCGTGGCATTCCGAAGCCGACAGGGCCGCGTCGGTTGGTGCTCCGAGGCTCCCGATGTTAAAGTCGGCGCCACCGCCCGCGGCTGGCCGCTCCACAGTCCCGCAGCTCGACGGTGTTGATCACGGCGGTCTCAGCATACCGGAGCTCCAGCGCGGTGACCCAGTGCGGCGACCCAGGCAAGGCATCGCCCACTCCGCTCCGCGATAGTGCTCCAGCGCTGTGCCGCCACCGAAGCTGAAGGTGCTAGGGGGTCCCCGCCAGGAAAACGCCGCTCCACTCCCGCTGGAAGGCCGCAAGGACGGGTCGGCGGTGCAGCCCGGGGAAAAAGCTGCCTCACCGACCAGGTAGAAAATAGTTTCCCCCTTCCCCCCCCACATAAAAAAGTCAAATTCCCCAACAAACATGGGACAAAATTCACTAAAAACGAATTAAAAAAGTTAATTGAACGGACAGCTGCTGGTTAGCAGCCGTTCCCCAGGATGGCTCCTCCTCCAGACACTAGAGACAATTTACAATTTTTGCCGAAGCCAATTAACTTCCAGACCTGTACGAATTTGCAGTGAGGGAGGAAACCGGAGCACACAGGGAAAACCCATGCAGTCACGGGTAGAACGTACAAACTCCCTACAGCCAGCACCCGTAGTCAGGATCGAACTGGGGTCTCTGGCACTGTTGAGCTGCAACACTACCGCTGTACCACCATGCCCATCACGGCTGATTGGGCAACTCTACCGCTGCACTACCGTGGCCACCACGGCCCACAAACTATGATGCTGAGACATTTCTGATCACCACTGTCAAGATGACAATGTCTGACAAGGAACCTCCCATGCAGTTGAGCAGCAGAAAACATTTTGACATTTGTGCTTGGAAAGTACTTTTCATTCATTTAAAGGATGAGTTACGGCTGTACGGTGGGAGAACATTTTAGGTAATTTTACATGTTTGCATTTGTTTGGATTAATTTAAACATATTTAAATGTTTTTTAAATATTTTAGTTTCAATTTAAATATTTCAATATTTTAAAAACTTATCAAAGTCTGTTTTGGAATATCTGGAAGTGACATTGTATTCACCAGTATTCAAGTATTTTGCCAGTTAATCTGCTTCATCTGATCTCAAGGCATTCTAGTGGGATTTACAACTAAAGGTCCAATGGGTCTTGCCAATCTGTCTGAACTTGGCATCAATGAGGAAGCTCACACCTACGGTGGGTTTAGATTGTGGATGAGTGTCAAAAAACTGTTGTAATCTTGGGCAAGAGTTGTGAGAAAGTGTAATTTATTAATTATTAATTATTAATTTATTAATTAAAAAAAACCCATTGTATTGCATGATTGTCATGAGAAAATAATAGTTTTATGATCCACTCATTGAGTTATCATAGATAGTGATGCAGTGTGGGATCCGGCCCCGGCCCAACTTGCCCACACTGGCCAACTACACTAATCCCACCTGCATGTGTATGGTCTATATCCCTCCAAACCTGTCCTATCCATAAATGTTCCATTGCCGTCAAGTCACTTTTTGAACTACCTTCGGTGAAACTAGAGAAACAGCTGAAGAATTTGTTCAGTATGAACATCACACCCCCCAAAGTATGGTTGGAATACAATGAAAAGATACCTGTCACTTTAGTCCAATTGACCCCATCCTCATATGCAGTATGAATTCATCCCGGGGGCAGCCCGTTTGGGACAGGCTGGCTTGCCAGATTTCTGGAGGTGCAGTGAGCCAGCTGGAGTTTCCAGTCTTACTTCTTTACAAAGAATGATTGTTGCAAAGCACGGTGCAGCATGTGGAATTATTTGGCACAAACTGTTGTCAGAGTAGACTTTATTAAATGCATATGGGAGCTAAAATAAAATGTTAGATTTCTAGGTGACTCATCTTGACAGAAGCAGTAACATAGGCTTTAGCCAGTTTTCAAGCTGCAGTTTTCGCTGAAACATTATTATCAAATCATAAAATTGATGGAGGCCATTCAGTTCATCAAGCCCATACTGGTTCTCTGCAAGTGCAGCCTCGTTAGTCTGACAGGTGACAAAACGTTAAAGGGATTATTTCACCAAGGATATTTCAAGGTATTCAAGGCTAGTCCAAAACAAAGGGTCACTGTCTAAGAATAAGGGGTAGACCATTCAGGACTGAGATGAGGAAAAAAAAATTCTCCCAGAGAGTTGTGAATCTATGGAATTATCTGCCGCAGAGGGCAGTGGAGGCCAATTCACTGGATGTTTTCAAGACATAGATTTAGCTCGAGGCTACCGGAATCAAGGGATATGGGGAAAAAGCAGGAACGGGGTACTGATTTTACATGATCATATTGAATGACGGTGCTGGCTCAAAGGGCCAAATGGCCCACACCTGCACCTATTGTCTATTTTTCTATGTTTTAATAAGTGCTATATTCCTGTGTTTATGTTCGAGATTCCTTTCCCTGTCAAATACTGGCTATGAAATATCAGTCGGACCATTTGTACTTGCAGCCATTCACCTGATTTATTACACTCTTTCAGGAAGTATGTGTAGCTGGATAAAATAGGATTTCCTCTCACTACATTTGAGAAAGCAGGTTTTGGTGTCTTGTTTAGAATTCTAAACCCCGACCCTCACATCCACTTTGCTCATAAATCCAGCCTTTGTGGGCTCGTCCTCTTAACAAAGGGTCAGATAAGGAGACACCAGTTTTTTTTCTCCAAGACTCTTTATTATTAGCCCAGTTATGGTTTAAGGAATCTATAATAGCATATCATTGGATCCTGATCCCCTTAATAAAAGTTCCCTCAGATCATCAGTCCCCAACGTTGCAAATTCCAAAAATGCTTGTCAGTGCATCTTGTCAGCATCTATAGTTTTGTGTCCTTT
Source organism: Leucoraja erinaceus (assembly GCF_028641065.1). Taxonomy (NCBI): domain Eukaryota; kingdom Metazoa; phylum Chordata; class Chondrichthyes; order Rajiformes; family Rajidae; genus Leucoraja; species Leucoraja erinaceus. The sequence goes on along the minus strand of NC_073391.1, from coordinate 21,696,432 downwards.
TGCTTCATTGCTTTCAAACAAGCCTTAGTGTGAAGAAGGGTCTTGACCCAAAACGTCACCCATTCCTTCTCTCCAGAAATGCTGCCTGTCCCGCTGAGTTACTCCAGCACTTTGTGTATATCGCTGATCATACAGAACTGCAAATCTATTTCTTTATGTTGCATCACAGCCAGTTTCAGGTTTGCTGCAGAGTGAGCAGAGGGCTGTACATTTAGAGGGGGTGAGGGTCTCGACCTGAAACGTCACCCATTCCTTCTCTCCAGAGATGTTGCCTGTCCCGCTGAATTACTCCAGCTTTTTGTGTCTATCTTCCTTTATGTTGCATGATCAGGTAGCTTTACATAGTAGACTGCAGTGGTTAGCTTATAGGGCCTGTCCCACTTGGGCGTCATATGCGCGACATTTAAACGACATCATTTACGCGTTACGATGTTACGCGCATGGTGCGCATTACGCGTGCATGTTGCGTGGTGACGTAGGCAGTGACGCGCGGTCGCCTGCGGCACCCCAGGATTTTGGGATGTACAAAATCTTTGCACGCCATCTGCGTGACGCGCAAAGAACGCCCAAGTGGGACAGGCCCTTAAGTGTTGTGAATTAATTCCAGTTCTCATCCAGGTGCCTACCAACTCTCCTGATCGCTTTACTACACAGAAGGTGGATGGTCTGTCTGAGGAAATGGCTCCATTCATTCTTAGAACCTTGCAAAGTTAATCAATGAAAACACGTCACCCATCACACACCACATTCTTCCTGCACTCGAAGTTTGTTCAGTTATATCTTATCTTATACCCATGACAACACAGAAGGAGTGTCTTTGTCCTTTTGGCCTCATGCCAGTCCGATGGAAGCAATCTCATTAGTTTCATTTCCTCTGTCCTTATTACTATGTACAACTACAACGTCTCCTCTTTCACACATGCCCATCAATGATGTCATTAGCTTACACCACAGGTAATTTATAGTACGGTACCCTAGTCATAGAGTGAATTTAAAATGGACCTAGAGGATGGTGGATCTGTGGAATTCATTGCCACGGAAAGCAGGGAAAACCAGGTCAATGGGTATTTTGAAGTAGAGATGTATTGGTTCTTGATTAGTAAGGGTGTCAATGGTTATGGGGAGAATGCTGGAGAATGGGGTTAAGAGGGGGAAATTGGTCAGCCGTGATTTAATGGTGGAGCAGACTCAAGGAGCAGAATGGCCTAATTCTGCTCCTGTGTCTTATGGTCTCATAATGCACACATCTTTAGGACGGAAGGAAACTGGAGCACCTGAAAAAAACAAGGAAGTCACAGAAAGACCATGCAAATGCACACTCAACATAGCACTCGGGGCAGCCGAGGTTAGGATCAAACCCAGGTCATGGAGATGTAAGTCAGCAGCTCTAACTAGTGTGCCACTGTGAATCTGCAAACCCGAAGAAATCATGAACATTATTTCTTGGGAAGCCGCCAGCTCTGGGCTTGCCTGGTTCATCCACTGATTTAGTAATGTGGTATTTCATTGCCAAGATATACACCTTGTTGCTCTCCAACCTCAACGTTTTCTCTTTTTTCTTAATCACAGATGTTCACGAAAGGGATCACTTTTCAGAAGCAGATTGGAATGAGGTGCCATGAGATCATTTTACCTTTAATGCTAATAAATGGACGTTCACTAAGTGAGCATAAGAATTGTGAAAATAATATAAAATGTTCAGAGGTTTCTTCATTATAATAGTAATTCTCTTTCCTTGTTACTGAAATATCAAATGAAAATTGGTTATCAAACCCTGATCTTGCACAGTAATTCATTGCAACTTTGGATTATGTATTTTCTTTTGGAATTATAAATTACAATTTATTGTATACAACGGGAACATTGGGAATCTTTCCTTCAGCTGTTCCTGATGTATTTCCTTATCGAATCAATGAATAATGATGCACGAGTTTCATTAAAAAAACATTTTGAATAGATAGCCTCAGTTATATTGGATGTAATTTTTACAGTTCAATCCATAGTAGAAAGAATATTCAGAAAGATAAACTTTCAATTGTGCCCAGTGTTTATAACTGTTTCCATTCAGCTAATTTTGACAGCTGTTGCTGAGTCTATCGGTAACGCTCTTTAACATGTAATTTTTAGACGTATTAAGGGGCCATCCCACAATATGCATGGAATATCTGAGCAACTCTCTGTGTGCTGCGATCCAATGACACCTCAGGGAAGTTTACGTTAAAAGTAATTGCTGATGCTCTTCTTGAAATAGCAACATTTTCATTTGCATATTTTACTGACAAATATCAATGATTAAACTCTCTTCTCCTCCTAAGTGAGTCTTGCCACTAAAGTATCCCCATTGCTATTGTTGGTTCTATGGTTACTATTGAGAAGGGGGGGGGGGGGGGGGGGGGAGGTGTAGAAGAGATGGGGGGGGGGGGGGGGCAGAGAGAGCGAAATAGAGAGACAGAGTAAGAGAAAGAGGAGAGAGAGAGAGAGAGTGGGGAGGAGAAAGTGGAGAGGAGAGAGTGTGCAGAGGAGGGGAGAGTGTGTATAGATGGGGGGGAGAGGGGAGGGGTGTAGCGGAGGGGAGAGGGGAGTGTGTAGCAGAGGGGAGAGGGGGGAGAGTGTGAAAGGGGGGAGAGGGGAGAGGGGGAGAGAAGGGGGGGAGAGGGGGGGAGAGGGGGGATCGAGGGGGAGAGAATATGTAGAGGGGAGAGGGGGGGGAGAGGAGGAAAGGGGGGAGAGGGGGAGAGATATTGAACAGAAACCTGCCTTTCAGCCTACTCAGTCTGTGCTGGCCATCAACCACCTGTTTACACTAATCCTGCATTAATCCCATTTCGTTTTATTTCCCCCACATTCCCATCGACTTCCTTCAGAATGCACCACTCACCTACACACGCAATCAACCTGCCAACGTGCATGCTTTTGGGAATGTGTCCATTCACAAACGCAGTGAGCCCGTTCTTTGTGTACATTAACCAGGGAATTATAATTGCCAATTGACAAGATAATGATGGGAGGGAGAGGGGACCAGTCTGCAAAAATGTAGCTTGATCAAAGTAGGACTGAGAATGGCTAGAGAGAAGGAAATTGGTGACACAAGAGATGAAAGAATGGCAGTGAAGGGAGGATAGAGAAGCCAATGGGGGTGAAATTTAAAATGTAAGGGGTATAATGAAATGACCAAGAGATAATGAGAGAATTGGAATTATGAGGTCATAAGATCATAAAGAATAGTAGAATTAGGCCAGTCGTCCCATCAAGTCTACTCCCCCATTTAATCATGGCTGATCTATCTCTTCCTCCTAACCCCATTCTCCTGCCTCCTCCCTATAACCTCTGACACCCTACTAATCAAAAATCTATCTATCTCTGCCTTCAAAATATCGACTGACTCGGCCTCCACAGCCTTCCATGGCAAAGAATTCCACAGATTCACCACCCTCTGACTAAATAAATTCCTCCTCATCTCCTTCCTAAAAGACCATCCTTTATTCTGAAAATGATGGGCTGGGATTGTGGATGATTTGAATTGTCAGTTCGTCAATGGGGCGATGAATAATTTTAGTATTATGCAGAAATCTGAACATACATGTGATGCCGGGTGGGTCTGATTTGTGAAGGTGAAATTTGAATAGAAGTACATGCAGGGCGATTTGGAGTCAAAGATGTCTGCTAAGGATTGAATATTTTACATTCAGAAAACATTCTCTTTCTTCCTGTGTAAATAAGAGCCATTTCCATTTACCATCCATTTTTACTTCTTTCTTTTCATCTCTGTACATTTGTGGCCTGCCAGAATGCCAGAGCCACATTAACAACAAATGATGCAACCGTAGTCCCTTATTCCAGCAGCCACGTGTGTTTATTCTATCAAATAAATTCCCTTGGTCAATCCCAATGGATCTTATGGTCTATGTGAATCTATATGGATCTTATAGAAACATATAAAATTCTTAAGGGATTGGACAGGCGAGATGCAGGAAAAATGTTCCCGATGTTGGTGGGAGTCCAGAACCAGGGATCACACTTTAAGACTAAGGGGCAGGCCATTTAGCACTGAGATGAGGAAAAACATTTTCACCCAGAGAGTTGTTAATCTGTGGAATTCTCTACCACAGAAGGCAGTGGAGACCAATTCACTGGATGTTTTCAAGAGAGAGTTAGATTTAGCTCATTGGACTAAAGGAATCAAGGGATATGGGGAAAAGTAGTAACGGAGTACTGATTTTGGATGATCAGCCATGGTCATTTTGAATGGCGGTGCTGGCATGAAGGGCCGAATGGCCTACTCCTGCACCTAAATTATTTTCCATTCCAGACTAACTTATTTTTGTCCCAGTGTTGAGGAAGGGTCCCTTATTTGATGTATTAAATGTTTCTCTTTCCACAAATGCATCCTGACCTGCTTAGTTTTTCAAACATTTTACATTTCATAGTTTTTCCTTATCCTACAGTCCATCATGCAGGTCCTATCACCTTCCTGCCAACAACACATTAAACAGACCCTAAAGATTAGCATGCTGATAATTGTCCCCATTATGTTATTTTACCTCATCCGATTACAGACTATTATAAACTTTGTTTAGTTTAGTTTATTGTTTAGTTCACTGTCAAGTGTACAGAGGTACAGTGAAAAGCTTTTTATTGCGTGCTAACCAGTCAGCGGAAAGACTATATATGATTACAATCGCGCCGTCCACAATGTACAGATATATCCCTGATTACAATCCCTCCTCCCATCTTCGCTTCTTCCAAAATATTACTTGTATTTTCCTACTTCTGACAAGGGTTGGCAAATCTATAACTTTGCCTGTTTCTTTATGCACCGATGCTGCCTGAACTGCTGTATTTTTCTAGTATTTTTCCTGTCAGGCCAGGCCAGGCCGATCTCTGCAAGACCGACCCAGTGCCTCCACGAAGGCAATGGGCCTCTAGGGCCAAGATAAGACTTTATATTTATAAGAACTTGAAATTGAAGGCTACTTGAAGCAGATCGACATTTTGTGTATGGCCTCCATGATGAGCTACTACAATTGTTGCACTGTCTTGTTCTAATGATTTAGATTTTAGATTTCAGAGACACAGCACGGGAACAAGTCCTTCAGCCCACCGAGTCTCTGCAGACCATCGATCACCCTATCCACTAGCATCATCATACAAGTTAGGGACAATCTACAATAGCCAACTAACTTTCTGTTAATCCTGTACATCTTTGGAGTGTGGGAGGCAGGGCCGGATTTACGTATAAGCTTCACAAGCTTAACCTTAGGGTCTCGAGATTTAGGGGGGCCTCGGCAGGGCCAGATTTACCTATAGGCTTCATAGGCTGCAGCCTAGGGCCTCAAAATCTAGGGGGCCTCCGGCCAAGGTATTATTTTCCCAGAGTAAAAAAAAATCCCGAGAAAAAAAAAGAATTGGAGCGCTATCAGCGTTTCCACTTTGACGGAAATTACACGAAATTCTGGTTCCAGCCCGCTGGAAGTTTTAGGGAAAAAAATTGCGACCTGCACAGTTGGGGGAAGCCGGTTACGTAGTAGCGACGTAAAATGACGCTGTCTCTCCGTGCGTGCGCAGTGGGCCCGGGCGGGTTCAGATCTCCATTTTCACTCCACACAATCACCTCAATGCCTTGTGTCTACTCCAGGTAAGTGGTAAAATATTGCATTGCGGGAGCGCCCGTTTCTCCGGGCCGGGGGGGAGGGGGGAGAGAGAGAGGGGGGGGGAGAGGGAGAGAGAGAGAGAGGAATGGGGGAGGGGGGAGAGAGAGATGGGGAGGGAGAGAGAGGTGGAGGGAGAGGGAGGGGAAGGAGGAGGAGGGAGGGGGGAGGGAAAGGAGGATTATCTTTAGTGAGATTGCAAAATTAAGGTAGGTTTTAGAGCAATTATATTTTCTCCTCCATATGAATAATATCAAACAATTGGAACTCTTTCTTTTTCTTGATAGCAGTACTGAAAAATATGTATTCCATAGTTTGCGACTCATTTTGCATCATATTTTTAATGTGCACACACTAACACAGAAGAACAGTAACAGGCAATCAAATCAACATACAAAATATTTTCTAAAAGAAGGTTTTATTTACTGCAAAAACTTACAGTATTTTATTTGCAGTGTTTGCATGCTCCTTTATAACATTTTACATAACATTTTACAGTACAACTTGATTATTAAAACAAGGACAGCTTCAATTCTTGATTAAGAAAATGTATACAACAATAATCCCAATCATCCCATTACAACCACTCATTTCTTTTGACAACCAAAATTATTCTGAAATTTGGTGCAAAAATGCTCCAAAATATGGCTCAGAATGCACCAGGGAACATCTAAAACCCCAGAGCTTTCAGGGCCCTTAAGCGGGCCCTGGACCCCAACCACAAGGATCTTTGAGCTTCGCGCTTGTGATATGCACTGTGTGCACATATTTCACATCAAATTTTTGTAATCGTGCCATTCCACCCCCCTTTTTGAAAAGCTTCGTACGGGCCTGATGTATTATATTTTTGACACTGTGATAGGCCTTTCTTACATATGCTGTCACAATGCACTGTAGTCTCTAAACAGTACTTCAGTAATCTTTCTTGCCTTCCATTTCAGAATAATAGAGTTTTAAACTGATAACTCGACACTAGCACTGGCAACAGATAAAAAGCGCAGCTTTCCAGCCAATAGCTCATTGGCCACGCTCGGCTGCACATCGGTGTCAATCAGGTGGACTCTTCCATCTTCCTCTCATTGTGGGGGTGGGGGTTTGGGAGGGGCCTCACAAGTGGAATAGCCTAGGGCCTCTCTTCATCTAAATCTGGCCCAGGTGGGAGGAAATTGGAGAAAACCCACATGGTCTGTGGAGAGACTTTGACTCTGACATCGGGGGGGGGGGGGGGGGGGGGGGGGGGGGGGGGGGGGGGGGGGGGGGGGGGGGGAGTGCAGTGGAGAGATAAGATTTTTGGCCTTCCATCACAGCAATGTGATGGATGTTTATGTAAATTATGTTGTGTCTTGGGTCTAATTGTTTGTAATGTATGGCTGCAGAAACGTCATTTCGTTTGGACCTCATGGGGTCCAAATGACAAATAAATTGTATCTTGTATCTTGGTCACAGGGAGAACATACAATCTCTGTACCGACAGCAGCCATAGTCAGCATTGAACCTGGGTCTCTGGTGCTGTAAGGTAGCAGTTCTACCACTGCGCCACACCTATATATAGTATGATTTTGCTGAATTGTATGTAAATAATTTCACTGTCTACATACGTGTGATAATAAAGTTGCATTAAACAATTAAACCTTTGAAATAAGGACAGATGCATCGGAAATAATTTCCTTAACGTTTTGAAGATAATGCCATGCAAACATTTAGGATCTTGTTCAACACGATAGTCAACTTGCAAAATATCTGTCTTAATCTTATTGAATGGTGGAGCAGACACAAGGGGGCAAATTTCATATTCCTGCTTGCATTTCCTATATTCCCATGTTATGCTCATAAAATGGAATTTATTTTTTGTTTTAACGTTTTTTATGGTTGACAGTCTCTTGATTAGCATAAAATATGTTTGTAAGGAGCAGACTTCAAATTACTTCACAGATTATTAAACTCACGGAAAAGATTAGTAACCTTGAAGTGCAGTAGTTACAAAGCGGTTTGGTAGAGCAGAGGGATCTAGGAGTACTAGTACATAATTCCCTGAAAGTACTTTCTTAGTACTACTTAGAAAGTACTAAGAGGTAGGGTAGTGAAGAAGATGAATGCTGGCCTTCGTCAGTCAGGGAACTGAGTATAGACATTGGGATATTATGTTACAGTTGTACAGGAGGTTAGTGAGGCTACACTTAGAGTATTGTGTTCAGCTATGTGGTCATCCTGGTCATAGGAAAGATGCTATTAAATTGGAAAGAGTGCAGAGAAGATTTACAAAGATGCTGCCGGGACTTGAGGGCATGAAATATAGGACGAGGTTGGGCTAGGCCAGGACTATATCACTTGGTGCTTGGGATGGAGGGATGATCTTATGAAGTGTACAACATCATGAGAGGAATAGATCGGGTGAATACACAGTCTTTTTACCAGGGTAGGGGAATCAAGAACTAGAGGTTTAAGGGCAAAGGAGAAAGATTTAATAGGAATCTGAGGGGCACCTTTTTAATACTTGCATAGGAAAAGTTTAGAGGATCATGGGCCAATTGTGGGGAAATCGGACCAGCATAAACAGGGCATATTGGCTGGCATGAACAAGTTGGGACAAAGGGCCTGTTTCCATGCTGTATAACTCTATGATCCTACCAGCACAAAGGAGAACATTATGACTATGAGCCTTGAGTATCTGAGGTACTACAAGAAATATGTTAAACTTTAATTCCATTGTTAGGTACAGATTTTATCTCCCTATTCCTTTGCATACATGACTGCAGGCGGCTGGGCAATGTGATCTTATGACACTTTGCCAAACGTCACCTTACCTTAATGTTCCATTTTCATAACCAAGTTACAAGTTGATAATATCCACAAACATGGCCAGAGAACCGAGTTCCCGAACACTCACCCAGGCAAATATTCAACCTGACATTTTGATTTAATTTGAATGCCAGAGTTTAAGGTGCAGCCTCTATCTATGTGAGTAGACTCTTAATGCGCATTGTATGTTTGACAATTGTTGACATCTGTACATTGTAGCTCTGGATTTCTACTCAAAACTATCCACCTTATTTGGAAGCTATGCATTGTGCTGTCAATCACTAAATGTGTGCTTAATCTGCCTTTCACGCTATACCCTGACAGCTCAGAGAGGCTTAATCAGTTGGCCAAGTATGTTGAAAGCAGATTCTGCTACATTAATAGTTAACTGGTTTACAGATCTGACAGCTTAATTCAAATATCTCCACATGAATAAAGGATGATTTTCTAAATAAGCTAATGTAACTCACCTTCTCACGAAGGGGACTCAAGACATAATAATCCCTAATTATATCTCTCTGTGAAACAGTACAAAATTCTGATTCCTTAGCAACTTTTCAGCCAAATCTAATGCATAATATTGAAGGTTTAAGATTCTGATTAGCTCAACATTTCCCCAAATCCAATTATAAGTGCTTTTATAGCCAACAAATTAGGTCATTTTTATTTGATGCGGTTATAATTAGTCTAATTTTGAAATAACTTGCTTTAAACCTGGGATGAGTCTGGCTGTAGGACCAAGACTAATTGGTCTTTCTGTCTCATTAGGACAGTGCTGGTCAATTGTGGGCACCATTTTCGGGAAAGCAGCTGACATAATCAAGGGCCATTCACTCCCCGGTCAATCTCTCTTTTCTGCTATCCCTCAGGCAGAAGACTCAAAAGCTTAAAAGCGCATAACACCAGATTGAAGAAGAGCTTCTTCCAACTCTTAACTGACTATTGAATGGACCCATCTTTGGGTGGCACAGTGGCGTAGTGGTAGAGCTATTGTATTACAGTGCCAGAGACCTGGGTTTGATCCTGACTACGGGTGCTTGTCTGAACGGAGTTTGTACGTTCTCCCCGTGACTAGCATGGGTTTTCTCTGAGATCTCCAGTTTCCTCCCACACTCCAAAGACGTACAGGTTTATAGGTTAATTGGCTTGGTGTATATGTAAAAATTGTCCCGAGTGTGTGTAGGGTATTGTTAATGTGCAGGGATCGCTGGTCGGTGAGAAACCGGTGAGCCGAAGGGCCTGTTTCCGCGCTGTATCTCTAAGCTTAAACTTAAACTTATGTTAAGGATGAATGCCCAATCTTTCAATCTACCACCGTGGTGTCTTTGTATGATACTTAATCTGCACTTTCTCTGCAGCTATAACACTGTATAATGCACTCTGTTTATTTTCTCTTTTGCACAACATGATGTACACATGAATGGTATGATTTGCCTGGATAACAAACAAAACAAAGTGTTATACTTATCTCGGTATATGTGACAATAATAAACTAATACCACACCAGTCAATGATGGGAGTCAAAAGATGGGAAGTCATTCCATGAGACAACATTGACAGTAAATCCATGGCATTATGTATGAAAATTAGGAAATAATTCCTTAATGTTGGAGGTAAAGCCCTCAGAATAATTTTAGTTTAGAGATGCAGCACCGGAATAGGCCCCTCGGCCCAGCGAGTCCGCACCGACCAGTGATCCCCACATATTACCTCTATCCTACACACACTAGAGACAATTTACATTTATACCAAGCTAATTAACCTACTAACCTGTACATCTTTGGGGTGTGGGAGGAAACCGAAGATCTTGGAGAAAACCCACGCATGTCACGGGGAGAACGTACAAACTCCACACAGACAGCATCCACAGTCGTGATCGAACCCGGGTCTCCGGTGCTGCAAGCGCTGTAAGGCTAAAACTCCACTGTTTTGCCACCGTGCAGCCCATTGTACAAGCACTGGGTGTTGTAAGCATTCACAGTGCAGTTTTGTCCTCCTCCAGGAACAATTCGCTTTAAACATTTCTCTTTGAAGTTGTTCCCAGATTTAGGTTCATGCTTCCCACATCTCATTATCTCTGGAGAGATCTGCATCCTCAATAAAGTCTCTTTTGTTGGTGAATTTTACGCAGGCACATAAGTGATCAAGGCTTGGCTGGGACAACAGGGAGAAGTGCAGGAAAAGAAAAAAAGAGATAACATAGTGACCTAGAAATTATTTTCCACAGTTCTAAAATAAAACAGTATTGTGCTGAAGACAACTGGTTTAATCTGAAGAAATGCAATTTGATGGCAGTTCAGTGCTCAAAATTTGACTGCAGTGAAATCTTCAACATTGCAAAAAAATAGTTTTTTCCTCGGTACCCCGCAGCTCCGCGCTTGCTCCCCCTCCCCCTAGTCGCAACATAGACCGAGTCCCCCCAGTCCTTGCCTTCCACCCCATCAGCCGTCGCATACAACACATAATCCTCTAACATTTCTGGCACCTCCAATGGGATCCCACCACTAGCCACATTTTCCCATCTCCACCCCTTTCAGTCTTCCGCATAGACCATTCGCTCTTCAACTTCCTGGTTAACTCATCCCTTCCCACCCAAATCTCCCCCTCCCCAGGTACCTTCCCCTGCAACCGCAGAAGACGCAACACCTGTCACTATACCTCAGCCCCCCTCAGAACCTACCTGATCTCCCGGTTGCTGGACACTTTAATTCTCCTTCCCATTCATTCCCTTTTTGTCCTCGGTCTCCTCCATTGTCAGAGTGAGGCTAAACACAAATTGGAGGAACAGCATTTCTATTTTGCTTGGGCAGCTTACAGCTCAGTGATATGATTTTGGATTTCTCTCACTTCAGGTAGCCCCGGCATTCTCTCTCTGTCTATCCCTCCCCTACCCAAGTTGCACTAGCTTCTCATTTTCACCCAACAAACAGCTAACAATGGCCTGTTTCCTTTATCATTGTTACTTTTTTGCATATCTTTCATTCATTGCTCTTTAGCTCTTTACAGTACCATATATCTCTCTCATTTCCCTTATCCCTAACCAGTCTGAAGAAGGGTTCTCTCCAGAGATGCGGCCTGTCCTGCTGAGTTACTCCAGCTTTTTGTGTCTATCTCATGTTCTTCTAAACTCTTTTCCACTGAAAATACAATTTAAAGGAACAACATTCATTTTTAAAGAGATACAGCGAGGAAACGGGCCCTTCGTCCCACCGACTCCATTGATCACCTATTCACACAAGTGCCATGTTATTCTACTTTCCTCATCTGCTCCCTCAACGTTAAGGGCAATTTACAGTGTTCAATTAACCTACAAACCAAAACGTCTTGGGGATGTGGGAGGAAAACAGAACACCTGCATGAAACCCATTCTTCACAGGAAGAATTAATAAACTCCACACAGACTACCTGAAAGCAGGTTTGAATTTGGGTCACTGGTGCTGTCAGCCCGTACCTCTAATGGCTGTGCCACTGTGCTATCCTAAACTCTACTGTTGGACCTCAATGAGGCTACAATATCCTGCTGCACATCACATCATATATGCCCACATGCTTGTGGAGATTAGGGCCACTGCTAATCAGCTTCCTGGACCCAGGACCATTCCCAGCTTCTGCTGATGATCCCTGTCATCATTCCTGATTTTATTTCTCATTGCTGTGTTATTAATGATAGGGTAGCATGGCTGCTAGAACAGCCGCTACCTCACAGTTCCAATAACACAGGTTCGATCCTGACTTCTGCTGCTGTTAGTTTAGTTTAGTTTAGTTTAGTTTAGTTTAGTATAGTTTATTGTCACGTGTACCGAGGAACAGTGAAAAGCTTTTTGTTGCATGCTATCCAGTCAGCGGAAAGTCTATATGTGATTACAATCGAGCCGTCCACAGTGTACAGATGCTGGATAAAGGGAATAACATATTGTGCAAAATAAAGTCCAGTAAAGTCCAATTTAAGATAGTCCGAGAGTCTCCAATGAGGTAGATGTTAACTCAAGCCAGCTCTCTTGTTGTTGGTAGGATGGTTCAGTTGTCTGATGACAGTTGGGAATAAACTATCCCTGAATCTGGAGGTGTGCATTTTCAGACTTCTGTACCTCTTGCCAGATGGGAGAGGGGAGAAGAGGGAGTGACCGGGGTGAGACTCATCCTTGGTTATGCCGGTGGCCTTGCTGAGGCAGCGTGAAGTATAAATTGAGTCAATGGAAGGGAGGTTGATTATTATTGCACACAAGTGCTGACGTGTATGTGAATGTGAATGTGAGTGTGTGTGTGCAATGGATTAAGCCTCACTCAAGAGAACAGTGGACTCATGAGGTATTTAATGACAGAAAGGGAAGGGTTTATGGCAGGGATCATTAGTGACCAGTGGGATTGCTCTATGTGTAGGCACAAACTTGATGGGTTTGCATAATCTGTTCCCCAGAGTAAAGGAATTGGAAGAGTGTTCCCTAGCAACAATGGGCCTACCAGGGCACTACCCTGCCTAAGGTTATTTGTGGCTAGCCCTGACTTGTTCAAGTCTATTCTCGCCTTTAGCTCATCACCTACTTTCCCTACTTTCAGACTGAAGATGAGTTCCGACCTGAAACTTCACCTATCCTTTTTCTCCAGAGATGGTGCCTGACCTGCTGAGTTACTCCAGCACTTTGTCTTTACCTTTGCTATAAACTAGCAACTGCGTTGTTTTGTTTCTACGTATCGAAAGAGTGTGCTTGCATGCATTCAGATACCTTCTTGCCAACCTCTTCTCAGGAATGCCTTGCTGTAGCCTTGAAGGCTCTCCAAGGCTCTCATAAGCAAAACTAATCTACTTTTGTGGGCACCGCTTTCCACCAGACTCATATATTTTCTCTGACACAACCTCCCCTCACCATTCACAGCAAACTCCGCCCCCTAATCCCCAGCATCACTCTCTCTCAGCCCCCATCCCATCGCTCTTCCTGTAGCAACACTCTCCAGTAGATGGAAAAGTGCTCTTTTTTTTTGCGAGAGGTCCCTTTAAGAAACGGCTGCACCAAAATGTCAGCAGCAACAAGAAACTGCAATGGATCAATAGAAAACACCACAGTAAAACTAGTTAGTTTTCAGTGTGCTGTTACACGGTTAAACTTGACAACCTCTCGATCTTAATGTAATTTCCGCCAACAACGCTAGAGTGACCCACAACACTGCTTTAGTGTCGTTAAAAACCAGTAAGTCATTTCCGAGTGTAAAAAGTCAAGATGCCCACAACCTCTCATCCTCTCCCCTATATGCAGATTCACAAATGAAAAATCATCTATTTTCTTGGAGGTAATACCACAGAAAAAAAAAACCACTGTCTATTTATTGTCCTGTATTTATCATTGGGGAATATTTAGAATAACAAAGGTCTGATTCATGAAAAATAAAATGATTTTTAAAATCTATTTCAGACTGGATCATACTGCGATTATAGAAATAGTCTGAGAGCTGGAATTTGGAGTTCCTGATTTATCAGTACTAACTACCCATTTATTATTTTTTCCATAATACCATGAAGAGGTATTTGGCCAGACATGAGATGTCTGCACAGGTGCAGTACTGACTGTCCTGAATACTCTGGAAGCCATTTGAGATAATAGTCCATTTGAATTCCAGATCTTTTTTTATGTTAGTTTTCACATGGAACATCTTGAAGAAAAATTGGGGAAATGAGTCAAAGCACATCACATTTGAACATCCATTGCAATCTCGGAGGCAGATACAATTCGAGCAGCAATACATTCCGACTGCAAATTTTGGTTCTTTGCCAGACATCTACTGGGCAGTAAGAAATGGCACCATATGAGCAGACATATTTTCTGCTGCAAATCATGCTGGATGCCATAATAGCATTCGTAACAAACATCCTCCTGAAGTTCTTGGGACAGGCAGGATGTTATATCAAATAGTTTGCTGTGGTGAGTTGCTATTTTGGAGCTAACTTTCCAACTTTAGACTTACTTTCGACTTTAGAGATACCCCGCATAAACAGGCGCTTCAGCTCACCAGGTCCGCGCTGACTAGTGCTCACCCCCATACATTGACACTATCCGACACACACTAGGGACAATTTATAGTTTTTTCCCAAAGCCTATTAACCTACAAACCTGTATGTCTTTGGGATGTGGGAGTAAACTGGAGCAACCAGAGGAAACCCACGCGGGAGAACGGACAAACTCCATATAGACAGCACTCGTAGTCAGGATCGAACCCGGGTCTTTTGTGCTGTAAGGCAGAAACTATATCGCTGTGCAACCCCACTTGCCCACTTTTATACATGATTGAATTAACATTCAGCAGCAGGAATTGACTTTCCCAATAGCTGGCTCGCTAGTGGCATTTTAGAGGCTTTTGGATAGGCACATGGATATGCAGAGAATGGAGGGATAGGAATCTCGCACAGGCAGAGGAGATTAGTTTGACTTGGCATCTTGTTCGGCATGGATATTATGGGGTGAAGGGCCTCTTCCTGTGTTGTACTGTATTGTTCAATGGGTCTGTGCACCTCCAGACATCCTGTCCTAATGCCCACTAACCCTCAGCATTTCTATTTAATGAATTCAGGCTAGTTGCTGCTTAATTTAAATGAGCCACTGCTACAATTATGTTAGAAACATAGAAACATAGAAACATAGAAATTAGGTGCAGGAGTAGGCCATTCGGCCCTTCGAGCCTGCACCGCCATTCAATATGATCATGGCTGATCATCCAACTCAGTATCCCGTACCTGCCTTCCCTCCATACCCTCTGATCTCCTTAGCCACAAGGGCCACATCTAACTCCCTCTTAAATATAGCCAATGAACTGGCCTCGACTACCCTCTGCGGCGGACAGTTCCAGAGATTCACCACTCTCTGTGTGAAAAAAGTTCTTCTCATCTCGGTTTTAAAGGATTTCCCCCTTATCCTTAAGCTGTGACCCCTTGTCCTGGACTTCCCCAACATCGGGAAAAATCTTCCTGCATCTAGCCTGTCCAACCCCTTAAGAATTTTGTAAGTTTCTATGTTCTTTCATATCATCGTTTTATATTTATCATACAACAGAAGGGGGCCATTCTGCCTATCGAGTCCATGCAGGCTCGCAGGGGAACAATCCCATTAGTCTCTATTTCCCTGTATCCCTGCAACTCATTTTCTCTGGCGGGCCCATCAGTTCCTCTTTGATTCTTCTTGCCATTTCCCAAATCCCATCTGAAGGGCCTGTGTCCATGCAAAAACTAAACATAAAACTAAACTAAAATTACCAGACCAGGCATTATTACAACTTCCATGAGAGTACAAATAGGTTAGCGGGCACCATTCTTACCGTAAAGGCAGAGCTCGTAGGTCCATGTCCCATTCCAGAGACTTGAGCATAAGAAGTCTAACTTGACTTATCACGACCACACTGAAGAAGTGATGTGCTGACAGAAATACTGTCCTTCTGATGAGATACTACACTGAGGTCTGCCTGCCATGTCAGCCAAGTGCGAGAGATCCCATTTCACCAGTGGGATGTTCCAAAGAAAACGAGATTACAGTATAGTTTAGTTTAGAGATACTGCATGGAAACGGGCCATCCGGTCCACGCAGTCGGCGCAGACCAACCCAGCTGTACACCAGGTCTACCCTACATGCTAGGGACAATATACAGAAGCCAATTAACCTATCAACCTTCATCTCTGGAGTGTGGAGAAAACCAGTGCAGTCACAGGGAGAGCATCCAAACTCCAAATAGACAGCATCCGTAGTCAGGATCAAACCCGGAGCACTGGTGAAGTGAGGCAGCAACACCACTACTGTGCCACTCTCCCATACCACTCATTCTGTACCTTCAAAATGTTTACCATTGTCGCAATGTTTTGCACTATACTTTATTTTTCATTCAGGAACTTATGATCAACTGAATGCATATTTAGCTAAGAGACAATCTTTTCCTGAGCCTGTGGTTCTGGTGGTGATCCTCACATGGAATAAGAGATAGTGAGCGAGCATCGGAGACTACGACACAACTAGACAACTGGCTGATGCTGAAGCTGCCACTTGTCAAGTGGTCAAAGGGAAATGATGGGACATGTCATCGAAACAAGAGCTTCGGGTTAAAAAAAGACATCAATGTCGGAAGAGTTAAAATGTTGTGTCCACGAAGGCCTGGAGCAAAGAATTAGCTCCTTGATTTGCTGCTAAATTCTGAAGGTTAGCAGCTGCAGCTGGAGTGTTAAGCAGCTGGCAGAAGGGACAGAGCTTGTCTGCAGAGGCTAAGCTTATTGATTGCTCATCAATGAAAGGTCATCCCCCTTTGAGGGCCCACATGTGCAGCCACATTTTGTCTCCTCTCCAGATATTTCCTTTCCAGCCTTTGTGGCAGTCTCAAGGTAGACACCTGGGGTAGAAGTGAGTTGTAAATGAGCTAATAATCACTGCTGTACTGACAGAAACCACCAGCCTGACATCTTTGCCTTCCCCTCCTAATGGCTGACAAATGTCAGGGTGACATGTATGTATTTTTGTTAATTGAATTGGTTAATTAGGTCCCAGAGGCCCGCGCTTTAAGCTGTGCTAATTATGGACTGCAGCAGGGAGCTCTACTAAACAAGCAATGCAAGAAACTAAAAACAAAAAAAAAGTGAGGCAGATAATAAGATGGAGAGGAAAAAAAAACGCCTTTGTATTCCTGAATTGTGTTCATCACACATCGCATCAATTCTGACCCACCACATGCTGCTTCATACTTGATGTGGAGCAAAGTAGGGGAAAAAAGCAAATCGGAGTCTGTCTCATTCCGTACAGCATCTGTTCCACAAGAACTGCAACATTCATTAATCTAACAATTAGCATTTAGTTCTGAGATTTCTAGTGTTTTAACTTTCTTAATATGCACTCCATTAGTCCAGGATTATTGACAGAATCTATATTGACATACTGCCTGTGGAAACTTCTTTCGTTATTGATAAATGCCACGGTTTTCTCTTAAGTTCAAACAAAGTAGCTTTTTTCTTTTATGTTTGTAAACATTATTGATCTGCATAATATCATGAGTATTAAAATCCTGGATTACCAAGGCTGATTGTAAAACTGCTGCCAAAATCCTGTGCTTGGTGATGTTAATTAGAGGCAGTTCAGTATTGTGGTGCATTCTCAAAAGCGACGCTTAATTTACTCGTGATTTTAACAAAAGCGAGTACGGTGTAAAAAAATAATAACTAATAAGTATGGGAGAGAGTCTGTTCTGATCATAACAGTTACATTGTTTACTTGTTAGTTTTCAAGTGCATTTTCTGCAAATTGCTGATTGTTGCTTCACTGGCAGACGGTTGACAAAGATCCTGGATTTATCAGGATTATTATTGAGAATAAAAATTCTTCATCTGTCACTGTGCAGACAAATAAGAATTTCGATATGATTGCTGATTGAAATCTGGCACAAGTGTAGTGGAAGGATGGACAGAACGGGAACATTTACAATATAACTAAACAATTTCTGCTTTGAATCACTGCAAGGAGCAGAAAATGTTTTCAACAAAGTGACAAGGTAATTTAAAACACACTGTGAATTTAGAAGAATGCACTTCAGTCATTTCTGTATTTCTGTTTTGCAGCATCGTGATTATAATATTAGACCATAAAAAATACATGTTCCGATATGCAACTGTTTAACATATTTACGTAACATTCCTCTGCGGTAAAATAATGGATAGAGAAATGTCATGCAAATGTGATAATCATTCGAGGATTGGCACTCCCAAGCTAGAACCTCTGATTAGAATGGTTCCAGAAGAGACGACAGGTCATAGAACCAGTCGAGGCAATTCAGGAACTAAATCAAGAAAGAATTTCTTATTCAAAACATAATGAAAATCTGGTACTTTATTCAAAAATGCAATGAATGCTTAGAAAGTGAGAGCTTTCAACACTGTGATAAATCTTCATTGGAAAAGACTTAATGTGGTTGAAAGGCTTCCATTCCTAATGCTCTGAAATTAAAATCTTACTGTATATATCCTCTCTTTGCATCAAGCATGTAACTATGGTTATATGGTGTGTAGTTTGTTCCCAGGATGTGTCAGGCAACGTGACCAAAAATACATCTTGGAATGTGAAATTCTGCTAGGAGTGGGTGTCCTCTGGGAATTCAACTCGGCCGCTGGAGTCTAATAAACTATCTATTAATAAGAACCTGAGAGAAACTCACTTTTACAGCTGTTAGACCAATGAGTGTTTATTTTAAAAGGCACTAGTTTCTCAAAGGCTCATAAAATCCATGCAAAATAATGCCAATCACTACATCTGTTCTGTATTTCCTTTATTAATGTTTTTACGATTTGTTAGCAAATTTCAAAATGACATGCGATGACATATCAAGGCAGGTAACATGATAAAATAAACATTACTATATTTATAAGTGGAACTCCACTCGATCACAGACATTTATCCTTATCTTTTTTTTCTGGATGTGATATACTTACTTGTACATCTTGGGTTCAAATTAAGCTTTTAACAAAGGACATACCGTCATTTACCATTAATTTAAAATCAGTTATGATTTTTCATAAAGGTAAATGCATCCTGTAATATACCATCATTATTACGGACACTATTGACCATTGGTAGTTACACCTCTTTGCTGGCAAGGCCATTTTCAGATCAGAGTAGGAATCCATGACCCAAAATTATTGAAGTCACCTACTCAAAATTGCATTGTTGATCATATTTGCATAGTTCAATCACAGAGGCAGGTCTTATACAGTTGATTATTGCGCCAACATTAGTTTAAGGTTCTGATCTTACCTGTAGTGTCCAAGTAGTCAATTTTCCTTTGGATGGATGCTCACTTCCCACTCCATCCCTCAACTATATTGCAGATGTCTTTAGCACGTTTGGCCCTGTTCAATTATTGGGACCCTCCACCACTCACCCCTCCCCCCCCCATCTGTTCTATGACCCATGCATCCCACTTCCTGATCCTCCCTCCAATCCCACCAACACACTCATGCAGTGAAGCCTTTTTCAATCCCACCTTCTTCTACCCTGATCCTTTCCCCTCTATGATCTTTTCTCTGATCTCTGTGATCCTCTCCTCATGAATCATATAGAACAGAAACAGGCCATGTATGACCATCAAACACCAGTTTTTACAAATATATATATACAAACAAACAAACAAACACACAAGATGAGAGTTTTAGTAATATAAAGATAGATATCACATATAATATAATGTAAAGATAGATCTCCCAAAAAAATCCCCAATTTCTGAAATGCCCATTCCTGATCCAATCACCTTCTCCGGTCTGAAGATCTAAAATTACTCCTTTTGCTTTAACATCTGAAGTTTAGGTATGTCGGATGTCTGGTTAAGTTTACTTAAGGAGAAAAGAACCCGAAAGGAGGATATTCTCTTGTGCCTGTACCTTAGATTATTTAGCCACCATGATTAGCAAAATAAAACAAACATGACTTAAAGCTACCTCCAGTTTCTGTCAAAAACTTCAATGGGGATTGATCAAGTAAACTCCTATACATGCTTATACCTTGATAAATGATCAGTGAAGGAACAATTTTTTTTTTCATGAGTACCACAAAATCTTAGTACTTTGCAATAGTTAAGATTTCTATAATGCACTCATAAATGCTGTTTCTTAATAAATTTCTAATTTGACTACACTTGATATATTGAGAAAACTTGACATTCTTTGGTTTTCTGAAGAATTGAGTGGGAAGGAATGATGAAAACTGTTATCATAGTTAGAATATTCTCGAACCATAAATCTTGTTCTTATGTGAAGCATCAGTGTACCCTAGTATTCTCCATGGAATGGTAAGATAGGACGTCTTTGTTCATATGCTACAAATGCTTCACAGTGGAACCTGTGAACTTAGCTCTGCTGCTAAGTGAAAGCAGATCACAGAGATGGGCCAATTCCATAAGGAAAGCGAATAAGAGACTGAGAAAGAGGGAAAAGAAGATCTGGCAAGGTGATGGGAGGAGAGTTTAATCATCTTACCTCAATGCAGTCGTGTCTGATGGGTGCTATCTGGGATTATGGTCTAATCCTTGAACTATTGTGTATCATGGAATACACACAAAGAAGATAAATAAAAATAAATGTAAACGTAGAAAGCAAGAGAAAAATACTAGTTACAGAAATAGAAAGAAAACATTTTTTTAATGCCTATTCACCAAATTCACAGTTATTTATACTAATATCCTTATATCCAGAATTACAAAAAATAAATCTATTTTTATTAGACTCGTGCAGTTTTTCCACATGACATTGACCTATGTTTAAAAAGAAGCAAATTTTATCAGATCTATATGTGTAACGATTTTCTTTACTTAGAATGGCATCCTTGCACTTCTGGACCCAAGAGAATCTATGAGAACAATCTCAGATATGCAGATAGTGAATGTCTTTTCAAGGAGTGTGCCACATCAGAATTTCTGCTCATTCCTCATTATAATGATGGTGTCAGAAACACCGTAGAGGGGATTGCTTCTTATATATAATGACTTTGATCCCATCCTACTTTAATCAATAGCATTTACTAGAATTTTTGTTTGGTCATTTATGATGATGCGCATCATAACAGATGATCATTTATTGCAAAATTCTCTTTATTTCTGCTGCTGATCACTTGCCTGATAAATCTCATATAATAAAGGCTTAAACTGCTGAAGTAGACACTTCATTCTTGACTGTATAAAGTTATTTATCACAATCAGTAAAGAATCGGGGAAGACAAAGCGTTTTAGCTACTAAAATAGAACTGTTCTTAACCTAGCTTGCCCCTATTTCCCGGTGGGGAAATGGTCTAATGCAGCGCATGTAGTTTAGTTTAGTTTAGTTTATTGCCATGTGTGCCGAGGTACATTGAAAGGCTTTTGTTGCATGCTGACCAGTCAGCGGAAAGACAATCAAGCCATTCATAGTCTACAGATACAGATACATGATAAAGGAAATAACATTTGGTGCAAGATAAAGTCCAGTAAAGTCTGAGTAAAGGTAGTCCCATGGGTCTCCAGTGAGGTAGATAGTAGCTCAGGACTGCTCCCTAGTTGTTAAAAGGATGGTTCTGTTTTCTGATCACAGCTGGGAAGAAATTGTCCCTGAATCTGGAGATGTGCGTTTTCACACTTCTATACCTCTTGCCTGATGGGAGAGGGGAGAAGGAGTGAATCTCGTTCTGGATCATGCTGGTGGTCTTGCTGAGGCAGCTTGAAGTGTAAATGCAGTCAATGGAAGAGAGGTTGGTTTGTGTGGTGTGTAATTAGAGATTAATTGCCAGAGGAAGTTACTTGGCAGTTGCTTTTAGTAAACTCTTAGCCTCTATCCTTGGGAGAAGGTAAGTCGTTAAAGTGAGAACCATTAGCCAAATGATTTAAAGCAAAAGTTGACATGTTAAAATCAACACAGACACAGACACATCATGCCTATGCCTACCAGCATCTATTTATACTGATCCCATTAACCATTGCTTGAGCTAAGTAACACCATGCCTTGGTGATTCAAGTGTTCTCCCAGAGGTTCCTTAGAAGTTGTGACTCTACCTTCTCGGGCTGTAATTTCCACATTGCAACCACCTCTACTCTCTTTGCTACTCACCTTAAGACCTTGCACTCTGGATACCTTTGCGATGGGAAAAAGTTATTACTATCTCCCACACCTATACCTCTCATAATTTTGTATACCTCTATCAAGATCCCCAATCAACCTCCTTTATTCCAAGGAAAACAAATCCTGCCTATCCAGTCTTTCCTTAACACTGAAACATTCCATTGCTGGCCTCAACCTAGTGAATTTTACCCGCACTTTCTCCTGTGCAATCGTGTCCTTCCAGAATTAGCAATAGGAAATGCACACAAAATTCCAACTGAAGTAAGTGACCAATGATATCAGCTTAGCTCAGCGCATGCTCTGCACTGACATCCTCCGCCAAATTCTAATGTACACATTCCCAAGGCACATGTCCCAGGGTGGTTTAAAAAAATCTTTATTCTGGATTTACTGACTGAGCAGAGAAAAGCAAAGAGGTTACAGAGCAGGGTCACAGGCCAGCATGGAGAGATGTCCAGTGAGAGTGTGCGTGTGCAATTATAGAGGGCAAATCCCACCATTGAGTCTCAACAACCAGCTGCAGTTCCCAGTTCAGTTTGTGTGAGAAAGAACTGCAAATGCTGGTTTAAATCGAAGATAGACACAAAATGCTGGAGTAACTCAGCGGGACAGCAGCTTCTCTAGAGAGAAGGAATGGGTGGCGTTTCGGGTCGAGACCCGTCTGAAGAAGGGTCTCGACCTGAAACATCACCCGTTCCTTCTCTCCAGAGATGCTGCCTGTCCTGCTGAGTTACTCCAGCGTTTTGTGTCTATCCCAGTTCAGTTTCTCGAGAGTGTGTTAAATTCCCCAGTTATATTGCAGAATTTAGCAATTAATTAACGTATAATATTTAGTTAAAGAAACACAGGTGATAATATAGCTCTGGGAAATGTAATTACAACGATGTCATACCGATGGCTACTAATTCCCTGAGGAGCAAGTGCCCTTTACAAATTCAGAGTAAATATACCTTATTTTGTAATGCTTCTGTTTTACCAATAGTTTTTGACTAGAACAGTTGCTCTAAATATTAGCCACTGATTGTGTTGAAGGTGAACACAAACCTAATTAAAATATGATTTTTGATTTTGATTAAACTGCTTTTCAAGTGCCTAACTGTCTGAACTGGTGCCCTATGTGTTACTTTACCATACAAATGCTGACAGGATAACTCAGAAAAAAATCTTTGCTGCGTACTTGTAGTTTTGAACATGATAGAATTGGATTAGATTAAGCATAACATACCCAAACCATTTCCAGTACTAGGCATTCTCTGCAGAAACAAAGCTGATATTATATTTAATTTGATGTTCAAATTTGATTCAGAATTTCTCAGTGGCAAAACGGCAAAGTAAAAGTAAAACTGAATGCACCAATGATACAATGTTTATGTTACAGAAATAATACGTATCCATTCAAGTCGATGCATTAAATGCATTGTTAGACACAGATATATTTTATATTGTTCATGTATTTGTGTGTGTATCTGTTTTTGTTCATATTTGTATGTGTTTCTGAACTCTAGATTAATTAAAGAGTTAATAATCTTCACAGAAAAATTAGATCGGAAATCTAATCACATTGTACACACCACATTAAATTTGCAATTTTGCCTCCAGATCCTCCACATGAAGGCAAACTAACACATTGCCTGGTCAAATGCAGGAGCACCGAACAGCCTGCAACACACTTCTGGGTGACAAAATGCACTCGTGTGTACATGGACTGCAGAGAGTCAATCATACAGACGCTGGTCTTCACAGCAAATGGGTGAGACTTTCTTTAGCAGCAGAAACTGGCAGCAAGGTCATTACTTTTAACATAAGAACAATATCCCTGCACCAACTCACCACTGGATCTGAAACTTGAATCCGAGCTGCTGCCTTATAGCGCCAGAGACCCGGGTTTGATCCTGACTACGGGTGCTGTCTGTGCGGAGTTTGGACGTTCTCTCTGTGACCGAGTAGGTTTTCTCCGGGTGCTCCGATTTCCTGCCACACTCTAAAAACGTGCAGGTTTGTTCATTTCATTGGCTTTGGGGATAAAGGCAAGCAGTCTTTTGGGATAGAGGCTACTAAAAATTGGAGAATTCAAAGTTCATACCATTGGGTTGTGAGCTGGCCAAGTGGATGGATAGTGAGGTGCAGTTCTTCCAGTTTGCATGTGGCCTCACTCTGGCAATGGGGAAGGCCCAGGCCAGAAAGGTCAGTGCGACTGACTTTGCAGTGAGAATGGATCGGGCTCCACACGCCACACATTGGAGCTCTCCTTCAGACTTCTGCAGTTCTATGTAGCGGGGGACCCAGAAACTACCCAGAGGGGAGGGGAGATTGGAGGGAAAGGGCGGTGGGCGCTGGACAGTGGGCGCTGGACAAATGGGCCCCCACTAGCTGCGGCCCTTCCTGACAATAAACCTGGCTCGCTACCTGCCGTGGGACTGTGAACCCGGCCAGGGAGGGGAGCCCTGGTGAGCCACAACCCATCTCAACAGCAAGCCTGGCTCACCCGCTGGGAGAGGAGGGTGCAGGGAGATGACAACGGTCGCTGATCACAGGGCCCGGCAAGAAGAACCAGAGGGTCTTATCTTCTACGCCCTCAAGGTTGACTGCGGGAGGTGCCCCCTACCAAGGAACAATGGCTGAAAAGGGCCGGGCAAGGATAAGACGACGGTTCACGGGACAACGGAGGCGACGGCTGCAACGGGCCTTTGTGGCCAGATGCAGCTGGGGCTGTGAAATGGCACTAAAATGGCACCTCTCGCATACAGACTCAGTGGGTTGTTCTGTACATTCTGGTCTAACAGCGGAGATAGTCTTGCTGAGCTGTATGCAAAAGAACATTTTACTGTACCTGGGTACATGACGAAACCATTGAACCATTGAACTCTGCCTTTGCCCCGTTTCTTCCCCATCTTTTAAATTCTTAGAAAGGAAAAGTCAGCTTTCTGTCAATTCCTTCCAATCCCCGACCTTACGTCACATTTCACCTCTTTGGTGTCTGCGTTGCAACTTGTTAGAGCATTCGAGTCATTACGGCTCGTGTGAGGAATTAAATATATTGCAGGTTGTTTATCACAGTCCGACAGTAAGAACAAGCACGCCACAATCATTGTCATTGCATTCTATGGCAAACATGACATGATTTGTCATGTCCTACAGAAAAATGCAAAAAAACTATCCCTCACGAGCAAGGCGATCAAGGTGAGCTATTTATATTTGTATTTTTATTTATGAGGATCCCTATTTATTTATTACTATTCCTAATTAGCTTATTTTGCCTGGAACTTATGCCCCTCCAGCTGAATAATTGTTCATGCTAACAGGGTACTTTTTCATTACTTATTTATGACTGAAAAACAAACCCATAAGCCACGCAATGTTTTATAGTCCTACGGTTGATTATTTGTGACTGCAAATATATCAGATTCAACAAATCTCATTTTAATTTCATCCTGTAAACTGTGAAAAACTTTGTGAATATTTCAATCTGTTTCAGAGTAACCAATGCAGCATCATAGAATGCATTTGAATCAAAGGTGATTAGAGAGAGAGAGAGAGAGATACATCGTGGGAAGAGCCTTTCGGCGCCGTCCACCATTAAGTCTCCTGGGATGCGCCGTGGAGCTGAACGGCCGGCAGGATGAGAGCAACCTGGCATGTGGGCCGCTGAGAACAGAGGGAGACCAAGCATGAGGGGGAGGTTGAGAATGAAGGGGGTTCTGCTAGGGGTCTGCTGAGATCGAAGAGGGACCCAGCAGCGGGCCACTGAGAACAGAGAAGATAAGACTGTAGTAATAACTTTTGAAATTTTTTCAGCGCATAAAATGTGGCGACTCTCGGTGAAGCTTACTGAGTGATTTTACCGGATTGCAAAAATAAAGAATTTCACTGTACCTCGGTACATGTGACAAAAGGTATCATTGAATCATTGATCATTGAATGATTAGTCACCCATGCTCACTACCTTCATGTTATCCCACTTACTCATCCACTCTTTATGCACTGGGGGTAATTTACAGAGGCTAATTAAGCTACAAACCAGTATGTCTTTTGGATGTGGGAAGAAACCAGAGCACCCGGAGGAAACCCATGCGGTCACAGCGAGAACGTGCAAACTCCATATGGACAGCACCCGAGGTCAGGATCGAACTGCGTCTCTGGCGCTGGGAGGCAGTGGCTCAGCCAACTTTGATGTTAGATAGATCTCTGAGAAGAATGAAGGAGCAGACATAATTTTCCCCATAGCAGATATAACAAGCGCGGGATGTGGTGGGAAAGAGCAGCCCTCACTATGGTGTAACCTTGATTGAGCAAAACTTGTGGGGGACTAGATAGTTGGCAAGCTGGTGAAACAATACAATACGAAGATAAGTTGCTTTTGTAAATGGTAAATGCAACTGAGCTGAAAGTGTTAATTCAGAGGCCGCAAAGCATCTCCAGATGCTGCATGCCAAATTTTCCTATAATTTATTTTTCTGCTGACAAGAAGTCCTCAATGAATTTATTTTTTGCAAGGTAAATATTTTTTTCATCCCAGCAGTTTTCCAAATATGTTACAGATGTTAAAGTTATAAATTGTGTAAATAGTTTCCCACACGCTGCAATGAATTGCATGTTGAGGATTTCTTGCCATCCGTTGACAGTGATCAATGGCTTGGCCATGTACTGTACCTAGTTACAGTTTAAATGATTTGTTGTGTCCAGTTCCAAATAGTAAGTGCCGATTACTTTAAACCAGATTCACAGTATCCCATTCCAGTTTTGTTTTAACCACAGCTGCCATCCTTGCTTTCGTCTCTCTGTTATCCATGAACATGTGTGTGTGCGTGCGTGTGTGTGTGTGTGTGTGTGTGTGTGTGTGCGTGTGTGTGAGTGTGTGTGAGTGTGTGTGAGTGTGTGTGAATGTGTGTGAGTGTGTTGTTTGCTGCGTGCATGCTTGTGTGTGTGCGTGCGCTGTGTGCATGTGTGTATGTATGTATCTGTGTGTGTGTGTGTGTGCTGTATGTGTGGGCGCTGTGTGTGTCGCTGTATACAGTATGTGTGTGTATGTATCTGTGTGTGTGTATGACTGTGTATGTCTGTGAGTATGCACATGCGCATGTGTGTGTGTGTCTGTAAGTATGTGCACGTGCATGTTTACAGCAGGTCACTGCTGTAAAGCAAAATTCTGCAAAGCTAGTATTTATTGTGTGGCTTCTACCACCTCTCTGCAGTGAGAAAGTGATCAATCAAGGGGTGGCACAGTGCTGCAGCGGTAGGGTTGCTGCCTTACAGCGCCAGAGACGGAGTTTGTAAGTTCTCCCTGTGACCTCATGGGTTTTGTCTGGGTGTTCCAGTTTCCACCCTTGGTTCTTGGTTCTTGGGTCCTCCAAAATATTCCAACTGAAATTTAAACTGGAGGTGGTGAAGGGAGGGATTAAGCCAGAAAGGGTATAAAAGACATACATGTTTGGCTTTGGCAAAATGTTCCCTAGTGTGTAGGATAGTATTAGTGTACTATCACTAGTCACTGATCACTGGTCGGCACAGACTCAGTGGGCTGCTTCCGTGCTGTATCGCTAAATTAAATTAAACTAAAGGGTGCCCCTGAGCCATTAGGGAGACAATTGCTTTTTCTGGAGCAGTTATGGTGAAGAGTTTTTTGCACAATGTTTGTTTCATTTATGAGGTTTCTTTGTTCAGAAGAGTGATGTTGGATCAATGGGACAAAATCAGATATTATATGCTTCCGTTCACAAAGTGTTAATTTAACTAACTTTCCTGTAAAATATGTTGTTGCATGCATTCAAATGAGTGGGAGTCAAAGTTCTGCATTGTATTGCTATAACTAAAATAATATTTGCAAAGCTAGGGCTCCAATCTGTCTCCTGTGTAATGAATTTCACAGCAATAGTTTGAGGCATTCAATGTAAAATGCTACAGGACATAAACATCTACCCACTTCCAGAAGGTGAGGAGAGATTGTTACCAATATTATCAGATGAACATTCTGCATGTACAGATGACATTCCTTCACTTTAACATTTTAGCGAAGGCAGTAAGCCATCAAAAATAGACAATGATTACACATGCACGAAAGGCAGAATGTAATGTCCATGGGTTCATGTCAAGGTTTCAACGTTTCAACGTTTCAAGGTCCGTTTATTGTCAAATGTACCAATTAAGGTCCAGTGAAATTCGAATGACCATACAGCCATAGTAAAAAAAAACAAGACACACTACTACATAAAAGTTAACATCAACATCCACCACAGCAGATTATCCATGTTCCTCACTGTGATGGAAGGCAATAAGGTCCATCCTCTTTATTCTCCCTTGGTCGGGGCAGTTGGACCATCCGCAATCGGAGCGATCAAAGCTCCCGCAGCTGATGGTCGAAGCCCCCGGGTCAGGGCGATTGAAACTCCCATGTTGGAGTAATCGAAACTCCCGTGTCGGGGGACTCCCTCGATGTCAGTCTCTTGTTAAAAGTTGTCTCCCCACTGCTTCTCCCCCCCCTCTTCTGGTAAGTCCCCCCCTCCCCCCTGGTCGATCTCCCTCCCCGCCAACCTCCACGATGTATTGGGCCCTTTTAGGCCTGCCCCCTTCTCCCACATAGTCCCATGTTCAGGTGGTTGCCGGGGAGTCCCCCCTTCCCCCCCCTTCTTTTTCAACATGTTGTAGCCCCTCATGTTGTGGAGAGTAGCGAGAATTCCCCCATAGGTGGGTCCCCCCCCTTTCTCGTAGGTTGGTGCCGGTGCTGATCCCCCCCGCCGAGCTATCTCTGGCTTCTTAAAAGTTGTCTCCACTGCTTCCCCCCTTCCCCCTTCTCCCCCCTTTTCTCCCCCCCTCCCCCCCCTCTTTTAAAGGACTCCACTGTGTTCTCCCCCCCTTCCCTCTTTTAAAGTCGTTATTACAGTGCCACCTTCCTCCATCACGATATGTGTCCGGATCCCTTGACTTTTGCACCGTGTGAATTTCACTTCCCCCCACCCCCCCCCCGCCTGCATAACGGGCTGGTGAAGGAAGCGATGTGTGTGTGTGTGTTCCAACTTGACAGTCGGCGGCAGTCCCCCCCTAAGTGGGACAATTTAAATCGCCAATCAGAAAAAGTAGATCATTTACTGTAACACATACAAAACAGACACATAGAGGAAGGACAGACAGTTTGACAGCTGGCACCAGAAAAAGCAAGTTCTGTTAGAGAGGCACAAAAAAAAACAAAATCATATGATTCTGTTATTGGCATGAAACAATTGCATCAGGAGGATGTAAGTGTTTAATCTATCTTCTATTCTTTCTATACTACTACTAAAATTCTCATCTTGTCCTCTTCTAGTTTGCATTGTTTTTAAATTTGCGCAAAAACGGTACCCTATATGGCTAGGATTTTTTCGCCACCTTACTCGCCGTTCTCCTCTGGTCCAAGTGCACCAAGTTATGTTCCGATCGGTGGAATATTACAAAAGTTTAAAATAGGTTTAAAAAAGGTTTAAATAAAGGTGAGATCAGCAGATTGGTCTTCTCGCATGTCAGTCACCATGAAGGTAACGCCCCTGCCGGCATCCACCGAGTCAATCACCGGCTCCTTCAGGAGCGGAGCATGGGCTGGCTGTGTTCGAGGGTGGGGGCTGGCTGGGTTCGCGGTCAGGGGCTGTGAGCACTACAGGCGCTGGGGATGGGAGAATAAGTCCAGAGCCGGGTCTTGGAGCCGGTGATTGCAGTCGGAGCTGGGGCTGGGAACCGGTGAGCCCACACATCCCCCTCCCACATTTGATTTGCTGTCACTGCATGTGCATCCTCCAATTTATAGTACCCATTTGCAAGATAAGATAGCAAATAAACCAAGGAACCGACTCCAAATGGAGGAGAGCTCAGAAATTGCAAAGTTTAGATTAGTCTGAAGGCAGGTCTACAGTATATATCCTTGCAAGCAAATCCAGGGGAAAACTGCAAGGTCACGGGCTTTACCAATCACCATATCTTTCTTACTCACTTCTACAAAGAACTGAACCAAACAACATAACCATGGAATCGCAGACTGCACCTAATGCCAGGATCGAACCTGCATCTCTGGCGCTGTGAGGTCAGCAGGTCTACCAGCTGCGCCACTGTGCAATGGGTGTAGTAACCATCAGTCAAGTCAAACCAAGCTTATTGTTACATGCACAGTTATAGTGAGGTATAGGTGTATTGGACATCATACTGGCAGTAGCATCACAGGCACATAGACTCAGCCAAACACATCGAAATACAAATTATATATAAATTACACATAAAATTTGGCAAGACAATGAGAAGAGAAAAGACTGAAAAAATAAAAAAACAAGAAATTCTTGCAAAACCCAATGAGATTAAAAAAAAAAAACAAGTCTGTGGTAGTACTAGGGGTGGTTCACAGTGATCTATTGTCAAGGTGAGGTTGTGTGGTTGATTCAACATACTAGGAAAATAAGTGTTCCTGATGTGAACCTGGTGACGTCAACCATCAGCAATGGTGGCAGCAATGGTCTTACATCTGGCTTTTGACATGTTGAGAACCAGTGAAACTCGTAACCTCGAAACCTTTTGTCTGTCTTCCCCACGACATCCACTGTTGGGGTATTGTGTGCAGTTTTGGTCTCCTAATTTGAGGAAGGACATCCTTCCTATTGAGGCAGTGCAGCTTAGGTTCACAAGGCTAATCTCCAGGAAGGTGGGACTGTCATATGAGGAAAGATTGGAAAGACTGGGCTTGTATTCACTGGAATTTAGGATGGGAGGGGATCTTATAGAAACTTATCAAATTATAAAAGGACTGGACAAGCAAGATGCAGGAAAAATGTTCCCAATGGTGGGGCAGTCCAGAACCAGACGCCACAGTTTAAGAATAATGGGGAGCATTTAAAACAGAGATAAGAAAAAACATTTTCACCCAGAGAGTTGTGAATGTGTGGAATTCTCTGCCACAGAAGGCAGTAGAGGCCAATTCACTGAATGAATTTAAAAGAGAGTTAAGGGCCTGTCCCAATTAGGCGAATTTGTTAGGCGACCTCGGGCGACTAGGCTGTTGCCACTTGGTCGTGAGCCGGGGTGTCACCTGTATGGTTGTGAGTCGTCTCCTCAGTCGCCCAAAGAATCGTAGTGTTTTTCTGGTCGCCACTTGATTTTGAAATGTTCAAAACTTTTCGCCGACAGTCGGTGACAGTTGGCTTGACGCCAATGAGCGTAGCTTGACTTCTCCTGATGTAGGTGCTGTCATAGGTTGTCACCAGGATGACGTAGGTTGTTGCTAGGATGACATGGGTTGTTGCCAGGTGCTGACTTCGGTGAATTCCAATGGCGACTACCTAAGTCAACCATCATCAACCGGCGACAGGTACCGGCAACTGAATTGCTTTAAATTGTCTTCAGTTTTCTCCGACAAGGTACCCTTTTCATAGGTTGTCGTGGGTGGACATAGGTTGTCGTTTGTGTGGTTGTAGGTGTGGTTGTGTGGTCCTAATGGGTCGCCAGTTGTCGGTAGCTTGCCGTAGCTTGACGTCGACTAGGTGGTAGGTTGTTGTAGTTTGTCATAGACATAGTCATAGGGGGGTCCCGTCGCCGTTTTTTTAGCTACCTGCTACGACTATGACAGTCGCCGACAGTCGCCAAAAAAATCACCTAAGTGGGACAGGCCCATTCGATAGAGCTCTTGGGGCTAGCAGAATCAAGGGATATGGGGAGAAGGCAGGCACGAGTTACTGATTGTGGACGTTCAGCCATGATCGCAATGGAGTCCTGAACCAAGCTTCGTATAGTTTAGTTTAGATTAGAGATCCAGTGCAGAAACAGGTCCTTTGGCCCACTGAGTCTGCGCTGACCAGCGATCCCAGTACACTAGTTTTATCCAACACACTAGGGACAATTTACAATTTTTGATAAGTTTCTATAAGTGTGAGGTGCTACATCTTGGCAGGACAAATCAAAATAGGACGTACATGGTAAATGGTAGGGAATTGAAGAATGCAGAACAGAGGGATCTGGGAATAACTGTGCACAGTTCCCTGAAGGTAGAATCTCATGTAGATAGGGTGGTAAAGAAAGCTTTTGGTGTGCTGGCCTTTATAAATCATAGCATTGAGTATAGAATGACAATTAAATAGACTATTGACTATTGACTATTGACTATTGAGAAGTTGGGATGTAATGTTAAAATTGTACAAGGCATTGGTGAGGCCAATTCTGGAGTATGGTGTACAATTTTGGTCGCCTAATTATAGGAAGGACGTCAACAAAATAGAGAGAGTACAGAGGAGATTTACTAGAATGTTGCCTGGGTTTCAGCAACTAAGTTACAGAGAAAGGTTGATCAAGTTAGGTCTTTATACTTTGTAGCGCAGAAGGTTAAGGGGGGACTTGATAGAGGTCTTTAAAATGATGAGAGGGATAGACAGAGTTGACGTGGATAAGCTTTTCCCACTGAGAGTAGGGAAGATTCAAACAAGAGGACATAACTTGAGAATTAAGGGACAGACGTTTAGGGGTAACATGACGGGGATCTTCTTTACTCAGAGAGCTGTAGCTGTGTGGAATGAGCTTCCAGTGAAGGTGGTGGAGGCAGGTTCGATTTTATCATTTAAAAATAAATTAGATAGTTATATGGACAGGAAAGGAATGGAGGGTTATGGTCTGAGTGCAGGTAGATGGGACTAGGGGAGAATACGTGTTCGGCACGGACTAGAAGGGCCGAGATGGCCTGTTTCCGTGCTGTAATTGTTATATGGTTATATAGAAGCCAATTAACCAACAAACCTGTGAGAGGTGGTTTGGGCAGTGCTGGTTAGAAGGGCCAAATGGCCTCCTCCTGCACACATTTTCTATGTTTCTATGTTGGGATTCAGCATCACTGATGTTCTGTAGCGTGAGAAGAGGTTTAAGGTGCGGCATGGTGGTGCAGCGGTAGAGTTGCTGCCTTAGAGCGCCAGAGACTGGGGTTCCATCCTGACTATGGGTACTGTCTGTACGGAGTTTACACATTCTCCCCGTGACTGCGTGAGTTTTCTCCGAGTGTTCCGGTTTCCTCTAACACTCCAAAGAGGAGATACAGTTTCTGCACTGTGTATCGCTATTCTAAACTAAACTACACTAAGCTTGGTTCAGGACTCCAATGTTACACAACCAGATTTCAGACTCTGCCATGCATGGAGCTCAAAGTAACTACCTACCGGAAATCTTTAGTTCTCAGAAAACATTCCACTCAGCAATGTAATGGGGATGGAGCGTTCCTATTAAGAAAGAACATGCGTAGATTGATAGAGTACTTCACTTCTAAAACGCTACATCTCCTTTATTATGCATTTCTAATTAGCCTTGGAATACATTATCTCCACTATCCATCAAAGTTTTGATTGATATTTTCTGCTGGCACAGATACAAATGAAAGGAGTTCTCAGACGTGATCAATGGGATCTACATCTCAAAAGAATTGGTCACATGCACTCTATCTGGTGTCCAGTGTGGCCTGTCAGTTTTAACCCAGCTGATGGACTCAAGCCAGTATTAGAACACTGTCAGACTTAAGTAGATTTATTCAGAAATGAAGTAATAATTCTTACCCCTCCTCGCTGCCTTGAGCCATTTGCTGGCACTACTCCCCGTGTTTTTTCTGGCTTACAAGCACATAATGCTCACAGGGTTTGAGCCAGTAAGATGAAGTAAGTCATGTAAGAATCTTAGCATAAACTGCGCACCATAAACTTAATTCTTATTAGATCATGGCTAATGAGCGATCAAATGAAACATGAGGTAATGGAGGAAGCTTTTAAAAATGATTGTGAACAACCAAAGTTGAAACTATTATATTTATTTTAATTTGTAAATTAATATTGCTTTTGTCATTTTTGACAAAAGATTTTGAAATTTGCATTATATTCACAGTATTCTTCACAAAATTCCCAGTAAATGCTTTTCCCCCCACACAGATGGGGAAAGCATATTGTTTGATCAGCCAATATGGTGGAATCTGTGACTCTTATATATTGTGTCCTTTTAATTGTACGATGTATTGGTATTTGCCAGTAAATGAAGCACGTACAGGCAGGATAAGTCCTATCAATGTGCAGGAAAGAACTGCAGATGCTGGTTTAAATCGAAGATAGACACGAAATGCTGGAGTAACTCAATGGGACGGGCAGCATCTCTGGAGAGAAGCAATGGACTCCAGAGATGCTGCCTGTCCCACTGAGTTACTCCAGCATTTTATGTCTAAGTCTTATCAATGTCTATCTAATCTGCCATGTGATATATGTGCCATGAGTGCTTATGTGTTGCATCATACTTGACTTTAAATGCTGATCTTTTTACTGTTCTTTCCTACAAAACTGCAAGATTTCATGAACTTCACTGCACTCATATTGATGTAGGCAGAGTCGCCATTAAATATGAATATAGTTTAAAATATGTGTCTCTTCTACTATTTTAGATCAATGCTTTCGGGATAGTATTTCATGTCCTGATCCTCTACCTTTTCTGCACATAATATAATTCCATAATATAATAACATTTATAAGCATCAAGATCAAATTGCCACACGGCATTGCTAAACTGTGTTTCAGACACAGTAACAATCGAATGGCTTTTTTTACGCAGTGGCACATGCACAGGATGCCATAATCATTTCGAACTTTAATTTATGTTAAATGGATAAATGCTGCGCAAAAGTTAATTATAATGGACTAAAGGGATATTTTCATCTTCTTTGGAAATGGATCAATTATGTTAATGCTCAGGCCAGCTTTAGCAGCTTCCAACAATAATAGGGCTATCCAACTAAGGAACTCAGCCCCCAATTGTATCATCAGCACTAAATAATCTGTGCATTTTGCAATGAAAATACCTGTGCAAATTGATGACTGAAAATATCATCATCCAGCCAAATTTTATTTCAGTGTTGGTCTTCTGTGGTGACAACCCAGGTCACTGGTCAAGAGTGTTTCATTCTCATATGCCCCAGGACTGGAAAAATGAAATTCCTCCTTGTAACAACACAACAGATAAATATACCATAAACAATAATATGATCGATTATCAGTTATACCATGCAATCAGACCATATTGCAAGCTGAAGTATCAGACCAAGCTGAAGTAAGTAGTTCAACTTTATATAAAGTGTTTCGTAGTTTGATACTGAGGTGGGGTTGTGGGTTTGGCTATGGAGGGTGGTTCAAGAGCCTGATGCTCGAGGGGAAGAAGTTGTCCTTGAACCTGGATATAACGGTTCTCAGGCTCCTGCCCAGTCTTCCTTTATGATAGCAGTGAGATGAGAGCAAGACCAGGATTGAATGGGTCGTAAACACTATTTGTGTTAATGCTCAAATGCTAGTCAGCTAGGAAGAGGCATTTTCACAAAGCATTATAACAATGTTAAACTATCAAAGAACTAGAAATGAACAATAAAAAGGATGCTTTCAAATGTTTTTCTCCCGGAAGCTGTAACTATCTTGAAATTGGTGCTGGTGATATCAGCAAAACAAAGTTTAACATATAAAGCATTTTCCAATCCATTTTTAAAACCAAGTAAACTGGATGACACAATGACACTACTGGCAAAGATCTGGGTTCAGTCCAGGCCTCCGAAAGTGTCTGAGTGGAGTTCGCACATTCTCCCTGTGAATTTTGCCTAAACATTATTCCCTTTATCCTGTGCCTGTACACTGTGGACGGCTCGATTGTTATCATGTATAGTCTTTCCGCTGACCATATAGCATGCAACAAAAAAAGCTTTTCACTTTACTTTGGTAGATGTGACAATAAGCTAAATGAAACTAATCATGGGTTTCCTCCAGGAGTTCCAACCTTCTCCCCTATAACTAAAGGCATGCGGGTTGGTAGGTGGAATGGTCACTGTAAATTGCCTCTAGTGTGTAAGTGAGTGGTAGAATTTGGCATAAATTGATGAGAATGTGTGGGGAATTAAAAATGGAAAAATGCGGGATTGTGGTAAAATGGCTGGTTGATGGTTGATGGTTGGCAAATACTCCTGGGTCAAATGGCCCATTTCCGTGTTATATCTCTCTGTGATGCTACGACTCTAGTAAATGGATAAATACTTTCTGCCAAGTTATCAAGAAGACAAATATCATTTGCATGCAGTTCCTGTTTACCACTCTTGGACCAAAATGCAGAGAAAATGTTTAAATTTGTATTCCACGGGTACTTCAATGGGTTAAAAAAATGTGCACTTTCTTCTAGTTCTTTAAGTCCATTTTTTCTTTGAACAGATCCTGTATCAAATCGATTTTTCCACCACTATAGATAAGCTGTCAAATGACAATTCAATGTATTTTGACAGGAAATGTGAGACAAAAGCAAAATGAGTATTCCAGAGTATGTTTCTTGCTCTTTTTTAAGAACAAAGGAGCCTCCCTCTTGCCCCATCCTTCAGGGACATCTGTCCTGACAGACATTACTGTAGGCTCCACATTCCCGCTGTGAGCTATTACACTCTCAGGTGAACTAAGTGCTATGGCTGTATATGCTTTGTAGCTTTTTTTATGAATTAAATTCATAACCGCCCCTTAATAAAACATCTAGTATCATTTTTTCTGTTATACAGTGATCACTATTTTCAACTTGTCTAGTAGTGTAGGTTTGCTTTGGAATAAATAAGTGCCTTCAAAAGGGAGTAGGATAGTAAATTAGAAGGATAATCATTGTCAGGGCAATAGTGACAGGACAGAGGAATGTGGCTGCTCTTTTAGGATCCAGATTTAATTTAAAGGGCTGAATATACTGTAACAATTCTACGATTCCATCAAAATTCAATTGGAGTCAGATTCAAAAATAATAATATTAGGAATGTCAGAGGGCTGCCCTAAGTTAACGATATTTCAAAGATTTCTGTGACTATGGTTTAATAACTGCAAAAAAAACTTATACTTAAATTCTGGAAAAAGATAACAGTTCCTACAGTGAAGATGTGGGTCACAGAAATGACCGAGACACTACATTTAGAAAAAATAAGGCTTGTCTTGTCTGACAAACCAGATCAATTTTCCAAAATATGGTCTCCTTTCATTGAATTTCTTCAACAACATAATGATTGAACACTAATTCAAAACCGACGCTAGGGTCGGGTGAGCGGGCGTAGGGAAGGGTAGTGGGATATATCTCTGGTTTTACTTCGGAGTCACGTGAGTGACTACGTGAAGAAGCCCACCAGGACGCATGCGTGTCATTTCGCTACACGCATTGCGAAACGTCAGACGCGGTGGAACGACGTACCCCCGCAGCGGCAGTTTAAAAGCCGCAACTTGCAGGTAAGAGTTTACTCTGCGGTCTTTTTTGTTTCCATTTCCAACTACATGTGGGAACCTGGACAAAACAAAGAAGACAAGGTCTGCGACAAAGCTGGTGAGGGAGGACCACGGAGCAGCGGGCAGCCAGCAGCAGCCGACGGCACTTGGATCACCGATAGTGGGATCAGCTGTGCCCGATGTCGCCTCCACACCAGCCAGATCCACGCGGCCGGGCGGTAAGGCTAGTCAAAAAACAAACAAGGTCGTGGACTCAGAGGAGTCCGAATTTGAACAACCGCGGGCGGCCAGTGACCGTGAGCGCTGGAGCCGGATGGAGCGGTGTGTGGAGCATTTGCTCCAACGTGACAGACTCCGGGGGATGGAGTCGGGTCACAGTGGGCCCTATGATATACCCACAGCAGTACCTCTTGAAGGGCTGCACAGTGCTTCTACCTCATCAGAGCGGAGCACTGCCGGGTCAGTTCTGGGCTGACCTGGAAGAGGGGTCCGCAGAAGGAAAGACAAGTGTGCAAGGGGTTGCAGGAACGAGAGAACCTAATGGACATGGTGTCCAATTTCATACAGCCAGACCAGACTGGTCAAAATCTGGAGCCAAAGCTAGCTGCCAGTATAGACTATATGTCTCTAAACCAGTTACAAGAACAGGCTGTACTGGACACCACATCAAGACACCTGGCACCGGGCAACTGCATATCCCTGAATGTTCCAATAGTAAACACCTGTATATGGAAACACATTGGAATAGGAGTCAGAAGTATGGACGTCAAATTACAAAAAGTATTGAAACTCCTATCAGCAGGGATAACAGCATTTGCTCGCACAGTGGATGACAAGGACATGTCCCAAGACCACAAAACCACCAATACTATTATTTGGAGGCAACCTATCGAAGCAAGTCAAGGAGCTCGATGAGGAAGCAAAAACCCTGGGACTAATAAAAAGGGACTCCATCAAAAACCCACTACAGCCAAAGACAGCACCCCAAGCACCCACCAGCAGAACAAGAATGACTGGTGAAAGCTCGAAGGCCTGGTACTCAAAACATGAGTCTTTTTTAGGCCACGGCCCAGGCCGGCCTTCTTGGAAGATGCGGGGACCTCCAACGCCAATCAAACCACAAATCCAGACACCAGCGCAACAACAGCAGCGAAGAACCTACAAAAAGAAGTAAACCTACCACTGGTAACTATGGAGGTAGGTGGGTCTGGTTCCCTACAAAATACAGGGAGCATGGAGGTTGGTGGGAGATTACACTCTTTTCTGAATGCATGGAGCATGTTAACAACCGATATTTACATCTTAAGCAGTATCCAGGGATATACAATAGAGTTTATACACAAGTACAGCCCTCCAGTTCAATATATACCGAACCGAATGTTCGTGCTTTCTAATAAAGAAAAATCAGAAGCGCAAGCTGAACTGGAGCGGCTTTACGTAAAAGGTGTAATTGAGCAAACTCAACACAAACCATTAGAATTTGTGTCCAATATATTTACCAAAAACAAAAAAAGATGGTGGTTGTCGCATCATCATAGATCTGACAAAATTGAATACATTTGTACAATATATTCACTTCAAAATGGAAACCTTTGTTACTGCTAAACAATTAATTTCCAAAGGTTACTTCATGGCCAGCATCGATTTAAAAGATGCTTACTATTCAGTGCCTATACGAGGTGACCACAGATGTTACTTAAAATTCAACTGGATGGGACAACGCTGGCAGTATAAAGCACTGCCAAATGGGTTATCATCAGCCCCCAGGCTGTTCACAAAAATTTTGAAACCAGCCCTAGCGTTTCTACGGAAACGAAAACACATGGTCATGGCATATTTAGATGACATACTCATTGTGGGCAAAACTTTGGAATTGGCCAAACAAACCGTAACAGCCACAAAACAGTTATTTGAAAAACTGGGATTTATTATCCATCCAGTTAAATCTAAACTAACGCCTTCCACTACTATGGACTATTTGGGGTTCACCATTGACTCAGTTCACATGTCGGTGACTCTGCCTA
The DNA here is from genome assembly GCF_028641065.1 of Leucoraja erinaceus. Taxonomy (NCBI): domain Eukaryota; kingdom Metazoa; phylum Chordata; class Chondrichthyes; order Rajiformes; family Rajidae; genus Leucoraja; species Leucoraja erinaceus. The sequence continues at coordinate 21,657,137 of NC_073391.1, read as the reverse complement.
AGGGAAAGGCTAGAGATTTAATAGAGGCTTGCAATAACCTCATTGACATCAGCAAACCATCCATCAGATTGGTAGCAAAAGTAATTGGCAAAATGGTGGCTGCCTTTCCAGCCACACAATTTGGACCTCTACATTACCAAAACTTACAGAGAGCAAAAATACAAGCACTCAAAATCAATGCAGGTCACTTTGACAGACCTATGAAACTACCAATCAAAGCTAAAATGGAACTAAAATGGTGGATAGATAACATCTGGCTTTGTTCCAATCCGATCATTGTCAGTAACCCTTCCATGGTACTACAAACTGATGCCAGTGCACTTGGGTGGGGAGCCACCAACACCATCACCAGCTGTGAAGGTAGATGGACTGCTCAGGGGGCATCATTATTACGCACACTGGGCATAAACTACCTGGAAATGTTGGGTGCATTCTATGGCCTAAAGTCATATTGTACTGGGTCATATCACCAGCATGTTAGGCTACAGATAGACAATACCACCATGGTAGCATACATTAACCACATGGGTGGAAACAAATCGACATCATGTGACAATCTGGCTAATGCAATTTGGCAATGGTGTATCCAGAGAGATATTTGGATATCAGCCACTTACCTACCAGGAAGACTTAATTTAGTGGCAGACACCAGGTCACGCAAATTTAATGAAAACACCAAATGGATGTTGAATAAAAAAGTATTTGCTGATATTACAGCAAGATATGGAACACCAGATATCGATCTATTCGCATCCAGACTTAACCACCAGTTAGCAAATTATGTTTTTTGGGAACCAGACCCTGGGGCAGCGGCGACAGATGCATTTTCGCTGCATTGGGGGAAATTGTTTATTTACGCATTCCCTCCTTTCTGCCTCATCAGTCGGGTATTAAGGAAAATACAACAAGACTCTGCGTCTGGTATTTTGGTAGTACCCGATTGGCCTACTCAACCATGGTTCCCAGTGGTACTAAACATGGTATTAGAACCATGTATCACCATCCCACATAGACCAGATTTATTGCTACATCCCGTAACAAGGGATAGCCACCCATGCCATAACCATTTGAACTTATTAATTTGTAGAGTTTAAAAACACCTCTACTACAACTGGGACTGACGGACCGAACAGTGAACATGATCTCGGCGGCCCAAAGACAGTCAACCAAAAAACAGTATCTGGTCTATATCAGGAAGTGGGAGATGCATTGTCACAAAAACAACATCACCCACAGAGACATGAACATCCCGTCTGTTCTGGAATATCTGGCAGGCCTCCACTATGATGAGGGGCTCAGTTACAGTGCCATCAACTGCGCCAGAGTGCCCTATCGACTTACCTATGGCAGGGGACAGAGCGTTACTCTGTTGGGACTTACCCACTGGTAACAAAACTTACGAGGGGAATTTTTAATACTAATCCCCCAAGAACCAGGTACTCCCAAATATGGGATGTAAGTATTGTCCTGAAGATACTCAGGAATTGGTCTCCAGCAACAGCTCTGTCCCTACACTGACTGACATTAAAAACAGTCATGCTAATGGCATTGGTCACGGCACAGAGGGTACAGTCACTGCATAAACTGGACAACATGACTTCCTCAACTGAAAATATTATGTTTCATATCTATGAATTAGTAAAGCAGAACAGACAGGGATCAGCAGGCCTCAATATACAATTTAGGTCATACCCAACAGATGACCGTCTCTGTATAGTAAGACATTTGTCGTTATACATGGAGAAAACGAAAATCATAAGAGGCAATGATCTTCTGGTCAGCCACAAGCAACCACACAAAAGAGTGACGGTCCAGACCATCTCAAGATGGCTGAAACAGGTGCTAACACAGGCTGGGGTGGATACTAATATTTTAAAATCTCATTCCACCAGGGCTGCAGCTACATCGGCAGCGATACAGTTGGATGTACCAATGGACCAAATCCTCAAGGCAGCAGGATGGTCAGGGGAAAAAACATTCCAACTATTTTTACAACAAACCAGTAATGAAACCTGGAACGTTTGCAGAAACAATTTTAAGTTCTGTAAATTAATTTAAACCCATAAAAAGGGGTTATAATTTTGTGTTAATAAATTTTATGATTTCAATGTCGAATTCATGTCCAAATTATGTTAACACAATTCCTCCTACAGTCATCAAGGCAGACGTGATGCATGGACTCGTTTCCACGGCATGAAATCACAGAGCTTTAAAATACAGATCAAACCTCAAACTGGTAAGTTCTCGTTTAATCTTACTATGTTTTTTCACTTCTTCGTTAGTTCAGGGGTTTTTTTCTTTTTTCTTTTTTGTATCTTTTTCCAAATTCTTTCTTTTCTTTTTTCTTTCTTCTTCCTTTTCCTTCTCTCCTTTTTTCTTTTTTCCGATTTACTTATTAGTTTATAAAATGTTAAAACTGAAGCTGTACAAAAACTGTATAATTGTTACGTCGATAACTTTCTCCTTGTACAATTGCTTCAATAAAATAAAATAAAATAAATATTACGATTCCAAACAAAACAATTCTACGATTCCACGTCACGGACATTAACCGTTTCATTGATTGCTAGGAAAAACATCAGCCATTTAATTTTGAAATTCTCCCAATGCACTCAGCACATTGGATGGCCACATTTTCAATGGCTCTCTCCATCAAATTCTCTGCCCACTCCTCCACCTAATTCCATTGCTCTGTGGAAAATAGATCCAATCTGAGGGCAAGATCAGTGGGTTCAATGGAAGACAAAATGTACTCCTTGGTGGCACAGTGGTGCAGCTAGTAGAGTTGCTGCCTTACAATGGCAGGGACCCGGGTTTGATCCTGCCCATGGATACTGTCTGTGTGGGGTTTGCACGTTTTCCCTGTAACCGTGTTGGTTTCCTCCAGATGCTCTGCTTTCCTCCTACATCCCAGGTTTGTAAGTTAATCAAAGGAGACACTCAGGCCATCTTTAATTGGACTCCAATGGACTTTATCTTGCATTTTACTGTACATTATTTCCTTTTGCTGTTTGTACACTGTGGATGGCTCAATGGTAATCATGTATATTCTTTCTGCTGACTGGATAGCACACAACAAAAAACTATTCACTGTACCTTGGTGCACATGACAATAAACTAAACCTAGCCAAACTACAAAAAAACTAATGTGCGCCCAAGCACAACACATGAGTTGGCCTATTGTGCGTTGATGGTTGAACACACCTTTATTGCAGTGGAACAATTTCTTCCACTTGGTCTGCTATTTAAACAGAGATTTTTTTTTAAATTCCACTTCTGGTCCAATGTAAAATCAGATATAAAAAAATGCTGTTATCACCATTCCATTTCAGCCAACCTATTTTAATTTATTTTGTCCAATTGAGTAATAAGCTTAGGATGTGATACCATGTAAAACTGTAAAATATACATAAAAAGGTACAGCATGCAAATGGTTTCTTGTTTCCCTGTACAATGTATTAGAAATATCAAATTAGCAGCAGTGAACTTCAGCTTAGCCACCTTATTGTGGCAAAAGACATTAACATTTCAATGTGCAAAAGCCCTGATAAAACTGCACAACCCACCGGTTTGAGTATTGTTTGAAATTCTCCATAAATTGCTGTTCAATTACAATTGGCACCAGCTAGTATGAACATAGTTAATCAGAGTATTTGTTCGTAAAGCATGTTCCAATTGATTCCCAATGTATTTAAATCAGCAGGAATAGGCTTTCCTTAATAGGAAGGATTTGTTAAATGGGACAATTTCATATCCATCATAGCATCCAATTAATAGGCTTTAACAGCATTAAGAAAAGTCCACAATTATTTGCACTATCCAGATGCATGGCAGCTGTAAAATAATAATGCTATGTAGGTAAACCATTTTGAAGTGTTAATTGACGTACTGCCCCTCAGTGAACAAATCTATATCTACCCATCTCTCTCATTTGGAGTCAGGCCACTGTATTACCGTGGGGCCCAGCTTTGACGAATGTAGTCAGAGTACAGGATCATTCATGTATGCCTCAATTTATTTTTAAAATACGGCGCTGCCTTGAAATATTTGCAGGAGAACAGAGATGAATACTTGGCATTGTGTCATCGCTGCAAACAGAATTACTTCCATCTGGGAGGAAGCTTCCATTTCATTTCAGTTCTGCCAACAAAGATGAGAATCATTTATTTTCACTTTTGTTTGTGTGAGAGGGGGGCGCAGACACATTTTAGCCACTGTCATAAGAAAGCATTCTTTAACAATGTATTAAGATGATGATGTTTAAGAAGGAACTGCAGATGCTGGAAAATACAAAGTAGACAAAAATGCTGGAGAAACTCAGCGGGTGAGGCAGCATCTATTGAGCGAAGGAAATAGGCAACGTTTCAGGTCGAAACCCTTTGGGTTTCGACCTGAAACGTTGCCTATTTCCTTCACCTATTAAGATGATGATTTGACCAAACAGTTTCCAGATTATTTGTGAAACTACTTAGCCAAGAGTTTGATAACCATGTTCTTAAGTTTGTAAAGTACTACTCAAAGGGCTCATACATTGATCTGGGAATTTAAGTTAATATCCCGCAGTAGATGGAAAATTCAATAATAACTTAAATATGGAATCCAATGCAAGTTTCAATAATGGTGACAAAAGCCTTTAGCCTTTGTCCAACCATTTGCCAATCACCCTTCCTCATCTGTACCCACCGTTGTTGGCCCACCCACCCACACCACTCCTTGATCAGACTTTGCTGGCTTTACCTTGCCTTCTCATGTATCTATACACTGTAAAAGGATCAATTGTAATCGTGTATTGTTTTTCTGCTGACTGGTTAACACACAACAAAAGCTTTTCACTGCACCTTGGTACACGTGGCATTAAAATAAACTAAACAAAACCTCTCTTTCAGCTTTCTTCCCCTTACTACAGTCAGGCTGAAGAATGGTCGTAACCCAAAACGTCGCATCTTCATGTCGTCCAGAAATGCTGGCCTGATCTGCAAAGTTACTCCAGCACCTTGCATCTTTTTTATGGTGTTGAAATAACTTGTTTGCTGTAAAAGCCTATTTGATTCATGATCTGACCATGCCTATATGATGTGCCAAATGATTGCCTCCTTAGTACAGCACTATGAGGGAAGGGCAATAAATGCTGGTCTTGCCAGAGACATCCATATGAACAAATAAATTGAAGAGAAAGTGCAATTAATAGCAGTGGAATGAGCTACCCCGACGATCTATCAAGCTTACATGGCGAATTAGGCACAATACACCATCAATACCTGTCCAGATACCTTTCTATGATGCAGAAGCATAGAATACTTCATACAAGCAAAACCATTCTAAATAGTTTAATGTGTTAATAACTATGTTCTTAATTTTTCTAAACAAATTTCTTTGAGTACTTTAATGATTTTGGGTTATTAAGAAGGATCTGGTTTTTTTTTACACTTGATACGGCCAGATCAACATTTCCTTCTAATCCTTAATGACAAATTAAATAAGGGATTAACGCACGGGCTAATGTAATGCTCCAACTATCAAACTACTGCAAATTGCTGAGGAGGCAAATGTCCAGGGTTCTTGCTTTCTAGTGGAGCATCGTCTGTGGGAAAAAAATGATTAGCCTTGGCTTTTCTGTCTTCCACAACAGTCTGCAGACTGGATTCCAGGTGTACCATGGTCATGTAATTGGGGCACTTCTTTGACTTAAGAGGAATTTGCTATACCTCTCCGCGATGATATATGCCTGACTTACATCTCGAGCAGGAATGCACAATATGGCTTTAAAAAATCATTCTGTTACAAGCAAACATGTTGAAAAGCCTAATTTAGTTGTGTTTATTTTAGGTTCAAGTTCTTGTTAAAGAATGTGGGGATTTCATACATCTTTGTGTATGGGCAACATATTACAGAACATTGCATGGGATATATGGTGTACTAACAGACCATTTGGCCTCATAGGTCTTTGCCGGTGTTTACGCTCGACTCAAGGCCCCTCTCATCTTTACTCAGTTTAATTCCAAGTGCAATCCTCTATTCCATTCTCTCTCATTTACTTGTCCATTGTCTTCATAAGGCATTCATCCCAACCACTCCCTGTGATCGCAAATTTCATTTTCTCAAAATACTTTGGATAAAGCAGTTTACTTTGAATTCCCTTATGGATCTTGATGATTGTATATAGTTAATAGTCACCAGTTATGGTATTGCCACATGTATGACTGGTCTATCTGTGTCCATTCTATTAAAATCTTTATGGGTTTCAAATACCTTTTTATGTCACTAATCAGCCTTCTTTTCTCAAAGACACCCGGATGCCTTTACTTTGCACAGCATTGATAAGATAACTATCACGCTTGGAGAAGTCTGCCTGAGGTAAGTTGGAATTATGAGAAGCAATTGTTCTTAATCATTACCAAATAACTAAGGGTGGCATGGTCGCATAGCAGTAATTACTGCCTTACAGTGCCAGAAACCCAAGATTGATCCTGTCTAATGGCTGTTTGTACGGAGTTTGTACATTCTCCCCGTGGGCGCATGAGTTTTCTCCAGGTGCTCCGGTATCCTCTCAAACGTACAGGTTAATTGGTTTCGGTAAAATTGTAAATTGTCCCCAGTGTGTAGGATATTGCTGGCGTATGGGGATCGCTGGTTGATGTGGACTCAGTGGGCTGAAGGACCTGTTTCCACACTGCATCTCTAAACTAAACTAAACTAAAGTATGAGATGATATGCATCTTGGCCAGAGACCCATCCTTCTCAGGGATGGCTAACGTTTCAGTGGCATTGAGTTGTACTCAGCTGCTGAAAATCAGCTCTATTAAGGACAATGCGACAGAATGAGAGAGGCAAACCTCCCAATTCTGCCTGGTTATCCATCCTAGTTTAGATCAAATTTCTCGGCAAAGGTTCAGAACCAAATTTTTATGGCGTACCTTAGCTTGTCTTGTACCACTTGAAGCATTAAATATTGAAGGGAACATTAGATACTGGAACAGATGAGGGGGCCATATGCCCCCTCTCCTAACCCCTACCCCCCTGCATTCATCATTTTAACAATAGACTTACTTTACAGATAAAAGAAACAATTTCTCTTCCAATCCTTTCTAAAGTTGCATAATAATAACATCGGAAAATAATCCAGTGAAATGTACCATAGACAAAACACTAATAAACCCAGCGGCAATTTAAGAACCCATGGATTTTTACTAACTAAATCCTCGTTCAATGTAATGACTGCACAATTGGAGCAGTGCAGGAACAAGGAGTGCAAGGAGTGGGGGGGGGGGGGGGGGGTGGGGGGGGGGGGGGGGGGGGGGGGGGGGGGGGGTGGAGTGGGTGTACAGGGCGTCAGAGGCATGGACTCCAATGATCATTAAGCGTGTTAAAGATGGGGCCATATGTGTCTGTTTAACATGTCCTTCCAAAAGCAATCATATTTAAATTCTTGCACATGTTCCTGAAGGAGGAATGAAATGTGCAGCAATAATTTTTGTGTTTGATCTTCGTCTTTAATGAGGGTAGTGCACAAACTGGCTACACAGCTATAGCTTAGCAGATGCAGATGGGGCTACTTCACAGTCTGGAAGACAATAGACGCTGAGCTTAGTTTCCACTTCATTGGTCCCTCTGCATCTTTGCATTCTACAGATCCTGGGGAATAGGTCCATTGAGTCAGTTCTATGGAGAAACGACAGGCAGGTTAAAAGACAGATGGTCAAGAAAATGGCATTTTCACATCTTCTTAGCAAGATTCATGAGCAGTTTTATGATGATTATTGCTATGTTAAGCTACAACAACATTTATACTTTTATCTATGTGTAGAAAGGAAATGCAGATGCTGGAATGTACTATAATTTTATTTACGTTGTTTACTATGCTAATTACTTAATATGATAGTCATTTTCCAGCATTTATTTCCCATGGATATCTTTTGCTTTAAATATTGGATGTCAGTCGGCAAAAACTTTTTTTATCATTTATTTTTTAATTTTCCAGAAATCAGTGGCAAGACCAGCAATTATTGTCCGTCTGCACTGCACTTGGGAAGATTGTGATGAGCCACCATTTTGAACTCTGCAATCCTTCTGCAATCCGTCCACCAGATGTAGACCCAGTGACGATGAAGGTCACGCAACAACTGAAGAAGGGTCTCGACCGAAAACGTTACCAACTCCTTCCCTCCAGAGATACTGCCTGTTCCGCTGAGTTACTCCAGCTTTTTGTGTCTATCTTTGGGTTTAAACCAGTGTCTGCAGTTCCTTCCTACACAACAAATGTCCATGTCAGGATGGAGAGTAATGCCCATGACATATTTCCATGTCAGGATGGAACCTGCAATTCATTGTATTCCTGTGCATATTCAACGCTTGCCCATCTTGATGTTAAGGTTGAGGTTATATAGAAACATAGAAACAAGGTGCAGGAGGAGGCCATTTGGCCCTTCAAGCCGGCACCACCGTTCATTGTGATCATGGCTGATCACAATGAATGATCATCCTCATGTTTGGGAGATACTGTCAGAGTAGCCAGGGCAAGTAATTGCAGTGCATTTTGTGGATGGTACCCGCTGCCCTTGCTGTGAGGCAGCGGTGGCAGTAAGGTATATTCACAGTGGTAGATGGGGCAACATCATATGGGCTGCTTTATCTTAAATGTTGTTAAGCTCCTTTAATATTGCTGAAGCTACTCTCATACAGTAGGTAAAGAGTATTTCATCACACTCTAGACATGTGCCTTAGAGATGGTGGGAACTAGATCACTGCAGGACACCTTGCCCCAGACCTGTCCATTATCAGGCAACTGAACCATCCTGCCACAACTAGAGAGCAGTCCTGGACTACTATCCACCTCATTTGGAGACCCTCGGGCTATCTTTGATTGAACTTTACTGGCTTTATTTTCCACTAAAAGTTATTCCCTAATCATATACCCGTACACCGTGAATGGCTCAATTGTAATCATGTATTGTCTTTCTGCTGACTGGTTATGCCCCTGTCCCACATAGGAAACCTGAACGGAAACCTCTGGAGACTTTGCGCCCCACCCAAGGTTTCCGTGCGGTTCCCGGAGGTTTTTGTCAGTCTCCCTACCTGCTTCCACTACCTGCAGCCTCCGGCAACCACCTGCAACCTCCGGGAACTGCACGGAAACCTTGGGTGGGGCGCAAAGTCTCCAGAGGTTTCCGTTCAGGTTTCCTAAGTGGGACAGGGGCATTAGTATACACCAAAACATTTTCACTCTACCTTGGTACATGGGACAATACACTCAACACAAACTAATGAAACTAAACTAGCTACAGAGTAACAGCACCTCACATTATGTTTGCGCAGCTTATAACCTAGCGGTATGAACGCTGATTTCTCTAATTTCAAGTATCTCCTGCATTTTCTTCCCCCCTCTCTCTCCACCCTTCCCCCACCCCAGTCATCCTACCAGTTCTACTGTTCTCACCCTTGCATCCCCCTTGATAGCACATCTTCCCCAGTCATCAATGGGCCATTACGGACTATACCCTACTTCAGGTCATCTGTCGCTGCCCCCCGATTTGTTCAGGCCTTTGCTCACCTCCAGATCCCCAACACCCCCACCTCTACCTTTCAGTCTGAAGAAGGGTTCTGACCTGAAATATCACCTGGAGTTACTCCAGCATTTTGTTTCCATCTTCGGTGCAAACCAGCATCTGTAGTTCCTTCCTACACATAATAGCTATAATATTTATTTTGCTATTTCAGTTGTTTCCGGTTAATGGTGGCCCCCAGAATATAAATGGCATTGCCATTGGATGTAAAGATTTGGTGCATTTAGTGTCTAGATACTCTTATTAGAGATGGTCTTGGTCTGATACTTTAGTGAAAATGGATGTTACTGTACACCAGTCACACAGTGCCTTGATGTTGGTTGTCTTCCATAATGATTCAGTTGACAATGTGAATTTGCACAAGATTACTGCATACAATTTAAGCCTATGATCATCTACTCCTATTATACACCTTCAATGGTTACATAAGAGCTAGTGAATTTGTATAGCATAGAAATTTGTTGCCACGACATCAAGACTATGAGAACCAGTTATTTATGGTTCTCATTGGTAGCTGGCGGCACAGAGACGCAATGCGAGAGTTGCTGCCTTACATCCCCTGAGTACTGGGTTCGATCCTGACTATGGGTGCTGTCGGTATGGAGTTTGTACATTGTCCCTGTGACCACATGGGTTTTCTCCAGGTGCCCCGGTTTCCTCACACTTTCCAAAGATTCGCAAGTTTTGTAGCTTAATTGGCTTCTGTAAATTGTCCCTAGTGTTTAGGAGAGAACTAGTGTATGGGGTGGTCCTGGTTGGTGCGGATTTGGCCGTTTACATGCTGTATTTCTAAACTAATCTAAACTTAGTGGTCAGCTCAGATTCAATGGGCCTAAGAGCCTGTTTTTTTAGTGTATGATTCTAGGTCTCTGTCTTGTTGGAATATGATTACTCATGTTGTGCTCTGGTGGTTAAGCTTACATTGCAAATGCAATTTTATTTATTTTTTCATTGAAGTTCTGGTTACAATGGTATAGCTGGGGTAAAGTGGCTTCTGGGACCTTGGGTTTGTCCTCAATTTATGAGGATAAAAGTTTGAGACTTAAACAGATGCAGGATCAAAGAGGAGAGTGAATTCAGCCCAATCAGCCAATCGTCAGAAAAAAAGGAAAGGAAAAGAAGAATAAAATTGCAAATATATTTAAAATCTCCTAAAGCAGTTCAGAGCCCAAGATACCACAATTCACTCTCTGGATCGCAGAGGTTAAATATGTTTTTTTTTAGAAAGGACGTAGACCAATAATTGCTTGACTCAACTTCCTGAGAGAAGGGAAATGGACCATTGATGTGCAAATCCAGAAACCTCACAGAAATCAGAGAGAGATTAAGCACAAAATGCTGTTTCACCAAGTAAAGGCCAAGAGGATTATATCAGCTCGCAACTTGTTGTAATTTGCAATTTGGGGCATTTCTTCCTCAGAAAAATGTTCTATGTTGCAAATTAGTAGCTGCTTGCATCAGCCAGATGCCATCATTTATTCAGCAAAATATGACCCAGCTATATATGTCAGACAAATGGCAAATCCAACGGGGAAATGAAGAATAGGGAGTTTACTTGTGAGAAAGATTATTAAAACCACCTAACCTCATTCAGAAAACAAATTCCATTCTCCTCAGTTCCACATTAAATATCCTCTACATCTCCAGAAGTGAAATGAATGTCAATGAGTAAAGAATCCAGTCATAACATTTTTACATTTACCAGAGCAACTTAATAGGCAGATCTATTCGGAGGTGTCATGTTTCATAGGGTATTCCAGCAGAGAGAGCTGTTCACACACAGTCAACACTGTTTTAGTTTCAGAGAAACAGTCTCTTCGGCCCACCATGTCCTGACTGACCATCAATTACCCGTTCACACTAGTTCTTTGTTATCCCACTTTTGCATTCACTCCATATACATTAGGCACAATTTCACAGAGGCCAATTAACCTACAAACCCGTACATTTTTGTGATGTAGACGGAAATGGGACTATCAGAGGGAAACCACGCGGACATAGGGAGAAGGTGGAAATTCCACATTGACAGAACCCAAGGTCAGGATCAAACCTAGGTCTCTGGCGCTGTGAGGCAGCAGCTCCACCAGCATGCCACTGTACTATTACATGTTCTATTTTGCTACATCATCCAGTATGGCTGGTGCACTCTCGACATCTTCCAAAAAGGGTTGGCAATGGAGTATTGCAATTTGGAGTACTGTATGCATTTCTGCTTCTTCTTCTTCTTCTTACGTATGGCGTGCCCAGCCTAAAGTTGTAGGTCAACTTGTTCTATTTGATCTTGTTTGTGCACGTCAGGTTGATTGCATTAGTTGAAACAGGGAGGACCACGTGAAGGTTGCAATCTCCCACCATTGCATTTCTGCTTGCCCCATTACATCAAGGATGCATTGGCTTTGGAGAGGGTACAGAAAAAGTTTACCATAATGCTGCTGGGATTAGAGGGGATTAGCTATCAAGAAAGATTGGACAAACTTGGATTGTTTTTCTGGAGTGTCGGAAGCTGAGGGGAATCCTACTAGAAGTATATAAAATTATTAGACACATAGATAGGGTAGACAGAACCTCTTTTCAGTGCATAAAAGTCAAAGACTAGAGGCCATAACTGTACGGTGAGAGGGGTAAAATTTAAAGCAGATTGTTTTTACCCAGATAATGGTGAATGCCTGGAACTCTTTGCTAGTGGTAGTGGTGGAAACAGATACAATAGCATCACTTACAAAGATTTTGGATAGGAACAAGGATATCCAGGGAATGGAGGGATATGGAACATGTGCAGGCAGAGGAGATTAGTTTATCTCCACGTTATTAAGGTCAGCATGGACATTATGGGCTGAAGGGCCTGTTCCAGTGCTGTGTTGTTCTATGTAATGGCCCTGCATTTGCCCCTTCGGCCATATAGGAATACTCAAAGTCAAGATCACAACTGTCTGTGGCACTACGGTTGGCCTCTGGTGGTGGAACATAAGAATCTGCCCACTGACCACCCCAATGCCCTCTGTAAATTGTGCCTAGCGTGCAGGGAGCAGATTCAAAAAATGATGCAGATGATAACATAAAACTCGTTTGAACGGGTGCTTGGTGGTCAGCATGGACATGGTGGGCCAAAGGGCCTATTGGCATGCTGTATCCCTGAAAAAAAAAACAGATTTAAGTAACCTTAATGGTGTTTATAAAAAAAAGATAATAATCAATGGCAAACAAATATTTCTATAAATCGATGAAAAGTATTACTATGAATTAAAATTAAGAGGTAAGAAAACAAAACAATTTACTTTCATCTACCTTTTGCACCTTTTAGGTAACTTTGATTCAAATTAACACTTCTGCCCAAGATATGCCACTCAGCAGCAGAGATGGCCAGGGTACAATCCTTCCAGTCTTACTGGTGAAACACACTATGAGGATGGGTTTGATGGAAGGAAATTACGAGCCCATGATGGATTATCTAATTTAAAATTACCACACAATCTTACTGTTTTATTTTCTGTTCTGGTATAAGTACTGTCATCATTGACTCTGTTCATTCGATCAAAACATCATTGCTTTCCAATCTCTCAAGTTATTTTCTCTTTCTCTTGGTTCTTCCAGGAATAAGCAATATCATCATTTTTTTGAACACCGAGTATGATTCATATGTGGGTTTATATCTGGTGATTCCGGCGGAAGTATTTTTGGAGGAAAAAAATCATCATATATAGACAATCATGTCCCCAAATATGACTTCAGCATATCCACTCAAATATCTCTGTGCACTCACTTTTCAATTTTGTAAGTTAATCCTTGCCCAGTAGAATTAGATGATTGGATGTTCACTACACTCTGCCTCAACTATTAGTAATTCAAAACTCAGGTTGTCATGATATTTCATGCATTGCATCCATCCTAAAACCTTCAGATCTTCCACTCAATAAAATGTGAGATTCACTGTGCTCCTGAAAAAAGGTAAGTAACTGCACTGCGAGTCATAGATATCCTTCCCCATAATGGATCAAACTGCACTTGTGTCAATCTGAATCATTAATGGCTTATCAATCAAGGCTAAACAGTCATGTTGCCTCACATTATGGTTGCTTTAGCATCGATGCTATAAAAGTGAATCCTGTGTCATCTGCACCAATTCTATTGCTGTGCATTTTCCCTCTTTGCAACATGAGAAACCTGTGATTAGTGACATCAGTCTTATCTGTTGCCTCCTGTTTACATTTACACGTTGCTGCCATGTGTCCTTTCTTGTGACGTGAGCAGCAGTTGGAGTCTTTGAAAGAACAATTGTACAGGGAACGACTATCAATCCATCAACAACACCGACTCTTGCCATTTGCGGTCTCACAATGCTGTGCTTATTTTTTATCCTGACTGAAGGCTGCTGTTACATTTGTGGCTGGCAATAGGCATACACCCCTGGTATTCTTGGCTGCCATCTCCAGGGAATCAAAATCCAAGTCAAACGTAAGACTTTTTAATGGTTCAGACTGGAACATTTCTAATATCACACACAAATCTCTGAAACCTTTCCAAAATTCAAGTGCCTTGATAGGTTTTTCATTGTGACAGGATAATTGTTTCTTGTTTTCTTCAATTTCAAATTGAATGTGTTGAATTTATAATACTACACTATTCCAAATGGCTGTGACTTGTATTACTTCCAAACTCTCTCTGGAAATGAGGTATCATTGACTTTCTGCAGAGCTACGAACTTGGAGAGTACGTGGCGTAGGTCAAAGCTAACCATTTCCTTCTATTCCTTCTCTGTGGTGTTCAATCCCTGCAACTTCTCAGCACTGTTCTTCCTCAGGAATATTGCTTTCCATGTGGGATATAAATAATATGAAAGATAATCAGCCTCTGCCCCCCCCTTGAAACTTAGTTCTGCTTCAGAATTTCACAATGTGGCAGATTAACATTATTCATCTCAAATTAATTTTACTCAGAATCTACTTGGAGCAGCTCTTAGAGAGACTGCTGAGGTCCTCATCTTCCTCACCGACCTAATCCACCAGATAGACACAAAATGCTGGAGTAGCTCAGCGAGACAGGCTGCATCCCTGGAGAAAAGGAATGGGTGACGTTTCGGGTCGAGACCCTTGTTCAGACTGACCCACCAGTATTTGCTCAAATGCACTCATTGAGTTTACAGTTGGAACTTTTGACTAAAAAGGCCAATTTCTGCTGCTCTAACCTTGTTCCCCAGTCCCAAGATGAGCACAATATAGGTACAACAGGAAATATTTCTCTCTTAGTAATTTTTCCGACTGGTGTAAATCTGAAGGCAAGCTGTATCACCAATTACATGTATTTTGGATAGATTATGGTCTAACCCATTTACAGTATAAGACATAGGTAAACTAAAATAAATGAGTGTACTTTATTCTACTTTGATAGCAACACAAGGCAACATACTGTATTTTGCATCATACATGCACAAGATGATGTATTATTTTTGATTATCCGATGATGTATTTACATATTTACACAAATCATAGTTAAGGTAACATCAATTGTGATTATGCGAAGATATGTATCACACAAGTTGTATCATACATCTGATGCCATGACATACCTCGAGTGGTACACTTTAGTTTAGTTTAGAGATAGTTTAGAGATACAGCATGGAAACAGG
This sequence comes from Leucoraja erinaceus, assembly GCF_028641065.1. NCBI lineage: Eukaryota > Metazoa > Chordata > Chondrichthyes > Rajiformes > Rajidae > Leucoraja > Leucoraja erinaceus. The sequence goes on along the minus strand of NC_073391.1, from coordinate 21,641,954 downwards.
CCCTTCAGCCCACTGAATCCGTTCCGACCAGCGATCCTCGTCCACACGCACTATCCTAAACACTAGGGACAATTTTACAATTTTACCAAAGCCAATTAACCTACAAATCTGTGCTTCATTGGAATGTGGGAGGAAACTGGGGCACTTGGACAAAACCTGCACAGGTCACGGGGAGAACGTACAAACTCCATACAGACAGCACCCATAGTCAGGATCGAACACAGGTCTCTGGCGCTGTAAGGCAGCAACTCTACCACTGCTCCACCATGCCGCCTCCCACTTAGTGCCCAAACAATTGGCATGACCGATCATAAAAATGCCCAGTGCATAAATGTCCTGTTCTCATGTCATTGGCTTAAGAGCATGACCAATTGTTGAACTCAGCATTCATCATTCATATGCCAGCCTCTTTCACAGTCCCTCTCAATGAGAACAGGCTGTTACTTCATGGAGGCTCGATAGGAGCAGGCTCTGAGAAATACAAGCTTGACGAGCCACAAAGGTTCCTTCTTCAGGTCAAATCAATTGGAAAGATTCAGACTCTCAACCAAGTGTGCGTTTATTGTGGGTTTTGACACAATTCTCGGCCAATCAAAGTGCTCTTTGACAGCAACTCATAATCAGGAACAGGTTTTGGAATGGCTTGTATTTTGCATTTCTATCAGTCTGAAACCACTTTTGCCTGCATTACAATGTGCCATTTGTTTTACTAAACAGCCATGCTGAGTAAATTACATTACCCTGTATATGTGCTTTCTTAACATTTCAAAAAGCAGAGTATACACATTTTATTTTGTTTTGTCAGGTGGAATTTTTCCAACATAAACATTCTCCCTAACAGTGGTAAACTGGCAATACCTAATCCAAATGGGTCTATCCACAGTATCTTTCTTAATCGCTAGTTTTTATGTTTAGTTCAGTTTAGCCTACAGATAAGAGCACGGAAACATGCCCTTTGACCACCGAGTCCACACTAACCATCGATCTCGCATTCTATGGTATTTCACTTACTCATTCACGCTCTACACACTAGGGGCAATCTTGTTTACAGGGACTAATTAACCTATAAAACCGTACATATTTGGGATGTGGGAGGGAACTGGAGCGCCCAGAGGAAACCCATGCAGTCACAGGCAGAACATGCAAACCCCACATAGACAACCCCCTAGGTCAGGATCGAACCGGGATTTCTGGTGCTGTCAGCTCTACCAGCTGTACACAAAGGCTGAACCATTACTGTGTACAGTGGCGCAGCTGGATGAGCTGCTGTCTCACGGCACCAGAGACCTGGGTTTGCGGCAATAATTTGAATTTTATTTGCCAAGTTATCAGGAATCATCACAAAGCTTATCTGTAATTACCTTTTGAGCTACCATCTGGTATCCCCGTTCAACGTACAGGTACATTAGAATCAACATAAGCATCTCTGGAAGAAAAGCTTTACATAACCATTCCTGAAGACATAAGTGTAGCTTTAGTAATATGAATAAAAATTGGTTAACGTGTTATAAGGATGTCTTCACTGTGAAAAAATATATATCCTTGACTCTCACGTTGATTTTGCTGCACCTTGCCTTTATTCCATAATGACATTACATAAAGCAGTAGTTCTGCATCTTTCCTGCAGCTCTCTCCTTGGGAGAACTAGTCAGAACAGATACAGATTCACCTGCTATTCTAACCAAGTATAAATAGAATGAATAGTGGTACAATAACTATACAGCTTTGGAAGGACACCATAGATTATGCACGCTCTCAGTCAGTGCCTCTAAGTTATTTGTAAGTCCTTTGCTGGTTCATAGAAAGAAAAGAGCAAACATTAATGCTGCAGATGTATACTGTACATGGGCTGTTCTCATCTCTGGGATTTGTGTTGCCAGACCTGATGCATGAAGATTTCTACTCATTCTTAGTACCAATACATTTGGGCTTTCTCAACCAGCAGATCCAGCACACACTACCCATCATACAATAGAATGCCTTTTATTGTCATTCAAACAGCTTGGTTTGAACAAAATTGCATTTTCTACAGTCTTACATTACAAAAAAAACCAAGACCCACACTTAACACAGTTTACATAAACATCCATCACAGTGGATCTTCAACACCTCCTCATTGTGATGGAAGGCAAAGTCTTATCTCTTCCCTTTGTTCTTCTCCCACGGTCCAGCAGTCCAACTGCAGCGTCGAGGCGAACTGGGGCTCCTGAAGTTAAAGCCCCCTGCGGACGATGATAAGTCCTGTGGCCGTTTAAGCCATGCTGGGTGATGTTAGGCCCCGCTCCGTGTCTTTTAAACCCCGCGATTCTAGTGGGAGAAGGTGCCGTTGCGGGAGCTCCGAAAAGCGGTCTCCCACCAGGGACCTGCGAGCTCCTGATGTTACCATCCACCGGGCCTGCGGCCGGAGCCTGTGAAGCTCCGAAGTCGGGTCGGGTCGCAGCCGCGCGCCACCACAGAGCTTCACGTTCCGAAGACGGCCAGCTCCGCGATGTCAGGTCCGCAGGGTCCACGATTATTGCCCTCAGGTTAGTCCCGGCCGGAGGCCACCGCTGGCTCCACGATGTTAGGCCCAACGACACCGGAGACCCAACAGGGAAAAAGTCGGGTCCCCGAACAGGGAAGAGATTAAACGGTTTCCCCCACCCTCCCCCACCCCCCACATATACACAGCTAAAGAAAAACAATAAAAACTAGGGTCAAGACATACATTTAACGAGACAAAAATTTAAAAAAGACAGACGGACTGCAGTCAAGCCGCTGCCGATAGGCACCGCCACGCCACACCACACCATCATTTAGATCTCATTGGAAATAAAATGGTGATTTCACCCACTGAATAGTGACAAATGATTGATGTGGAAGTAGGTAATGCTGGCAATGTGACAATGTTACTGAGGCAAAAATTAAACTTTTACTTTGGAAGTAAATGACAATGATATTTTGTATTAAAGACACTTTCTCACAGTAGAAACACTCTGCTTCACCAACATTCCCTGACCTCTGGAATACTCTTCCTGAAAAATGTTAGTTTTAGAGATACAGCATGGAAACAGGCCCTTCGGCTCAGTAAGTCCGCGCCGACCACCGATCACCCATAAACTAATTCTATGATATTCCACTTTTACATCCTACATAAGGGGCAATATACAGAAGCCAAATAATCTACAAACCTGTGTATATTTGGAATGTGGGTGGAAAGCAGGGCACCCAGACAAAACCCACACGGTCACAGGGAGAATGTACAAACATTGTACAGCTAGCAGCTGTAGTCAGGATTTAACCCGAATCTCTAGTTCTGTGAGGCAGCACTCAACCCATATCTCTCCCAGCCATAAAATCCTATTCTTTCAAGTATGTCTTTCGTACATCCTGGGCAACAAACATTTATGTGGAAAGGAAAGGCTTAGAGGGAAAAATTGGACATCTGGTCCATTGTCCTCAATGGGGTAGAGGTGAGTTGGACAGTACCCTGGCTTATGGATGGATCGTTCACAAGCAAGATATTCACAGGCAAGGTGGTGTAGCAGTACAGCCAGAAACTGGGGTTTGATCCTGACCACGGGTGCTGTCTGTATGGAGTTTATCCGTTCTCAACATGGGTTTTCCCTGGGGTGCTCCGGTTTCCTCCCACACTCCAAAGACTTACTGGTTTGTAGATTTATTTGGCTTCGATAAAAAATGTCAATTCAGTGTGTAGCATAGTGCTAGTGTATGGGGATTGTGGGTCGGCGCAGACTTGGTGGGACGAAGGGCCTGTTTCCATGCTGTATCTCTAAACTAAACTAAACTAAAGCTATTTCCCAGGATTGTTGCTGAAGTTGGCCAAATCAAGGCATTTCATCGCAATAGAAACAAACACTTGTTAGGGCCAGTCAGGTTGAAAAATCAGGGCCCGTTTACAAAGAAGAAAGTGTACAAAGAGGTTAATAAATTGCACACATTGTCTTCCTGCTTAGGCGTGAGCTAAATGGATTTAAATTTAGTGCAAGCAATCACCAAAACAGAATGCAATCAATTGAGTGGCAGGAATATGAAAAATACAAAGCCACTGAACCATGAAGAATAATAGATGGATATCATTTTCCGTGCAATGGCTGAGTGCGGAGACATTAAAACCATTCCAGAAGTGCTGATGTCAGAACCAAGTCAATTTTCCAAGCAGGATTTGGTAATCACTTGTCACATTCAGTAGTCTTGCATATATGTCTTTAAACTCACTTTGTAACCAGCTCTATATTTTCCTTTATACCATGTGGTCTCATTATAAACCACAGCACTAAGTGAAGCAATACTAAACTTGCAGGGAGGAAAGTGATGGTGGTCCTCCCAAGGTCACCAAGTTTTAGTTTATTTGTGTTCTGGTAGCATTTAGCACTTTGAACTGGCTTCATAGACACGCAACTGAACAAAGACACAGCAGGAAGAAAAGTCTAATTGTCATCGGGTGCTTTATATTCTCTGGTGCACAAGCTGTTGGCACAGTGGTTAATGTAGCTTCACGCTGTGCCAGGCAATGGTGCCACATGGGATGTTCCCTGTGATATCCACTTTAAGTTCCTGTCACAGCCATGCTGTCAAGGCAAGTAAGGGGACAGTGCCGGGACAATTAGCTCCGACTACGCTCACACATCTCCAAACCAAAGTCTCAGATTGGGATAATGCCGTGAACATTTCATCCTCAACCAGGCAATGACATGAGATCCGTAGCAAACTGTAGAATGCAGCTTCTTCATGAGATGCAGCCAGCTATACTAAAAGTAAAAATAATGACATTTCACAGTCAGAATGAGCATTCTGCACATCTTGTTCCTGCTACCTCCTAGTTTCAAAGGTAGTTTGCAATTCCGAAAGCTGGAAAGTTGAAAAAAACACACAAACAAAAATCGATAAGGTGACATCAGTAAATGGTGTGACTTGATCGTTAGAGGGGGAGAGACGAAATGCTCCATAGTTCATCTATGAAAATAAATCAGGAGTGGGTTTGTCTAGTGTTGTTGTGTTGCAGCTTTCTATCGGTAGGGGTAATTTAAACCCAGTGACATTGTTAAATAAGGAGATTGGAACTTATTTTGATGTACCTTAATAACAGAAGTGTACTCACAATATGGATTCATAGCCAAGATCAATAAAAGGTTTAATATAATGAGCATAATCTCCCCACAGGTCTGTTTGCTGTTGTAGCAGCACCTAGTGGTGCCCCTGGTAATGTCGAACCCTCGCTATTGGCTGGCGTGGTCACGTGAGCGAGGAACTTTTTCACGGGCTGTCTGTAAAACCATTCATTCGAGCTCCACGCGGTTAGAGTGAGCGTCGTTTATTTTGGCTCTCAATATCGACTCGGGTGATCACTTTATTTTCGTTTAATAAAAGAAAGAAATTTGTTATACCTGACTGTCTCGACTTGCCAAACTATCATAATATAACATCGGCGCTGTCCTAGGATGAAGAGAGTGAAAGTTCAGAGCTCTATTGTTTGATTTTCGATACCAGCTAGGGAAATTGAAGAGAAAATGTACAGCAAAATTCCACATGGACTTCAAACTCATTGCATCTCTCTTTCTCCCCGTCCCCCAATTATACTGAATGAAGTATTGTTAAAGTACATTAATGAAAGTGAGAGCTTCAGATCCCAATAACTTACAGGATTCAACACAAAGGGTTGGCCTATTCCATCACCCGGTGAGCTGGCTCTCAAGCTTGGTGGGGCAGCCCATAATGTGACTCACCCTGCTATCTGACCACCTCATGTCACATGATCAAAAGCAGCAGAGCCACAAGCAACACACACAGCCCGGGTTGTCCTATTGACAGTGACATTCTTTGAACTGAGAGGGCAAATTAGTGGAAAATACATACCAGAGCAATCTAATTTTACTAAAAAGCATCCATCTTGTCCCAAACAAAGTAGGGTTTGCTTCAATCAACGTACCATGAGAAGATACTTGGAAAATGAAGAAACTCGCAATCAGCTCTTCGAAAAAAATTTTTTACCGAAAGGTCTGACACAAAACAGCAGCAATCAATCCCGCTATTTAAATTGTGCTGATGTAAAAGTTTCTTCTGGCCTGTACTTTCAAACGAGAACTGTGTTTCACTGAAAGAGCTTGATACATTTTAAAAAGTCAATATTCCCAAATTGTGCCCAGTGTTTTTGACAACCTCACTCACCGACTAATTCAAAATCATGACCATTTGCCAAAGAAAGACCAGCAAATATTGTAGACCTGTTAGTTCCTTGAGAAAGCAAGTATTAATGACTGACTTTGGTTCCACATTTTTACAGTAGCTTTGATACACATTGATCAAGAATCCACAAATCCAGCAGTGTTCTAGTAGCCTTACAAAATATTTCTCACATTTGTAAGAGAGGCCTTTTGTCTTTTTAACCATTGCGTATCCGGGGAACGGGAACAGTTTTTTCTTTCCATGTGCCCGACTTGGACATGTTACAGAAGGCTTATGAAAATTACAGTGATTTTGTAAATTGCCCTTGTAGCCTGAACCTGTTAGATTTTAAATTGGGTCCCGCCTGGTGTGAGGAGGACTGGGGGTGTCCAGTTTCTTTTGGTAAACAGCGAAATCAGCTATTTTAAATTATTTAAACATAAACATAAATCAGATGATGCACCCGAAATAAATTATAATCAAAAATAAAAACACAACTACATACTACCTTATTGTAATTTAGTCTCATCTACCAATTGACCCATTCCACAAACAGATGGATTGACTGGAGGTCTGTGTGTGTATTTTGAAAGCAACTTAGTGCATTCTTGATGAAAATTAAATGAAAATATAAATTCCACATGGTTGGCATTTATTGCTGCCACTGAGTTTATTGGTGAAAATAAATTTAAGAAAACAATTATTCCAAGGAGGCTTTCTGGGCTGTTTTTCACTTTTAGCAGTTAAAATTCATGTACTGGCCTCCCTTTTGTAAGCACAGATCTTAAAGAACGTTCAACTCAATTATTCCACCTCTCGTAAGCTTTCAATTAACTTGGCTAACTTTCACCAATCTCCATCCTAATAATTATTACTTTTGCTATCCATTGTTCATTTCAATGAAACGTGCAGACTCTTTTCACTTGTTGATCCATTGAATAAAATACATGTCTGAATTAAAAGAAAACCTTTGTCAAGCCCCTTAAATAATGCACAAAATGATTTAATTTTGTGAATGGAACTAGCACTCATTTGCAACTCTGTATGAGGAAGCATGCCACATTATTTATAAGATGCAAGGAATCTACTAATAATGGAAGTGTACAAGAAACGAGATACTGGTGCAATTGAAATAGTTATTACTGTCTGGGCATTAATTTTAACTGAGATAAAGCAGTTCTATTTAATGCCCGGAAATTCGGATGGGAGTATAGCGTATCAATAATAAAACATATCATATTAAAAAAAAACACAAAGTTCTGGAGTAACTCAGCCGGCCAGACAGCAACTCTGGAGAACATGGATAGGTGACTTTTCAGGTCGGGATCCTTCTTCAGGCTCTGCTACAGCTTGGAAATGGAGGTGCTTGGCAGTGTCTGTTTGTACATGTTAGTGCCAGGTAGCAAAGAAGATAGTGATTAGAACTGAAGATGGACACAAAGTGCTCGAGTAACTCAGTGGGTCAGGCAGCATCTCTGGAGAAAACGGATGGGTGATGTTTTGAGCCAGAACCCTTCTTCAGACTGAAAAGTGGGGGGGGGGGGGGGGGAATAGGGGGGGGGAGGGGGGAGGGGGGGGGGGGGGGGGGGGTGGGAACAGGAAGTAGGAAAAGGCTTGAACCAAGCAGGGCCAACAACAGATGACCAAGGAATTAGGTTCTGTGGTCCTGTTTAAGGGAGTGGGAATTCCAATTTTTATTTTGTTCTGCATGTTCAGATATTTTAAGTTATTTAAAATACTTTGCTCAATTTATAGACACAAGGTGCTGGAGTAACTCAACGGGTCAGGCAGCATCTCTAGAGGAAATGGATAGATGACGTTTCGGTTTGTGATCCTTCGGGACTGGGAAATCTCACTCAATTGATCTGCTCTTTCTGCCATTTACAATGGGCTGCCAGACCATGGAATAAACACTCAGTGCCACCCTGAACGTTCTTTCCATAATTTGTGCAGTCAAGGCCTAGAGATTACTACAAATCAGTGGGGTTGTTAGTCTTTTTCAAGGGAATTTTTGAGAACATCCTTGAATCATTTGCCATGCTGGAGCTTAGACCATAGAATTGTGCAGCAGATGAATAGGCCCTTCAGCACAAAATATCCATGCTGAACATGATGCCACATTAAACTAATCTCCTCTACCTGCTCGTGATCCATATCTTTCCACTCCCTGCATATCCGTGTGCCTATCTAAGAGCCTCTTAAATGCCACTATCATATCTCCCTCCATCGCTGCCCCAGGCAACAGGTACCCATCACTCTCATTGTAAAATACTTGCCCCGCTCATCTCCTTTAAACTTTGCCTCTCTCACCCGATAGCTAAGCCCTCTGGTATTTGACAGCTTAGAATAGTAGTCCTACTTTGGGAGTCCTGTGTCAGGCATGCAAACAATGTTGCCTGCCCATTGGAGTCAACAGAGTGTAATTAGAACTCCAGTGCTGGAGATGTTGGCCCTAGATAGAGGGTTGACATGATTTGCTCATCCTGCCAGTGGATTTGGGGAGAGGGGGATTGTGCACATGGCAACAGTAGCATCTCTTGTATGCTCTCGTCTTCCTGCTGTAGGTAGTCTCAGAATCATATAGGAGGGCGGGAATAATTGCTATCTGTGAAGGGAAGAATTTTGTACCAGGTTTGAAGTCTTGACCTTTCATGCCCTCTTTTTCTCTGCTAGCCAAAGGCTGAGATAGTGTGCTGAAAGTGGTCAAATGTGAACATTACCATCAATTCTGGCCGTTGTTGAGGCTGTAAATCCCAAGATTAAGGGATCATCTCATGTTTTCCAGTAATCTTTCATGGACATTTAGTGTTGGGAAGACATTGTGGTAAAGTAGGCGCAAGTTGATTCAGGACTTCTGTTTTATAGATGTTAAGTGTAAGGTCATATCTCTCATATGCTTCAGTGAATGAGTCACATTGACTTGGAACTTGTCCTCTGAAGTGTTTGTGTCAACTTTAGACTTGATACTTTAGACATACAGTACGGAGCAGACTCTTCAGCCAACCGAGTCCTCACCGACCAGCAATCATTCCATACACTAGCACTATCCTACCTCCTGGGGATAATTTATGATTTTCACTGAAGCCAATTAACTTAAAAACCTGTACATCTTTGCAGTGTGGGTGGAAACCGGAGCACCCGGAGAAAACCCACACAGTCACATGGAGAAGGTGCAAACTCCATGCAAACAGCACTCATAGTCAGGATTGAACCCGGGTCTATAGTGCTGTAACAAGCAACTCTACCGCTGCGCCACTGTGACACCCTCTCCTACACTTTAGCTCCACTCCTGAGAGAAACCTGCAGAAGATGAGGTGCAACACTGCAGTGAGAAAACTGTTGGGGCAATGACCTAATTTCACTTCAGATTACTGCAAGGAGACTGAATCTGTTCTGGACTCCCAGGTTAAGGCACGCAAACTATCATGTAGGAAACTAAAGGTGGAGAAGAATTTCCGTGGGCAGCCCAATTAAAAAGAAAGTAATTGGTGTTTCCTTTTGATTTAATTTTCAGAAAAGAGCACTAACCATAGAGGAACCTCCCTGCTATCTGGCTCAGGGAGAGTCATTGCTAGGGATCTACTCAATGCCTCCCCCCTCCCCCCCCCATAACCACCCTCCCCCCCCCGAACCCCCCCAACCCCCCACCCACCCCACCACAACAGTCAAAGTGCTGCCTCTGGATCACAGTGCGGGTTCATGCACGCTGAGCCACGATGCATCTTCACTGCACATCATCTCCAAGTGAAATGGCAGGAGCAGCATTATCTTCCACATAGTCCACCCACTTGTTGCCCACTGTCCAGATGGCAAAGACATCCAGCACTGACACTTCACCCGAAAAATACATACAAAGCAATTTTAATTTTAAAACTAGATTGATATTTCTACTCTTAAAAACACAATCCATGATTGAAATAAATAAAACGTTGCGAGTGCTACATTTTAGTTGGATGGATGATACTTTATTGCCTCATTTACCTTTGTGCTTCTGCCACCCAAGTCACAGATTGCCAAATAAAAGCATGCTGAATTCAGATTCGCCCGTTATTCCTTTAAATACTTCAGACTTGACTTGACTTGATTAAATAACCGCACTCTGACCACACTGAAGTAATGGCAGAAAACAGCAGGTGGTGCTGACGTACAACTTAAAAAGCACAACAGAGCAGCAGAGGGATCTTCAATGATTGTGTATGCACCACACAGACTATGTTGACAGCTGTCAAATAAGCTCATGTGTCACCATCATTATTATATCCTCCTTTGGGAGTGTTAGCGAAGAGCTGAATGCTGAGCGCATTGAAACAGTTTTAAAGAGACATTGCTCTGCCTCATCTATTTTCCAAAACAATTAGAAACCGCTGCCGTATGACGAGTTATTTTCCTTTAAGGGGAACTTTTGTTATCAGGTCGCCCACAATTTCCTAGCCCTAGTGATTTTCAACACAGTCACAAATGAAATGTTTGACAAATGTTTTTGAGATTACTTGGATTTCATAGAAAAACCGGGGGAGAGAAAAAGATATCCGAAGATGGAGGATCACTGTGCGTTGGGCATTGTACCTCGCCCACCACTGAAAGCTTAATTTAACTATGAAAAAGATGACTGAATGTTTATGCTGGGAGACATTTAGCTGTCGTGAAGGATGAGCTAATTCAATGCGTGTTTAAAGTCCCCAAGTCTCACAGTATTGAGATTGGGGTGTTTTTTCAACACCTTGGACCCTGATTCACATGATTTCCACCTAGAGTTATTACGCAGGCTTTGTATATCTGTGGACCAGGGGACCTGAAAAAGTCATTAAAGTAGTGCAGGGGCAAAAAGCATGATCTTCCACACAGATCTTATCAATGAAAGTATGATAGAAAAGCAAGGATAAATCATAAGGAACAAGAAACCAGGAGGTTCTGTGCCTGATCAGCCTGCAAACACAGTCTGCATTATTTGTGAAAGCAATCAAAAATGAGGCCAACACCAATATGACAAGATACACAAAAGTGCTGGAGAAACTCAGTGGGTGCAGCAGCATCCATGGAGCGAAGGAAATAGGCAACGTTTCGGGCCAAAACCCTTCTTCAGTCTGAAACGTTGCCTATTTCCTTCGCTCCATAGATGCTGCTGCACCCGCTGAGTTTCTCCAGCATTTTTGTGTACCTTTGATTTTCCAGCATCTGCAGTTCCTTCTTAAACACCAATATGACAAGTGCTTGAGCAGGGATTGCGATCGGGCTTAAAGCAGCCGGGTGACCTTTGAACTTAAACATTTTTGAGGTTCTATCCTCATTGGCCCAGTCATGGATCCAAACACGGCTTGCAGACTTTAACATCAAGGAGCTCGAAGTCTTGGGTTGACTAGCCACAACCCCGGGTAGATCGCCTGGTGCAGGGGTGCTGAGATTCCGCCCCCCCCCCCCGATGCAGGAGCTTGATCACCCGGATGAGGAGGCCCGCCGCCGGTTACGGGAGTAAGATCGTCCCGTAAACGGAAGGTTTGAGGCCCCCGACCGCTGGAGGACAAAGAAGGGAGAGATAAACTTTTTTTCGCTTTCCAGTGAGGAATGGGGAGGAGTCACTGTGGTGGATGTTTATGTTAAAATAAATTTTGTGCATTTTATTGGTATGAGTGTGTGGCAAATCAAATTCCTCATATGTTGCAAATCATACTTGGCTAATAAAGTATAATTATTGTGATTATTATTATTATTATTTCATTATTCATCATTGCCATTGATTTTTAAACAAATGAGTAAATTCACTTTTCAAAACAAAGAGGATTTGTTGCTGCTTTATAAAACACTCAAATATATTCTTGGCTAGTAAAGTGATGTTGCTTCAGTAAGAAATCCTGAAAGATAAAATAAAAGTCTTGACATTTATTTTTTTTTAACCAAAAGTGACTTACACTTTGTGATCAAAACTAAAGTATTTAACTGCATTTACACTTCAAAGTTAGAAATAATGTTTATTTTTTATTCAAAACACCATATTAAGGATAAAACACGCAAAATGTAATTTTTTTGGAAGAAATGGCTTCATCAGCTATAATGAGAGATGAAATATGACCAGACATTCATCAGATATTAGTTTAGTTTAGAGATACTACGTGGAAACACGTCCTTCGATCTACTGAATCCACACTGACCAAAGACAATCCTGTACACTAGCTTTATGTTATCCCAGTTTCGCATCTTATACTCTAGGGGCGATTTACAGGAGCCAATTAATATACAAACCTGCACATCTTTGGAATGTGGGAGGAAACCGGAGAATCCGGAGAAAACCCATGCAGTCACAGGGAGGACGTACAAACTCCAAACAGATAGCACTGACCCAATGGTCAGGGTCGAATCAGGGTCTCTGGCGCTGTAATGCAGCAACTCTACCACTGCGCCACTGTGAAGATGCCCTTACAATGGTGTCAAGCAAGGAATTCCTAGATTATGACCTGCTGACGATGAGATGGCATTGACATATGTCCAACCTATGCTTGTTTGGAGAGGAACATCGAACTGGTGGAGCGCTTTAAATGTCAGTAAACTGACTGCCTGTTTCTGAGATGCCTGTAGGCTGATTATTTGTAATGGAAATATCAGACTAATGCAGGGAGGGAGGCAATCACTTCTAAGGTTAACTAAAAACACATTGCTAGAGCAGGGTTGGAAGAAGCTTTATTCTGAGCTCTGTTGTACTCAATCAACTGCTTGCTGCTCCAACTCTTTCACTTCCTGATGCTAATATTCCACAATAAGCAAAAATAAAATTATATGCATGGCTATAAAGATGTTGAAAATATCATGACCTGTGAAGGTTTTATGATGTTATTATCCCTAACTAAGCTGAAATAAATAACCTTACTTGACATCATTGGTCCATGGGTTTGCCAATGCTGAGTTTCCAGGAATCAACCTTTTGGACATTGAACTGAACAGCCAAAGGGAAAAAGTGGTTTGGTTTAGTTTAGTTTAGATTATTCTTACGTGTACCGAGATACAGTGAAAAGCTTTTTTGTTGCATGCTATTCAGTCAATGGAAAGACTTTACAGAAACAGGATAAAGGGAATAATGTTTAGTGTGAAATAAAGTTCAGTAAGGTCCAATTAAATATGGTCCAAGCGTCTCCAATGAGGTAGATGGTAGATCAGGACCACTCTCTAGTTGGTGATAGGATGGTTCAGTTGCCTGATAACAGCTGTGAAGAAACTGTCCCTGAATCTGGAGGTATAAGTTTTAGAAACATGTACAAAATAAATATTAATATTTCTTGAACAATTTAAGCTATTAGTTATATTAATAACCATATAACCATATAACCATATAACAATTACAGCACGGAAACAGGCCATCTCGGCCCTACAAGTCCGTACCGAACAAATGTTTTTTCCCCTTAGTCCCACCTGCCTGCACTCATACCATAACCCTCCATTCCCTTCTCATCCATATGCCTATCCAATTTATTTTTAAATGATACCAATGAACCTGCCTCCACCACTTCCACTGGAAGCTCATTCCACACCGCTACCACTCTCTGAGTAAAGAAGTTCCCCCTCATATTACCCCTAAACTTCTGTCCCTTAATTCTGAAGTCATGTCCTCTTCTTTGAATCTTCCCTATTCTCAAAGGGAAAAGCTTGTCCACATCAACTCTGTCTATCCCTCTCATTATTTTAAAGACCTCTATCAGGTCCCCCCTTAACCTTCTGCGCTCCAGAGAATAAAGACCTAACTTATTCAACCTATCTCTGTAAATTAGTTGTTGAAACCCAGGCAACATTCTAGTAAATCTCCTCTGTACTCTCTCTATTTTGTTGACATCCTTCCTATAATTGGGCGACCAAAATTGTACCATACTCCAGATTTGGTCTCACCAATGCCTTGTACAATTTTAACATTACATCCCAGCTTCTCTACTCAATGCTCTGATTTATAAAGGCTAGCATACCAAAAGCTTTCTTTACCACCCTATCTATATGAGACTCCACCTTCAAGGAACTATGCACGGTTATACCCAGATCCCTCTGTTCAACTGTATTCTTCAATTCCCTACCATTTACCATGTACGTCCTATTTTGATTTGTCCTGCCAAGGTGTAGCACCTCACATTTATCAGCATTAAACTCCATCTGCCATCTTTCAGCCCATTTTTCCAAATGGCCTAAATCACTCTGTAGACTTTGGAAATCCTCTTCATTATCCACAACACCCCGCAAATCTTGGTATCATCTGCATACTTACTAATCCAATTTACCACACCTTCATCCATATCATCGATGTACATGACAAACAACAAAGGACCCAACACAGATCCCTGAGGCACCCCCCACTAGTCACCTGCCTGCCTCCGACCCGATAAACAGCCAGCCATCCACCATTACCCTCTGGCTTCTCCCATTCAGCCACTGTTGAATCCATCTTGCTATTCCTGCATTTATACCCAACAGTTGAACCTTCTTAACCAACCTTCCATGAGGAACCTTGTCAAAGGCCTTACTAAAGTCCATATAGACAACATCCACTGCTTTACCCTCGTCAATTTCCCTAGTAACCTCTTCAAAAAATTCAAGAAGATTAGTCAAACATGACCTTCCAGGCACAAATCCATGTTGACTGTTCCTAATCAGACCCTGTTTATCTAGATGCTTATATATATTATCTCTAAGTATCTTTTCCATTAATTTGCCCACCACTGAAGTCAAACTAACAGGTCTATAATTGCTAGGTTTATTCTTAGAACCCTTTTTAAACAATGGAACAACATGCGCAGTACGCAAATCCTCGGGGCTATTCCCGTTTCTAATGACATTTGAAATATTTCTGTCATAGCCCCGGCTATTTCTACACTAACTTCCCTCAATGTCCTAGGGAATATCCTGTCAGGATAATATTGGAGAAAAAGAGGGCAAAATGACTGTGTGATTGAAGATCATGAAGTCTTCAATAGAAGACAAGGGTTCAGCATATGAAGTGGTTAGAGTTGAGAGTGGCATTGAGAAGATATTCCTAGGAATCTATTCAGCTTCCACCTCTGTCACTAGTGCACCTTGTCATTCGTATATTTGTCTAAGGTTACATCCAGCAGCAGTAAGTGAAGGAAGAAGCATGCCTGATGGTAGCGCACACAGCTCACCTCTAAACTAGTTTTATAACCATGTAAATGTACATTTCCTTCCTGGAAATCTATTGACCTTTGACTGGGGAGTGTTTCCTGAAAAAAAAAAGTTTCATTATAACTATGTGGCTATCTGTAATATAAATACAGAAAATTATGTAAATACTCTGCAGTTCAGCCAGCACATGTGGAGAGAGAAAAGGATGGTTTAACAGTTCAGGTCATTTCAATTTCAACAGTTTGCCGTGTAATTTGATACGTTGTATTTGAGTAAAACATCATTGAAACTCACTATTGGATAAGCAAAAACGTATTGTTCAACAAGGGCTGCCAACATTGGGTGAGAGTTGAGAGTGAGAAATTGCGAGGGAGTGTAGCGACCGAGGGGGTGAGGGTGTGGGAGGGGGGTGTTCCCCCCCTCCCACGGTAGGGAGCTTTAGCATTTTTCAGCTTGAAATTGTGCAATCTGGTGCATACTGTAGCGAGTCTTTTAACTTACACTTGAATGCAACATTTATGCTTCAAATTGGATTTGGTATGAATAAGGTTAGGCTAAATTACATTCCTAATTACATTCCACAGTAGAGCCAGGCTCTGATCAACAGGTGCAGGACATATACCTTAGTATATTCATGTATGGAAATCAGATTATAATTCATGCTGTTATGCATATATAGAGAGAAACAAAAACATACAGACAAGGCAAGAGGAGTCAAACTTCCACCACTGTTCTGCACATATAAATCAATCAACCGTAGCCTCTGACTATAGAAACAAGACTAAAATAATGCCATATATTCAACTGTATATGGTTCAATGAAATTAAGATATATATGTAAAACATATATATGGAAACAGGCTCTTCGGCCCACCAAATCCACACCGACCAGCAATACCAGTTGTATCCTACATGCAAGGGACAATTTACAGAAGCCAATTAATCTACAAACATGCATTTCTTTCGGATGTGGGAGAAACCAGAATACCCAGAGAAAACCATGTGGTCATGAGGAGAATGTACAAATACTGTACAGACAGCACCCGTAGTCAGGATCAAATCTGGGTCGGCGGTGCTGCAAGGCAGCAACTCTGCCGCTGCGCCACCGTGCCACGCCATTAAATTATTTTTTCTGTGATATATTTATTATGGTGTCACGTCAACAAAGATGAACACATGAATCTGATTTCTGTCCTTAGTTGCATAACAGACATCTCCAGTCATTGTGTTTTATGGCTGGTTTTCAACCTCTTCAGTCTGAAGGTCTCGACCCGAAACATCACCTATTCTTTCTGTCCAGAGATGCTGCCTATCCTGCTGAGTTATTCCAGCTTTTAGTGTTCACCATCTTGTAGTGCAAACCACCATCTGCAGTTCCTTTTTACACTCTTTGTTAAGCGAAACAGGTCCTATTCTCACAATATTATTTACCTCAACTAAGTCTTTTCTTCACCTCCGTAGCTGCAGAGAATACAATCCCAGTTATCAAATCATTCTTCAAAGTGAAACAAAAAGCCAATATGTTCATAAATCGCCCCTGGAACCTCTCCAGAGCAATTGAACCCTTTCTACAGTGTGCCTTAGTCTTACAGTATGGCAACAGGCCTTTCATCCCAACTTGTCCATGTAGATCAAGATGCCCCATCTAAACTAGCCCCATTTATCTGCGTTTGGCCCATATCCCTTTAAACCTTGTGTGTGCCAGTGTGTGTGTAAGGGTGTGTGTTAGGTTGTGTGTGCCAGTGTTTGTGTAAGGTTGTGTGTTAGGTTGTGTGTGAGAGTGTGTGTGTAAGGGTGTGTGTTAGGTTGTGTGTGAGAGTGTGCGTCAGTGAAGCGGCGACAACACCCGGAGTGAGCGGAGACTTGGCGATGACCTGGGAGCATTTCCCTCTCTCCCCCCCTCCCAGGAATGCGGGCCGGCCCAGGTGCTCTGTGTCCAGCTGGGATCCGGGGGAGGTGAGGGTCAGTGACCCGGGGGTCTGGGGGAGATGAGGGACAAATACCCGGGGGTCCGGGGGAGGTGAGGGACAGGTGACTCTGGGGGTCGGGCATCAGAGCGGAGCCTTAGCCCAAGATTCATCCGCACGGCTCTGGAGACGGCACCGATGCTGTCTGGGACCCAGGGTATTGCTGGGACCACCACCGTGTCTCACCCATCACACCATCTGCACGGGAATGTGAATGCGGGTGAGGCAGCATCTATAGAGCTGTAGACAAAAATGCTGGAGAAATGCTTGAGTGTGAAGAAGGGTCAAACTCAGACACAGATGCTGCCTCACCCGCTGACTTTCTCCAGTATTTTTGTCTGCATTGTCATTTTAAATAATGTGCGATGGGCTTAAGCCAATTAAATTGCTCATTCTTTAGGGGAAACCCGCTGACAGAAAACTATTCCCATTGGTGAGTGTGGAGGAGCGTGACTTTATTTATTAATTTATATTTATATATTTTAATTTTGAGTGTGAGAATTTTTGTCATCAGCGTGAGAGCGTGAGAATTTCGTCAAATGCGCGAGTCTCACGCTCAATGCGTGAGAGTTGGCAGCCCTGCAACCTGAAAGATCACCAGTCCATGCTCACTAGAGATGCTGCCTGATTTGCTGAGTTACTCCAGCACTGTGACCTTTTGTGTAAATCAGCAGCTGTAGTTTCTTGTTTCTACGTTTTGACTGACACTGCAAAATCTCCCCAAGGTATGCCAATTTTGACGGGGTTCTCCTCTTCTCTCGCTGATGGGAGTTCTACGAAGGCGCTCTCTCACTGCTCCCCCTCTGTGATTTCTGCTGCTCTACACCCATGTTCTGAACCGCACCTGCTAAAAAACAGTCACGTGTGGGTCTGAAGAAGGGTCCCAACCCGAAACACCACTTGTCCATGTTCTCCAGAGATGCTGCCTGAGCCATTGACTTACTCCAGCACTTTGTGCCCTATTTTTTTAACAAACATCTCATTGTACTCTTTGCTACATTCCTCTTTTAGTATATGTAAATTAAATAAGGTAACAAAAAGCTAACAGAACGGATTAGTATATGATAAAAAAATGTTCTTATTTCAGTCCCTCCGTCCAAAGTAAAACTATGATATCCTTCTTTAATAACCATTTAAAGATTCAGAATAAAAAATTCTGTGCCTTAAACATAATTTAAACTCCCCATTCTGCCCATTTTATGTGAACTTTGACCTGAACAAAAAGAACCAGCCCACCCACCCCCGCCTCTGAAATATCTTCGCCAAAATGTCTTACCCCAGGCCTGTCATTCAAGATTAGTGTATTGCCTGAAATAACACAGCAACAGCCGAAAGGACATGTACAAACAGAAAAGGATTTGGGTTTAATCTGAACTTTGCCCTTTCTGACAACATTTACGACAAGCTGTGCCGCATGTTACTAGAAGTGCGATGATTAGAGAAGTTGAGGAAATGCCTTTTTGGAATAACAAAATTAAATTATTGATACTAATGACTTGTTTTGGGGACAGTCTATTAGGCGCGAGAAAGAATGTGAATCTTCTCGGAGTTTTACACTGGAGACTTCCTGGTGGAAAATAGCCCCTGTCTCTCTGATTTGCAGAGTTGCTTCCTCCTGAGGGAGGCCGAGATGCTTGAAGGGTGAGTCACTTCATACTGTTCTCATGCATCTTCAAGCAGCCAGTGGTAGCAGCTGTTTCTGCAGAGGCCTAGGACTAGGTTGCCTCCCCATACACTTAGTTTGACAATGTTGTTCGGTGCATGGAAAGAAAGGGATGAAAATGAGAGAACTGATGCATTGGAAATTGTCGTTGTAAAAGCAGACTTAATTATCTTCCTTGGTAGTGATTGGTAACACAGCTACCTGCTGGAATAATTTATAGTGTGACAATCATACATTCATTAAATAATTCTTTTGAGACCAATTTAGGGTAAATTTTGGGTTCATGTAGGTGAGGGTAGCTAATCAGAATGCAAAATAGAAATGCAATCTTTGGAAATCTGAAATAAAAATAGGAGGTGCTGGAATCACTTTCAGCACCCGCAGAGTATATAGACAAGATAGCATTCCAAGCTGAGTGCCTTTGTCAAAATTCTCTTGTTAGCTTTCACAAAAGCTGTGGAAAGGAAACTTCCTCTTTCTCTCGACAAAGGATGTCTGGTCTGCAGGTCATCTCCAGCACTTTATTGCTCTGTGAGTTTAAGGCTCACCCCCACTCTCTCCACTCCCACCAGGCATGAGGTACAGAAGTTTGAAAACATATAGCTCTAGATTCAATGCTTAAGAAGGAACTGCAGATGCTAGAAAATCTGAAGAAGAGTCTCGACCCGAAATGTCGCTTATTTCCTTCACTCCATAGATGCTGCCTCACCCGCTGAGTTTCTCCAGCAGTTTTTTTCCCTCTAGATTCAGGGACAGTTTCTTCCCAGTTGTTAGCAACTGAACCAGCTGGAGTGCGGTCCTGGCCTCCCATCTTCTGAACCTCATTGGAGACCTTCGGGCTATTTTTAATCGGACTTTATCGTACCTCATCTTGCACAAAATGTTATACCCTTTTTCCTCTCTGTACACTGTAGACGGCTTGATTTTAATCATGTATAGCCTTTTTGTTGACTGGATAGCATGCAACAAAAAGCTTTTTACTGTACTTCAGAACACGTGACAATAATGAACTAAACTACACTAAACCAAAGTGTGGCGCAAGCTCAAATGATCGTCTACACACTGGGCCCGATCACTGTCCACATGATCATGAGCCACCTGGATGTAGACAGTGATCTGGCCGCCAGGCAAGGGGAGTGCAGCCCAATTGGTAGGTAGAATCCACCATTATTCATCAATTTAAGTTATTGATTATTCATCAATTTAAGTTATGGTTCAATTCACATTCACTTTGGTTAAGGATTACTTTAATGTTTACTTTCATACTATTCTACATCATTCTCAAATCATATTGACGTTGAAAGCAAAAGGATAGGTTTGTATTGAATATGGTATTTGTCTGCTTTGTCTTAATGGGCCTGTAAAGCTGCCGCAAGTAAGAATTTCATCCTTCCATTGGCAGTACATATTACAATTAAACACTCTTGGCGCACATGGTTTTACACAAAATGGTGTTAGGTATCTTGGCAGACAGGAAATAAAGAGTATGGATAAATTGTTCCCTGTCAGAATGGCAGGCAGTGGCGAGTGGAGTGCCACGTGGCTCTGTGCTGGGGCCGCAACTATTTACAATATAAATTAATGATTTAGATGATGGGATTAAAAGTAACACTAGCAAATTTGCAGATGACACAAAGCTGGGTGGCAGCATGAACTGCGATGAGGATGCTAGGAGGTTGCAGGCTGACTTGGACAAGTTGAGTGAGTGGGCAGATGCATGGCAGATGCAGTATAATGTAGATAAATGTGAGGTTATCCACTTTGGCGGCAAGAACAAGGAGGCAGATTATTATCCCAATGGTGTCAGATTAGGAAAAAGGGATGTGCAACGAGATCTGGCTGTTCTTGTACACCTGTCACTGAAAGTAAACATGCAGGCACAGCAGAGAGTGAAGAAATCTAATGGCGTGTTGGCTTTCATAACAAGAGGAGTTGAGTATAGGAGTAAAGAGGACCTTCTGTAGTTGACAGGGCCCTGGTGAGGCCACATCTGGAGTATTGTATGCAGTTTTGGTCTCCTCATTTGAGGAAGCACATCCTTGTTATTGAGGCAGTGCTGCGTAGGTTCACAAGGTTAATCGTCGGGTTGGCGGGACTGTCATATGAGGAAAGATTGGATTTATTGGGCTTGGATTCACTGGAATTTGGAAGGATGAGAGGAGATCTTACAGAAACATTTAAAATTATAAAAGGACTGGACAAGCTAGATGCAGGTAAAATGTTCCCAATGTTGGGGGAGTCCAGAACCATGGGTCAGGTCAGGGGGAGTTCCCCCCACCACGGGTACCATGTAATTCTGTGCTACCTGTTCCATAGTCGGATAGTCAGCAACTAAACCCTATCCCCCACCTGGTTTGCCAGGAGAAGAGGGGGCTGTGGACCCACAGCAGGACCAAAAACAAGACCTGTCAAAGGGCGGATGAGCTTCTAACGAGCCAACAGCCATCCACACGTCAGTAAAAGTTGCGATCACTGTTGTACAAAGCATTGTAAGGAACGATGATAAAGCACACACACCAAAATCCTGTACTTCCAGCGGCGAAGTCCGCAAGAACTGGAGGACAGAGATGTGCCACCGTTCCCGTCTGAAACCAGCACCACTGAGTCACTAATGTTTTCAACGATGATGATGATGATGATGAGAACCAGGGGCCACAGTCTAAGAATAAAGGGGAGGCCATTTACAACTGAGATGAGAAGAAACCTTTTCACCCAGAAGGTTGGGAATTTGTGGAATTCTCTGCCACAGAAGGCACTGGAGGCCAATTCACTGGATGAATTTAAAAGAGAGTTAGATAGAGCTCTTGGAGCTTGCAGAATCGAGGGATATGGGGAGAAGGCAGGCATGGGTTACCGATTGTGGATGATGAGCCATGATCACAGTGAATAGCGGTGCTGGCTCAAAGGGCCAAATGGCCTCCTCCTGCACCTATTGTCTATGGTCCCTTTCCAAATATTGTCACAATTAAACTGCATCAACAGGAGCGGAAATATGTTCGGAATTCTCATGAACTGTTCCAATAATGCCGTTTTCCAAAAATGGAAAAACATAAAGAGGCTCCAAAAGAAACTATTTCATGAAGTATATTTCCAGAGATGGTGGAAGACTTCAATCGCTTCCAGTTTGGAGTGTTCCCCTGTAATTTCTTCAAAGTGTGGTTTGTGTCTTTGACGTGTTGCTGAGTGGTTCAGTCAGATGGGGACTCTGTGGAATATCTCGCCACACTCAGGAAAGTGCAGCGCTCATAGTAAAGCAGGTGTCTCCGGGCAATGCAGATCAGCTGAACAACAGTTACACACCTCGGTTATTACTGGCCCAGGCCTGAGAGACAGACTCTCTAACCAGTTTGCCAAATATGTTTAATGAATTTTTGTTTTGTTTCCCCAAGTGAAATGTTTGACTTCCAAGTGGAAACACTTACATCGGTGGATGCCTGATCCACATGGAAACACGAGAGGACATTATTTCTGTGTAAAGAACTTTCAAGGGGGTCATAGATTGGTTGAAAAAGAAAGTGTGGAAAAGGTCATGCGTGGTTATTGCAACTATGCCACAGCCTTTTCTTTGGAGAGTGCCCAAATTCCTCATTGCTAATTGTAATTTACGACTTGTTATTAAAACTGCGGGAATGCATAGTTTTCATTTCCCGAAAATAGGATTTTGTTTCCTGTAACAAATAAAAGCCAATCATCACGTGCATTACTGACCTTTTGAAAGCAGCTGATTTGACATAAGTGAGGAAGAATTCTCCTCAAGCATTCTTCCATGATCAGGGCTCAATACAGATCAGGAGGGAAGCTTCATTTAGAAGCATGGAAACATAGAAAAATAGGTGCAGATGTAGGCCATTTGGCCCTTCATGCCAGCAGCGCCATTCAATATGATCAAGGCTGATCATCCAAAACCAGTACCCCGTTCTTGCTTTTTCCCCATATCCCTTGATTCCTTTAGCCCTTATAGCTAAACCTAATGCTCTCTTGAAAATATCCAGTGCATTGGCCTCCACTGCCTTATGTGGCAGACAATTCCACAGATTCACAACTCACTGGGTGAAGAGGTTTTTCCTCATCTCAGTCCTAAATGGCCAACCCCTTATACTTAAACGGTGACCTCCCCTGGTTCTGGACTACCCCAACATCAGGAACATTTTTCCTGCATCTACCCTGTTCAATCCTTTAAGAATGTTATGTTTCTATAAGGTGCCCTCTCATCCTTCTAAATTGCAGTGAATACAAGGCCAGTCAACCCATTCTTTCCAGGGCAGGGCAGAGGCTGGGTATCCTGCAGCGAGTTATTCATCTCTTGGCACCCCAGCACCAATGCTCCACTCCCAAAGAACAAGGCAGATACGTGATGGAGTGTTCTTTATTTGTCTGAATGAGTACACTGTCAATAACATGCATGAAGCTTGACACCATTCAGGATACGGCAACTTGCTGGATTGATGGCCCATCTGCACTCTAAATATTAGTTTCCCCATCCATTTGCACGTAAAATGAACCGCCTACAAAATGCACTGAACTTCCTTGTTCAAGCTCCTCTGACAGTAGCTCACATACCAGCGAAACCTACCGCCACTATTTCAGGTGGATGAGGACTTCCAAATTCCCCTCCAATTGTCACATCCTTGACTTGGAAATATATTACGGTTTGTTCAACATAGCTGGGTCTAATTCATGAGCTAATAGCACAGTGGGAGTACCTGCACCAGAAAGATTGCAATGATTCAAGAAGGTGGCTCACCACTAATTTGCCAAGGGATGGGCAATAAATGCAGGCCTTGGAGGCAATGGCCAGCACACTGAACACAGGCGCTGACAAATACATAGAGCTCATTGGTGGACACCAAAAATGGACACAAATAGCTGGAGTAACTCAACGGCTCAGGAAGCATCTCTGGTGAAAAGGAAGGGGTGGAGTTTCAGGTCGGGACCCTTCTTCAGACTGTGGGGGAGGGGGGGGAGGGTGTGGGGGGAGGTGCAGACATGGAGGCAAAAGAAGAGCAGGACCATTCAGGGCCATCTATAAATTACCTGATGTGGAGGAAGGAACTGCAGATGCTGGTTTATACCGAAGATAGACACAAATTGCTGGAGTAACTCAGCAGGACAAGCTGCATCTCTGGATAGAAGGAATCGGGTGACATTTCAGGTTTTTTATTCAACAGTCGTTTGCTAGGGCGCTCAGCATCGCCAAGCTCTGTTTACCCTCAAGGGAGATGCTAAAGGCATTTCGTGTCTCTGTTTCCGGCTGTACACTGACAATGACAATCGGTGACTGCCAATCTGAATCTGAATCTGAACAGGTTTGAAAACACAGTAGCCAATAAATTACATAATGAACAAACATGAACAAGAGTTCAATAATTTAACAAAAAAATCCTAATACAGGGCAAAAAGCAAGACAAGGCTAGAAGTTCCCAGTGCAACCAGGCAGTTCATAGTTCGGAGTTTAATTGGAATTTGTGTTACCCGATGGTCGATGGGAGGAAGCTGTTCCTGAACATAGACATTACAGTTTCACACTCTTCCTTCCCGATGGCAGGAGTGAAATGAGTGAGATTGTGGTCTTGTCTATGATGGTGGGTTTAATTTTCCACGCAGAGTTCTAAAAATAATGCAGAAGAGTTGTTACTATAACAGAATAATTAAATATCTCGCACAAAAAATATGGAGCAATACAAAGTCCAATCAATCTGCCGGAGGTCTGGCCGAAGAAAGATTTTCTGTCCACCCAAGTCTGGAATTGCAATGTAAAGGAAACCAGTTGGTTTGATATATCATGAGAAGTCTGTAGCAGTATTTTGGGTAAGAGCCTAGGGTGTGTATTGGTGTAAGTGAACACGGGGTATTGATAGAGAAAGCTTAATCTATCAGTCAGGATAAACATGGGCTATTCATTGCGGGTGCATCTACAAGTGAATTTCTGTTGCATTCATCCAGATAAGCCTGGAATTTCTGTCTGGCATGCCTGAAGTCTAGAATAAGCAAGATGCTTGCATCAATTTTGAAAAAAACTGCTTCATGGATATTGACATATGAACTTTAGTGACTTTTTAAAACTGATTGCACAGAAACGTGAAGTTAAATATTTTTGATGCATTCTCTGTGATTTCAGTGTTGGAATATTAAAAAGTGCAAAAAGAAAAAAAATTGTTTGCCCAAGAACTTGAGATTTGTTGGGTTTAAATTTGAACCCAAGTCAATTGCATCGCTGAACCCCAAGCAAATTTATTCAATCCTATTAGTTGCTTCCTGGGCTTGAGAGATAAAGCCTTATGTGTGTGTTGAGTATGAATATCCTCACAATGGGAAGAGAAGCAGATCAGGTTCAGGCATGGATTATTACCGGGATAATTTGTGGCACAGAAACGTGCAGTCATATTGGCCTCGTTTTGTGACCTCAAGAAAGAAAGAATAGTATTTAAGTTGTTTTATCGTAGTTGTTAATGACAGAGTTCATTGACATTTAGAGGCAATAAAAGTCACAGGCACAATGTAACAGACAGTTGATCGCTAAGCAGAGGCAATGAAAGAAGTGTACATACAGTAGACTTGAGAATTATGCAGGAGAAAGAGGCAGAGAAGCTTTATGGACAGACAACATTTGCAGGGCACATTTACACAACTGTATAATGTCTCTGGAGCACACTGACGGAAAATTGTTCTTCAGCAAAGATAAAATGGCCCTTTTAATTATAATTTTTATGAAAAGTGTGACACTCCATTAACCCGTTTAAAGTGCCTGCATTTCAGGCCATAATTTGGACTAATTTTATCCTAAGGGTTGATAGGTGAGCTTTTATAACTGTGGCACAGAAAAATATTACAAGAACAAGAATTCCAGAAGTTAAATAAATTAAACAAAAATACATTAAAAAAATTGAAAGAATATTGTCATATAATTTAACCCTTTGAAGACTGCAGGTGTGCTGTTTGCAACAAGATAGGAATATCTGGGATGTTCCTGAATAAGCATACCAAGAATGGGAGGAAATATTTCATTTTTCCCCCCCTATCAGTGTTATGCAATTCCTATGTCTCTTTTTTTTTTTAAATAGTTCGGTTAAAAATGTACACTGGACAGTTTCTACAAAATCCCACAAGCTGAGGGGAATATTTGAAAATTGTCGAGCGAATTCATGTGAACTGTGTTAATAAAAAAACGTGTTTCTATTTTAAGGTTAACAGAAAATGTTTTGTATGCTCACACCAGGAGAGTTCAGTGGAATGAATCAGGTTCAATTACGTTTATTCACCAAATTCATTTATTCAGTGTCCTGAGTAAACATTTATTTATTTTACACAAAATAAATAATTGGCAAACTGTACTCCAGTATGACACGCTTTGACCTACAGGGTGGGTTTAGTTTTTTAGAAACACAGAAACCTTTTTTTGAAAGCAGCGATATTGAAAGAGTATTGAGATTGAATTTGAAAACAGTCCATACTTCAGAAACTACAGCAGCTGCCAGATAAATGTTTAACCTTGTAACAGAAATGTTAAAAAAAAAAAATCAGATTCTCAGGAATTATGTTCATGGTGCAGCATGTATTGAAGAGCAGACTTTTAAAATTACTATTGTCTAGTTTTAGCCAGCTGAAAATAAATGACAAAGTCATTTGCTAGATGCTGAAGAGCTGGAATAAATATATGAATATTGCACAAAATGCCTTGTGCTATTGCGTTTCATTGACTGGAAGACCTTCAGTTTTCTCAAGCTTGTTAAATTTGAGGCATAAATAATTGAATGCCCCATTTTGTAACTCATTGGAAAGTCCAGGGAGCTCATTCTGTCAGCTATGTTAAACATGCAACATTTTACCCTATGTCCATTGTAGTCTGCTTCCAGAATTGACTTTATTGAAACTGTTTTATAGGTTTAGCACATTGCAGCATGTACAGGCCTTCTAAAGCTTATTATATCATGTAGAATAAACGAACTGCAGATGCTGGCTTACAAAAAAAAAACGACACTAAGTGATGGGATAACTTAGCAGGTCAAGCAGCATCTCTGGGGGACATGGAAAGGTGCCATTTACAGACTGTTTGTTAGGGTGGGGGGGTGGGGGTAGGAAAGCTAGAAGAGGGGAGGAGCAGGACAAAGTGTGCAGATAATAGATGAGCATAGGCGATAGACAGATGGTTGCACAAAGATGAAAAAACAGGTGTGAGATGAAAGGAGTGAAGAGTTACAAATTATGAAGCCAGAGGATGGAATGTAGGTAGAGAGGGAGGGGGAGGGGAGAAATCTTGGTGGGGCACACCTGTGCTCGCTCAGCAGAGGTGAAACGGATCTCACAGTTGCCAACCATTTAAATTCCCCTTCCCATTCCCACTCTAACCTTTCTGTTCTGCACCTCCTGCATTGCCACAGTGAGTCCACACGGAAACTGGAGGAACAGCAGTCTGCATTTCGCATGCTGCTTGCGTAGCTTACAACCCAATGGTATGAACAATGAGTTCTCCAATTTTAGGTAACCTCTAACAAAACTCCCCCTCCCATTTCAAGCTCCACACAGACAGATCCTGAGGTCACGATCCAACAGGTCTCTGGCGCTGTGAGGCAGTGACTCTACTAATTTCCCCCACTCTGCCTCTGTAATCTGGAGGAGGCCACATCAAAAGCAAGGGGAGCTGGTAAACAAGGGGGAGGAAATAGGGAAAGAAATATAGGGAGTATAGTACAGGTCAGAAGATGCATCCTTGCAGGCCACTGTTTTTTTGTGAGAATTTTTGTTGAGAATGTTTTGTCACTTAGACCCACTGATTGTGGTCTATGGGTCGGGAGGTCGAGTATCCTGTGGCAGAGGGGCGTGCTGTTGGGTTTTGGCCTATATTAGAATCCTAACATCTGATGAAGGTGATGGCCCTCAATTGCCATTGTGACGATAGACATGTTTCAGGTGTCCAGATCTGGCATGGGTCCTTTATACAAAGATGCTGACAAGACCTGGCAAATGGAACCATCTCAATGGCCTTTACAAAGCCAGAATAGGTGGAATTTACTGAATGCACAAATATTTGTGTCATTCATCATCGCCATCGCCAGCCGGGGGCTTTGACTTTGACTCTGACATCGGGGGGGGGGGGGAGGGTGCAGGGGAGAGATAAGTTTTTTTTGGCCTTCCATCACAGCTGTGTGAGGGATGTTTATGTAAAAGGTAATTATGTTGTGTCGGGGGTCTATTTGTGGGTAGTGTTTGGCTGCAGAAACGGCATTTCGTTTGGACCTCCAGGGGTCCAAATGACAATTAAATTGACTCTTGACTCTCTTGACTCTTGATTTTTATAATTCTCTGATTCATCTTCATTGCCACCTCTGAAGATAAGAGTAACATAAGTATTTTCTACCTATTTCTACTTTTTGAATCAGATAGAGAGGAGTTAAACAAATTCGAATAAAATTCAAATGGAATTCAAATAAAAGAATGCTGGGCAATCTCATCTTTTCCCCATCTGGGACTTTAAGTAGAATCCAGCCAAGACAGATGGAATGACCATTTTGCCTCTCTAAGCTTGAGTGAAGTTGAAGAGTCTCAGCACAGGACAGCAGCCCAGAGAAAATCCCCTCTCTCCCAAAGTTAACATGCTGTTTTTCTCATGGAGACAGCCAACTTTCAGTGGATGGAGAGCAATCATCCCACTACGTGCAGCCGACAGATTTCTACAACTACAGTCTAACTTCACCATGCAGCCGGTTCAATGTTGACTCTGACTGGCTCTGCTCGCGATGTGGGAGTGTGATATGGCATGGAAAAGTGCAAATAGCTATAATGATAGTGTATCATATTGGTAAACATACAGTGCACGGACTCAAAAATATCCTGTATCAGACAAAAAAAAACTTTATATTACCAATGCATGAACCTGTTACATCTACAATACATGGCCTCAGATTAAAAATCTTTCTGTAAATATTCGGTCAAAACAATGACTTGAATTTGAGGAGATTGTACTTACTCCCCGTGACCAACATGAGTTTTCTCCAGATGCTTCGGTTTCCTCCCACACTCCAAAGACATACAGGTTTGTAGGTTAACTGGCTTTGGTAAAATTGTAAATTGTCCCTAATGTGTGTGTAGGATAGTGTTAGTGTGTGGGGAGCGCTGGTCGGTGTGGACTATTCGAAGGGCATGTTTCGCTCTGTATCTTTAAATTAAACTAAACTAAGACCAATAAGCTACAGAAGGATTGCCTCAGTTCCATTTTGAAGGAAGGGATAAAAGTAAAATTGTAAGTGTATATAGATTGTGAAAGAGTCATTTGATGTTGGCCCTGAGTTGTCAGCTAGGGTTGAACACAGTCCAGGCAGATGTGATGTAAATGTGTTTTCATTCACTGACACCTGTTGGAGATCCCAAGTGAAACAAGTTTATGGAGTCTCAAACTGGCTCCCAGCAGACATGATTCCAAAGTATAATATTACCCTTCCATCTGACCTCAGTTGGCAGCAATTCAGCAATTTTGTTGAGAGAGCTGAAAGAATCGAGGCATGAGGAGGTTGCATTGTAATAGTCGGGGACATCTTTAAGAATGCAAGAAAACATTGACAGGACAATTCATGTTCTGACTTCACTGTTACAGAGCTGTAGACATGTAGGAAACTCAAAATGTGTAGGAAGGAACTGCAGATGCTGGTTTAAACCGAAGATAGACACAAACAGCTGGAGTAACTCTACGGGTCAGGCAGCATCTCTGGAGAAAAAGAATAGGTGACATTTCGGGTCGAGATTCTTCTTCAGACTGGTGGATAGAGCAGACTGCCAGAGTGAAGAAGGGTCTTGACCCAAAATGTCACCTATTCCTTTTCTCCAGAGATGCTGCCTGTCCCGCTGAGTTACTCCAGCTTTTTGTGTGTATCTTTGACATGTAGGAAATTCCTGGATTAGTCATCTTCAAAATAAAAATTCACATGAATACCAGTAAATCAACTCTCCAGGCTTCAGTGTGTCTTTGTGTACTTGCTACTCATAGTTTAGTTAGGCCATTTTTAGTTCAGTTTAGAGATACAGTGAGCAAACAGGCCCTTCGGCCCACCGAGTCCATGCTAACCAAAGATCACCCTGTACACTAGCGCTATCTTACACACTAGAGACAATTTACATTTTACAGAAGCCAATTAACCTACAAACCTGTATGTCAGGAATGTGGGAGGAAACCGGAACTTATTGCACTTCTGAAGTTAAAAATAAGAGGGTTGGCAAGCAAGAGCAAGGCAGTTTTGTTGATGAGCACATGTGCTAAACATATTTACAAAATCTACACAGTTCCTTGTTTTTATTTCCCATTTGGTATTTGTGTTGATTCAATGAGAGATCATCTTTCGCCAAGTTCTCACAGCAGTAATTCTGCAGGAAATAATTTGATGGAAAAATACCTGTTTCTGCACATGGGTCTTTAGTTTAGTTTAATTTAGAGATACATGCGGAAACAAGTCCATCAGCCCACTGAGTCCTTGCCAACCACCACACACTTACCTATCCAACACACACCCGGGACAATTTACTATTGTACCAAGCCAATTAACCTACACACCTGTATATCTTTGGAATGTAGAATCCAAAGCACCCGGACAAAAAATAGCCTACAAACCTGTATGTGTTTGGAGGACATTAGTTGGTGAGGAGAGAAAGATTTAATAGGAACCTGAGGGGTAACTTTTTCACACATACGGTGGTGGGTGTATGGAACGAGCTGCTGGAGGAGGTACTTAAGACAGGTACTATCTTAGGTGTAGGTACAGGTTCAAGAAAATTTAGGCTGGTACATGGATAGGACAGGTTTCAAGGGCTATGGGCCAAAAGCAGGCAAGTGGGACTAGTGTAGATGTGCCCTGTTGGCCGGTGTGGGCAAGTTGGACCGAAGGGCCTGGTTCCATGCTGTAAGACTCCATGGCTACGACTATCAATGTGGTTTGATTTCTGTGATTTCAGTGATTGAAATACATTTTTCCCCTAAAGTAAAGTTCTAACACTAACCATTTCACATCAATCTGAAAATCCAACCAGCATTTCCAGGCATCTGCCCCCATGCTTCCTGACATGACTTGTGTGTCTCTCATTCAGATGATGATGTCAGTGTACATGTTTCAACCATTAAAGATCACAGGAAATATTTAAACAGTGCTGACCCTGGAAGAACCATCCATCCTCTCACCAATTGGAGAGCAGTCCTAAGCTACCATCTACCTCAATGGCGACCCTTGGACTATGTTTAATCAAACTTTATCTTGCATTAAAGATCATTATCTTGCATTAAAGACACACTTTATCCTGTGTCTGTACTGTGTGGATATCTTGATTGTAATCATGTACAGTCTTTCCCCTGACTGGATAGCATGCAACAAGGAAGCGTATCACTGTACGTCAGTACACATGACAACAAACTAAACTAAACTATACACTGGTTTCTTCTACAACAAGTATGGGCGACATAGTGGCTCAGCGGTAGAGTTGCTGCCTTACAGTGCCAGAGACCAGGGTTCGATCCTGACTACGGGTGCTGTCTGTATGGAGGTTGTACATGCTCCCTGTGACCACATGGGTTTTTGCTTGGTGCTGTGGTTTCCTCCCACCCTCCAAGGACATACAGGTTTGTAGGTTAAGTGGCTTCAGTGTAGGATAGTGCTGGTCTGCATGGATTGTAAATTGTGAATTGCCTCTAGATTGCAAGACAGTACTGGTGTATGTGGTGATCGCTGGTCGGCGCGGATGCGGTGGGCCAAAGACCCTGTTTCCACATAATATCTCTAAATTCTAGTCTGAAGTCTAAACTAGACTTTGGTTGTACTCCTGGTTGGAGTTTCCTGCAAGGGACATTCATACATTGCTTTGATCCAAACGAGGTCCTCCACATTCTGTACAAACTCATAGAATGTTACCACCTACCACAATCCCCCCCTTCACAAAACAGATCTCTTTTCCAGTCCTCCACCAGAAGACCGTGGGGTCGCACCAATGGTGTGGCAACAGACCTGGTTCACCTGCCACAGAACCGGGAAACCCGTCCCCAAGAGGCATGCAGCCGAGCCCTGCCCTGCTCTTCCCCCAGGCCCGAAGAGGGGGGGGTGAAGAGATTCAAGATGGCGGCAGGGGACATAAGGAGCAAAGGGCTGGTAAGCAGAGCGGCTGTGGGAAACAGTGCAATGCACCTCTATGGTGGAGTGCTCAAGATGTGGTCTCCTTGACAATAAGGAAAGCAAACACAGATCATGTGATCACTTTGCACAAAGTTTAGAGCAGGTAAAGCAGACCAATTCCAAAAGACGTGGTCTATGTTTCTGGACCTATTACAAGTATGAGGTGCAATAGTAATTTAAAAAAAACAAATATATAAATAAGTGGTATCAGGACCTGATAACGGGAGGTAAAACAACAAAAACAGACTTGGTCGGTAGTCCCCTTTCTGCGGAGTTTAATGTTATAATAGAGCGATTGTTTCTATTTTCTCTTTCTTTCTTTTCTAGGGTCTATTTTCTCACTTTACTTCCTTCTCTAACTTCTTTCCTAAGGGGCTTTCTTTTCCCAACACTCTTGCACTTCACGATTCTCTTGCACTTTCTTTACTTTCCTTACTTCTACCTTTTTCTTAAAGCTCAAAAAAATGAAGCGGTACAAAAAATGTATTAAGATATATGTGTTGTGTAGGATTGTAATTTACCGTACTTCTAATAAAAATAAATTTAAAAAAAAAAAAAAAAAAAAAAAAAAAAAAAAGTTTAGAGAGACAGCGTGGAAACAGGCCCTTTGGCCCGCCGAGTCTGCACTGACCAGTGATTCCCGCTCCTTAACACTATCCTACACACACTAGGGACTATTTTTCTACATTTACTCCAAGCCAATTAACCTACATACCTGTACATCATTAGAGTGTGTGAGGAAACCGAAGATCTCAGAGAAAACCCACGCAGGTCACGGGGAGAATGTATAATAGTCAGGGTCAAACCCGGGTCTCTGGCGCTATAAGTCAGCAACTCGACCGCTGCGCGACAGTGCTTGACCCATTAATCTATTGATCGATTTGATCCATAATTGTGACCCAGAGGTTCAATTTGTTTTTTCACTTTAATTCTCCAGCCCCCTCCTATTTGCAACCTCTCTGTCTTTGGAGTCCTACACTGTTCCTTCAAAGCTCAACATAGATTCAAGGAACAGCATCTTATATTCTGCTTTGATACAATACAGCCTTTCGAAATAAAAGTTGAACCAACTTTCAAAATAGAGTAATTGAGCCATCCATCTTTGAAATAGGCCCTTCAGCACATCACATCCATGCCAATCAAGATGCCTTCCTGAAATAGTCACATTTTTGGGCTTTGGTTCACATCCCTATAAACCTTTCCTATCCATGAAGACAATCAGTTATTCCAGCCCTCTGTCACTTCTGTCTCACATTTTCAGCACTCGGTTCTTCTATCTCTTCTTGTTCTTCAGATTTCATGCATTCCCTCCCTCCAGTGGCAGACTGGGTCTAACAATATTGGGTACCAGGAGACAAAGGGGGCCCACTCACAACTACAATGCTATCATTTAACAGGAGCCCACTTGCCATCACTTGCTATTACTTCATCAGGGGCCCACTTGCCATCGGGCAAGCTGACACCCTGGCCAGTCCACCACTGCCTCCCTCCCACGAGAAACTATTCATTGGCTTGAATCACCCTCACTCAGTTTGTATTCAACTTCTCCTGGTTTCTACCCTATCAAAGACCTTCCATTAT
Organism: Leucoraja erinaceus; assembly: GCF_028641065.1. Classification (NCBI taxonomy): domain Eukaryota; kingdom Metazoa; phylum Chordata; class Chondrichthyes; order Rajiformes; family Rajidae; genus Leucoraja; species Leucoraja erinaceus. The sequence continues at coordinate 21,608,328 of NC_073391.1, read as the reverse complement.
GTTCTCTCTGCCCAACCCACTCTCACCACATCCTGCTTCCTCCACCACCCGATTCACTGTAATTTGTAACTTCGAACTAAAACACAAATGCTGCCTGACCGGCTGGTAATCCAAAATGTAAACAGCATTCACAGTTTTATTTCAGATTACTTAACATCTGCATATTTTCTTTTGAATTCTAGTGAACAGTGGGCTTCTGGTACAACCTGCCACGTGCATATCATGCCGATTCCTTCAATTTCTTCCAGGTAGATCCATCCTGTTTCCGACACAAAGTGCTGGAGTAACTCAGCCGGTCAAGCAGCATCTCTGTAGAACATGAGTATGAGTGGTGCTGGAAGCAGATACAATAGTGGCATTCAAGAGGCTTTTAGATAGATACATGGCTATGCAGGAAATGGAGGGATATGGATCACATGCAGGCAGCAGAAATTAGTTTAACTTGGCATCATATTCGATACAAACATTGTGGTCGGCAAGGGGCTGTTCCTGCACTGTACTGTTCTATATTCTATGTTCCAATATTCCTTTAACATGTCTGAAGGGTCTCATTACATTGCCCTAATGAAAGTGTATTCACTAGTAGCATTAATTCTCTCTCTCTCTCTCCTCTCTCTCTCCCTGCCTGCCTCCCCCCCCCCCCCACCCTCCCCCCCCCTCCCCCCCCCCCTCCCCCCCCCCCCCCCCCCCCCCCCTACAGATATTTTGCATTTTATTTTGCCTGTGTCTAGGATCTGTGATCATGCATTATTCGCCAGTATCTAGTACACAAGACAACTCATGAATTGTACACAAAGTGCTGGTGTAGATTAACGGGTCAGGCAGCATCTCTGGAGAGCGTGGGTAGGTGACGTCTCCGGTCGGAAACCCTTCTTCAGTCCTTCCGTGTAAACAAGCATCTGCAGTTCCTTGTTTCTATAAGTCACAAATCCTGTTTGCTGGACTGACAACTTAATCAAATTCAAGTCTGGGCACAGAAAATGAACTGATTCATCTGAATTCAAATGAACAAACAAGTTACTCAATTTCCTGGGGATCTGTGTGGTGTTGACTCCACTCGTGTTTCTCTCTGTGTCATGTCTGGCGATCTTCATCACCTCCCTAAATGTTCAACTTGCTTGTGATCTGGTTCCTTCACGTTAATACCAAGCAAACTGGCAGATGTCTCGATGCATTTATATTCAAGTGCTAATACATTCCTGAAGTGAAGAGGAGGTCTTCATTGCTCCTTGGAAAGCAAGGTTACTCTGCCTCACCTCGGCACGTAACGTCAACACATGGGAATACCAGGACAATTGTGGAGAGACACAATGAATTTCATGTTAAAAAAAACAACAGTTATTGCATCCAGTAGACAAAAGAAATCCTCAAAGTGAGTTTCAGATGCCTATGTTAATTGAAAGGAATCATCATTATGCTTCCGTTATCATTAAATCTACTTGATGGTACACGTCACAATCCAGCATTCAGCTTTGACATAACGTTGGAGGAAAGGGATCCAGATGATGACGCCACAGGAAATGAATATTGTCCTCAGGACACGCAAGTATGTAAACCCGTTAGATCAACAGCCTGAGAGAGAGGATTATAGGTTATTCAGGATCCACGAGGGGTGGGAGATTGCAACCTTCACGTGGTCCTCCCTGTTTCGGCAAATGCAATCAACCCGGCGTGCACAATCAAAGAGAACAAGTTGTCCGACAACTTTAGGCTGTGCACGCCATACGCAAGAAGAAGAAGAAGAAGGATCCATGCAAGGTGGTCTAAAACTTTTCTGTTCAACGCACCTACCTCTACTTGCTTTGATTTTCTGGCTGTACAAGAATTCCGCTCATGTTTCCTTGAAGTTAACAAAAAGTGTGGGATGCAAAGCCACCAGATAATAGCCACGGCAAAAAGGCATTATGTTTACTGGCCTTCAATTCACAGAAGAAATAAATCAATTTTCCAGTGAATGAAGATGCTTTACAACACAACTGAAATATCATTACAACTGTAAAAGGTAAAGGCGTACATGGAGAACACACCATAATTGAACATCAAGCATTCAACATCAAACAATAAAGCAGCACCATAATGGCCTCAGCCATAGATCATTTCCCATGAATACAATAAATTACCTTCCCAAGTACTTTGCATTGCGCAAAAAATAACTTTCCCGTTACATTCCACAACTCGTAATCCCAGCTATTGTCCATCCATAGGAACATCATATGCATCATAGAAAGTATGAGTACTTGGTATCCCTTGGTTAAGGTGCAGTCAACCTGTTGGCCAGTGGTTCATAATTCCACACTGCATCCATTGGTGGACACCTCATTCAGAGGTGTTTATATTTCTGCTGCCTGATCATGCTTTGCGTGAATCTGTCACTTCAGAGATTCGTAAGTTCATTAGTCATTGGAGCAGAATTAGGCAATTCAGCCCATCGAGTCTACTCTGCCATTCCATCATGGTTGATCTATCTTTCCCTCTCAACCCCATTCTCCTGCCTTCTCCCCTTAACCTTTGAAGCCCTTACTAATAAATTATCTCTTATTTTCCGCTTTAAAAATACCCATGGACTTGGCCTCCACACCCGTCTATAACAATGAATTCCACAGATTCAGCACGCTCTGACAAATGAAATTACTCCTCATCTACCTTCTAAAGGTAAGTCCTTTTATTCTGAGGCTGTGCCCTCTGGTCCTTGACTCTCCCACGAGTGGAAACATCCTCTCCACATTCACTCGATCCAGGCCTTTGGTAAGTTTCAATGGGGTTTCCCCTCATCCTTCTAAACTCCAGCTCGTACAGGCCCAGTAGATAATATATAGCGACATAGTGAGCTTGAATGATCTGTATTGAGTGATTGATTGAAAGATACAGCATAGAAACAGGCTCTTCAGCCCACTGAGTCCATGCCGACCATTCATTATCGGTTTCGCATAGTTCTATGTTATCCCATTTGCATCCATTCCCAACACACCAGGGGCAGTTTACGCTGTTAACGTACCGATGTTTAGAAGTTAATGTACCAACCCGCACGTCTTTGGGATGGGGAAAGAAACCAGAGCACTGGAGGAAACCCATGCATTCACAGGGAAACTGTACAAACTCCACACAGACAGCACCAGAGGTCAGGTTTGAAATGGGGTCTCTGGCACAGTGAGCAGCAGCTCTATCAGCTGTGCCGCAGTTCCGCCCTATTCGACTTTATCTCCTTCTTGTGGATACTAATAACAACAGACAGCCGCCATAGGAATAAGAAACTGCAGATGCCCGTCTATAAAAAAGTGCTGGAACAACTTAGTGGGTCAGGCAGCTTCTCTGGAGAACATGGATTTGTGACATAATACAGGCCGTCCCTGTTGCACATTAAGCCTGCTCTTGGTAATCTACTTTACTTTAGACTTTAGAGATACAGCGTTGAAACAGATCCTTTAGCCCAGCAAGTCTGCACCAACCAAAGATCAACCCCATACACCACGTCGTATACACTAGGGACAATTTACAATTTTACTGGAGCCAATTAACCTACAATCCTGTACGTCTTTGGAGTGTGGGAATAAACTGAAGCACCTGCAGGACATCCATACGGTCACAGTGAGAACGTACAAACTCCATACAGACAGCACCCATAGTCAGGATCAAACCCATGTCTCTAGGGCTGTAAGGCAGCAACTCTTCCACTGTGCCACTGTGCGATAATTCTGCAATATTACAGTGGATACCTGTGCAAGGCTGATAATAACTGATTAAGGACTGATAAAGAATATGAAAGAAAGCTACAATCATGGGGGGAGGTATCGGACCTTTGCCTTCATTACCAGCATGCCAGGAGCCTCCAGGCCCATCTTCCTGTAATGTTTTAGGCTTGGTTCCATTTCCTCCTGCCCCGGCCTACACGATTTGCTGGCCTTCTCTCGCAAACACGTCAGAAACAAATAAGATATTTGCTGGGAAAAGTAAACAGAATTGGGGAAAAAAAAGTTTGATTTTCATTACTGGTTGCACAACAGTTATGTACTGAACAAACATATGTTTATGGGTTGAAAATATGTTTACATTTAGTTATGTTGGTGAGAGCAGACCATGATATGGTGAAATGCACAGTTACTGCTATTGACAATCTTACAACATATCCAACAAAGTGTGGAATTTGGACACTAAAATGGCAATTCATCGATATCAATCCTTGCACAGTGATCGATGATGGTGCAACATGTTTGAAAGTGGTTGTGGTTTATATTTTCCCATGTAGAGTATTTTAAATCTCAATGCGTAGATGCTGATTTACGCCAAAGATAGACACTAAATGCTGGAGTAACTCAGTGAACCAGGCAGCATCTCTGGAGAAAAGGAATAGGTGTTGTTTCAGGGTGTAGACCCTTCTTAAAGTCATAAGTGATGGGAGTAGAATTAGCCCATTCTGCCCATCAAGTCTACACCGTCATTCAATCATGGCAGATCTATCTCTCCCTCCTAACCCCATTCTCCCCAAAACCTCTGACATTTGTAATATTCGAAAATCTATCTTTGCCCTAAACATATTCACTAACTTGGCCTCCACAACCTTTTGTGGCAAAGAATTCCACAGAGTCACCACCCTCTGGCTAAAGCAATTTCTCATCATCTCCTTCCTAAAATAACTTTCATTCTGAAGCTATGACCTCTAGTCCTAGACTCTCCCAATAGTAGAAACCCTCTCCACATCATTATCTTCGAGCCTTTCAATATTCTGTATGTTCCAATGAGGTCCCCTCCGCATTCTTCTAAACTCCAGCGTGTACAGGCCCATTGCCGACAAATACTCATCATTGATTAACCTACTCATTCCTGGGATCATTCTTGGAAACCTCCTCTGGACCACCTTCAGAGCCAGCCTTCCTTAAATATGGTGCCCAGAATTGCTCACAATGTTCCAAATGTGGCCTTACCAGTGCCTTGTAGAACCTCAGATTACACCCCTGTTTTTGTATACAATGCTAGCATTGAGTTTGCTTTCTTTACTACCAATTCGACTTGCAGATTAACTTTTTGGGAATCTTGCACGAGCACTCCCAAGTCCTTTGCACCTCAGATTTCTGGATTCTCTCCACTTTTAGAAAATAGTCTATGCCTTTATTCCTATTATCAAAATGCATGACTCCACACTTTACTACACTATATTCCATCTGCCATTTCTCTGCGCACTCTCCCAACCTGTTTAAGTCCTTTTGCAGAGTCCCTGCTTTCTCTACATTACCTGCCCTTCCATCTATTTTCGTATCATCTGCAAACTTGGCCACAAAGCCTTCTATCCACTCGTCCAAATCACTAATATACAACGTGAAGAGTAGTGGCCCCAGCACCGACCTCTGCGGAACTCTGCTAGTCACTGGCAGCCAACCAGAAAAGCCCTCTTTATTGCCACTCTTTGCCTTCTGCCATCCAGCCAACCTGCTATCCATTCTTGACACCATGTGATCTTCAGTCTGAAGAAGGACCTCGACCCGAAACATTACCTATTCCTTTCCTGCAGAGATGCTACCTTACCAGGTGAGACTACAGCATTTTGTGTCTATCTTCTGTATTAAATCTGAACATTATGGTGACTCAATAGTGAGGCATCAGTGAACTGATAGTATATAAACAGATATGCATTCAAAGTAGAAAAGGTAAAACAGCAAGGTAGCAAATGCATTCAGTTAATTCTCCAACATTTAATTCAAGAGATGCAGCTGGCAAGGCTGCCATTTAGTGACCTCGTCAAATTTGTGGCTTTCTAACCACGATGATTTAATCTAGGAGACCTCATCATGGACATTAGTTATGAAGGATAATTTATGACGAGACATTAAGACTTTTTTTCCCACAAACACCTAGTAGCTAATGGCGTTGGCAAGAACTAAGTGTTATCCCATTGTCAAAAACAAAATCGTCACTATCGGGAAAGGATATAATGAAAACAGCCCGAGGACAGCTACTGAAGCATAATCAATTGTCAAGTTTGCCAGTGGTTATTCTATAAATAAACCTTGTACTGGAAGGAGAACATGCATTTATATTGGATCTTATCACATTTCTCATCAACGTCTCATTCTTTAGGCGCAGTTACTATTGTTAAGTTGACAAAATCTGACAGCCTTATTACTCATGGTAATCTTACACAAACATGCAATATGAATAACCAATTCATCTTGCTTTGTTGGTTCCTTGAAGAATGTTGACCTGAAACCAGAGAATTACCCCGCCTGCCTCTGCTCAGATGTGAAAATGGAGCAATTCCCGATGCCGTACAAAGTACCTCACATCCTGGAGACAGTGTGGAATCACCCCATTCTGCAAACACAGCTGCCAAAATCATAATAAAACAATTGAAGAGATATTACTTTATTTGGTTGTACTGTTTGAAATGTTGGGAAATGTGGCATATTCCAATAAAACCACAGAACCTACAGGACAAAGCCTGTTCATGTTTTCTATCTGGCTGAGTGGCAATCAAGATAAATTATATATATATTTTGTAATATTTTTAATATTCAAGAGTTTTAAATGCCAAAATGCATCCCATGCAACCTGCAGAATTTCCCTTAACTTATTCCAAAAGTCGCCTTCTTGCAAAGTCACGGCAGGTTTGCAGCTGCCATGTGTCAGGTTGCTGCATGCCTGAGATAATAATGCCTTGTCATCCAGTGACAGAATTATACTCCCACCGCAGCTTCAATGTCACAAGTAATTGGACTCATTGCTCATCATATTGAAGCTGTCAGGGCCATCTTACAGCCATGTTTTGTTTCAGTTGATCATATCCCAGCAAATCAACAGGCCACAACCTTTCACCTTCACCCTGCTCTGGAGATATCGGCCAAAAGTGACTTACAAATCTTTTGACAGGGAGGGGGCGTTAGATATATGAAAGGCTCGGTTCCTTTTGTCCATCAACTGCTGTCGTGCAGCAAGTGGTTATTCAACAGGTTTGCTGTCTACACAAAGGACGGTCTTTACCAAGAAGGGTTGCCATAGTGAAGTCTCCTCCTATTACTTGGGTGTGGTAAAACAGTGAATTTATACCTCAATCTGGTGAATCATTAGGTGCTCATGTATGGGAATGGGGAAAACATTACTAACATGATTTACAGCAAGATTGGGAATAAAACCAGGATTTCACACTCCATCCCTCACAACTGCCACATACATGAGTGACAAATGATGGTCCTTTGCACAGCTAGAAACCTCTGGACACTCACTACCATGTGGTTAATGGATTGCTGTATTTTGTCTCTTAAAAATAAATAAAGTAATAAAAGCAAACAGTATATTTCGGTTCTGAATGTAAATGTACCATGTGTATAAGAAATACATAAACTCCCAGCAAATACACTCCACAACTATGGAACGAGTTTCCGGAGGAGGTAGTTGAGGCAGGTATTTACGCAACATTTAAGAAACATTTATATAGGTAGATTGATAGGATAGGTTTGGAGCGATTCAGGACAAATGGAGGCAGGTGGGACTAGTGTAGATGGGGCATGTTGGTCAGCATGGGCAAGTTGGGCCAAAGGACTTGTTTCCATGCTTTATGACTATGACTATGACTCTAACGAAGGTCACGTTAATCTCAGTGGTCAAGTTGTAGTTTGCTGACAACACTTTAGTTTGTTCATGGGTAGAGGCCAAACTCCAAGATGTAATTGACTCATTCACTGAAGCATAAGGGGATGGATGAGTCTTCTACTTAGCACCGGCAAGACATATCAACCTGTTCTGTTACACTACATTGCCCTGTAACAATAGAGGTTCACAACTAGAGTCAAGAAGACATGGACCATTCCACACATCGTGGGAACCACCTCTTGGCAAAGACAGACATTGATAATGAGATTCACCACCAGTTTTCAATGTTCCTAGGTGGACAAAAATGCTGGAGAAACTCAGTGGGTGTGGCAGCATCTATTGAGCGAAGGAAATAGGCAACGTTTCGGGTTGAAACCCTTCTTCAGACAAATGTGCGGGTGGAGGGGGGCGGGAAGAAGAAAGGAAGAGGAGGAGCCATTGGGCTGAGGGAGTTGAGAAGGGGAGGAGAAAGTAGGGACTATCAAAGTAGGGACCCTACACGGCTGGAAAAAGAGTATTTGAAGGTAGGACCTCTTCCCTGGCACAAAAGTGAGTCTGAAGAAGGATCTCGACCCAAAATGTCACCCATTCCTTCTCTCCAGAGATGCTGCCTGTCCCTCTGAGTTACTCCAGCATTTTGTGTCTATCTTCGTTGCAAACCAGCACCTGCAGTTCCTTCCTACCTAAATACATTTCTACTTGCCAGCAGTGAACCCTACTGTCCTATAAGCTTCTTAAACCATTGGAAATATCTTGGTGGCAGTGTCTGCAAAATCGTCCAAATTCATAGGAAGGATAATAGAACCAATGAACGTATCTTCTCGCAGATTAAAGCATGATGATAATCATTTCAGTGAGAGTTAAACATTGCAAATTTCTCATTTTTCTTTCAAAATGCTTTAATGATATGACTGAATTTAAAGAAGAAAGTGTTCTCTGCGTGGTCCTAGACCAGACCATCTATTCAGTCTGTATCTTTGTTAACAGGAAACAATAACATCAGCTCTCTACCCCTCGCTTCATGCCCAGCTGAGCTGCCAAGCAAAGTGCTACTGCTGTTGAATGTTTCATGACAACACAATGAGCTCTAAGGAAGAGGCACAATACTACAAACTAGAGGTGAGATTTTGTTAAAGTCCATGAACACCATTAAGGGCCTGTCCCACGAGCATGCGACTGCATGCGGCAAGCACGACCAAACCGGAAGCGGGTCGGCGCGGGGGCTGCACGGATGTCGAGTGATCCCCGTACAGGGCCTGTCCCACCAGCATGCAACTGCATGCAGCGAACACGACCAAACCGGAAGCGGGGGCCACGCGGAGGTCGAGTGATCCCGTACGAGTTGACGTGAAGTTCGAGCGAAGTCCGCGGGAAGTTCGCGCTAGGCGTGCGCCGGCAAGACACTGCCTACGGCGTCAAGACGGTGCATACTGCGTCGAAATGGTGCGTACGCCCGTCGAGGCGGTGCGTACGGCCTCAATGCGGCTGCGGGCCGGCAGGCCGTTGCCGCGCAGAATTTTTGAACAGTGTCAGTTTTTCGCAGCCCTGCGCAATGTCGGGACCAACTCCGCACAACTCCATATGGCTCCGGCGATTGAAGTGGGACCGGCCCCGCGAGGCCGTACGGCTCAAGCGACCACGTTAGGTCACGCTTGCCGCATGCAGTCGCATGCTCGTGGGACAGGCCCTTTACTCTTACCATTAATAAACTTGATCAGAGAATGCTCTTCTATGATGTTATTACCTTTGAACTGAAATTCATCAAAATTAACTTCTTAAAATAAAATTACATCAGAATCTTCACAGGCCAAGGTGAATTTTGGAGACATTACTTCGCAGTAACGTTGAGCTTCAAACACAAATCACAAATGTGCAGAATTTATCAAAGGTCGATTTTTATCAATTGAAAGGAAGGAAATAATTGCTCAATTAGCAACAATTTATAATAAAAAAAGGGAACAAGACAGTATTGAATTCTCACATCGTAAAATTTGCATAATACCTTAAGGTTTTAAAATATTTTGCTTTTTTAAAGATGTGATCTGATAATATCTAATCGAGCCCATCTCAGGAACTGTCTGTACACAAAACTGTGAGCTTAATCAAAGGCCATTAATTGGCATTGATTAAATAAATATTCAATTATAGTTTACTATCCCATTCAAAAATTGCTGGTCCCTTTTCAGAATTGGTTGATTGAGTCAAACAATACGGAGCTTGTGTTTCAGTTTGGATTAGTTTAGAGATACTGCATGGAAACTGGCCCTTCAGCCCACAGAGTCCACCCTGACCAACGATCCCCGCACACTAACACTTTCCAACACACACTAAGGACAATTTACAATTTTACCAAGCCAAGTAAACCTATAAACCTGTACATCTTTGGAGTGCGGAAGGAAACTGCAGCTCGCGGAGAAAACCTACGCAGGTCACGGGGAGAATATCCAAACTCCACACAAACAGCACCCATAGTCAGGATCGAACCAGGGTCTCTGGCACTGTAAGGCAGTAACTCTACCACTGCGCCACCGTGCCACCCACAGTTGATTCCTGGTGATCCAATGGAGTAATTATCTCTGAAGATGGCCCATCATTAATTACAACCAAAGTTACACCAGGAAAAACCTGGTGGTTATTTAATTCCATTCCACCACTATATTCACTGCCTTCTATATCTTTTCCCTACCATTTTAGTGAACATCTCTGTCTGCTTTAAGGCATTGTTTTCCACAACGCATATCCAGGTGTCATTTATTGAATGAGCATCATGGCCTAAAGGGAGCAAGTATTTCTCCATAGGCTGGATGTCTCATTGTTCTTGCCAGCCTGAGAACTTTGAACAATATTCCCTACATTCTACATTTCGGGGAGGGTTAAACACATTTGGTTTAATTTCTCATTAGCTATCCTACAAGAGATATGACTACAGTTATAGTCAGGAACCCAATAATAATATAAAAACACATTTTGGAATCTTCTTATTTCAACAGCATGGTGAATTTTCGCAGTTCCTTGCAACACAAAGATACCATTCAGATTCAGATGAATGTATTGTCATAGATACCAGGCACCAATGAAATTCCTTGTTCACATGAAGCTCCAGAGTAAACAGTATACATGCAGTAATGTATAAATGCATGAATAAATAGGGGTGCAGAACAGCAGAATGGAGCAAGATTGTAGTGTAATCCAAAGCAATGAAGTAGAGTTAAAAGTAGGAAGAGGTGGCAGCATTTCCTGGAAGTGGATGTGAAGGAGGTGATTGTTTCAGGAGTCTGATAGCAGTGGGGAAGAGAGAAAAGGGAATGGACATGGTAACAGATATCCTTGATGCTACTACCAGCCTTCCTGATGCAACACTCTCTTGAAGGTGGTCAAGATGGCAGGAAGTATTGAGCCTGTGATGTACTGGACTATGTTCATCACACTCTGCAGGGTCAGGCTGTCGAGAGCAGAGCAGTTGCCATTCCAGGTTGAGGTGCATCACTTCAGAAAACTTTGCAGACACATCTGTGGAAGTTTGGGAGAATCCTTGAGGGCATGCTGTGTCTTCACAGATGTCCAAGAAAGAAAATAAACCGGTATGCTTTCTGGATCACCTCAGCAGTGTGAAGCGACCGTGTTAGTTTGTTGCTGTTGTAGATACCTAGGAACCTGATGCTGGCATCTCCTGATTACAGGTACTGTCTGTGCAGAGTTTGCACATTCTCCCTGTGACAGCGTGCTCTGGTTTCCTCCCACAGTCCGAAGACTTACAGATATGTAGGTCAGTTGGCTTCTGTAAATTGTCCCTCGTGTGTAGGTTAGATGTGTGTGTGAGTGGGTGATTGCTGGTTAGCGTGGATTTGGTGGGCCGAAGAGCCTGTTCCCATGCTGTAACCATCTCTGCAGCAACTCTGTTGCTGAGGACAGCATTGTGTTCACCACCACCCCCACCCACCTCCTTAGATCAACAACTAACCCTCTCCATTTGCTGGCATTGAGTGCTAGGTTGTTCTAACACCATGAAACAACTTTCCCAATCTCCTTCCTGCACTCTGTCTCATCATTGCAAAAGATCTGGCCAACGGCAGTGGTTTCATTGCCAAACTTAAAGATCGAGTTGGCACTGCATGTGGCCACATAGCCAGTTGCAGGTAGAGAAGTCAAGAAGTTTAAGAATGTATTTAGTCAGTAGTACAGTATTGAAGGCTGAGCTGTGGTCAATGAAGCGCATACTGACATAGGTGTTCTTGTAAAGGTGATCTAGAGTGAATATAATTCAAGAGAGATAGTGTCTTCTGTAGACCTGTTATTCTTCTACGTAAATTGCAAGGTGTTTAAATTATATGGGAGACTGTTGCTGATGTAGGACATTATCAATCTTTCAAAGCACTTAATTATGGTCACTATTGGAGTAACTGCACAATAATTATTGAGACATGTCACTTTATTATTGAGAGTCAAGAATGCTTTATTCTCAGATGTCCCAAAACACAACAATGAGATTCTTACTTGCAGCAGCACAACAGAAATGTCAATGCAGTACTCTGTTGACACCATAATAAACATTAAAAAAGTTCAGTACTTATAAAAAAAACCAGACGATAGTGCAAAGAAAAAAACAGTCCCGCAAGCCTATGTAGTTAATCGCTTATCTGGAGGTTGTGGTGTTTAATAGCCTGATGGTTGTTGGGAAGAAGTTGACATGTTTAAGAGCCTGATGGAACCACAGACATGTTAAAAGCCTCCACTTTATCTAAAATATAAGAAAATGGCAACTTCATTTTTTGTTGTATATTAATTTAATCTGGACAATCTGTAAAACCAACCTGGAAATGAAAGTATTAAGCATATTTTACCACAAATCTTAAATGTGCTTTTGCATGGTTTCAAATATTCAAAAACAAAAGTCGGGCTGAAGTTGCAACATCCATGATGATTTTCTTTCTCCCCCTGTTATTGCTGGAAAGGTTATTTCAGCTCTAATCCTGCTTTTGGCATAATTGGCACCAGTTTATGTTTCCAGACTTAATTAAATCCATCTGTAGTGGATTATCTCAATGACTACAATACCAATTATATCACTAATTAAGGTTGGGGTGAGTCTGACTAACCAGGCCAAATGCAAGCTGTCTTTTTTTTTCCCCCATAGCTCGACACGTGAGTTAAATGCTTGCATCAGGGTTGCCACAATATTTTGATGAATGCTTAGTCACACATTTCACACATGTATTGCACAACGCCCAAGAAAACACCAGTGTTTTTGATGCAGTACAGATTCATTAACAGCTCATTTTTACCCTTAAGATAAAAACATGCAAAATTCTAATTATGCGATATTAAATGAGTAAGTTAAACTTATGCAGTTTCATCTGAGCATTGAGAAACTTTTTATTCAAAAAATAATTGCAATGCATATTTTTATTAAAGATACAGTATGGTAACAGACCCTTCGGCCCACCAAGTCCATGCTGGCCATCGGTCACCCTTTCACACTAATTCTATGTTATCACACTTTCTCATCCACTCCCAACACACTAGGGGAAATTTAAAGAGGCCAGTCAATTTACAAACCCAGACGTCTTTGGGATGTGGGAAGAAACCGGAGCACCCAGAGGAAACCAATGCTGACACAGGGAGAACGTGCAAACTCTGCACAGACAGCAGCTGAGGTCAGGATTGACCATGGGTTTCTGGCACTGAGTCAGCTGCTCTACCAGCTGCTCCACTGTGCCTTCCAAATTCAAAGTTGTCAAGACCTGCATTAAGAACCTAAGAACAGAGATCAGTAATGGATTGTGCAACCCTTGAAACAAGTCTGCTGTTCAAGAAGATCATGGCCAATTCCGGATTGCATGTATTTTCCTGATCCCCATAAATCTTGAATCCCTTAGCGTCCAAAGGGATGTTGAGTTCTGCCCTGATTGTGTTCAATGACTAAGCTCAATGACAAGCCTCTTGGATATGAAATTTGAAATATTTATATTCCTCTGAGTGGATACATTTCTCCTGATCCCAGTTCTAAATGGCCAATCCTTTTTCCCCAAAAAGGCAGCAAGGTAGTGTAGCGGTAGAGCTACCGGGTTCGATCCTGACTACGGGTGCCGTCTGTAAGGAGTTTGTATGTTCTCCCCGTGACCTGTGTGAGTTTTCTCCAAGATCTTCGATTTCTTCACACACTCCAATTACGTACAGGTTTGTAGATTAATTCACTTGGTGTAAGTGTAAAAATTGTCCCTAATGTGTGTAGGATAGTGTTAATGAGCGGGGATCGCTGGTTGGTGCGTACCAAAGGGCCCTTTTCCATGCTGTATCGCTAAACTAAAATAAACTAAAAATGCAGTAAGTGATTTCAAACTCTTGCTGCTGCCTATGCTAAAGATAAATTGAGTAAGCTTTTGATGATAATTTTAAGAAGTACTGGAAATAGAGAGAAGGCTCATACATGACCCTTTGAAGGAATTGTTAAAAGCTATATGGGATTGTTGGCTGCTTAAATAATAAGATTGAGTACAACACCAAAGAATTTGTGTAAAAACTTTAGAAACGACTCATCAAGCTAGAAAGATTAATGAGAAGATTTGTGAACACATTACTAGGACTCAAGGGCCGGAATTAAAAGGAGAGATTGAGCAAGTTAGGTTTTATTCATTAAAGTGCAGGAGGATAAGAGGTGATCTTATCGGGGTGTATAACATCATAATGGTGAGGGGTGAATGCACAGAGTCCTTTACCATGGGTAGGGGGATCAAGGACAGATTTAATGTGCTTAATGGACATAGGTTTAATATGAGAGGGGAAAGATTTACTAGGAACCAGAGGGGCAACTTTTTCACTCAGTGAGCTGGTTTTATGGAACGAGCTGCCTGAGGAGGTAGTCGAGTCAGGTGCAATAACAACATTTAAAATACACTATGTACGTTCTCCCCTGACCCTATGGGTTTTCTCCGGGTGCTCCGGTTTCCTCCCACACTCCTAAGACATACAGGTTTGTAGGTTAATAGGCTTTGGTAAAGATTGTAAATTGTCCCTAGTGTGTAGGATAGTGTTAGTGTATTGGGGTTGCTGGTCAGCACGGACTCGGTAAGTTGAAGGGCCAGTTTCTGTTCTGAATCTCTAAACTAGTTTTCATAGCAAGTTAGAAAGCACTGCCTGAATTTAGTAGTAAACTAGACTAAGTGGTGCCCGTTGGGTCCCAGCTTCACATGGAGGTCTGGTCCCCCAACGTGCGCACACGCACACACACACACACACACACGACGCACAGTCTCACATCCACTGTGGGGACTTCACGCATACAGCGGCACTCACCGCAATTTCAGCGTGACGTCACACATCTCACACACATATCCTCCAATCACACATACACTCACATGCCCGTCACTCACACGAAAATTACACAATCACACACATATACACTCACACCTACTACTAAGTGAACTCACATCACACAAACTGAGCACATCTTTGGACAAACACAGTCGGACACAATAAAGCATATACATACCTTCCAAACACAGGCAGACCAATAAAGCACACACACCTTCCAAACACAGTCGGACCTAATAAAGCATTTATTCCTTCCGAACACAGGCAGACCTAATAAAGCATGTATTCCTTCCAAACACAGTCAGACCTAATAAAACATTGCAGTTTCAAGCACAGGCAGGGCAGCAGGCCAAACAACTCATGGCATTGTCATTTCATTTCATTTCATTGCCAATTAAGCATTGCACTTTAAAGCACAGGCAGGGCAGCAGGCCAAAGGCAACTCATGTCATTGTTCCTTAAGGGCTAACACATCATTTATTGTAATAAAACATTGCAGACTCAAGCACAGTTGATTCACAGCTTAGAAGGACAGTTGTGGCCCCTCCCTCGTGATCTTGCAGAGTTCATGCCAATCATCCAGGCATCTGGGGTTTTAGAGTCCTACTCCAGGGCCCCCCCCCCCCCAGAAGGTGATTGTCAGGCGAGAGGAGCAATCAGATGATCTCAAGGTTTTTTAAACACTCAGGGCTGGCTCGGCGGAGGAGGACTATGAGTAAGATGGCCAAATATCACAGCGATACAGGGTAGCGTTTTTTCTAAAAACAATATACAGCGCAGACAGGAAGTGGTCAAGGTGAGACTTTTAATTATATAGATATCCAAGAGGAACTACATGAATCAGCAAAAATTGAGAAAAATTGGAATAAAGGATACCCGTAGAATCATAAAATGGTGGAGCACAGAGGAAGCCCATTCATGCCACAGAGACAGGCCAGCTCTCCTGCACTCAACACACTAATTTGACTGCCTCCCCCCACTCCCCCACCCCAAATTATCCCAAAGGCATGATGTGTAACTAATTCGACAGCTCTTTGGAAAAGCTGGAACATGAACAATGGACTAAATGGCCTTTTCCTGAACTGCATGAATCCCATGTTAACAATTACACAGTAGTTATTACAAATTTACTAATAAAATACCCATTACACTGACAAATATAATGATACAATTAATACATTCATCTGCAAAGCAAAATTGCAACATATTGAATTCTCTAAACTGATTCAATCAATTGTTCTGTGTAGGAAGGAACTGCAGACGTTGGTTTAAACCGAAGATAGACACAAAAAGCTGGAGTAACTAAGCGGGACAGGCAGCATCTCTGCAGAGAAGGAATGGGTGACGTTTCAGGTCGAGCCTTCTTCAGACCGATCGAAAATGGAAATGAGAGATATAGATGATGATGTAGAGAGATAAAGAACAATGAATGAAAGATATGCAAAAATATAATGATAATAAAGGAAACAGGCCATTGTTAGTTGTTTGTTGGGTATAGGAAGGAACTGCAGATGCTGGTTATGTATCAATTATTTTATGTAATAATGTAATCAATTATTTTCTTGTATGTTGAAGCTTAATCCATATACATGTTGTACAACTTGTGTGAATCTGCAATAGTATTTCCAGTACCGTAAATATTACATTATTTAATTCTGAAAATGTGCATGTATCGGTGTATTTCTTTGATATTCAATACAGTCTTTGACAATGAACAAGTCCTAATACATTCCATTACAACTAATGTCCTTAATGTCTAACTTTCCTGAAGCCTAGCTCTTAATTATAACATCTCTGTTGCTGCTAACTTTACTGCGATGTGCATAACCATGTTGATACCATTTCCCACATAGATCCTTATCAAATAAACCTAATAAAAAATATTCTCAACAATGCTCAGCTTCTGTAGATTGGCCTAAGATCTACATGCCAGGTACTCATTTTTATTTCTCCCATCAATGTGAAACATACTCTTGCATCAACCACAATTTACTTGACATGTGTAGGCCAAGAGGGAATCTAGCTAATCTATAATATAAATATTTAGAAAACAAAATATTGTCTTTAAAAGGTGCTGCTATGGGAACCTGCGTGTGTCCTAGTTATGTCTGTCACTTTGTGAAATAAGTGGAATATTTCTGTTTGTAGACCTACTCAAGCCCCCCCTTCATTTCTTTTTCTGCCATATTGATGGCATTGCAGGGGATGTTTTCTGTTCTTCCTCTGAGCCAGAAGATTTATTTACATTTATTCCTGATTTCAACCATCTCTCATGTGCACCTGGTGCATCTACAAAAGCCTTAATTTCCTCTCTATCTCCAATTATGGCCCTACATTGGTGACCACTAACTCCTGTAGTTTTCGTAACAACACTTCCACCACCTCTGCTTTGTCCAAGGAATCTGATCTGTCATTTATGATCCCCTGTCAAATCCATTCCAATAATAGTATTGGGGGCAAACAAAGGAGGAGCCGGTGTACATTTTAACTTTGTCATTGCCGCAGGTGGCCGCTAGTTGCGCAAGCAAAGAATTTCACTGTGCCCTGTCACATGTGAAAATAAAGTATTCCATTCCATTCCACAATTCCCCGCACAGGTCTTTCCCACATAACGTATGGTTTCCATTCCTGAGAAGTGTTTGTAAAACCCCAACAGCCTGTCAGATGGAAATGCCGCCGCCTGGTAATATATTTAAATAAAAATTTAAGCCAAACGAGGGCAACGTGCAGTTAAAGCAGGGTGATTTACCATTCTGAACTCTTTGCAAGATGCAACAACATTGATGCTGCAGGAAAGCTATTACCCATATTCAGCAATGTCTGTTTTCAGTCAGGAATAAAGGACTGCTTTGTTTCATTCATGCTGCATGAAGATAGAATGTGTGCTGTGATCCCGCCCGTGATCCCACCCTTGCAGCAGAGCCACAAACCGAGTTCCCACAAGGCAAAAGATGTCTACAGCTTCCAATAGATAGCAAAGCCATTCCTCAGGCCTGTCTGGAAGTCTGGAGTTTGTAAACTGGGAAGCATCTGTAGATCCTGCAATGTAATGTATTGTATTGTAGTTCGTGTTTCTCTACACTGGGGACCAAACTAGAAACGGCATTACAGAATACCTCTACACGATGCCCAATTTTGATTCTGAGCTTCCAGTCATCTGTCACTTTAATTCTCTATCACACTACCATTTTGACTTTGCAGTCTTTGTCTTCTGACCCTGCTCTACATCTTCCAATTAAGCCAACAACCTCAAATGTAGCTGCTATTCATATTTAAACCTCCTTGAGGCTTCCAGTTTTTTCATTTTTTAATTTATCCCATTATCATCCACTTTCCCCTAACACTAATGATTCAGTGCCTCCTGTCTCCTACCTATCAGAGAGCGTTTCTTTCATGTTTTCCTCTTTTTCTGCACCTTCCAACTTGATTGTTTATGACCTGTTGGGTCCCATGTTCACACGGGAGGAAACACAATATTCCACCTGTCCACCAAGTACAATATTGGTGGCCGGTGGGGGGGCTTTCCGGAGCGCTAGTATGGGTGTTGTAGGCCAAACGGACTGGTTTCCAGAGGGCTAGTATGGACAAAGGTTTCCAGAGGGCCAGTATGGACATTGTGGACTGGATGGATTCTTGAGCTTGCAGCTCAGTCACTCAGGCCTGGTGGGCTGGCAGCTCAGGTAGTCAGGCCTGATGGGCTGGCAGCTCAGTCACTCACGCCTGGTGGGCTGGCAGCTCAGTCACTCAGGCCTGATGGGCTGGCAGCTCAGTCACTCAGGCCTGGTGGGCTGGCAGCTCAGTCACTCAGGCCTGGTGGGCTGGCAGCTCAGTCACTCAGGCCTGGTGGGCTGGCAGCTCAGTCACTCAGGCCTGATGGGCTGGCAGCTAGGCGGCGGCTCAGTCACTCCGGGTTGGCAGCTCAGTCACTACGGGCTGGTGGGCTGGCAGCTCAGAAACTACCAGAAATTCTGCCCAAAACAGGTGATAGACTCAGTGAGAGAGAAGGGGAGAGGGTGGAGAATCAATTTTAGACATTTTTCATGTTTTTCTGCAGATCACTGCAATGAAGGAGGAAAGTCTATCCTTACCTGGATCTCACAGGGAGCCAATGAAGGGAGGGAGAAAAATACTGGTGTGAGGTTTAATACTTGCAGGGGGAATACTTACTGATGGGCCAAAGGGACTCCTGGGCTAGTACAGGCCTGATGGGCCGAAGGGACTAAATTGGAGTGAAATCTCAGTGATAGACACTTTTTCTGGACATTTCCTGGCCTGGCACGGATCTTTTAGGCCAAAATGCTCCTCCTGGGCTAATACAAGGATTTGGGGCAAAAGGGACTGGCTCCTCAGCTAATAGGGGCCTTGTGGGCCGAAATGAGTGGTTTCAGGCAGGCCAAACAACTAATTTCATTTCATTTCCATTTCCATTTCAAGCACAGAGCAGGCCAAACAACTAATTTCATGTTCATTTCATTTCCATTTGCACAGAGCAGGCCAAACAACTCATTTCATTTCATTTCATTTCCATTTCCATTTCAAGCACAGGGCAGGCCAAACAACTCATTTTATTTATTTCATTTCCATTTCCATTTCAATTTCAAGCACAGGGCAGGCCAAACAACTCATTTCATTTCATTTCATTTCCATCTCCATTTCAATTTCAAGCACAGGGCAGGCCAAACAACTCATTTCATTTCCATTTCAATTTCAATTTCAAACACAGGACAGGCCAAACAACTCGTTTCATTTCATTTAATTTCCATTTCCATTTCAATTTCAAGCACAGGGCAGGCCAAACAACTCATTTCATTTTCATTTCATTTCATTTCATTTCATTTCCATTTCCATTTCAATTTCAAGCACATGGCAGGCCAAACAACTCATTTCATTTCCATTTCCATTTCCATTTAAATTTCAAGCACAGGTCAGGCCAAACACCTCTTTTCATTTCATTAAGGGCTAACAAATAATTTATTGCAGGTATATTGCCGACTCACAGTTCAGTTGACACAGCTTAGAATCACAATTGTGGACACTCCCTCACAATCTTCCAGAGTGACTGACTCACATCCGGCATCCGGGGCTTTATACTCCTGCCCCCCCCCCCCCGGAAGGGGAGTTACCTTCATCATGGTGATTGAGTGGCGAGAGGACTAATCAGCTGATCTCAAGTTTTTTTAAACATTCATCATTTATTTTTTTCATCGATCGGAAAAATCCTTGGGATTGCTGGAGCGGAGGAGGACTGTGAGTAAGATGGCCGAAAATCATAGCGATATAGAATAGCGTTTTTTCTAAAATTAATATACAATGTATACAGGGAGTAGTCAAGATGAGACTATCAGTGTAATAATAGATTTCCAGACGTGTTGCAAGTCATTGAGCAGCATCGTCAACTCTGCCTCTCTGCCTATAAGGAAATAATGTTTCCAGCTTTTGTTATTTTTATTTCTGATTTTCAGCAAGTGAAAGATTTTGCTCTGGTAAAATATTGTCCTTTTTGTAATATGCAAACACCAGCAATAGACAATTACAGGACATGTTACAATTGTTCTGTCTGGAATATTTGGACATTAGGACCGATCTTGGACATTAAGTGAAAGGCCTGGATAGAGTGGATGTGGAGAAGATGTTTTGACTAATGGGAGAGTCTAGGACTAGAGATCATAGCCTTAGAATTAAAGGACGTTCCTTTAGAATGGAGATGAAAAGGAATTTATTTAGTCAGAGGGTGGAGAATCTGTGGAATTCATTGCCACAGAAAGCAGTGAAGGCCAAGTTAATGGATATTTTTAAAGCAGAGATAGATAGATTCTCGATTAGTATGGGTGTCGGGTTATGGGAAGAGGGAAGCAAATGGGGTTAGGAGGTAGAGATAATCAGCCATAATTGAATGGCAGAGTAGACTTGATGGGCAGAATGTCCAAATTCTGCTACTATCAGTTATGAACTGATGAACTAATGACCCATCATCTTTACATGAGTCATGAGTCCCAACTAATGCCACTTCCTGTATCTCAGTATTAAATCATTTGACAAACATGATTTGTCACATGAAATATAATACTACAAAATCAAGTATGTACAATTTGAAGGTTCATTTCAAGCAAGCCATTAAAACATATATTTGGAAACATTTTTGGTCCAAAATTATATTTATGTGAGACAAAGGCAAATAACAATTGAACACTCAATGGATACATTTTAAATTATTTCACAATATATAAATGCCATCCATTCCAATGCTATTATGTTTTATATTCAGTCCTCAGTATAATTGATATGTATGATATGTGAATGTATCTGTCAAAATTAGTAATTTACTCTTATAGGTCAAAAAGGCTAACCCCTTCTCAGTTTATATTTTTATGTTTTTGTTTAGAATGGTTCCAAATATTTGTGGTCATATTTAAAGATATGATGAATAAATTAATCAAATTTTGAGAGCTTAATTTACAGACTTGTGCTCCCAACACTGTTCATCAGGAGCACAGTTAGGAGAACAAGGAATTTGCTGATTAATTTTAATAGTTAAAAAAATCCTGTTTTCCTCTACACATGAATTCCTGATAAATACTACCCCGTGGGCAATCGCTGAATATGAGCTTTAAATTGAGATAAGGATATATTTAAGAATAAGCTCCTATGTTTTAATATTAATGCCAAGAGCATGGGAAATGAACAGCAATATCATCCGTTTATCCACCACCTCATGCTTTCCTTATGTCAGTTCAAGTCACTGAGGCTCTTTAGCTGTAACAATTGTCAGATATCTAAGTTTATTAATGTGAACATTGAAAAGTGCATTGAGCATTTATCTTTCCCGGATACATTTCTTTACATCTTTTGTAGTTATACATTTCTCACACCTTTTACTTCCTGGTTAACAAAAACATTAGATCGTACTGTTTTTGTAAATGGATATTCTACCCAAAAAAACGTAATGCATTGGAGAGAATTGACACAATACATTGGAGCCCCATGCAAGATCCGCTCAGACTGATAAGATTAAATTCCCTCCCTGAAATTTGTTAAGTGACCAACTCCCTGGAACGCTAGCCTGAAGCTACTTTCAGTTGAACACTGATGACAGGGTTCAGTAGTTAGTTCTATGGATGAAGACACAAAGCTTAAAAAACATCCCAAATTTGCCAAGCTCATAGAATTTGTTGAAAACTTCTATTGTCCCTTGGTGTAATCACAAACCTGCAGAGTTGGACAGACATGTACAGTCACCTCCCTGCAGATGCCTAAACAATTCTATACTGAACTAAACTTCAATCATGCAAATGAAAAGTAAAAAATGTTCAGATGCTGGAAACTCAACATAAAAGATGATTTGAAATATCAATTCTGCTTCTCTTACAACAGACACTGCCTGACCTACTGAGCATCTTCGGGATTTTCTGTTTTTTAGTCATACAAGATCTCCTTCTTTTTGAAATCTTCCCAGATTCATTTCTTAAAGATTCCATGAAACAATTTGAAAAATAACCCAATTGCACTAATAGAGTGATATCATCCAGCTGGTTCCCATGTTCCTGACTACATGGGGCATACAGGGAGAATGGAGTACAGGGAGACAGATTACATTTCTCTATTGCAAAACGCAAAGTGCTGGAGTAACTCAGCAGATCAGGCAGCATCTCTGGAGGAAATGGAAAAACAACCTTTCAGGTTATGACACTTCTTTGGACTGATTGTGGTAGGGTGAAAAAGAGAGGTAAGGCAGGATGAAGCCTGGTGATCAATAGTCAGCAATGACTCGGTTGGCCGAAGGGCCTGTTTCCACGGTGTATCTCTAAAACCTGAGGTGGATAGAGGTGAGAGGGGTTTAATTGGCAGATGGGTCTATTGTCTATGACCTATTGTCTACTGATGGGTAAATTTGTCTATTGTTGCATCCTGAGAAAATATAATATTTCAAAGCTTTCTTGCTTGTTTTAGATAGTCAACGAAGAATTGTATAACATTTTATGTGTAAATAGTCATTGAGTTTCTTTTTCAATTGTCTTTGCCTGCCTCAGCGTTTATATCACTGGCATTATTCATAGAAGATATGGATACACCATCCCTCAGCAGGGTTAGTAATGGAGGACTCAACGTTTGTAACCATTGAGTTATAATTATATTGCTTCATCTAACGTCTGTGATCCTTCTCCCATCCAAATGAAATAAAAACATTTTTTGGATGTTTCCAGTCCCAGTCACATGAATCATTGAATAGCTTTTATGTATTTAAGATGACTGTTATATTATGCTTTATTTTCATCATCAAAAGATTTACCCTTCCTTTTCAAAGTTTTAGCCTTCCCCTATTTCTTTGAATTTTGGTGGTATTACAATTCACAGACAAAGAACACAAAAGTCACTGTTAACACTGCTTCAGTTTCCTCCCACACGCCAAGGACATATAGGTTTATATGGTAATTGGCTTCCGTAAAATCATAAATTGTTCCTAGTGTATAGAATAGTGCTAACGTACGGAGTGATCGCTGGTCAGCGCGGACTTGATGGGCCGAATGGTCAATGAATTGTGAGCATTTCCCCCACTTCTACCTAAAACACAGGCATGTGCTTCCTGCATGCAGAGATACACTGGTTTTCAAACACAAAGTCCTGACAAGGTGCACTATTCCTATAAATGTGCACTGTTTGGAGCTGAAATCTGTAAAAATATATCCCACACCTGATTTTTTTTTTATCGTAACCTTCTTGAATAGATTGAAAGATACAGCATGACTCACCAAGTCCACCGATCACCCTTTCACACTAGTTTTCTGATGTGGTCCTATTTACACAGCCACTCTCTACATGCTAGGGGCAATTTACAGAGGCTGATTAACCTACAAACCCACATGCCTTTGGGATGTGGGAGGAAACCCAGGTCTTCACAGGGAGATCATGCAAACTCCAAACAGACAGCACTCAAGATTAGGATCAACCCCGAGCATCTAGCACAGTGAAGGAGCAGCTCTACTGTGCTACCCCCTCACAATTCAGCATTGATGTTGACTCATGGCAAACCTGTGAGCTGTTAACCACATGCCAGCCAATTCAATCACATCAGCTGCCAGCTTTCCTAACTCACACATATTGAGGCCCATTTACTGTTTCTTTATAGAGTTTTGGTGTAAGACCATAGAATAGAATTATATTGCCACTGGTATCGTATATAAAGCATAATTTTGTTTAGCGGTTAATAAGGTTAGTAATTATAATTCTCAGAACGGAATGCAGCAAACGACATGATTTAATAAATTTGTTGCATTTCCATTAATCGTCCAGAGTTTATTTATAAGCATGTTAGGATATTGCACAAACATAATTGTGAACTCTGCTTGGAATTTAACTTAATTCATAAATTCAAATCTTACTTTCACATTGGAACGTACAATAAATGGAAATCTTGCAAAACTGTTTTACCGAATGAAATTCAGAATAAAATTATGTAAAGAGAGGTCTACACTCTGCATTTCCCTGGAATCTTGAAGGATTTGTTTAGTTTAGTTTAGTTCAGAGACACCATGGAGACAGGCCATTGATTCCATTGATTCCAAACTGGCCATTGATCAGCCATTCATACTAGTTCTATGTTATCCCATTTCTCATCTACTCCCTACACATCAGGGGCATTTTTGACAGAGGCCAATTAACCTACTTTTGGAGTAAAATGGAAAGGCCACTTGGAGTTGGTGTTCGAAGCAATGGGCGATTTATTAATACTGGTGCACATTAGGAAATCAGCTAACACTACAAACTCGCACATGTGGGAGGGAACCAGAGCACCAGGAGTAAACCCACGTGGAGAACATGCAAACTCCAAATAAACAGTACCCAATGTCAGGATTGATCCTGGGACCCTGGTGCTGTAAGGCATCAGCTCCACCTGCTGCACTTATGCGCTGCCCAGAATAATGTACTTTCAATTTGAAACTCACGAAAAGAAACCTAGTTACAGAAATCTCCATGTGGTTTTCCAAATGCAGATAACTCCAAAATGACATGACGTTTGGGCATAATACGTTTCCTCAAAGGGCTAATATAGTTCAACTGTGAGTCCGCTTGTCATGAGCAATGTAAACAAGGCTTTTGTTGTAAAAGAGATTGCAACTAATTCATTTATTTTCCTGTACAGTAACATTACTGAGAAGTTAGCAAACTAGCACTAGCTGAAGAGCTAGAACTTTAGTGAGAATGGATTAGCACAGCACTGTACTAATTAGCTGTAAGGCAAATGTGAAAAATGAGCGCTCTTCTCTGTAAAAAAAGATTGGAATTGACCACTGATGTGTAGGCAGACAAGTGGCTTCTGATTAGCTGAATCTAAAACATACTTTAGTGCTGAATAGAGACATAAATCAGTGTTTGAAAATGCCATTTAGTGTTAACTTGTCCCAAGATTGGAAATTACTGGCTTCACAATGAAAAGCATATGTTGTGTCCTTTATCTGGGGAATAATAATGAAGTGAGACGGAAGTTCTCCAGCTCCACACTGCCCTCTCTCTCCTCTTTATTTCCCATTGAAAAATAATTACTGTATACATGAGGGAATATTTCTGTCATTGTTCTGATAACTGCTGCCACATTTGCTCTTCATAAGCCGTACAGTTCTCTCATGAGCAAATGCCGTGATTTATGGTGGAAATAGCTGGCAAATTGTGATGTCCATCGTGACTGATGGCACCTTTTGGGTCATTTTGCTGATCATGTGCGAGTTAACATCCTTGGCGGTGTTTACAATTGATGAGGCTGCTGGGGAACTGCTGTTGTGTGAAGTGCTTGTCTAATAGTTTCAATGCAGCCTCTTGTTGTGCGCCTTGAGACAAAGTGGCTGCTTCACAATAAGACGATTGGGGTATTGTCATGCCAATAAAATGAATTAGGAGGAGTGTGCAGAGTTGGTTAGAATTTGGGCCGCCAATTAAGTCGCCAACCCCAAGGTGTGAAAGTGATGCAGAAAGCATTGAAGAATTAAAATTATACACGCAGGCGGAATACAAAATGTATGATAGTCCTCAGAAAACTTGCTGTGGGATTGTGTGGAGTTGTCACATTAACTGTCAACCACTTTTCCACCAGAAACCTGCTGTTCTGGCACTTTAGAAATCTGTCAGGAACTCTTGTGTTTTATTAGACGAGAGCCGGCTGTTATCAGGAGTGGATTGCTTGAAGCAAAAAGAAGTTAATAAGAAGTGTCATGCATGATGCCCTTTTTGCAAAATATCTATATTTCTATTTTTTAAACTGATTTCACTTGCAGATTGCTGAAGGCTGTTTGTAAACACAGTTGCAATCGCATTGAGGGACAGGGGACATGACAGTGAAACTATTGCCCAGCCAACTATTCCCACCATCAACTCTTCTCATGTTACATTTGAATTTGACTGCCCTAACTAGAATGTATTCCATTATGCTCCAGACTCATTTTCCCTTTGGCTCACATTTCCTGCATCAGCTTTGGGGACAGACAAGCTTCGAACATGTGCCACTCTTTGGGACTTGCAGTTGTGTTTCTGGCCACTTCAATGTCTGTGGGAGAGCCACAAAAAGAAGAGCATGGAGAAACTGTGGCAACGGACCTCTCCAGGTATTTCGGAAGGTACAAGTTACACCTCTCACTGCAGGGACTTCAAGGAAACCTACACGCTGAGGTTATCTAAGTAAAAGAAAACTTCATTAATGCTGCCATCACCAGGAATCATTTCCCTCTTGAGTGTAACATAATATAATACAACAGGTTTTTTTTTTAAATAGTGATTCGGATTATTTCTTGGCTGCCAGTCTGAAGGAACAACGGCCATTCCCAATCCAGGAGCCCTGATTTAGGAGTTTTGGGAAATAATTAGAGATTGACAGGACCCCATCTCTCTGTAGATTTTAGAACTTGGACATATTCCATCAAAGGTCGTAGTGAACCCTGCATGATATGTCACCTATAATGAAGCTGTTTCTTATTTCACAACGAGTCCTCTCCATGGCCTCTCCGTGGGGCCACTTGGTTTGTACAAGTATCTAATGCACTCCAGGTGTTTAGGACAAATGAAGTGATATGCGCCTGATAGAAACAATGCCTAAACATTCAAATAAAAATTTATGGCTCAGAGCTGATTTATCATCATCATTACTGAAATAATTATACCTACTACAGTTTACTTAGATTCATTAAACTGTATTCATGCAATTAATTAGCCATGATTTAGTTGAAATGAAAATAGCATCTTATTCCAACGCAAAGTCCTTGATGTAAACTCTAACATGAGCATTTCACTGAACTCTGAATCATTTGACATGCGGCTTCTAGAGGAGTTAGTGAGCCTGTCACCATTCCTCCATTTACTTGCTGTAACTTGAGCAAACTCACAAAATGTCCAGCTCACTTCACTGCACAAATAAAGCTCAGACTCAGATGTTACTGCAATATAAATCTAATTTGCAGTACAACAGCCATTAAAGTACTGACCTTCATTTGTTCTAATTACTGTAATTACCTCTAATTGCAGGCACACATGGCAGTACATGTGGCAGCTTCCCTGCATCCTGGTTTAAATTGATTTATACAAGGGGGTCCTTGTGACATTCTCCATGTAGTGTTCAATTCAGTTTAACTGGAATTAAGGATATGTTTACACTGCAACATTGGTGCCAGCACAAAACAATTTACACTTTGCATTGACGCAGGACTGTCAATGTAAATCTGGGACAAAATTGAATTGAGTGAAATGAAGTGAGAATCCCCAGAGGACCAAGGCTCACAAAGCTTAGAAATGCATGGAGTGAAGACATACAATGTCAAACATGGGTTAGGAAAGATATTTCGGAAAGATATGAATTTATATAAGCACAAATCTTTCTTTTCTTTTACAAGGTCCCTACTAGCCTCTACTAACGAGATTTCTACTAACATCGGTTCTTTAAACCCTACCTCAACAACTTCCATTCATGGTGTGTCTTTAACGGGGTGGCAGATTGCAACCTTCTCGTGGTCCACCCTGTTTTGACTAATGCAATCAACCTGACATGCACAAACAAATAGATCAAATAGAACAAGTTATCTTACAACTTTAGGCTGTGCACGCCATACACAAGAAGAAGTGTCTTTAACATCATTGTTCACCTGTGCATTTTCAAAGAAAAACAATTAGTACCAAGTCATGTAATGGAAAAGAAGACTTAAACCTTGGCCAACAATGGGTGTGTGTTGAGGTTTTAAGGGGTATCATAGGGGAGAAAAAGAGGTAGAGACTTTGGGAAGGAATTACAGGGCTTAGGATCTTGGTAGCTTGGTAGCTTGAAGGCACAGTTAGTAATGGTGCAGCAACATATAAGGAAAATCAATTGGAGATATACTGCCCAGAAACATCTCCATCTAGTTATTAATCTATACTAATACCATTTTTTCAGTACTTTGAAGATCATAAAACTCGCAGAAATTATGGAACAAGGGAAGAGAGAGAACAAGGAGATTTGAAAATATGGGCAACAAATTAAAATCTAAACATTGCTTAACCAGGAGACAATATAAGTCAGCAAGAACAAGAATAATACCCAAACACATACCTAATTAGCAAGTATACGGAAATAGTCCACTGAACCCTCCAGCAGGAGGCACTATGTTTTGATGCCATTTTCAGTAAAGTCACGCTCTAGTCTTGTCACTGACTCCCCCCATCTGCCACCTATGCCCCCCCCCCATCTACCACCTGTATCCACAGGAGACTTGCCAGATTATGCACCCAAGCCTCCCTCTCTTTCCCAACTTTCATCTGGTTGGAATATTCTAAAGCCAATAATACTGCCGACTGGTAAATCTCATGTCTAAGATAAATCCAGCCATTTACCCCTTGAAGCAAGTGCCTTCCTTTCAACTGCCAACTTTCTATCTACCTCCTTTATTTGGATTAAATTGCCATGATGTCTATTCCTTCTTCCATCGGTTGTTAATCAATGTCCTTTTCCTCTACATCTGTGAAACGCAGGAGTCTGGGCAGCTCAGGTGTTGATGACAATGTCAGTCCAGTATTCCAACATCTGTATTCCAGTCCAGCACCGTTCCCAGAGAGAGAGGGGGAGAGAAAAAGGTGGTGGCAGGGAAGGAGGGAAAGAGAGAGAGAGCGAGGGGAAGAGAGAGAGAGAGAAAAGAAAGTGAGAAATAGAGGGGGGGGGGGAGAGGGAGAGAGAGAGAGGAGAGAGAGAGAGAGAGAAAGAGGGGAGGGAGGGAGGGAGAGAGAGGAGAGAAAGAATGAAAAATAATTCAAAAACAATTAAAAGTGAAATTTAACATAAAATATATATTTTTAAATTATTTCTGCTTAACAACATTAACAGAGGGCCTTTGGCCTGATAAGCCCATGCTAATTTTCAATAGAGTAATCCATCAGTTCATTCCCCATCTTGTTACTTTCCTGCACCGCTGCAATTTATTCTCCTTCACGTATCCAGTGATTCAATGCTTCAGTGGTTCTTTATTGACACGTATTCATAACACAATTAAATTATTTTACTCAACCCACAAATGCACAGTCGCCATATTTTGGCGTTGCTTACAAAGACAAAGTCCAAAGTCCAAGTCCAGTCCACAAATACTGGGGATTCCCTGATCCAGGTAAACACAGGCTGCTGCTGTGACCGGTGTCCCTCTCCTTGCCCTCTGTGAACCGGGGGGGTTATTCCTGCAGCCGACCTTGAAAGTGCTGAAGGCAATGTTCCAGTCCGTCTCATAGCAGCCCGTCCATTGTCGCCAGTGGCTTCCTTCTCTACTCTCCAGTCTTTGGGGCTTCTGAACTTCACCCTGCAGGCAGTGACCCGCAGGGTCTTTGCTCTCGGTGTGACTGTCGGGTCCGTCCTTGTTACAATTCCCTGTGATACTTTTGCCACCTAACTATACTAAAAGGTTACAGTAGCAAATTAATCTACCGGCTCATCTTTGGGATCAGGGGAAAACTGGAGCACCCAGAGAAAATCCATAAAATCAAATGGAAATCAAGCAAACTCCACAGAAAGTGCAACCAAGGTCAGGATGGAACCCAGGACATCTGAGCCGTGAGATAGCACACTAACTGTGTGCCCAATGAAAACAATAACATCACCTAAAACACTTGGCAGTCAAAACATCTTTCTTTTTTAAACCATTATTCTCATCTGAAATGAATGTGTCCATGAATCTTGAGCCATGTTTCACCGAAGGCAGATTCCGGGGCAGAATCCCCAGTGTAACGCAGAGTACAGCGCTGAAACATAGTTATAAAATCATGACTACACCTCATCTAGATGTTCAGTCCACATTTATGTGGGGAGCTCCAGATTTGGCAACATTTATAACGGTGACTGTCAGCATGAAGGGCCTGTCCCACTGACGCGACCTTTCAGCGACTGTCTTCGACGTTCAAGCTCCAGGGCACTCGCCCGTAAAGGGGAGGGAAGGGGAGAGAAGAGGGGGAGAAGCAGGGAAGAAGTAGTGGAGACACTTTTAAGAAGCCAGACAACATAATAAAGTTTAGAGGGCATTTTACATCACCGGTCGGTTTTCCTTTGTCCTGAAAACTCCAATGAGCCAATTGAAATGCCTGGTCAGCGAAAAAGATTGCCTATGGCTGCCCTCAACTGCATGTAACTAAATAGTGACCCCACTCCACTGCACTACAAGTTCAAAAGAACCATGCCGACCAATTTTTATTCGCGGAAAGTTTTTTAACATGCTGAAATTTTTTCCTCGACCAAACTGAGGCGGCGAGTATGCGGGAACTTCCCTCGATCATGAAGGAGATTTCCGGTGACTTCATAGGACCTCCTACGACCATGTGTCGACCATGCTGCGAGTTTGAGTCGAGGGTAAACTCTTCTAAACTCGCAGATTAGGTCGCCGCAGTGGGACAGCCCCTTAAGGAACGGTTGGCAAAACTCATCAAGTCCAACTCGTTAAAATGCAAAAATTTGCTATTTACATTTTTTTAACGTCAAACACAAAACAATTATAGTTGTAGCCTCCACACTACTTTTCTAAAACTTGCAGTTAACCTTGACACGGTGATTTGAGTAACTTAACCTTATTATCAATAAAAACTTTAATTTTTCATATAATATAATTTCAACATCCAAGAGACATGCGTTCAATAACTTGAGACGCCTGTTTAATATAATGTACTCACCTAGAATGATAAAAGAAGACTTATCAATCATTTCATTAGATGCAGAAAAAGCATTTGACCAAGTAGAATGGAAATATCTTTTCACAGTATTGCAAAAATTTCAACTAGGAGAAAATTTTATCTCATGGATAAAGTTGTTATATAACAAGCCGACTGCCAGAATACTGACTAATCAAACACTCTCACCTAAATTTCAATTATCCAGGGACAATAGACAAGGGTGTGCATTATCACCTCTGTTATTCTCCCTTGCGATTGAACCCTTAGCTGAAAGGAAACATTCATGGCTATAATACTAAATATTTTAATAATAAGATATCGTTGTATGCAGACGATGTACTATTATATATTACCAACTCCCAACTTAGTATTCCAAACATACTAAATCTTATAGAAGAATTCGGTTCCTTTTCAGGGTATAGAATAAACTGGAACCAAAGTGAAATTATGTCGATAAAACCTCAAGACCCGACACACCTTCTAAAATTTCCCTTTATAATCGCTACGGGAAAATTTAAATATCTTGGAGTTTACGTGACTAGAAAATACTCTTCTTTATTTCATGCAAATTTTCCACCATTAATCACCAAATTAAATGCCCTTATTCAATTTTGGAAAACACTTCCGATCCCCCTTATAGGTAGAATAATTGGCAATAAGATGATCACAGAATTTATAAACGACATTTATGCAAACCTAAAGAAATTGGCGGGCTGGCTTTCCCTAATTATTTTTACTATTACTGGGCAACAAACATTAAAATTTTAATTTAATGGATGGACAAAACATGCCAACAAGTAAACTGGCTAAAAATGGAGAGGGAAGATTGTTTGCCTTTCAATATAGGCGCGATTCTTCTCTCTCCAATAAATCTGAAGAAATCAGCGTATGAGAAAAATCCGATAATCCTTAGCACCTTACGAATCTGGAAGCAGGTGAAATCAACCCTTATATTGAGAAATTTACCTCTCCTCTTACCAATCGCCAATAATCCCTCGTTTAAACCATCTACTTTAGACAAGGCGTTTATACAATGGGAAAGCTGAGGAATTAAAAAGCTGGGAGACCTTTATGAGATGGGGACTCTCCTCTCATTTCAAGAATTACAGTCAAAATATCATCTGAAAGGTAGCCAATACTTTAGATATTTCAAATACGAGTGTGGGGGGGGAACGAGGGGCAGGTATATCTCCACTTTTCTTTTTCTTTTTTTTTAATATTTATTTTTTTCAGCCACACTACTTTGGTAGTTTAGGGGTCTTTGTGCTTTTTCGAGCTATCTTTTCGCCTCACTTTTTCCCTCTCTTCCTCTCTTTTTCTTTACTTTTTTCATTTTCAGGTCATAAGGTTAAAAATGAAGCTGTACAATAATTGTATAATCTTAGATGCCGAATAGTTTATCTTTGTACAATTGCTTCTAATAAAAATAATAAATAAATAAATAAATAAATAAATACATTCAACATAATTTTAATTGATAGGGGTGATGCAGTGGCATAGCTGGTAGAGCTGCTGCCTCAGGGCGCCAGAGACCAAGGATCGATCCTGACATCGGGTGTTGGCTGTGTAGATTTTTGCGCATTTATTCCAGTGCTCCAATTTCCTCCCACACCCCAAAGAAGTACTATTTAATGCTCTGGACATTAGTTGGTTAGTTGGCCACGTAAGTTAGTCCAAGTGTAAGTGGGTAGGGAATTGGCTGCCATGTGAAAAATAATTGATTACAAAAAAATAAGTGAAAAAGTTGCTTTGAAAATTGGCATGAATTTGAATGGCTCAAAAGCTTCCTTCTACATCTTTAAGAATAGTAAGAACATCTATATAGCTTAAGTATAGTTCTTGCAGATTTATGCCAAACAAAGTCTTTGGTGCTGTAACATCAGACCTTTGGTAAACCCCAATTTAGGAACTATGGTATTTGGCACATGATGGTTTTTGTGCACAGCAGTTTGGCCATTGAACACCCACTGTGTGCAGTATTATCTGATAAAGGTATCAGGCACACCGAGTCAAACTATTCAGGTATTGTGTAGGCACTGGTTTATACTGAAGATAGACACAAAATGCTGGAGTAATTCAGTGAATCAGGCAGCATCTCTGGAGAAAATGATTAGGTGATGTTTTGGGTCGGGCCTTTCTTCAGCCAGGTGGTTTGGAGAATACAGGTGGTGTGTCTATGTGTAGGAAGAAATTGCAGATGCTGGTTTACACCGAAGGTAGACACACAATGCTGGAGTAACTCAGCGGGTCAGGCAGCATATCTGGAGAAAAGGAATAGGTGACATGTTTCGGGTCGAGATCCTTCTTCAGACTGAAAAGTCTGAGGAAAGGTCTTGACCCGGAGCATCATCTATTCCTCTTCTCCAAAAGAAGCTGCCTGACCCACTGAGTTACTCCAGCATTGTGTGTCTACCTTCGGTGTGATTATGCACTCTCTGCAGTTTCCAGACCTGTGTATTTACACACTATGTTCTCTAATAAGATGTAAGTGGGATTAATCCGTTACTACATTTATGACTAACAATGATACCAACAAATTGTGACAAGCACAGGGGTGAATAACAAATCATAAGTTTCAAGCCAAAATGGGAAGAAGTTTGTCCCCACTGTTAAATCAGTTGTTTTCTTTTTTTGCAGAGTGAACAACTTGAAATATCACCACAAAATAAAGCACTACTTTTTTCTTCAATATCCTCCTGGTCATTAAAATAAAGAGAGCCAATAGCCTTCTTTTTATAGGTGTGGTACTAGCAATAAAAATGCACTTATGAAAATGGTGCTTTTATTGTGACCCTTAAAGTTTCCACGCATTGTATCTGGCTTCAAGACCACGAAGATGGCCACACCTGTTGCAGGAGCCAACACTTGCAAGAGCAAATGTGGTTAGTTTAGTTTAGTCTAGTTTAGAGAAACAGCACGGATACAGGCTTTCGACCCACCGAGTCTGCACTGACCAGCGATCCCTGCACGTTAGCATAAGCCTACACACACTCGGGACGATTTACACTTATACCAAGTATACAACCCCAAGCCAATTAACCTACAAACCTGTACGTCTTTGGAGTTTAATTTAGTTTAATTTAGTTTACAGATACAGCGCGGAAACAGGCCCTTCAGCCATCAATGGTCCGCACCGACCAGCGATCCCCGCACATTAACACTATCCTACACACACACCACTAACATTTTTTTTTACATTTACCAAGCCAATTACTTACATACCTGTATGTCTTTGGAGTGTGGGGGGAAACCGAAGGTATCGGACAAAACCCACGCAGATCATGGGGAGAACGTACAAACTCCATACAGACAGCACATGTAGATGGGTAGATGTATATAAAATTATGAGAGACATAGATAGGGTAGACAGTCAGAACCTTTTTTTCTAAGAGTGGAAATATCAAAAACTAATGGCCATAGGTTTAAGGTGAGAGGGGCAATGTTTAAAGGAGATGTGCAGGGCAAGTATTTTGGATCGTGGGGGATGGGTGCCTGGAATGTGCTGCCAGATGTGATGATGGAGGCAGGGATTTTCACTGTCACTTCATTAAGGAACAATCCAAAAAAAAGGACATTAAAAATATTGTGGTGGGGTAAATATAAAAAAGGGCTTCCTAAGAATAATCAGACCTCAGGTGTTGCCCAGCATACAAACCTTTAATGTTAGATTTTTCCCCTACCTCTGTTTGAAGACAAGTACAGGCTGTCATGTGGGTTAACACACACAAAAAAATAATTCTGTGTTCTTCTTAAGAAGTGTAATTTCTTCTCATAGTGAGGTCAATGATAAAACTCTTCACTCCTTCAAAATTAAGTAACTTTCTTTTTTGAAATGCTGATGGTCCATGGGAGTAAATCTCTTCCAGTAGCTATCAGTAAATCATTCATAGAGACATAAGAGATGGATGATATTGCTATGCTTTGAACCAAAGTATAATTTTTTTTAAGTACCCCTGTTGGGAGCCAAGTAAAATTCTTTCTCTGGAAAACGAAATTAAGGCTTACAAATTCTGAACACAAGTGAAGTATGTATGGAACTTAATCAAAACTAATAAGCAATGAGTTAGCCATTTGTACTGTAATGAAAATGTACTGATACGTTGCATTTCAAAATAATTATTTTATATAACTTCATTGGAACTAAACAAAGCTTGATAGATTCTGCAAAACAAAATTCTGATTTTATGCTGTTCCTTCCACCATTGCTGCATTCCAGATGAATACATTTTTTTGCTGTGATTTTACACTGAAGTTTAAAATTTTAAATCCTTTGCATTCATTTATTCTTTTATGACAGTCTGCTGCAGTTCAATACACTTATGATCGTGGGTTGTCTTTTACAACATTGAAGGGGCATACTTTACAATAGCTGTTCACTGTTTACCAGCAAACCTGAATGATGGCGAAAAAAAATTGCAGGTTGGTTATTCATTTCCATTCGTCTGCAAATGTGCAAAGTGCCAGTTAAGAGGAGTATTGCATTTTATGTTTACATCATATAGATTATGTCAGTATTGCTATCACAATAAATAGAATCACACGTCTGTTACCTTGTCTTATTATTCTTTAGTGTCTAGCATGTTTTGGGGAATACAATGAACTTACTGGGCAAGTGGAGTCGTTTCAACATATTCAGAATCCGCCTCTGCACAAAGATGGTTACATTTAATAATGCAGTCTTTTTTGCAAGGGATCACTATTAAATCTGCATTGAGTCTATCTGGGGTTGCAACCAGCAACACAAAGCCTCTGTTTAAATACATACAGAGAATCACAGCCCATTTATTTGCACAGTGGATTTAAATGTTTCTGACTATCAAATTTCAAAAACGAGATAGGTGTCAACTGCAAAGTTTCCCAGATGTGGTGAAATGTTGCTTGAAAATGCATCCAAGCTTTCTCAAACGTTCACAGACAAGCTGCTGTAACGCTCATTTTAAAACAGAGTAAGGCAAGCATTGCAGAAGTTGACACTGAATAGGGGGGAAAATGGATATGGATTGACAGCTGTTGGCATGATCAGCTGTACCACCTCAACAATTGATCAAGTGTGACCTTGAAACTGAGGCATGCTGGAATAGCAGTTGAACATAGACAAAAACAATTAGATACATAAATCTGTGAAGAAATGGTCCCCACACTTGTGGTATTAAAAATGAGTTTTTCTATTTATCTCTACATTATGAACTATTTTTCACATCACAAAGCTATTGCATCACCAATTAGAAAAGTGTGCATGTATAACTAATAATTAATATCAAAGCCCTGAATTTTCGATTTGTAATATTTACAATCCCAATGTTATCTTTACTTTCAACAATACATTGAAGTACTGTAAGTAGGTTAAAAGACTTTGTCAAAAATATATGTTTTTGCAATTTATTTTTTTACTTATTATAAATTTTATTGGACATGTATGTGAAGAGCAACAGTTTAGAGGGATATGGTTCAATTGTGGGCAAATGGGACTAGCGTGGATGGGCATCATAACAGCACGGACAAGTTGGGCCAAAAGGCCCTTTACCAAGCTGTATGACTTTGTGACTCTCATAGGACATCACTGAAAGGACAAACAATTATTGTCCAACCTAATTGAACGTGAGAAGGTGATGATGTGCAGCCCTCCAGCAGCACTGCAGTCAGTATGATGAAGGTGCATCCACACAGCTTTTAGGCAGTGACTTCTATGATTTTGACCCATCAGCAGAAAGGAAGGGCATATCCTTGCAAATCAAAATGATGTATAAATCAAAGGCAAATTTGAATAGTAGAAGTCATGTATGCTAGTGAAGAAGAATCCATGAATTGCTACGGAAAATCTTACTGATGGTACATATCCAAGTTATCCAATTTACACTAGTGCTGGAGGAGGTGAATGTTTAAATGGTGGTCAGGATGCTGATCATACCATTTGTTTCTGCCAGCTTGGTCTTGAGCTTCTTGAATATTGTTAGAGTTGCAGTCATTTAGGTGAATGGAAGGTATGACATTGGAAGATGGTGGAGAGGTTTCCCAGCTAGTCACTTGTTTCAATATATGCAAACTCATTCTCACCTTTGAAGCTATGATATACTTATGGCTGATCCACATAAGTTTATGTACATCCTCAGATATTGATGGTGTGAATTTGACAATGTTCATTTCATTGAATGAGAGTGGGGCTTGTTTAGGAGATGGTCATTAAATGATGCTGGCCTGGTGCAAATCTAATTTACCATTTATCAACCAATTTGACTCAAGAGATATTACATGCAACTACAGACAGCTTCATTATCTGAAATTCTGCAAATAGAATTGAATCATGTGCAACGATCAGCAAACAAGCATAAATCTGCCCACAGCATGAAGAGAAGATCATCAGGATTATTGGTCTGCCATGAGCTGCTTGTGCAGCAACTAAGCTGTGTTCAAAGCACTGACCTCAAATAATGCTGGATTCCCATTGATTTCAATTTTGCCAGGGCTCTTTGATGCTGCAGTCAGTCAAAGATTGCCTTGATATCAAAGGTTTCACATCAGGAATTCACCTTGTTTGTCCATATTTAGTCCAAGACATATGAAGATCGAGAGCCAAGTGGTCCCAGGAGAAGCAAAGCTGAGCAGGTTATTGGTGAGTAACAGTGTTAGTGATCCATTCCACACCTTTGCTGGTGAAGATGTACTGGTCAGAAATTAGGCAGATCAGAGTTGTCCTGCATTTTGTGAAAAAAACAAACACGTTGAACATTTAAGTGTTAAGACAATGTTGGGGTATTTAATCATATTTTTATTATTAAAATATAGGACTCTATGACTCTAATCATAGTCATAGAGTCATACAACAGCACAGTGGTGCAGCAGCACAGTTGCTGCCTTACAGTGCCAGAGACCCGGGTTCGATCCTGACTATGGGCGCTGTCTGTACGGATTTTGTATGTTCTCCCTGTGACCTTGTGGGTTTTCTCCAGGATGCTCCGGTTTTCTCCAGGGTGCTGCAGTTTTCTCTCACATTACAAAGACACGCAGGTTTGCAGCTAATTGGCTTCAGTAAATTGTAAATAATCCCCTAAATTGTCTCCTAGTATGTAGGATAGTGCTTGTGTACGGTGTGATCGTTGATCTGAACAGACACAGTGGACTGAAGGGACTGTTTCCATGCTGTATTTCTAAAAGGTAAAGCACAAAGGCAACCAAGATGCCCCATCTATGCTTGTCCCACCTGCCCATGTTTGGCCCATATCCCTCTAAATCTTTCTTATCTGTGTACATATCTATATATCTTTTAAATGTTATTATAGTACCAGCCTCAACTACCCACTCTGGCAGTTTACTCCATATACCCAGCACACAAAAGTTGCCCTTTCGATTCCTAATAAATCTTCTCCCTCTCACCTTAAACCCATGTCCTTGGTTCTTGATCTCATCTTGGGTAAAAGACTGTGCATTCACCCTATCTATTGCCCTCACGATTTTATACACCTTTATGCGATCAGCTTCCTGTGCTCCATTGAATATAGTCCCAGTCTACCCAACCTCTCCCTATAGCTCAGATCCTCGAATTCTGTCAAGATCCTCATAAATCTTCTCTCGATGATCATGGTCAATCATTTTTGAAGTATTAAATATAAAATTAAACTGGAAGTTTGCAGTTAGGATTTAATGCAGCCTCATAAAGTATTCTCGCACTGACTGTCTGTAGAATCTGGAGACTTCAAAACTGACAAGATTTGCAACTGCAAGTTATAAAACCTCATAGAATTGTAATCTTCCAAATATGAAGAATTCACCCACAGAATAAACCTGCATTCAGCCTTTTGGTGTTTTTGCTTTATTAAGGTAGAGCAGGGATCTCTGTAAAAAAAAAAAACCATGTGAAAAAAATAATAATGTAATGTGAACTAAACTAAAATATGCCTCGGTGTGGATAACAATCCAATTTGGCAATTTCAGTCGGACTTTTAGTGGGGACAGGCTAAGTCAGTGCTAAGATGTTATCACAGGTTGGACTTTACTTCCCAAGGTTTGGCTTCACTCAGTTCAATAGACTTGAATACAGCAGTGCATGTCAGTTCCCAATCCACTCATACCCACAACATTTGTGAGGTGATCAATTCCCCCCCGCCTCCCCCAACTCCCCCCCATTTAAATCAAATATTTCATCTGAATAAAGCAGTCTAATTCTGATTGATGTAGACACTTAAAACATGTTTCTGAAAAATAATATCCCCATGGTAAATTTTGACCCACTATAAGCTGCTCAATCAGTAGTTCATTAGTGCAACCATCTGCAAATGGAAGAGAGAATTACAAAGGCGAGTTTAGTAGCAGTTCATTAGTATAATTAAAAGAGAGATAATGCAATGCCCAAAATTGCATTTGATCATGTCTGCACGATATCCTTATGTTCGCAATCTTCCTCAATCCATATTATTCAACCATGTCTTTGATTTTCTTTTGGTATCTATACATATATTCTTCTCACCACGGACCCTCATAAGCCACCTACCTCACCACCAAACCATCAACCCCATTCTAAAATAATGTGCGCTCTTTTTACTCTGGCCTGTCTACCTAATAAATAGTTGCCCAGAATTTACCTGTGAAACTTCCTTCCCTTTCCTGCTTATCCTGAAATGAACTCTCTGCTTTTTTGTAATAAATAAAAGCTTGTTCAGTTTTTGATTTGTACAATATTAAGAGCTGTATCGAACTGTCAGCCAGTGTGAGATAAGGTTAGAAGAGAGTCAAGAGTGTTTTATTGTCAGATGTCCCAGATAGAACAATGAAATTCTTACTTGCCAATTGTGAAGCCAGAGGAAGGAATGTAAGTGGAAGGGGAGGGGGACTATCTACCTCATCTCATACCTTTCATCTTGACATCTATGGCCTTTGTCCAAACGCCCAAACACCTATCCAAACACCCCCCCCCCCCCCCCCCCCCCCGCCCCACCCCCCCCCCCTCTCCTGCATCCACCTATCACTTGCCAGATTTTGTCCTACCCCTCCTCACTTCGAGCTTTCTTCCCCCACTCCCCCATCATAATAGGTCCAAGGAAGGATCCTGACCTGAAATGTCACCTGTCCTTGTACTCCAGATTTGGTGTCTAACCCATTGAGGTACTCCAGCACTATCTCTTTTCTTAGTGGAAATAAGATACAGCACAAATGCTGCACTCCCTGAGAGTCTATCTTCTGTTTAATAAATTGCCCAAACTGTTCCTATTAATCAGCTGAAATATTAACTCTGCTTCTCATTTCCCAAACGCTACCTTGCATGCAAAATATTTTTCTGCAGAAATATTTCCAGTACTTCATGCTTTCAATGTCAGATTTCTATCATCTGCAGGTATTCTTTTACTTATCTCAGGATCTAGTAAATTTCTATGAGATGTCATTCCATTTTATTAAATTACTATGAAATATAGATCAGTCTCAGTTTTTTTTGTTTGGATGATCTCTCAGTCAAATAATCGATTTAACAAATCTATACTGTTCTGCCTTTAAGGGAAGTATACCATTCTTTCTGTACGAGGACCAAAACCACACACAGTATTCCAGTTGTGGTCTTCGCAGTTGCCTGGACAATTATAGGAAGACTTACTTACATTTTTACTCCAAACTCACTGCAATAAAAGCCAACTTATAATTTTCTTGTCACATTGTCTGTTGTACCCATGTGTTAACGTAATATGCTTCATGAACAAGCATTGGAGTGTCTCATTGTAAATTTTTACTTAGTAGCTTCTCCATAATTAAACACATTTTCTCCATTGAGATTGGGGGGGGGGGGGGTGGTGGGTGGGAGGAATGAGGGGGAGAGGGGAGGCTGGTTTGTCTCCACAAATCTCTGCAATTTCCTGTGGTCTGGGGCAGAATTATTGTCATATCAAGCTGTGATACATCTGTCAAAATTGATATGACACATTGGAAACATATGGGATTTCCTTACTCTTCTGAGGGAGTTGAGGCTTTGATGTGCTTTATTGGGCATAGCATCAACATAGTGATATTTACACCATGGAACTGGAAGTTCATAAACATCTCCATTTCAGCACCATTGATACAGACTAAGGCGTGTCCTCCATCCATTTCCTGAAGTCAATGACCAGTTTGTTCATGTTACTAACAGTGAGCAAGCAGTTGTTGTCTTGACACCATGGCAGTAAGTTCTCTACTTCCTTCCTGTACTACATCTCTTCATTGTTTAAGATCTGGCCCAATGGTGGTGTCATCTACGAACTTGTAAATTGAGTCAAAGCAAATTTTAA
This sequence comes from Leucoraja erinaceus, assembly GCF_028641065.1. NCBI lineage: Eukaryota > Metazoa > Chordata > Chondrichthyes > Rajiformes > Rajidae > Leucoraja > Leucoraja erinaceus. The sequence continues at coordinate 21,567,043 of NC_073391.1, read as the reverse complement.
GATACAGCTATAAAATGCGTTTTGCTCGCTTTCCAGGCAAATCACACCATACTGGAGTATAATCATATAATACATGCGTACCTCACAATTGTGAGTGTACACAAGTCCTAAGTCCAGGGGGTTGGAGTTGAATTTGCCTGGAATTATGGTAGTGAAGGCACTGTTATAGTCAATAAGTCGGTATGACATGGGTGTGCTTGTTATCCAGATGTTCCAGTGATAAGTGTAGAGAAAGGGAAATGGCATTGATGCAATTGTTGTGGCAGCAGGCAATTTGCAGTGGATCTCAGCTGTCGAAGAAGCTGGAGTTGGGGTATGTGCTATGACCAGCCTCTCAAATCACTTCATGATGGTGGCCATCAGAGCTACGAGACGATAGTCATTATGGCACATTATTTTGTTTTTCTTTGGCATGGGGATGATAGAAGTCTTCTTAAAGTGGGTAGGAACCAGAGATTGTCATAGGGAGAGGTTACAAATGTCCATGTATACACCTGCCAGCTGGTCCACGCAGACTCTGAGGACATAGTCACAGATGCTTCACTCTCAGAAAGGCCGATCTGACGTCTACAAAGGAGACCATGGGGAGAGGTGCACCCGAGGCTATCAGGGCAGTTTCGTAACCTCACAGTTTTGCACAGCAAGTCCAAGTGATTTCCTGAGAATACTAATCAAATCCATACTTGGACTGTTGTTAGGTACAAACAATTTTCAGTTTATATAAGTTTGCTGGAAGATGGCACTGAGGATGCGTTTGGTAAATTTGCCAAAGACAGAAAGGAGAGAATATTGTGAATCGTACATCACTTGTTTCAAACACGAATGGTTAAGCACATGAGCAAAGATTTGACCGATGGAATATAGTGTAGGAAAATGTGACGTTGTCCACCTTGGCAGTAAAAATAAACATGTGTTTTATCTCAATGGTGAATGAATGCAGAGTTCTGGGTCAAAGAGCAATGTCAGTCCCAGTACAATAAATGATATGAAAAAGTCTACTTTACAGATACAACTATTAATGTGGGCTGCTAATAACAGAATATTATTTTTGACAAAGAAATTTAAAATAAAAGTAGGGAGATTATGCTTTGCTTGTATAAGGCATTGGGGGTACAGTAATGTTGATAGGAAGATGTAAATCTGATCTACCTCAATGGAGACACTTAGACTATCTTTTATTAGCTTTTACTGCACTTTATCTTCCACTAAACGTTATTCGCTTTATCATGTATCTGTAATTTGCGGATGGCTCAATTGTAATCATGCATTGTCACTGTACCTCAGTACACGTGATATTACCCTATAAACTAAACTTAACTAAACTAAATCTTTTGGAAGAATCTCAGAGGTTTTGTACATTAATACATGAAATGAGTGGGATGCCTTATGAAGCAAGATGGAACAAGCTGGGCTTGCAGGAATTTGGGCGAGAGGACTCGATTGAAACATCTGATACCAAAAAGGTCTCAGCCATGGTGGATATGGAAAGGATCTTTAGGGAGATTCTGGTGGCGCGACTCACCCGTTGCAGCGGCCCCTACAGCCTGTCAGTCTTTTTTTTTATTTTTTGTCTAATTAAATGTAGTGTTTGGTGTTTTTTTAATACTTGTTTTAAATGTGTACATGTGGGGGGCGGGGGGGGAGGGGGAAACTGTTTAAATCTCTTCCCTGTCCGGGAGACCCGACCTTTTCCCTGTTGGGTCTCCGTTGTCGTTGGGGCCTAGCACCGTGGAGCGGCCTCCAACCTGAATGACCCGGGGGCTCGGGAGACTGCGGAGCTGCGGACTACTCACCATCGTGGGGCTGGCCAGCCTCGGAGCGTGGTGAGCGGTGGTGACTCGCTGCTGCAACACGACTCCTGGGGCTCGGAGGCTCCAGCAACGCAGCCGCAGGTCCGGTGAACTGGGACATCGGGAGCTCGCGGGTCCGGGGGGAGAGACCGCTTCCCGGAGCTCCCACAATGCGACTTCTCCAGCCCGTATCGCGGGGTTGGAACAACCCGGACCGGGACCGTACATCACCTGGTGCGGCTTCACGGCCGTGGGACTCACCAATGCCCGTGGGGGTTCCAACGCGGCCTAAAATGGCCGTGGGACTTATCATCACCCGCCTGGGGCTTGGACATCGGGAGAGAAATTGAGAGCAGGGGAGAGAAAAGACTTTGCCTTCCATCACACTGGGTTCACTGTGATGGATGTTTGTGTGAATTTAATTGTGTGTATGTCTGTAGGACATTGTCTTTGTTTGTATGGCTGTGGAAACAAAATTTCGTTTGAGTCTCACTGGGGCTCAAATGACAATAAATTTGTATTGTATTATTGTATTGTATTGTACAGCAGTCACTGTTTAAAAATAATGGTTCACCCACTTATGGCAGGGACGAGGTGGACATTTTTTCTCACACCAGGTCTTGTGTCATTTGAACTTTCGATCTCAGAGTACAGTGGAAATGAAATGATTGGATATGTTCACGGTAGATAAATATGTGACAAGCAGTGGAATGAAAGTTTATCATGAATAGGTGAGAATGTGCAGTTGACGCTACAATCAGATCACCCATAATAAAGAATCAGGCTGTCTACTCCCGCTATCAATTGTATACATATATTCATACACAATATTTGCCTTTTTATTCTAAATGGTATGAAAAAACTAATTTTGTTTTACATGGGGTTGGGCTGATACTTATGTTCATAAGACATAAGAGCAGAATTAAGCCATTCAGTCCATTGAGTTTGCTCCGCCATTTGATTATAACTGATCTACTTTTCTCTCGCAATCCTATTCTCCTGCCTTCTCCACCCTTACTAATCAAGAACCTATCAATCTCTGCTTTGAAAATACCCAATGACTTGGCCACACCATCGCCTGTGGCAATGAATTCCACAGATTCACCACCCTCTGGTTAAAGAAATTCCTCCTCATCTCCATTCTAAAGGTACTTCCTTTATTCTGAGGCTGTGCTCTCTGGTCTTAGTCTCTCCCATTATAAAATAACTAAACTAAGTGGACCCGTCGGGTCCCATGTTCACACGAGAGGGCTGGTCCCCCAATGCAATATTCCACCTCTCCACCAATTCCAATATTGCTGGCCAGTGGGGGCTTTCTGGAGCGCTAGTATGGATGTTGTGGGCCAAAGGGACTGATTCCCAGAGGGCTAGTATGGACATTGTGGGCCGAATGGTTTCATGGGCTGGCAGCTCAGTCACTCATGCTTGGTGGACTGGCAGCTCAGTCACTCAGGCCTGGTGGGCTGGCAGCACAGTCACTCAGACCTGGTGGGCTGGCAGCTCAGAAACTGCCAGAAATTCTGCCCAAAACAGGCGAGAGACTGTAAGAGAGAAGGGGGAGAGGGTGGAGAATCAATTTTAGAAATTTTTCATCTTTTTCTGCAGATCACAGCAATGAAGGAGGAAAGTCTATCCTGGCCTGGATCTCACATGGAGCAAATGAAGGGAGGGAGAAAAATACTGGGGCGCGATTTAATACTTGCAGGGGGAATACTTACTGATGGGCCGAAGGAACTCATGGGCTAGTAGCTGCCTGATGGGCCGAAGGGACTCTTTAAAAAAAATCTGAGTGAAATCTCAGTGAAAGCACTTTTTCTGGACTTTTCCTGGCCTGGCATGGGCCTTTTGGGCCAAATGCCCCTCCTGGGCTAATACGGGCATTTTGGGCAAAAGGAACTGGTTTCTCGGCTAATATGGGCTGTGGGCTGATATTAGTGGTTTCAGGCAGGCCAAACAACTCATTTCACTTCATTTCCAATTGCATTGCCATTTCAAGCACAGGGCAGGCCAAATAGCTCATTTCATTTCCATTGCCATTGCACTTTCAAGCACTGGGCAGGCTCAAGCCAAACAGCTCATTGCATTTTCACTTAATTTCCATTGCCATTGCAGTTTCAAGCACAGGGCAGGCCAAACAACTAATTTCATTTTTATTAAGGGCTAACAAATCATTTATTCAAGTACATTGCATCCTCACAGTGTTCTGTAGTTTCCCAGCTCAGACAGAGAGTCGTGACCTTTACCTCGCCATCTTACAGACATGAGCCCCCACACTTCCGGGTTTTATAGTCCCTCCCCCCTCCCGCCGGAAGTGGTGTGGCCTTCATGGTGGTGATTGACAGGAGAGAGAATCTCAAGATTTTTTAAACACTAATAAATCTTTTATTTTTCATCAATGGGAAAAATCCTCAGGGCCTGTGCAGCGGAGGAGGACTCTGAGTAAGATGGACAAAAAATCACAGCCATATGTGGTAGCGTTTTTTTCTAAAATCAAAACAAAGTGCAAACAGGAAGTGGTCAAGATGACATTTTAAATTATATAGATAATCAATATTTATGGGACAAAATAACTTGAGATCACAGGGGAGGTCTGAGTCTACACAACCATCTATCTCATCTGGGCTTATCCTTCTTTGTTCCCCTCACAACTTCTGCCCACTTCTAAAATGAGTCCATTGCTCATTGCAAACAATTTAAATTATTATGCCTGACAGCCCAGTAAACTGTACAAGGAATTACAGCACTGAATTTATTAGTGTAGCCAATCCGTGCTCTCCACAGGAGCTCCTTCCACTCTCCTTCATCCACCTCTGTCAGCATGGCTTTCCTTCCCCCTTCGACACAACTGAAGCTTTTATCTCAACTGCTCCATGTGTTAGCAAGTTCCGCATTTTTTACAAGTCTCGCGGGGAGAATGTTTCTCCTGAATTCCTTTTTGGGTCAACTGACAACTAACTGGCTTACATTCACGGGAATGAATAACCCCCTCAGCTGGAGATATTATGTTAATAATATTCAGTGTGCACTCACACTTATGGTGAGCAGAACTGCAGCATTAAAATTTATGGGTTGCTTGATTATAGACATTGTGAGAAGGAATTTCCTGACTCTTGGGAATTTCCTGCCCATGTGAGTAATAGTGGCTCTCATTGAATATATTAAACCCTGGGATTTTTGGTCTGAAGAGGAGTCTTGTCCAATTAGGAATGGGTAAAAAAATGAAGGTAGGCCAAAGACCAGATCAAGCACGATCTTATCAAATTGGCAAAGGAGGCTTGATGGACTAAATAGCCTACATCTATTCCTAAATCTCCTGATTACTTTGTTGATGGTATTGACAAATGTGCAGCTGATGTATCAGAGTGTGCAGAGCTGAAACACAATGATGTATGCAGGCCCTTCAGCCCAATGAGTCCTTGCTGACCATCAAGCACTGATTTATTCTAATCCTACACTATTCCCAATTTATTCTCCCCATATTTTCCCCCCTCAACTCTTCCCATACCGTACCACTCACCTTCTTACTAGAGGCAGCTTACTGCCGCCAATTAACCTACCAACCTTCAGGAAAGTGGAGCACCTCAAAGAAATGGCGGCACCGTGATGCAGAGTTCGAGTTGCTGCCTTGCTGCGCCAGAGACCCTGGTTCGATCCTGACTACAGGTGCTGTCTGTGTGGAGTTTGGATGTTCTCCCCGTGACCATGTGGGTTTTCTCCATGTGCTCCGGTTTCCTCTCACACTCTAAAGACATACAGGTTTGTAAGTTAATTGGCTTTGATAAAATTGTAAATTTTCCCTAGAGCATAGGATAGTGCTAGTATATGGGATCACTGGCCAGCACAGTCGGTGGGCTGAAGGGCCTGTTTCTGCACTGTATCTATAAACTAAACTAAACTAAACTAAATGCATGTAGTCAGAAGAAGAACATACAGATTTCACACAGACTGCACCGTAGCACAGGATTGAACCTAGTTCAGTGAAGCTGAGAAGCAGCAGCTCAACTGGTTGTGCTACTGTGTTTTGATGCCAGCTCTGTGTCACTGTAGCATAAATGTCCTCTCTAACAAAGGTTAGTTGCAGAGGACAAGTTGGCCCAACAACTTGATCTAAATGCATTCATATCAAGTGGACTGGAATACAAAAACAGAGACATAATGCTGAGCTTCTATAAGGCGCTGGTCAGGTCGCATTTGGTGTACTGCGAGCTTGTTTGGGCTCCATTTCTAAGGAAGGATGAGCTGGCTCTGGAGAGGGTCCAGAGGAGGTTTACAAGAATGATTCCAGGAATGAGTGGGTTAGCATATGATGAGTGTTTGACAGCACAGGGCCTCTGGAGTTCAGAAGGTTGAGGGGGGACCTCATTGAAACTTGCAGAATAATGAAAGACATAGATAGAGTGGATGTGGAAAGGATGTTTCCACTGGTGGGAGAGTCTAGGACCAGATGTCATAGCCTCAGAATTAAAAGGTGCTCTTTTAAAAAGAAGGCGAGGAGAAACTTCTTTAGTCAGAGGGTAGTTAATCTGTGGAACTCATTGCCACAGAGGACTGTGGAGGACAAGTCAGTGGATAGTTGTAAGGCAGAGATAGACGTTCTTGATTAGAACAGGTGTCAAGGGTTATGGGGATAAGGCAAGAACATGGGATTAGGTTGCAGAGATCAGCCATGATTGAATGGCGGAGTAGACTCGGTGGGCCGAATGCCCTAATTCTACTCCTGTAACTTGTGAACTTGTGAACTATCAGTCCGTTGAAGACTACACAACACTAACCTCAACAACTATGGACTTCTAGTAACTATGTTATTAATTTAATCAATTTTTAAATTTTGAATTATTATATGTTATCTGTGTGAATTGCATGTAAAAGCGTATTAATCTGCTACAAGTAAGAGTTGCATTGTTCCATATGACAATTAAACATTTTTTACTCTTGGCTCTATTGACACTAAGCTTTTGTTCCAAAATGTGGATGAATGTTGGCAGTGCCTTTAAAATGCAGAATGTTGAGAAGAGTAAGCCAACAAAACACAGGACAAGGCAAACTCAGGAGGGACCACATATTAGCACAGCACATTCATTGAGCAATTCTCCAATTTGAAGTTCATAAAGATTCTCAGATTGAAAAGAGATGACTACATTTCATTCCTTCTCATCAGAGGGGCAATCTTGCCGATTCACAATGATTACGGGCACAAATGGTTGAATGCACGATGCTCGGTGGAGACCATGTCAAGTCTAAGGTATGTTGCAACTGGTAACCATGCACATCAAATCCCAGTGTCGTGATGCTGTGACCATCTATAACTGGGCCATCATAAGAGTCCAAAACCCAACTATGGGGTCACATGAGCAATCAGCTGAAGAAGACACAAAATACTGGAATAACTCAGCGGGTCAGGCAGTATGTCTGGAGAAAAGGATGAGTGACATTTCGTGTTGGGGCCCTGCCATCACCCATCCTTTTGCTTCCGAGATGCTGCTTTACCCGCTGAGTTAAGGTGCTGTCCCACTGCGGCGACCTAATTGGCGAGTTTAGAAGAGTTTGCCCTCGAGTCATACTCGCAGTATGGTCGACACGAGGTCCTAGGAGGCCTTCATGCTCGAGAGTAGTCCATGCGTACTCGAGGCCTCAGCTAGGTCGCGGCGTATTTTTCAACATGCTGAAAAATGCCCGCAAGTAAAAAAATGTTGGCATGGAAAAAATCAATATTTTTTTTACTCGTAGGTTTAGTCGAAGTAGGTCGTAGTAGGTCGGCATGTTATTCGTAGGTAATCGAGGGTAGTCAAAGGTAATTGAAGGTAGTCGGAGGTAGTCGTAGATAGTCTTCAACATAGTTGAAGGGAGGTCGAAAGAGATCGAAGGAGTTCGTCTCCACTCTCCACTATTCGGTGACAAATTTTCCCGAAGCTAGTCTAAGCTAGTCTTCAACCTAGTCGAAGGAGGTCGAAGGAGGTCTTCAACATGACAGTTTTTCAAACTCTCCTTAACTCTTCTAAACTCGCCAATTAGGTCGCCGCAGTGGGACAGCCCCTTTACTGCAGCACTTTGTGTCTATCTTTGGTATATATCAGCATCTGCAGTTCCTTTCTACACGTATCAGCAGAGCAACATGGTTCATGTTTCTGATACAAAACGGACACAGGTATGGCCAGTAGGAAGACCTCTGTAGCCATGCTGCACTGCTGAATATAGCTGGGTGCAGCTACATTCCCTTAACCCTGCTGAAGCAGTGACTCATCTACCTGGGCCACTCTGGAGAAGCCCCGCCATCTCAGGGCTTCTCAGGATGTGCAGTTGTTAGCTGCGCAACTTTGCCGCTATGAGTGGTTAGCCTTTGTACAGCAAGCAGCATAAACAGTCTGAGAACAAGGCTGAGGAGCAGCAGGCGGGAGTGGTGGTGGAAGGAGATGAAGGGACCATGTAATTGGTATGTCACTTCCTTGGCCGTCTGTGGGAAGGCCTAAACAATAGTGAGATAATGGAAGTCATAGTCATACAGCGCGGAAACGGCCCTTCAGCCCAACTCATCAATGCTGACCATGATGCCCCATCTAACGGATCCCATTTGCCTATGTTTGGTCCATATCCCTGAAAGCAATTCCCATCTATGTACCTGTCTAAATGACTTTTAAATGTTGTGTTGTACCTGCCTCAACTACTTCCTCTGGCAGTTCATTCCATGTATCTACCACCCTCAGCCTGAAGAAGTAGCCTTCAGGTTCCTATTAAATCTTTCCCCTCTCAACTTAAATCTTTGCCCCCTACTTCTTTATTCCTTACCCTGGGACACAAATTGTGAATTCATTCTATCTATGCCCCTCCTGATCTTATACATCTCAATAAGATAACCTCTTGGTCTCCTGCAGTACACGCAATAAAGTCTTAACCTGCCCAATCTCTCCCAGAAACTCAGGCTCTCAAGTTCATGTAACATCTTCATAAATTTATTTTGCACCTATTCCAACGTAATCCATCTTAATAACATATTTTGTGTGGCAGGGTGACCGAAACTGAACACAACACCCCAAGTTCTGCCTCAAGTATTTGTGCAACTGTAACATAATGTCCTAACATCAAAACTCAATTCCCTGACTGATGAAGGCCAGAGACTAGTTAATATGTCCCCATGCTCCTCCTTCACCAATTTCTGTTTGTTTTTTTCCTTCTGCCACTGATCATCACAACTTAAATATAAGAGAGTGGACAAAATCGAATGAAAACTAATTTTAAAATCAAAGCAAATTACATGGAAGTGGTGTTGTGAATACCCTTGGTGCCTGTGCTGGTTACTCCATCTGAAGCTCATAGCTGAGCAATGACAGTGAAATGGGGAAATAATATGTGAAAAGGAGGAATACATACGAGGGTTCTGTTAGAGTCAATATTTTCAGCCCTGTTGTTAGCCATGGATGGTGTTATGGCTGATCTAATTTGCTCCCCATCTTTCCCATCTTTTTGTCTTTTTGCACATTGTTTGTTTTTATGTGTATATATAATACACTGAACTTTTTTTTTTCATTTATTATATTGTTTACAGAATACAATGTTTCCATATTCTGGTGTGCTTGTATGAATACAAGAATGTCATTGTTCTGTCTGGGACATATGTCACAAAACACTTTCGACTCTCGACTGATCTTTCCACTGTTAACACTCCTGGTCAACTGCTGCTGACTAATTGTGCACCACATTGAATCAGCTAGTTTTTAGGTGACATGACAATCATGGTGGATTAGTCATCGGTGTGTGCATGTTGTGAGTTGATATTGCAATAGGGTGAAAAGTGTGAAGTTGTGATGGAGGAAAGGAATGCAATATTGATATCCAGATTGCTGATGTATAAATGGTGCTTCTGCAGCGAGTTGAGTATTATTTGAGGCTAGCACTGCATTTGACATTGTATGCACATGAGGGGCTGCATTCAGGGTTTCTCGGGCTAATGTCCTGGCAATGACCACCATGGCAATCTTCTACTGTCTACATAGAAACATAGAAAATAGGTGCAGGAGTAGGCCATTTGACCCTTCGAGCCAGCGCCACCATTCAATATGATCATGGCTGATCATCCAAAATCAGTACCCCATTCCTGCTTTTTCCCCATATCCCTTGATTCCGTAAGTCTGAAGGTATTTGGAGGGCCTCCTTTACTAAAATTGCTATTGGATACATCTGATAACTTTCACTGAGGTCTCCAGTGAAGCAACTGAGAACGATGGAACCAGCTGTCTCCTGTCAGCCTCTAGAGCTGACAGTTTCCCACATCAATCTCTATTGCCCACAGCTGTTGCAGCCCAGTACACCTCCCCTTTAAGAGAAGCAAGTTACATTTAATTGGCTGTAATTAGGGAGGTTGCCTTTTATTTGCACTTGCTCCTCACAATATTGGTCTCCCTGCTGAGGCATTCAGCCAATGACAAGTGCAGTTAGAAGTGGCCCCATCCATCCATCAATCAATGACAAGGGTCCTGACCTCCCATCAATAGCATTGGAGACCTTTGAACTAACTTTAATCCAACATTATCTTGCATGGCTTTAGTTTAGTTTGCTTTAGCTTATTGTCACGTGTTACCAAGGTACAGTGAAAAGCTTTCTTTTTTGCGTGCTATCCACTCGGCAGATAGATTATATATGATCACTACCACAAGCTGTCCACAGTTAATAGATACAGGATAAAGGGAATAAAGTTGAATGCAAGATAAAGTCCAGTAAGGTTCGATTAAAGATTATCTGAGGATCTCCAATGAGCTAGATGGTAGATCAGGACCGCTCTCCAGTTGGTGATAGGATGACTCTCCAAATGTTGTCCACTAAATGTTGAACCGTTTGTCCTTTACCTGTGAACAGCATGATTGTGTCCATGTACAGACTTTTCTTTGACTGGATAGCATGCAATCAATGTACCTCGGTACACATATCAATAATAAACTAATCAAAAGCTTTGCACTGTACTTTGGTACACGTGACAATAATAAGCTAAACTAAAACGCCTGATGTGCGGCCTGCATCTGATACAGGCTAATCACACACTGTAATCCTTGCCTCCACTTCATGGGCTATGCAACTTTTCCACGCATATATTCCTGCTAATGGTACAAATGGCATAAAATACACCTAGCACTGCCAGTTCTGTTTCCATCTATTCTTGGAAGTTTTATTACACATCCTCCTGCCTTCAACAAACTTGCCCCTGCTGTTAGTAATTACATGCCCATCATCACAACGTCCAACTTTCTTATATCATTTGGGAAAGAAACAGAATCTTTTTTTATGAGATTGAATCTGTGCCTTTCAATCTCACAAAATTTCTAGTGCAGTCCATCGAGTGTTGACAATGTTGTTGGAGAATCAGACTGGGTGACTGGAGGCCCAGAGAACCACATGTGCTGGAATCTTGAGCAAAGTACAATGTACTGGAGGAACTCAGCATTGTGGTGGGAATGGGCAGACGACATTTTGGTTCGAGACTGAAGCAAATTGAGTGATTGACTTTGCTTTTAGACTTTAGAGATAGATACAGCACGGAAACAGGCCCTTCAGCCTACCAAGTCTGTGCCGACCAGCAATCCCCGTACACTTACAGTATCATACACATTAGGGACAATTTACAATTTTACCAAAGCCAATTAACCTACAAACCTGTTTGTCTTTGGAGTATGGGAGGAAACTGGAGCACCCAGAGAAAATCCACGCAGTCACAGGGAGAACGAACAAATCCTGTACTGACGGTACCCATAATCAGGTTCAAACCCAGGTCCATGGAGCTGTAAGGCACTGACCCTACTGCTGCACCACTGTGCAGCCCCTAGCTTTGCATTCATTCTGCAGGGACAACTCCATCCTCCCCATTGCCAGCCACTTGCATTCTCCACCTCACTTGCACAGGGAGAAATCTCTCTGTGGCCTACCTCCCACCATAAAGAGGTCCAACACAAGTTTGAAGAAGAGCACCTGATCTCCCATCTGGCCATGTTACAGACCTCTGCACTCTACATCAAATTGTATAACATCGGGTAACTCACTTACATTACCTCTATCAGAACTGATTGTTTCTGTTGTAAGTCATCCACTTGTGATTTTGGCTCCGTTTTTCTCTCTTTAATAGCCCCACCTGATGTGCTGGGAATGTTCTGCAGCACTGTTTATAATGTTTTAAGTTCCTCTTATTTGCATTCTCCTTCTCTAACTACACTCACTTCATAGCTTTTGTTAATTTTGTTTCTCATTTTAACTTTCCCAATTAAACAGATGTGCGGAGATAGTTCTCTTTGATTCTTTTTTCGTTAAACTTTAGTGATACAGCATGGAAGTAGGCCCTTCGGCCCACGCCAACCAGTGATCACCCCATACACTAGCACTATCCTATACCACAGGGACAATTTACAATTTTACCAAAGTCAATTAACCTACAAACCTGTACATCCTTGGAGTGTGGGAGGAAACAAGAGCACCCAGAAAAAAGCCATGCAGTCACTGGGGGAACATACAAACTCTATACAGACAAAACCCGTAGTCGGGATCGAATCTGGGTCTCTGGTGCTGTAAGGCAATAACTCTACTGCTGTGCCACCATGCCACCCTTTGTGATTCAACACTCCCCATTTTTTCTGTAACTTAAAACTAACTTGATTTCTCTCCTTCCCAGTTCTGACAAAGGCTCATATATTGTAACGTTAACTCTGTTTTTCTTTCCACAGTGGCTGCCTGACCTGCCGAGTATTTCTTGCATTTTCTGTTTTTACTATCAGATTGCTGTATAAGGCAGCTTGCTGTATTCAATTTGTTCTACATTACACTAATGATAGCACTTCAAATTGGCTTTAAAGTGCTCTGGAATGTCCTGAAATGCACAATATAAATTCCAATGGTAATTTTTAAAAAAAAACTGCAAATGCTGAAACGCTAAAGCATGAACAGAAAATGGTGGAACATGCTGAACAAAGTCCTGCAGTCCGAAATGTTGTCTATTCTTCTTTCCACAGAAGCTGCCTGACTTGCTGAGTTTCTCTAGCATTTATGTTTTGGTATTAAATATAAATTATACTCTTTCCTTCCTCAATATTTTTATAACTAATCAGTGAAATCAAAATGTGAAATTACAATCAATATTTCTTAAGCCTCTGTTTTAGTTTAGTTTATAGTTATGGAGATACAGTGTGGAAACAGGCCCTTCAGCCCATCGAGTCAATGTCAACCATCAATCACTCACACTAGTTGAATCCTACACCCTAGAGACAGTTTACAGAAGCCAATTAACCTACAATCATGCCCGTCTTTGGGATGTGGGAGGAGATCAGAGCACCTGAAGAACACCCACATGGTAACAGGAAGAATGAACAAACTCCATCACCCATAGTTACGATCTAACCCCAGTCTCTGGCACAATAAGGCATTACTCTACCTCCGTGCCACTGTGCCACCCTGGTACCACTGTGCCGCCCTGAATTTCTCTTTGTTGACAGAGCTTTATCCTGGTGATTAACTTTCAATTGTTCAAGATTCCAAGGCAATTGTTAATATTAAATATGCCAATGTGCAGAACTCATCAAATCGACCTTAAAACTGTATCATTGAATGCAATATGAAGCAAAACCTATCTGCATGGCTTGACCTAAGGTACCATACAGACTGACAAGTGAAATACTTCAAACATTGAAGCTGACCCATGTTTGTATTGCAAGTCTAAGCTCAAACTATTCACCTAGCCTATAGGAATCAGAGCTAAGACGTTGCTCCACAACAGTACATAATACTCTCACCCTAAACATTTAGCTGAGGTTTATTTGTGGGTTCTTAATACAGTGAAGGTACATTAGCATGAGGTGTATGAAAATGCATATAACCACAATGTAGGACATAAACATGTAAAACAGTAGCTCCCTTGTAAACAAAGCCAAGAACCTAACTTTTCTGTAGAATGCAAGACAGATTTTATTATGTACTCAGATTTACAACTGAGCCTCTAATATAAAACACCATAATGCAGCTGGTATTTTAATCGGGTTGTCTTCCTTAAGGAATGATGGAATCTAAGTGGTTTTACCTGGTTTACATTATATATTAAATAAATGAACCCAGATGTTTTATTACCAGTGGATAAATGTTTTCTCATGGTTTCAATATCATTGTCTCAGAAGGATGCAGCTGTTCTTCAGCTGCACAGTCTTGTCAACCACTTCCCTGCCCTGGCTCCAAACATATCAATCAAAATTTGAAATATGTGAGTTCATCTTATAGTTATATACTTAAAGATTACAAATGCACAATGTGGAATGCCAGCTAAGATTTGAAAGCCAGTTCTCAATAGTTATTTACATTTTAAAAGCTCATGATTTTTAACGGGCAGCATGGTGGCGCAGCAGTAGAGTTGCTGCCTTACAGCGCTTTCAGCATCAGAGACGCCGGTTCGATCCAGACCACAGGTGTCTGTCTGTACGGAGTTTCTACGTTCTCCCCGTGACCCAGTGGGTTTTCTCCGAGATCTTCGGTTTCCTCTCAAACTCTAAAGACGTACAGGCTTGTAGGTTAATTGGGTATAAATGTAAATTGTCCCGAGTGTGTGTATGGTAGTGTTAATGTTTGTGAATCGCTGATCAGTGTGGACTCAATGGGCAGAATGGCCTGTTTCAGCGCTGCATCTCCAAACTAAACTAAACTAAAAGTCATAATGTGGAATGACCACAGTCCTTAGATATTATTTTCATAGACATTGTGATCATGATACTGCTTTTAGATTTGCAAAAACGGTATGCTTCCAATCATTCAATGGCCCATATTCCAGTGACAGTAAGATTTAAACCCTTATAAAGAATGGCACGTTAATTTACTATCTATGAGCACTCTAGTATATTGCCATCGGATTTAGGTTTGCAAACTTTGTGCTTTTAGATCTTTCAGGGTTTTGTTTCTGGAGCTGCTCTAACAATTCAAATGGAATATGTATTTTCTTTTGATGTAATGTCTAAATAAAGAGGATTTAAATTTGCACATCAGCTCTTTGAAAGGCGCAACATCAGACTGCTTGATCACTTACCATTCGGAGAACCAGTGCTGACTATAAAGCAAGCCCCAGCTATAATATTACTTTTGTAGCCTGATGTCAACATTCATACTCGTTTGATTTTGCTCACTGCTAAGTATTCTTGGATTGAAACCATCTAATGATAAAGGAAGTTATTTGACCAGAAGATACATCCAGACATCATGACTTATCTGCATGCCTCCATTTTGATGCCAGAGTGCACAGTGCAGCCAGCGTTTGTACTGGTAGTTCAAAGAAACGACTAAAATGACCATGTAGCCCAGCCCGGTCCAAATGTGGACGATGGACATAAATTGGACCAGAACGGAGCTTTCGACTCCACTGCATTCTCCTGGCTTTTATTTGGTTAAGTATGGGAAAAGCCAGTTCCTGCTGAAAAGGAATTAACAAAATTGAGACAGCCCTTTAGGATCTCAAACCAGATGTGTGCATTGAAACATTGCTGAGAAGTGATGTATGCACACACAGTCAGATTTATATTTTAATATATCCAGCCAACTAACTGAAGTGTGTCCTTTCTCCATTATAAACATTCATTGTAAACTTTCATTAATTTGTCACCCAGCTGAAGTCTACATTGTGTGCAATATCAGTCAGGGAACGCAGAAAGCACTCATTTTATATAGGTCAAGTTAAATGTCTAATACAAAGGCGTAATACTTGCTTTATCCATTATCTAATCAGTCCATTTGCTTCAGGATGGTGTTTCATGCTAAACTGTTTTGCTATAACACTTAATACGTGTTCAGTCAAAAGGTCCAGATTCTTATTTACATAGGCACAAAAACAAAGCATACACAGATCATTAAATGCCATTATAAAATAAGCCTTTTTTTCCTCTTGCATTGAAAATAATTCTCATCTGAACAGCCTTTTCATGCATCAATTTTCAGTTTAGCATAAGCTAATCAGTGCCAATCACTGCAGCATGACACTTATTTAAATTGACTAAATGTTAATTGAAATTTTAACTACAATAATTGGTTAATTACTTACTTTCTTTGTCTGCTGCTCCAATCTGCAGGCTGTTTAAATTCAGATCCCAAATGAATACTCTAAAATCCTCATTGATCAGTAGTTTGGCACCTTCCTCAAATCACCTAGTGCTTGAGCACTATGGAAAACAGATAGTAACACATTTAACTTTCCTGCCTTTAGCTGTTTGCCTAACCCTATCTTCTCAACATGTTTCATTGTTTTCTATGTTTGAAAAAGAGCAGATTTCCCAAGATTAGGGTGGCACAGTGGGGCATCTGGTGGTTACTGCCTCACAGAGCCTGAGACCTGGATTCGATCTTGACGTCCTGCACTATTTAATTCAGTTTATTATTACATGTACTGAGGTACAGTGAAAAGCTTTTGTTTGCATGTTAAACTAGTCAGCAGAAAGACTATACATGATTACAATCAGGCCATCCACAACGTGCAGATATATGGTAAAGGGAATAAGGTTTCGTGCAAGATAAGGTCCAGAAAATTCCAATTAAATATAGTCTGAAGGTCTTCAATGTGCTAGATAGTAGTTCAGGACCGCTCTCTAGTTGTTGCTAAGATGGTACGGTGGTAAGATCGGTAGTGGGGAAACTGCTAGAGTCAGTTATTAAAGATGGGATAGCAGCACATTTAGAAAGTGGTGAAATCTTTGGACAAAGTCAGCATGGATTTACGAAAGGTAAATCATGTCTGACGAATCTTATAGAATTTTTCGAGGATGTAACTAGTAGCGTGGATAGGAGAGAACCAGTGGTTGTGGCGTATCTGGACTTCCAGAAGGCTTTTGACAAGGTCCCACATAAGAGATTAGTATACAAACTTAAAGCACACGGCATTGGGGGTTCAGTATTGATGTGGATAGAGAACTGGCTGGCAAACAGGAAGCAAAGAGTAGGAGTAAACGGGTCCTTTTCACAATGGCGGGCAGTGACTAGTGGGGTACCGCAAGGCTCAGTGCTGAGACCCCAGCTATTTACAATATATATTAATGATCTGGATGAGGGAATTGAAGGCAATATCTCCAAGTTTGCGGATGACACTAAGCAGGGGGGCAGTGTTAGCTGTGAGGAGGATCCTAGGAGACTGCAAGGTGACTTGGATAGGCTGGGTGAGTGGGCAAATGTTTGGCAGATGCAGTATAATGTGGTTAAATGTGAGGTTATCCATTTTGGTGGCAAAAACAGGAAAGCAGACTATTATCTAAATGGTGGCCGATTAGGAAAAGTGGAGATGCAGCGAGACCTGGGTGTCATGGTACACCAGTCATTGAAAGTAGGCATGCAGGTGCAGCAGGCAGTGAAGAAAGCGAATGGTATGTTGGCTTTCATAGCAAAAGGATTTGAGTATAGGAGCAGGGAAGTTCTACCACAGTTGTACAGGGTCTTGGTGAGACCACACATGGAGTATTGCATACAGTTTTGGTCTCCAAATCTGAGGAAGGACATTATTGCCATAGAGGGAGTGCAGAGAAGGTTCACCAGACTGATTCCTGGGATGTCAGGATGGTCTTATGAAGAAAGACCTGATAGACTTGGTTTATACTCTCTAGAATTTAGGAGATTGAGAGGGGATCTTATATAAACTTACAAAATTCTTAAGGGGTTGGACAGGCTAGATGCAGGAAGATTGTTCCCGATGTTGGGGAAGTCCAGGACAAGGGGTCACAGCTTAAGGATAAGGGGGAATTCCTTTAAAATTGAGATGAGAAAAACTTTTTTCACACAGAGAGTGGTGAATCTCTGGAACTCCCTGCCACAGAGGGTAGTTGAGGCCAGTTCATTGGCTATATTTAAGAGGGAGTTAGATGTGGCCCTTGTGGCTAAGGGAATCAGAGGGTATGGAGAGAAGGCAGGTACGGGATACTGAGTTTGATGATCAGCCATGATCATATTGAATGGCGGTGCAGGCTCGAACGGCCGAATGGCCTACTCCTGCACCTAATTTCTATGTTTCTATGTTTCTATGGTACAGTTGCCTGATAACAGCTTGGAAGAAACGGTCTCTGAACCTGGAGGTGTGTGTTTTCACACTTCTATACCTCTTGCCTGTTGGAAGGGGGGGAGAAGAGGTAGTGATCGGGGTGAGACTTGTCCTTGATTATGTTAGTGGTCTTGCCGAGGGCAACATGAAAATCAATGGATGGGAGGTTGATTTGTCGGATGGTCTGGTCTACGTCCACAATTCTCTGCATGCCGATAAAATGTATGCCGTTTGGCATGTTCTCCCTGTGACCAGGTGGGTTTCTCCGAATGCTTCGGTTTCTGCCCACCTCCCAAAGACATGAAGGTTTTTATAGGAGTGAATGAAAAATTGGGGTTACATAGAACTAGTGTAAACAGGTGAGTGATGATCAACATGGACTCAGTGGGCCCGAAAGGCCTGTTTCCTTGCTGCATTTCAAAACTAAACTAACTTAATCTACATGCAACAGTCAGCATTATACTTATGTAAATGAGAATACCAATGTAGAGGTAACAAACATGGCAACCCAAGTAAAAATCTAATTCTTTCTCCTCACCTTAGTTGATTCATTTCTCTTAGGTTGGGAGTGAGTTATTCTCAATATCAATGAGATGATACTCACACACATCTGGCTACATCTGAGGTGACAGACATTGAATGTGAAGGGTCCAAACCCAAAACATGACCTAATGTACATTCTAAATATTGAAGAGCAAACAGGTGATTTATAGACTCATACGGGATGGAATCAAGTCCTTTGGCCTAACTCGTCCTTGCTTACCGTGTTGCACAACCTAGCTGCTCCCACTTGGCTCGTATCTCTCCAGAACCTTTCTATTCATGTACCTGTCCTAATGTATTTTAAATGTCTTAGTGTCCTGGGTAACACAGCAGCACAGAGGGTAAAACTGCTTCCTCACAATGCCAGAGACCAGAGATCGATCCTGACCTCAGGTGCTGACTGTGTGTAGTTTACACATTCTCCCTTTGATCGCATGGTTTCTTTATGGGTCCTCCAATTTCCTCCCACATCCCAAATATGTGTGGGTTTGTAGGTTAATTGGCCTCGGTAAAGTTGCAGCTAATGTGTAAGGAGTGAATGAGGAAGTGGGATAACATAGAACGTGTGTGAACAGGTAATCAATGGTCATCGTGGACTCAGTGGGCTGAAGGGCTTGTTTCCATGCTGTATCTCTAAACTAAACTAAATGTTTAATTGTATCCATCTCTACATCTTTCTCTGGCAGTTTGTTCCATATGCACACAACCATCTGCATAAATAAAAGTTGCCCCTCAGATCTGTTTTAAATCTTTCCTCTCTCATCTTAAACCTATGCTCTCCAGTTTGGACTCCCCTACCCTGGGGAAAAGTATGTGGGTATTCACCTTATCAATGCCCCTCATCTATCTATCTATATATCTATATACTTATAAAAGTCTCATCTTGTATGTATGTATGTATGTATGTATGTATGTATGTATGTATGTATTTGTATGTATGTATGTGTTTTTTTGTACCTTTGTCAAAACGCTACGTGGTAGCGTTAAAAAACTTCCACATTCTTATTCACGTTTTTACCGTCCATGCCATAATCAGGTTCCCTTCAGATTAGTTATTGTTATTCCCTTCAGAAGTCATTGATGATTATTTTTTTTTAAACACAACTTTGAGAAGAATAGCTGTGACTCTGCTTTGAGATTTTTCTGGCAGCTTCCAGTGATGACGTCACAATGGCATCTCACAATCGTCGAATCACAATGGGATCTCATTTACACAAGCTGCCGTGAAAATTCTGAAAACCAAAAATGACACCACAATGTAATCTCTGCTGCTCTCTGCTGCTGTTGTTGTAAGGAGAGGGACGTAGTGGGGGAGATTTAAAAGTTTTAAAGTGACATTGAAAAGTTGGATTTCTTCAAATCTGCGCTGGGAGTTAGGCAGTTATGATGTCACAATGCCCTACCGGCTACAATGTTTCTATCCCAAGACACGGAGTAATTCACAGCAAATATCCTTCAGGGAAAGAATCTGCCAGCCTAACCCAGCACAGCAAAGTTTAATGATTAGATCTGGATAACAAAAGATGGCCTTGTCGGTGGCACCTACATCACATTAAATCTTGGTGCAATTGCATTTTTTTTAAGTTGGTGCACGATAGCACTAAAATTTCCCCCCCACCTTACTCGCCATTGTCATGTGCTGTAAATGCACTAGGATTTGTTCAGATCGATGGTATATTTTAAACGTTATTTAAAAAAAACCTTAAAAACTGTGCATGTGCAGTTGGGGGAGAGTTCCCTTGCGTGTCTTCACTGGCATTGTAAAACTGCACCTGCGCAGTTGGGGCCTTCGCAGAATTGAGATCCATGGCGGTGGTGGCGGCAGCGGCGAGGTGCGGCTATAATCCGGGGCCTGGGCACTGAGGCTGGTGGCGGCGGCGACGACTGTGGCCTTCTCCGGGGACGGGGCAAGGCCATCCGATGATCCAAGGCCTCGACGCTGAGCCTGGCTCTGAGGCCGACAGCTGCTGCTCCTCCAGGCACACAAGGAGGGAAAGGATCGGCACCCTCAAGATCCTGGGGTGGTGAGGAGGGAGAGTGGGGGGATTGAGGAAGAGGAGGGGGTAAGGAGGGAGAGTGGGGGAAGTGGGGGAGGTGAGGAGAGAGAGTGGGGGAGGAGAGGGAAAGGACCTGTTTCCACACTCTAACTTTAAACCCCATAACATCAGGTCATTCTGGCCCACACAATGCCTTCTTCAGTTCTGTGAAGAGAAATGGTAGGCTAAGCTTTTTTTTTAAAGACCAGTTCTAACAAGGGGCCGTGTTCCCAAACCCTTAATCTGTCTTTTCAGTTCACTGATGTAGCCTGACTTGCAAAATGATTCCAGTATTTACCACTTCTGACTCAGAGATCCAGTGGGATTTTAGTTTCATTTCATTAAACAGAATCTCTTTGAGCAGGGAATAGTGCAATGTTTACTTGCCACAGTACACTGAACCACTTCATGTTACGGATCCAATTTATATCTGTTACCATTGGTAATTTCTTTCTGGTGAAACACCGATTACGGCACGGATACCAAGGGCACAGACTGAACGCTTTTAAATCTATATGATATTTCCAGACATGAGCAACATCTGCAAATATTTGGCTGATAGCTACTTGCCAGCCATCCAGATTGGCAAATGATATTCTGTCTCAGGAAACCATATGGAGAAAGCAGAATGCAAATTGAAGGGGGAGGAGTGAATAGTGACTTAATATTTGTTTAGTGTATTATTGTCACGTGTACCAAGGTACAGTGAAAAGTGTTTTGTTGCATGCTATCTAGACAGCAAAAAGACTATACGTGATTAAAATCAAGGCATCCACAGTGTACAGATACAGAATGCTGTACTTGAAGCACCTTCCTTAGATAATACAATTAGTTCATTGCATTTAGACTTTAGAGATACTGTATGGAAACAAGCTCTTCGATGCACCAAGTCTGCGCTGACTAGTACACAAGCACTATCCAACACACCAGGGACCATAGCCAATTAACCTACAAACCTGTACGTCATTGGAGTGTGGAAGGAAACGGGAGCACCTAGAGAAAACCCACATTGTCACAGGGAGAACATACAAACTCTGTACAGACTGCATCCGTAGTCAGGATCAAACCCGGATCTATGGCGTTATAAGGCAAGAACTCTAACGCTGTGCCACCGTGCTGCCTGCATTTATATATCTGATTTTGAGAGCAGTAATGGTATGACTGAACAGCCCGTAGTGCAAGCAACAAATCTTCTTAAATTGCTTCAGTAAACTTTCAGCGTTAGCATTTCAAATACGCAATGGATTGAAAGTTACAGTGGTCCAAGAATTCCTGGTTTGTCATTAAATTATACAATATTAATATGAAAATTTTTCCATTCTGACTCGGATTATTTGCCCAATTACCGCCATCTATGCTTGTGCAGCATAAAATGTGCTTGACATTAATTATACACTCTGTCCACGCATTACCACAATGAGCGCAGTTTGACAAATATTTCATTGGCTGCAAAATGCTTTGGGGCATGTGATGTTGTCAACGACGGTGGATAAATGCATGTCTTTCTCTTTCTGTTCTTTATCTACTATAAGATGCCACATCCCATTTCCTCTGTCTTTGTTTCTCTCCTCCACTTTTGTCCAGTTACAGCAGTGTCTGGTGCTGCTCTTTATTAAAACGTAGTTTAAAAAAACTGTAGATTTAGATTAGAAGCCTTCGCAGTCTCTTCAGCATTAGCTGCCACGTAGCCTCCCGTAATGGGATTATAGGATAGAAATGTTAGCTGTGGAACACATAGTGGGAGAGAATGGGTTCATTCATTTCATGTATGGGTGGGGATTTGTGAAAAATAACTAGAGATGGCAGGAAACATCATAAGTGCTGCATTTTTCCAGAAATATGTAAGTAATTTAATTAGAATTTAGCTGTAAGTACCCACTGATTTAAAGTGAAATTAGTCAGCAGCATTTTCTTTTGCTTGGAAGAATTTGGGCTAAAAGCCAAATTTGGAAACTACTGTACTTTAAAAGTGTATTCTTTTTTGGGATTAAAAAAAGCATATATGATGTGTAGGGCATTACATCTTTAAATAATGATATTTTTTTTACAGTAGCTACTTATTCAGATGACTGATATTGATTTCAGTAAGAAAAATAGTTGGCTATAAGAGGCAAGAGCCTCTGCATTCATCATGAGTTTACACTGTGGAATTGCTTTGGCACGTATCAAAGCTGAGCTCTGAAACAAACACTTATGTGCTAAAACCTAGACAAATATATATCTTTGAGCTCAATATCATCATTATATTACCCACTATTGGAACACTAAGTGCAGCTTTATTGGAAAGGAATGGCAACTGCTGTTTTCCTCTACCTCCAGCAGTCACGCGTTCTGCTCTCTTGCCAAAGTTAGTGCTTAAAATGTATGTGAATTCTTTTTTCCACCTTCATTGCCATCCTGGTATCAATTCCCTCCCCCCCCCCAAATTGAAAGCTGGCCTTCTTGGCTCATTTCTGACTTCCAACTCTAAATCACAATGATTATTGTTACAAAAATCCCTCCATTATTCCAAACTGTTCCATTGTAGGGATCAACATTATGGTTTGGCTGGGCTGCATAAGATCCTCTTGTTGTCTGGACTTGAGACAAATCATAAATCTCTTGCCTTGCGTTCATATAGTGCATTTCTCAATATGCCCTTGTCCTGCGCGATCTCTCCAATACTTATTAATCAGCTTTCTAACTCGCTGAATAAGTCCATTATTTGCCCTGTTCCTAGCAATGGGGATTGGGGTGGATGAGGGAGGACTGAATCTTTACCATTTTCAGTGAGCAACATCGAGAAGGGTTGGGAAATGCATTTGGCATGGAAACTTTGATACGTCCTCTCAGCCATGTGTGCACCATTAAAACACTTCCCAACTTTCCTTGCCCTTTGTGACCCTTCCCATGGCCTTCCTGCTGGCCTCACTCATACGTAACTGAGTCAGCGGGCCGGCAGCTGCACGTTTCCTGGGCTTGCACGTCTAAAGTTCTCTGAGCAACTCAGGCTCGGAGATTTATGAGGCATGGCAGCTGCCAGGATTAGCTGATTAAGGCACTCCTGACATGGAAGAGTCAGAAGATTTTGAATACGGATCTCAGCAGCTGAGAAAAACTGGTGCCGTTCCCTGAGGAGGGGGAGGGCGCGGGGCAGGCTGGAGTTTTAAATGCAGTGCAGCCCAGAGAGGCTGCTGCATCAGGCAGGTCAACTCCAGCTGTTTGCAGGGTCCTGAATCTGTCACACCACCGACCACAGACTGGCTGGCAGAACCTTTGACCAACAACTGAGCCCTGTGGGAGTTTGTGCTACGTCCAATTCCATTCCCTATTGCTTCCACTGTTGCATTCTGTGCTCTATAGGCTGGGAGGTGTTGTCTTGCCCCTGAATGCTTCTTAGCTAAGGAGTTTAGTTTAGTTTAGTTTAGTTTAGTTTAGTTTAGTTTAGTTTAGTTTAGAGATACAATACAATACAATACAATCAGTTTTATTTGTCACATTGCACATAAAGTGCAAGTGAAATGAATGAAAATGGTGAAATGAATACAGTGCAGAAACAGGCCCTTCAGTTCACCGAGTCCGCACCGACCAGCGATCCTCGCACATTAACACCATCCTACACAAGGGACAATTTTACACTTATACCAAGCCAATTAACCTACAAACCTGTACGTCTTTGGAGTGTAGGAGGAAGCTGAAGATCTGGGAGAAAATCCACGCAGTCATGGGGAGAACGTACAAACTCCGTACAGACAGCACATGTACTTGGGATCGAACCCGGGTCTCTGATGCTGCAAGCACTGTAAGGCAGCAACTCTACCGCTACGCCACCGTGTCCCCACAGATTCTCATGAAACTCTACTGATGCCTGGAAAGAATATAAGGCTTCTGCCATGTCAGCATACAATACAGCTGTAAACTCAAGAATGATATCTGTCAGTTGCCATGTGACTTCAGAGATTGATGGAAGCTTCTACGGTTTGCCTGGATGTCTCTCTTTTTAGTCAAGAGACCATGAGTTCTGGAGAACACAATGCTGGAGCTATCCACAGCCTTGTCCCAAACCTTGCTCAGGAATGAGCACATCCTTACCCTTCCCTCATTCGCTGCAATTTTCTTCCGCCGATGTGATGCCAGACCAATCGTTAAATTTTGATTTTTGAGGTAAAGTGTCGGCAGTCTGGAGAAAGATCACAGATCAGGCTGGACCTCAGCAAAGGGTGGAAAGGAGCCTAGCAGTTAGGAGGCCAACTCTGATAGTTAGAGCCAGTTTAGAGTATTAAACACACTGAAAGAATAAGAGCCGCCACTGAAATCAGCAGTTGGTAAATTAAGTGAAAAACAAAACTGGCTTTAGAGGGAAGAATCAAGGCAGAAATTGAGATGTACCACAAGAGAGGGGCATTAGTGAGCATGAACCAATTCCTCGTGACTCCAAACTACAGTGTATTGACACTAGACGGCGGCACGGTGGCGCAGTGGTAGAGTTTCTACCTTACAGCACTAGAGACCCAGGTTTGATCCTGACTACGGGGTGCTGCCTGTATGGAGTTTGTACATTCTCCCTGTGACCTGCATGGGTTTTCTTCGGGTGCAATGTTTTCCTGCCAAAATTCATAGACGTACAGGGTTGCAGGCTAATTGGCTTGGTAAAATTGTAAATTGTCCTTATTATGTGTAAGATAGTGTGCAATGATCTATGGTCAGCGCGGACTCGGTGGGCCAAAGGACCTGTTTCCACGCTGTATCTCTAAACTAAACTAAACTAGACTGATGCCACCAGACTCATCAAACTTCCAAATCACAAATATCTATTTTTGATAACTATCTGTTTATTCCACATTACTAATATAAATCCAAGTGAATTAAAGTATAAGCACATTTCTCTGAACCTGATGTCACCATAGACCATCTGTATCCTGGCATCTGCCTCATTCCAACAATTGGTATCTTAATTATAGGCACAATTTTTTTGAGATCCCAAAACAACCACTACGGATTGGCTAACAAATAAAAGTCACAAAAAGTGAGGATGAAATCTATCACCAGTTGGATAGAAAACAGGACGGGGAAAGAGTTGGGAAGTCAAGGGAGAAACAGTAGAGGCCAGCAAATAAGCACCAACTCAGTGCTTGAATTATTTTATCACTTTTTAAATGCATTTAATTAGTTTTTCATATCTTAATCTAGTTTGTATTTCCTTTTAACTGGAACAGCAAACCAACAGAAAAAAAAGAGTATCTATTACTCACCTGTTATGGAAGCTGAGCCAACATCATCAAAGACCCACACCACTCAGGCTATGCTCTCATTTCACTCCTACCATCGAGAAGAAAACTGTGACCTCCAGGTTCAGGAACAGCATCTTGTCAACAAGCATCAGGCTCTTGATCACCACACAACATTCGAACTATGGACCATCTTTGGTTGAATTACGGACTTTGGGGTAATTTGCGCACTAGTATTGGGGTTATTAATTTGTTTAATTTAGTTTGTTATATATTATCTATATGTAATGTGTTACAGGCCTATTACGCTGCCGCAAGTAAGAATTTCATTATTCTCTTGTGGATACATATGACAATTAGCCGCTCTTGACTCTTGAGGAAGCAAAAACTGAGAGAAAATGTGTGAAGGAATGGTACAAACATTGAATTTTCCAACTTCAAATAATACACTACACAACCTATCTTTCCCATGCCCCCACCCCACTTTCTCCCACATCTCCCATCCACTCCCAATCATCCTGCGCCCTTTTGCCTTCTTTGTACCTTCATCTCCCATCCCAAATCCCCCCCATTTCTCTTTCATTTACCCTCTTTCCCCTCCCCTGGTGCCCTTTCACCCCATCCCTCTCTTCATGTTTTACATTTCACTCCTCCTCTCCTCTCCCTATCTGACACACTTTTGTCTCCTTTTCACCTCTAGCTTTTGTCATTTACTCCACCCATCCCCTAATCGTACCTCCCCTCACCTGTATCCACCTATCACTTGTCAGAGTTTGTCCTTCCTCCACCTCACATTTCCAGCCCCCACCACCCCCCCCCCCCCCCCCCCCCCCCCCCCCCCCCCCACCTACTGTAATCAGTCTCAAGAAGAATCCCGACCCAAAATACCACCTGTCCATTCCCTCCTCAGATGCTGGCTAACCTGCTGTGATCCTCCAGCACTTTGTGTTTTGCTCAAGATTCCAGCATCTGCAATTTCCTCTGTCTCCAAAGGGCTGAGATGATGGTGCACTTATCAGAAATCATTCCTCAAACTCATAATCCATCTGTACTTGGATGCACAATGCTCAACAACAATAAGGGAACGAAAGCTAGACACTAAATGCTAGAATAACTCAGCAGGTCAGGCAGCATCTCTGGAAAAAAGTAATAGGTGATGTTTCGGGTTGAGATCCTTATTCAGATTGAGAGTCAGGGGAGAGGGAAACCAGAGGTATGAAAATGCACAGAACAAATCAGTGCCGGCACCAATAACTCAAGAAAGGTGTACTTTGGTGTAAATCAGCATCTGCAGTTTCTTACTACACAATAAGATAACAAGAATGTTGCCAAATATGGCAACATTATACTGTCTCATTGTACTACTATTATATACATGTACTGTATCTGAGATGCTTATCTAAGGTATCTAAGTGTTTATGTATAGTGATACTTGTACTGAACTGCTTTCGGAAGTGATTTGCACTGCACCTCGATACATGTGACGATAAAGTAGCATTGAACCATTGAGTAAGAGTGACTACCCAGCCAACGAGAACAGATCGCTTGATCCCAGAGTTAGGTGAGCAATAGACAGGATAGAAATGGTTTAGTAATCTTCCATTTTTTTTTCTATACTTTAATGTATAATTTCCATGATAGCCATGAAGTTTAGCTTGATACATGTTGAACATCAAGCTGGAGTCTTGTAATCTTCCACACATTTTACCTTACCTTGTAAATGGTTTTAACTCTGATTGACTTGGATGCTAATGTTTCCCCTGAAATGAACCTAACTTCTTACTTCTCTTGATAAACACTGTTTGTGATGTGAATGAAGTGTACCTTTTGCTTTTATAGGTTTAGTTAGAATTGTTTTCCTTTGTTTCCTTGAAGCTGCTGTCTGATTTTGTTCTTTGGGATTGATCTTCCAATTAACCTCGGTGATGTGTCCTTTTTCTCTGAAGCAGCTTCTTGTGTAGAGGTAGCTGGTCCTCACTTGCATAGAAGTGCAGCAAAAGGTTTATCAGCCAGAGCAGATAAGTAGAACAAATGCTGACACTGCAATATTATTAATAATAATATAGTGATAGATATGCCAGTAGAGTGAAGAAGCTAAACCATGCCAGGTTCATTAGATTAAATCCTCTGTTAACGACACACTCAGATGTAGTTAACACCATCCTATACGTCCGTGTTCTCAATGGGACACACAATTCAACATAAAGGGTATGAAGCTGGGTTGTTGTCAGTGTTGTTGGGTTGTTGTCAGTGTTTGGAGCTTTATTATCATTTCCTGCTGGCTGCCTTATTTCTGCTGTTTCTTGTCCCTGCAATGCCTTTCTGAAATAATATCTTTCAATAAGGATTAGCAAAATCCCTTGGCCATTGCAACATGATGTAGGATTCATGCAGCAAGCAATCAACTTTTTCATAGCCTGCACATTGTTCTATTCCAATTTTATAGCAACCAGAAACAATCTCGTTGTCTCTGTACTGTACACTGACAATGACAATTAAAGTTGAATCTGAATCTGAATCTGAATCATGTTCAGCACAGACATTGTGGGCTGAAGGGCCTGTTCCTGTGCTGCATCGTTCTGTTCTATGAGATGTGTGAGTTTGAGGTGTGGGCATCTGTAACAATAACAAATGCAGTTTGTTCTGCCCTGGATTCAGAGCTCTGACTATTAAGGTGAACAGTAATAGACTACATGACACTATCTAAAGAAGAGCACAGAACCTGATGGACATTTTAGATAATAAAAACAGACAATGCAAGAAGTGCTTCATCAGGACTGATAAAAGGTCATCGACCGTGTAAATTAGCTCTGTTTCTCTCTCCACAAATGCTGCCGGACCTGCTCATTATTTCCAGAATATTTTGTTTATATGCCAGATTTCAGCAGCTCTGATTTATTGTTGTTGTTGCTTTTTTGTTCTGTATTCTGTCTAGCAGCTCAGCTTCAGTTTTGGGGGCCTTGATGAGTGTAGTTACATAACAGTCCGGCTGTCTGGAAATTGCTGACATCATTTCAAAAAGTGATTCATCAGTTGTGAAATGTACAAGGGCATGATAAGTTACTATGATACATGGACTTTCTCTCTGGTTACTATTGTGGTTGCAAAGAAGCAGATATATTAAGCTGCTACGCTTAATGCTAATAATGACTGATTGATATGGTTGCCCAGTTACCAATGCAATCAAAGGTCGTCATCTACAGAGAAGATAGGGTACAATTCCGTGCTGTCTCACACTGAAAATCTTCCTTGGATCAATTACGTTGCATCTACTTGTTAAGTTTAAATTTACAACACGATTAAGTGTCAGATCAGACCCTGCAGCTCTGTGCATTCTCCAAAGTCATCTGCCGTGCAAGCAGCAGGTAGTTGTCAGGATAATAACTAATTACAAGGACTTGACATTTTAAAAGCTGCTCCAAACTTTAGTGTTGGGAAAAAAAAGCACTGAACTTACCGAGTCAGCTGGGACTCAATGGTGATGCAGCGTTGAAAGCCGGCTTCAGAGATCTGAGACAAAATCTAAGCTGACTCACATGTGATGCTGAGAGAGTGCTGCAGTGTTTGAAGTGATGTCATTTGGATGAGGTGTTATAATTTGAGCCCCTTTTACATCCTCTGATAGGTGTATCCGATCATAGAGTCATAGAGTGTGGAAACAGGCCCTTCAGCCCAACTTTGTTGGAATATGTTGGAATAGTCCCTGCCTCAACAATCTCCTCTGGCAGCTTGTTCCATACAACCACCACTCGTTGTGAAAAAGTTGTGAAAAGGCAGGGGGCCCTGTGGCGGCTCCAACGGGTCGGGCCATCCGAACTGTCAAGCCCCTCGCCATGGGAATGGTTCAGTCCAGAGGCGGCCCTTAACCAGAGGGTTTAAAGGCAGGGGTTTAGGTGCCATCTTTCTCTCGTGGACTTCCCTACAACCGGCAGGAGCAAAAATTAAGGTGCCTCTCGAAATACCTGACTCCTCTCTTTCGTTTCGAGACCTACGCACCACACCCCTCAGATTCCTATTAAATCGTTTCTCCTTCACCTTAAACCTATGTCCTCTGGTCCTCGATTCACCTACTCTGAACAAGAGACTTTGTGTATCGACCTGATCTATTCCTCTCATTATGGTGACAGAAGGTTTTCTCTGGAGTCCTGGCCAATGTATCCCTTGTCCAATATTATTGTAAAAGAAGAATATCTGACATTGCTGTTTGTGCAGCCTTGGCCTGTTGTGTTCCCTACATTTCCTCAGGGACTACGCTTCAAACGTAATTCATTGGCTATAAAGTACCCTGGGACATCCTGCGCCTCATATTTCTAACACGTGAGAACACCGACTTCCAAAGTATTGTTACAGAATAATAAACGTAACATTCAATAAAGACAACAATTGGCCAGGTTGATCTAAAACTTCACATTTTCTCAATAACTCAGCGGGATAACACACAAAACATAAAACACCAAGTACAGGTGCACAACCTTTTATCCGACGATCCAAATAACGAAAACCTCCGAATAGCGACATTTTTTTCGGTCCTTGAAGAAAGGTCCTTGAAAACGTTCACCGAGGGCGGCCCGCAGAGGTGACAGCGGAACCTCCGGTCGGTCCTCGAAGAAAGGGGAACTAAATCCCTATTCATAAAAGAGAAGGTGAGGGTATACTGCGCGGGAGGGTTAATAATTGACAATCTGCTGCTACCTGCCCGCTGAGTTAAAACGTTCCCACGGTAGACTCACGATACACAGTGTATCGTGAGTCTTGCGTGGGAACTTTTTTAAGTCAGCGTGCAGGCAGCAGCAGATTGTCGCTCCCTTCAGTTTCACCCCACCTACACCCCTCTGCTTCCCGGCCATGTGTGTGTGACCCCATCCCTCCCCTCTCCAGCTCCCCGCTCATTGCACCGGCGTGGGGGCTTTGCACCGTCTTTACGTCGGCGAAGGCAGCCAGCAGGTCAGTGCAGTCACCGGAGACGTCAGGACCAATTGGACGTCGACCACCAGGCACACCGCAAGCACGGAGAACCCAGAGACCCACAGCCAGCAGCAGCCCAGCCCCGCTCCAACTACAGAGGAACCTGGGTTGCGGATGACGGGGCGCAGCTCGGGGCGTCGTAGGGGCCCATCGGGGAGCGGGTTCCTGTTGGTCCTGATGTCTCCGGCCACCTGCTATCCTCCGGGAACTGTACCGCCCTTGCAGAAGAGTGGGGTTGTTTGCAGTTGCAGAGGGAGGGGGCAAGGGCGGTACAGTTCCCAGTCTCAGCTCCAGTCCAGGTGGGTGGCCGGAGACGTCAGGACCAATGGGACAGCGACCCCCAGGCCCACTGCAAGGACGGAGATCCCAGAGACCCACAGCCAGCAGCAACTCCAGCCCAGCCCCGCTCCAACTCCAGAGGAACACGTAGGGGCAGAAGCTGATGGTGTGCAAGGTGTTCTTGGGGTGGCGCAACTCGGGCTGTGGGCAAACTGCCACTTGTCGCCGTAGCGGCCCATCGGGGAGCGGATTCCTCTGGAGTTGGAGGGGGAGGGGGGTATTGTGCTGTTTGATCGCCCCCTGCTATCCCAGGGACAGGGAGACACAGCGGCTTTTTAGACTGGTGGGCAATCGCTTCCAACGTTCTGCCCACACAGTCAGTACACCTCTCCTACACTGCATTTCATACAAACAATTATTCTGCAAGAAAAAACTACATTGAAGACTCAAACTCGCGACCGAGTAACTGCCGGGATCAAGGCGCAAACTCGCGACCTTGCGGATATGAGCCAAGCACTCTACCACTGAGCCAGCCATTAAAATCTACGCTCAAAAATTTCCATTCCGAAGACCGACAAATTCTGAATTACGAAAAGTGTCTGGTCCCAAGGCTGTCGGATAAAAGGTTGTGCACCTGTAGCTTTAAAGTTCAACCCCTGCTGAACTAATAGATCATAACCAATGATTTAAAATCTCAAAACCTACAAGGTAGCGCAGCGGTAGAGTTGCTGCCTCACAGCGTCAGAGATCCAGGTTCGACCCGACTATGGGTGCTGTCTGTATGGAGTTTGTGCGTTCTCCCTGTGGCCTCGTGGGTTTTCTCTGGGTGCTCCGGTTTCATCTCGCATGCCAAAGACGTATAGGTTTGAGGGTTAATTTGCTTCGTTAAAATTGTTCCTAATGTGTAGTATAGTGCTAGTGTACGGGGTGATCACCAGTTGGTGTGGACACGGTGGGCCAAAGAGCCTGTTTCCGCACTGTATCTCTAAAGTAAACTAAAGTTAATATCTGCCTCACTTTCTATGTCAGCTACCACATACTTAGGAATATACTCTTCTTCTTAGACAACTACTAGGGCCAAGGATACCTTGCTACCACTGTAGTTCTATGAATTCAGAATGTAGTTGATTAGGACAATCTGCAACTTGCAGATCTGGGAAGGGCAGGAGTTGCTAGAAGTTGTGAAGCATTTGGGCAGCTTCTGAGGTGGTGCATTCCATCCAGTGGTCACATCATGCATTCCCAACAAACTTGTCACTGCCATCATAAAATCATAGAGCTACACTGCGTGGAAGCAGGACAATTAACTCATCTCATCTATGCTGACCAGGTTGGCATTTTGGGCTTGTCTATTTTTGCTTGCATTTGGCCCAAATCCCTCTAAACCTTTCCTATGCAAAGGAGTGGAAATTAGAATATAACCAGATTGGCATGTGATGGTTTCTGTGAATGGGCAGTTCACTGACAGACCCTGTCAAGTTTAACATCCTAGGTAGACAAAAAAAGCTGGCGAAACTCAGCAGGTGAGGCAGCATCTATGGAGCGAATGAATAGGTGACGTTTCGGGTCGAGACCCTTCTTCTTTGTCTGCCTTCGATTTTTCCATCATCTGCAGTTCTTTCTTTAAGTTTAACATCCTTGTCTTTTGGGTAGGGTAAGAGGCAATCTTTCCACTTGTAAAAATGTGTCCGGTACAAAGAAGGAGAGAATGGATAAAAGAACAAAAGTTAGTCACAGAATTTAGCATAGCAATTTTAGGTTACA
Source organism: Leucoraja erinaceus (assembly GCF_028641065.1). Lineage (NCBI taxonomy): Eukaryota > Metazoa > Chordata > Chondrichthyes > Rajiformes > Rajidae > Leucoraja > Leucoraja erinaceus. The sequence goes on along the minus strand of NC_073391.1, from coordinate 21,534,444 downwards.
TTTGAGTTGATTTTTAGGAAACCTGTGATTGTGGCGCAGCGGTAGAGTTGCTGCCTTACAGCGCCAGAGACCTCGATTAGATCTGGCTATGGGTGCTGTCTGTATGGAGTTTGTATGTTCTCCCTGTGACCATTTGGGTTTTCTCCGGGTGCTCCAGTTTCCTCCCACATCCCAAAGATGTACAGGTTTGTAGACTAATTGGCTTTGGTTAAAAAGAAATTGTGAATTGTCCCTAGTGTGTAGGTTTGTGCTAGAGTAAGGGTATTGTTGGTCGGCGCCGAAGAGCCTGTTTCCGCACTGTATCTCTAATACTAAGCTAAAACTAAAGCTAGTTTTATTGCAAGATACTTTACGTGTACAAATAGCAAAGATTTAACCATTGAATCGTTTGCATTATTAAACCTGCAATATATCACATAGTTGTATATTACAATCATGTGTTTTTCATGTTATGTTCAGAATTTGTGAAAAATTCTTATCAAGTCAGGTAGCATCTGTGGCAAAGGAAAATAATATTTCAGGATGACAGCTTTCTGGATTTCATTTCAGATTTTGAACATTGATAGCATTTTGTCTTTCAAGAATTATATTCAGTCTATCATATGTTTCCTTCAGATTCCTTCACAAGTTGTCACATTTATATTAGCCCTGCTGTATCAGTTCTAGCCAAACAATGTCCATGTCTAAAAATGCTGGGGACATTCAATAGGATAAAGAAGTATCTTCAACCTGAAACATTAGTTGTTTTTCTCTTTCCACTGATGCTGCCTGACCTGTGGAGTGTTTCCACCACTTTCTATTTTTATTTCGGATTTCTCAAATTTCTGATTTCCAATACCCAATCAGTCTGAACAAAGGTCCTGACCCGAAATGTCACTTATCCATTTCCTCCAGAGATGCTGCCTGACCTGCTGAGTTACTTCACAACTTTGTGTATTACCCTATTTCTGTTGCTTTGCTTTTAAAGTAAATCCCCTCTCCAGGGAAAAGTTCTGCTATGGAGTTCACTATGGATTCAGGGCAAATTGCCATTTCGAAAACAGGAAGGCAGATTTTTATCTAAATGGAGTCAAGTTGGGAAAATTGGAGGTAAACAGGATTTGGGGGTTCTTGTTCATCAGTCACAGAATGCAAGCATTCAGGTACAGCAGGCAGTAAAGAAAGCTAATGGCATGTTGACCTTCATAACAAGAGGAGTTGAGTATAGGAGCAAAGAGGTCCTTCTGCAGTTGTACAGGGCCCTGGTAAGACCACACCTGGAGTGTTGTGTGCAATTTTGGTCTCCCAATTTGAGCAAAGACACTCTTGCTATTGAGGGAGTGTAGCATAGGTTCACCAGGTTAATTCGCGGGATGGCGGGACTGTCATATGTTGATAGAATGGAGCGGTTGAGCTTGTATATTCTGGAATTTAGAAGGATGAGAGGGTATCTTATTGAAACATATAATTTTATTAAGGGTTTGGACACGCTAGAGGCAGGAAACATGTTCCCGATGTTGGCGGAGCCCAGAATAGGGGCCACAATTTAAGAATAAGGGGTAAGCCATTTAGAATGGAGATAAAGAAACACTTTTTCACACAGAGAGTTGTGAGTCTGTGAAATTCTCTGCCTCAGGTGGAGGCTTGTTCTCAGGATGTTCAAGAGAGTGCTAGACAGAGTTCTTAAAGATAGTGGAATCAAAGGATATGGGGAGAAGGCAGGAACAGGGTACTGATTGTGGATGATCAGCCATGATCACATTGAATGGTGGTGCTGGCTCGAGGGGCCAAATGGCCTGTTCCTGCACCTATTGTTTATTGTCTATAGTCTATTGTCTATAGGTGAAGTTGGCAACTTTAATCAACATGGACTGTTTCAGAGCTTATGGTGAATGAACAATGCAATGCAAACATTAAAAACCTATCAACTAACGATAAATATGCACTTGGTTAGTAATTAAGATTCCACTGTATTAAGCAAACTCCATTTGGAGGCATGACAATTATTAGCTTAGAAAAATGTTTTTTATAAACTTAAATCGAGGGGAACAAAACCATAAAATTAACCTTTCTTGAGCCCAGGGAGGTTATTTCCCAATAAGTATGATTCAGTAAGGTATAAAAAATTCAACTGAAGTTGATGTAGCGAGCCATAAAATGTGTTTTCTGTTTACAGTGAGCATGATTCATAAAACGATTTTGTCGAGTGTTATCAAATCAAATCATGTGTTGGTTCCATGTGCAAAGGCTGCAGTAATGGATCCTGTGGAGGAACAGGATATCAGTGACAGCAACTACTGGACTTCAGTGTTTGAATAAACTTATGTGGCTGCCAGAAGTTGCCATCAACTTTAAAAGTTTCACACAGCGTTGAAGGCAAAGGATGACAGTTGTGTTGTCTTTACGACTGCAAATTCAGAACCAGCACCAAGCACTCGAGGCACTTTTCATAAAAGGGCAATCTACTAATTAGATTTGTTTTTAAGAGGAGGAATACTTGCGGGATGCAAACGATACAGGAGAGGTATTAAATGACCCGAGACCCAGCGACTATTTTCAAAGGGGTTAATCAAATCAAATAGTACATCAAGACTACTTGTAATTCATGTTGCAGGTTTTGAAGCAAAATGCTTCTTATAAAGTAGTATGGCGCCCTTATACCTTATGAAAGAACAGATTTATTTGAGGAACACATGCAGGTTTCGTCCACAGCTTCCTCTAATAAGTATTTCTTTCATTGCTATTAATAATCTACGAAGCAATATAAATAATCTTTCATTCAAACTTCCAAGCACAAGAGGTTGTTGATGCCTCGTTGACCTGCCACACGATTTCCTTCTTTGCCTGTTGGAACACTTGTTTTATCCTGATTTGCTCTATCAAACATTAGAAGCGATTCTGTTTCTCTATAATAATTCACAAGCTCTGATTTACTTGTTTCACGTATCCTCCATCACAATTAGAAATGAAACCACTATTACCTGCTTTGCGCATTTTCTTATTAAGAAGGTGCATTAATAATTCACCCTCATTATTGGTGCTTTATCTCTAATTGCTATCGTGTTGGTGTTTGGGTGGACACTCCACCTCACCAATTTATGGAGATTACATGTCAGGTCTGGATCCGAGGGCCGTCTTGCCACAGCTTTGGAGAGCTTCTGCCATATTGAACCTAGTTGCTGGGCTCCGAACCTGACACCCACTATTACTGAGTCACTTTGGAGCTCCTGAACTTGAGCATAGTTATGTGAAAACTTTATGGGCCTGTCCCACTTAGGCGATTGCAGGAGACTATGCGGCCGCCACATGGTCGCCACATGTTCGCGGGTGGTTGCCGCGGAGTCGCTGTCATGGTCGTGAGGAGTTCCCACATTCTGGGAACTAGTCGCGGCCTCATTATGGTCGCCGAGAATTTTTCAACATGTTGAAAAATTAGCGGCAACTAGAATGAAGCCACCATGGAGAGTAGCGAGAATTCTCGAGCCGTAGGTGGGTCGCCAGGAGGTCCTAATGGGTTGCCAGGAGGTCCTAGTGGGTTGCCAGGAGGTCGTAGGTTCTCGTAGGTTGTTGCCGGTGCTGACCGGTGAATTTCATTGGCTCATTGGGGGAAAAAAACGTAAGCATTAGTTTTCAGAACCAAGGATAACCGAACGGTAATGTTAATGTCTGCCAAGCTTCACAGCCGTGTATCTCTGGCTTATTAAAAGCTGTCTGGCTTCTTAAAAGTTGTCTCCACTCCTTCTCCCTCCTTGCTGTGGAGATATCTTAAAGAGGTGCACAAAATCATGAGGAGAATTGATGGGGCAAAATGTCTTTTATCCAGGGTAAGGGAATCGAGGACCAGAGGACATAGATTTAAGTTGAGAGGGGCAAGATTTAATAGGAACCTGAGGGACAACCTTTTTACATGGATATATGGAATAATCTGCCAGAGGAGGTAGTTGAGGCAGGTACAATAATAACAATTAAAAGTCACTTGGACAGGTACATGGAAAGGAAAGGTTTAGAGGGATATGCATCAAGTACGGGCAAATGGGACTAGCTTAGAATGGGCACCTTGATCGGCATGGACAAGTTGGGCTGAAGGGCCTGTTTCCATGCTGTGTGACTCTCTGTGACTCTAAATTAATTTGCTTAATCTGCACAAGCTTCAGCCGACATAGACAGTGTACCAAATTAATACTGCCTAACTCCAATGATATCAGTCAGTGCTAACCACATTGGTTTGCACTTCAATAGGGGCCCACTTTAGTGAGTGATGAGCACACCTTAACAGACAGACATCAAAAAATTGCAAATGCCAAAAGTCTGAAATAAAGACAGAAACAGCAGGTCAGGCAGCATCTGTGGAAAGAAATACAGTGATAGTAAAGGATCGTGGATGCAAAATGGCGACTACTGTTCTTTCTATTGATGCAGCCTGATCTTCTGAGTGTTTCCAAAATGTTCTGTTAGCATTTAACATTCAGCTGCCTTGCAGCATTGTGGATTAAGCAGTGATTGCAAGAGTTCTTACATTCACACCGCTCTGAGGTGTTGAGACTGCCATGCCACAGAATCACAGGCATGAGAGAGCCAGTACCTGCTTTACCAATGATGTACTGGAGGATTTGCAAGAGCAGGTACATAGGAAAAGATGTCCCATATCTGCATAAGATAGCAAGATGCCCTTCTGAAAGTAATGGGAGTAGATAGTCCCAGTAACAAATAGAGGAGTTAATCTCCAAGGATTGGAATTGGTGTCAAGGGTTATGGGATTAAGCTTGGAAAATGGGATTCAGTGGCAGAGATCAGCCATGATTGAACGGCGGAGTAGACTCGGTGGGCTGAATAGCCTAATTCTACTCCTATAACTTGTGAATGTGAACTTGATATGGGTTCAACATCACAAGTTGTCCAATTACACCACACACACGAGCAATACCATTTAATGTATCAAGCACCTTGAACTCAATAAACCCATCAATAAAGTTATTTTTCCATGCATCACAGCCCTATCACTCAACCACTATTTTCTCGCTGGCTTGCACAACACTCTCATAGTCTTCATCTTGCATCGACCGACTCCATGCTTTTTGTCCGTTACAAGCACATCATGCAAGCAACTTACATGATATTCCCTGACACCCAGAGAAAACCAACATGGTCACGGGGAGAACATACAAACTCCGTGCAGACAGCACCCATAGTCAGGATTGAATCTGGGTATCTGGTGCTGTAAGGCAGCAGCTCTACCACTGTGCCACACCGCGTGTCAGTGGGCATGTTAGACTTATTCAAACAGGCTTTGAGAACATCCTTGAGTATTTTCTTTGTGCACTTGGTAATCTCGTGCTGTGTAGGAAGGATCTCCAGATGCTGGTTTGCACAGAAGATAGACACTAAATGTCATAGTAACTCAGCGGGTTAGGCAGCTTCACTGGAGAAAAGGAGTAGGTGATGATTCGGGTCGAGACCTTTTTTCAGACTGAATTCTTCAGATTCTTCAGATCTCTTCTTGTGAAGTGGGACATGATCTACGTTTTGCAAAGTTTTTCTGTGGACTTTCATTGTCAGGGGATTGCTATGCAGAAGCCTGAGATTGGCAAATGTATTTTGTCTTGCAGTGTTAACTGTGAAACCCAATCCTTCATATACTTCAATAAACAAGTCAACAATGACTTGGAGATCAGCCTCCTGAGGTGCACACATGGAAGAGTCATCTGTGATCTGTGGTTCGGTGGCTGAGGTTGCGGTGGCCTTGGTTCTGGTGCAGAGAGACTATAGTTTCTCATTTATTCAGTAGATTGGCTCCATTCCAGCTGAAAGCAAGTTGGATGTGGGGTGCAGAATTTCTGCAGAAAGATTGGACAAAATGTTGGGGGTTTAAATCAGTGTGAAAGGGCAAGAGTTTTACTGACGGAAAGTTGGGTGGGGTGATCAAACGCGTCGCACCAGTCCTGGGCTTTGGGGACAGAGCGGGTTCCATGGGCATGAGGTAGTTCTGATCATCAGTCGGCTGGTGTGAATTATCCCCCTCCAGGCTACCGACTCGCCTCCTCTCCCTTCCATGTGATTCATTATGTGTGTTAATTTGGTTTAAATTTTAGTGTCGGTCCACTGTGACATCACAAAACGTGCACGTCAACTTTGTTAGCAGAAGAGCCAGGTGGATCGAATTGTTTTGGGGATATTTCAGTGGTTTGGCAGATGCCGTCACATCATCAATGGTCCAGAAAGGACAATGGTTCACAAAGTCAAATGTAAGTAGTTCCGTACTAAAAATGATAACTCAAGTCATCAAAATAAATATCAACAAATTATTATCTGTGTGAGAAAGAACTGCAGATGCCGGTTTAAATTGAAGGAAGACTCAAAATGCTGGAGTAACTCAGTGGGTGAGGCAGCATCTCTGTAGAGAGGGAATGGGCGACGTTTCAGGTTGAGACCCTTCTTCAGACTGATGTCAGGAGATGCGGTGGGACAGAGATACAAGTAGATGGAGACAGTGGGAAAACTGGGAAGGGGAAGGGGAGAGAGAAAGCAAGGGCTATTATCTGTCCCTGGTTTATCTATTATACTCTTTGTAAACACATTCATGCTTTATCCATCAATTTCTAGCTTATTTCTTGGTATTTAACAAAAAAAAAATTTAGAGCTATTCTTTTTGTGAATTATAATGGAAAACAGGTGCCTCCAATTGATAACATGTTCAACAAATGACAGCAAAATGCCATTGCTCGCTATGTATAAGCAGCAAATCATCACTTGGCATTTCTCCAGGGCAGCTCCCAGGCTCTGGAACTCCCTCCCCCAACTGATCCGCAATTCCGTGTCCTTCACCATCTTCCAGTCCCGCCTCAAGACCCATCTCTTCACCTCTGCCTATCCTTAGCCCCACGTGCCGTCCCTTTTCATCTGTGCATTAATTGCCTCATACTGTGTTTTTTATTGAATTCTGTATTTACTTTGTGTACTAGTCATGTCTCTACTATTTATTTCATTCCCCTTACATGTTTTTCCTCGACCTGCTAAAATTTTGTAAGGTGTCCTTGAGACTCTTGAAAGGCGCCCATAAATAAAATGTATTATTATTATTATTATTACTCAATTCTAATGTTAAATAAAATCACTTCGTTACCTCTGAAATATTTTCCACATACATTATACATGGTTCATGTGCTTGGTATATAGTTTACATATGTGCTTTTCCTTATTTTCCAAATAAACTGATCGTAACACAACAGTCGTGACTTTTAGTGATGTCAATAACATGGCATCAGCAACAAAGACAACTGAAAGGCAATGTTTCTTTCAACTTAAAGTGTGAATGTCATTTGCCTTCACAGAAGCATCAGGAAAGAAGAATCTGCCAACTTTCAGGTGCAGGGATTCTGAGCTTTGGGAAACCATCTGTTAAAGAACAAAAAAAAACACACAACATAAGACATGGAAAGTATTGTCAGGACAACTTTTGTGAATTGCTAAATGTTTTGATGGATATAGAGACTGAGCATGCAAAACAGCCCCAAATCAAAGCAAGGATAAAAAGAAGAACAAATATCAATAGTGAGCCCTCTGCTATTATCATCTGGACAGTGAATTTCTGTTCCTATTGAATGAACCAGGACCTGAAGAATCCAAAAGTATTGATCAAATGAGCCCACTCCAGATTGGCTGGGACTGGGATTTATCCAATCTGCCTCAGGTACTTGTCGCTTAGGGTACAATAGACCAACGATGCAATAATTACATATCTTTGTTAATATTCATTAAAATAGATCTCTTTGTTCCCTTTCACCTAGATCTTGTCTCAAATTCAATCATGACAGCTGTGGAATTTCCTTCCACCTATATCCCTCCCTCTGGCTTTACTTTTCACTCCTCTCCTTATCTGACCCCCTTTTGTCTCCTTTTTATCTCCAGCCTTTGTCCAACCATCCGCCTATCTGACCCACTTCACCTGTATCCACCTATCACTTGACAGACCTTGTCCCAACCATACCCCTTTTCCAGCCTTCTCCCCTCTACTACAATCAGTCTGCAGAAGAGTCCCAACCCAAAACATCGCCTATCCATGTCCTCCCTACTCCGGCACTTTGTGATTATATTTTGTCAAATGTCATGTTGGTTAATTTTGTGCAATTAAAAAAAATAACAGCGACTAATGAAATCAACCAAGTTACTGGATTGTCGCACAACCCCATCTGGTTCCCCAGTGCCCATCGTGTGGGGAAATCTGCCTTCCTTGCCTGGTCCGCCCTCTATGTGGCTCCACGGTCATTCATGTCCTTGACTCTGAAATGGCTGGAAAGGGCAACTTAGGTCAGGCTGGTGTTATCCAGATCTTAAAAATTATAATCAAAATGGTTGGGCATTTGCCCTTATCCTCCAGTAGAATTCCAGGTGTTCAGTATTGCTTCAATGCTCAAGCAAGATGCAAAATGCTAGGGTAACCCAGCGGGTCAGGCAGCATATCTGGAGGACATGAATAGCTGACATTTCGAGTTGGGACCCTTCTTCAACTTCAATGCTATTTACTACTCAGTGAATAAAATTATTTCCCAGAGTGTCACCTCTGGCGATCTGCCTTCCACACCCTCCAACCTTATAGTTCCCCAGCCCGGCACTGCCCACTTCTACCTTCTGCCCATAATCTACAAATGGAACTGCCTGGTAGACCCACTGTTTCTGCCTGCTCTTGCCACATAGCTTGATTCCATCCTATTCTCCATTGTCCAATCCCTTCCCACCTACATCCGAGACATCACCACACGCCCTTTAACTCTTTAATAACGCTTAGTATCTAGACCTCCAGTCACTCACCTTTACCATAGACATCCAGTCCCTCCCCCACCAGGAACGTCTCAAGGGCCTCCACTATTCCCTTGAACAAAGACCCAACCAGTTTTCCTCACCAACACTCTCCCCCACCTAGCGGAACTTGTCCTCACCCTCAGCAACTTCTCTTTCCACTCTTCTCACATTCTCCAAGTTAAAGGTGTAGCCAGGGCATTCACATAGGCCCCAGCTATGCCTGCCTTTGTTGGTTACCTCAAACAGCCGTACACTGGTCATATCCCCCAACCCTTTCTCCACTACATTGATGACTGCATTGGGGCTGCTTCCTGCACCCATGCAAAATTCAGGAACTTCATTAACTTCACCACTAATGCCACCCTGCCCTCAAATTCGCCTGGACTATCTATGATACCTCTCTCCCCTCTGTTGATCTCTCTGTCTCAATCACAAGAAACAGACTATTGACTGATGTCTACTCCAAACCTACAGTTTCCCACAGTTATCTTGGCTACGCTTCCTTCCACCCTGCCTCTTGCACAGATGATATGCCCTACTCTCAATTCATCCGTCTCCATTGCATCCGCTCCCAAGATGAGGCTCTCTACACAAGGACATCCAAGATGTCCTCATTTTCTGAGTGAACGAGGTTCCTCACCAGTTGTCATAGATGTATCCCTCGTCTCTTCTGCATCCTGGAGTTCTGCTCTTGCTCCCTCTCACCCCAGATCTAGCAGGGACAGAGTTTCCCTGGTCCTCATCTTTCATCCCACCATCCTCTGCATCCAACACATCATCCTCCAACATTTCTGTCACCTCCAACGTGATCCCACCACCAATTAAAATTTTCCTTCTCTATCCCTTTCCACCTTCCACAGAGATCATTCCTTCTGCAGCTCCTTGGTTCAATCATCCCTTCCACCCAAACCATCCCCACCCCAGGTACATTCCCCAGCAACCGCAGGAGATGTAAATCATCCATTATCTCCAGAGATGCTGCCTGACCCTTTGAGTTACTCCAGCATTTTCTGTCTGTCTTTGAAATAATTTATTTCTTGTCTTCCACTTAAAAGACTAATAACATTGATCATCTCTGCACAAAAGGGCAAATGTATGAATAATGTTGAATAACCTATATTATGCCCACCGTGTGCTGTGAAAATGTTACCCTTGAGATGATGTTCCATGATTAATGTGAGGTAACATGTTTACTAACTTCCTTTGAATGAGGAAGAAATTGCTTAGGTTGAGATTCAAAGGGAGAATTAAAAAAACAACATGCTTGACTCAATTGGAATATTTTATTATGTCCTTGAACTGTCTAAACATAAATTAAGAGCTGATGAAATGCTTCTTTACAAAAGGGCTTTCTGTCACAGCCGCCGAGAATTGTCAAAAGGGTTTAATATAGCTTCTTTTTCACTTGTGATGATTTTCAACATTGTAGAAGCCAAAGAACTCAAGGCAAGTACTGGGGGTGCAGCAGGAAGCCAATTGTCTAGGAAATAAAGTCAATTTCTTCAGAAAACAGAGTCCATTTAAATTGCAGCAGCAACGAGAGCAATCCATAAAAGCGGACAATATCGCCAAAAAGATGCAGGGAGTGAAGGACGATTATATTACATACAAATGATGTTCGAGAAGTCAGTCTCAGTCCCTTACATGCAACAGTGACAGTCCCCGGTTATCTTTTCCCTAACTAGGAACAGTTTGTCTTTATTCAGTCTTATTCAGCAAGGGAATGGTTAAAATGATCCCTAACTCTGTTTCCTCATTTGGTTAAAAGCAATGCATGATCTCCAATTTTCAATGGTGAAAGTGATTGATTCATGAAAGGATGCCCTGAACTATTGAAGTAAGGTTTGTCAATCAAATTGTATTTGCAATTATGGTATTTATTACGATGTACGTTAGGTTCCATACTGTACATACCACTCTGGTTTCTTCCAGGCTCAACACACTAATACACAAATGAAACCTGCTGTGTTCAATTAAGCTCAGGAAAGGGCAATCAAAATTAATAATGTCTTATCCTGTCAGCGCAGGGTATGTCTTTGCAAAATAAATTCCATGATTTTCATTCTGGGCCTGGTAGGAGCTGAATTTATTTTATCATTTCATTTGTGAAACATTTTGTCCAAATTTGAGATCCTTTGCAAATAGTATTTCATTCTACTTCTCCAATAGTTAAAGAAATTGACCTCAAAGCACTTGGATGGGATGTATTTTACTACAGAGTCCAAAAAGTGTAAACAAATTGTATTTGAAGTTCCCTCTTTACCTCAGCTGCTAATTTTTCACAGAACGATCCTGCCTTTTAATTCAATAATATCACAGTATGGTAATGGTTTAAAAAGGAATATCATCCCATTATTGTAGCTGCTGAGAAGTTATTTGTTTCTTTTTTTTTGTAGTTAAATTAAGTGACTATTCATCATTTTTTCAGGTAAAAACAACTTGTCATGTCAGTTGAACTAATCCAAGCACAGTTGGGGGCAAGCATACAGCTGAAAAGCTTTTTCTAGTTTTTTGGTCTCTAGCAAATCTTCCATAAAACTATCCCAGGATGTGTTGAGATACCTTTATGCGTGTTCTTTAAGATTTCTGTGCATTGAAGGAGAAAGGGTGTGGATTAATTTTCATGGGGCTTACTGAGTCTCGGGCTCTGTGCTGTCTTTGTGAATTAATGTAAACATGAGTAAATCCTTTGTATTTCTAATCTAAACTGGCCATTTGAAGATTGAAGTTTTCTTGAATTAATGGTATACTAAATAAATGTATTAGGATTATGGCTGCAAGGTAAAACAGGTTAAAGCTTAGTGGAGCTGAAATTAACGGATGGTAACTATTATTTTGAGCTAGCATGGATACAGATAATGTATGTTAATAACAAACAGTAAAAACAAGCAAGATCCTGAGGAACCAGGCAAGGGAAGAAATAGATGGGCAAATAATATGTCAAATCAGGTATAAAAAAATTCTTGTGGTACCTCAGCCTCTTGTCGTGAACTCCTATCGATACCCATCCTTTTGTATAAGTTTCCAACCATGTTGTAAGTATACTGCTGCCTTGCAAGCATCTTAGCTTCAATGTCACAATTCTACTGGTCCATACAAACTTAAGACATTGTTGCTAATATTAACAAAATGGAAATAGGGGAGAATGCAGTCGAACTTCCAAAATCTCCCGAACAAGGTTAGCATTTTGAGCAGACAAGCAATCAAAGCAATCTTGAAGTGGAAAAGTTCGGATTGTAGAAGTCAAAAAAGTGAGTTAGATTGACTGGGAACCTTGCTGAGTACAATGTTTAAGAAAGAACTGCAGATGCTGGAAAAATCGAAGGAAGCCAAAAATGCTGGAGAAACTCAGCGGGTGAGGCAGCATCTATGGAGAGAAGGAATAGGCGATTTTTCGGGTCGAGACCCTTTTTCAAGATCCCGACCCGAAACGTTGCCTATTCCTTCTCTCCATAGATGCTGCCTCACCCGCTGAGTTTCTCCAGCATTTTTGGCTATTTTTGCTGAGTACAATAGTACTTTCGCCGTCCCAAAAATCTGAAGGAATAAAGTTGAGATCTTGCCTCAACTTTGTCATTTTACAGGATAGTATAAAAGTATAAGCGAGAGAAAAGCTGAATGACCTTTTAATGTCTTTTTTCTGAGGTGTATCACAGCATTTGATTATATATTTACAGCACAGTGGCACAGCGGTAGAGCTGCTGCCTTGGAGCGTCAGAGACCCGTGTTTGATCCAGACTATGGGTGCTGTCTGTACAGTGTTTGTATGTCCTCCCTGTGACTGTGTGGGTTTTCTCCGGGTGCTCTGGTTCCAAAGATGTGCAGTTGTGTAGATTAATTGGCTTGGTAAAAAATTGTAAATTGTCCCTAATGTGTAGAATAATGCTGGTGTTTGGAGTGATCACTGGTCGGCATGGACTTGGTGGGCCAAAGGGCCATTTCCATGCTGTATCTCTAAAAGCATAATAACGGTAGTAGGACTGATCAGCGACAACGATGAGTCAGCCTACAGGGAGGAGATCCAGCACCTGACAGCCTGGTGTGCCAACAATAACCTTGTCCTCAACTCCAAGAAGACGAAGGAGATTATTGTTGACTTCAGGCAGACCAGAGGAGGCAGTCATACCCCCATCCATATAAACGGGACTGAGGTGGAGCGCGTCTCCAGCTATAAATTCGTCGGAGTACATATCTCGGAGGATTTGTCCTGGTCCCTCAACACCTCCAAGCTGATCAAAAAGGCACAGCAGCGCCTTTACTTCCTGAGGAGGCTCAAGAAAGCCCACCTGTCCCCCCAGATCCTGACTAACTTTTACCGCTGTACCATAGAGAGTATCCTGACCACCTGCTTCACGGTATGGTACAGCAGCTGCACTGCTGCGGACAGGAAGGCACTACAACGGGTGGTGAAAACCGCGCAGCACATCATCGGTGCCCCGCTCCCTGCCATGGATGCCCTCCACTGAAAACGGTGTCTGAGACGGGCTGGGAAGATCATCAAAGACCCCTCACACCCCAACCATGGACTGTTTGCCCTCCTCCCATCAGGGAGGCGGTACAGGAGCCTCAGATCATGTACTAGTAGGATGAGGAACAGCTTCTACAACAATACAATCACATTGCTGAACTCGGAGTCCCGCCGATAGATTTCTCCGGTCCCTCCGTCCCCTCCGTCCCCATTGTTCAATTATTCTGTATTTTTTGATTATTCTGTATCTTCTCTCTTTCTATTTTTTTTATTTCTTTATGCACAACTACTACGGACTGACGCAAAACCGCATTTCGTTGTACTCATACTTGTATTTGTGCGATGACATTAAAGTTGAATTGAATTGAATTGGAGTAAAATCTTGCCACGTTTTAATGTAACAGAGGATTTTTGAAGCATTGCATTTTCAATGTCATTATTTATGCGTGACAAAGGTAAGACTACTATCATCCCTGTGATGTAAGTCTTTAGTGCTTGGTATGTGATGACTAAAAGGATAGATGTGTAAGGAAATTATTTGCAAGGATTCAGAACAATTTATTCATCCTTTTCTTTATGGAGGTTTTATAGTGCTTTCTATTCCTCAGAAGATGGCATTGTAAGACTGTCAATACAGCTGCCAAAGCTCAAAAACAAATGAACACGTTGTTAGTGCCGTAGTGTCAGGGACGATAATGAATTTGCCGCCCAATTTGCACACTATTTAAAAAATTGAACTTAAAACTTGAATGCCTTGTGACAACTGTTTACTTTAGTTTAGTTTAGAGATACAGCGTTAAAACGAGTCCTTCGGCTCTCCAGGTCCGCGCCGACCAGCGATCCCACACATATATCCTACACACGAGGGACAATTTACAATTTTACCAAGCCAATTAGCCTACAAACCTGTACATCTTTGGAGTGTTAGAGGAAACCGGAGCACCCGAAGAACACCCACGCAGATCAGGTGGAGAGTGTACAATCTCCAACCCTGACCCCTGTAAGGCCGCAACTCTACTGCTGCACCACCGTGCTGCAAATTATCTGCTACTGTCTGCCCTTCCGTGCTCATTCTAACACCTCCAAAGTTCAATATCAATGAAAGCATGGAGAACCAGGGAATGTATAGCAAGAAAGAATGTCTTCTTATCCATCAGTAGCACAGCTACTTATGAGGCAACCACTTAACTGGTATCAAATTTAAAGTCTGGTGGGTATGACACACTTGGTACTCTCTGAGATATATTGGGTATGTTATAGCATCCTGCCCCCTTGCTGTTATAAGAAATAAAAGAATGGTTTTAGCACATCCAGTGTATTTACAATCCCAAATATATTTTACTTTTTATCTCACAATAATCTGATACCTGATCTTTTCCTTCACAATATTATTCATGTGCTCTTCTTAAAATTGTGAATTTACTCTGAACATACTGTGGGGTTCCCCAAATCTGAGAGCTGGTGTTACCTTGTATTCTCCTGTTTAAAGCCTTTGCAGGTCTGTGGGAGATTGTCCACCCTAATCAAAAATGCTTTGCACCACTTCATTATTGCATCCACCAGCAACTAAACATCTTAATTAATAACTTAATAGTACCTCTGTTGCAATTCAAGCATTTCCTTTATTGACTTCCACTTTCTTTAATTTTATTACTTAACATTTTGGCCATTGACACCGGAGCTGGGTCTGTGGCTTACACAGACCCATGAGAGTCATTATTGTGGGTATGTTATAACATTTTCATCATTGTTGTAAAGTAATGTTATTCAAATAGTGTACTGTGGTAGCTATTCACTAATGCAGGAGGCAGCTGATATAAATCTCCATCTTGTAACAAGTAAACTGTAGCTATTCAATTTCAATGCACTTCTGCCAGTAAAACAAGTTAAAGAACCTTAAATAATGTTCTAAATTAAAGCACAAGAAGAGACAAGAGTTATACAGACATGAACAATTCTCCGAAGGTAACCACACCTGGGAGATAGAATGATCTAGATGAGCTGAATGACTTCTCTTGTTATCATTTACGTTGCAATTTCTAATGGTAATGATGCATTTACTGCTAATCAATCATCGCTGTTCATTTTCACTTTGAAATGATGTGCAATATGTCAAGTTACATATAATATAAGAACGCGATATTTTAACCACTGTAATCAGAACCTCTCAGAGATGTTACTGTTCTTTAATCAATCAGTAATCCACGATTCTCTAATGCCAATTTTCATGTAAGACCAACATGTAAGATGCATTCTCTTAAACTGCAGCAAAACAGTGAGAAGAAGCACAAAAAATCAAATTCACATCAGTAAATGCCAGTGACAGAAACAGCTTTAAGAAATGATATCAAAGCAAAAATAAAATAAATAGATTCCACAATTATCACTGACTTGAAATAAATACTAGTGGCAAAAGCATCATAAATTACTCATTTGCTATCCAATGTCATTCAGTGAGTAATTTTCTGTAGTTTACCACTTCCAGTCATGTATCTTTTATATCTTTCATCCAAAAGCAGTATCATGACCAATTTTAATCCTAAACAGTTATAAGTAGTTAAACGTGGTTATGTTTTGAGTGCATTTTAAAAAGGACTCCGAATATAAGGTACAAAAATCATAAATGTACCTTCTAAACATAATATTTACCTTCCCTGTTTTTTATCTTTTTTTATTAGTATCTGGGGATCATGTTAGCTTGGACTTTTTGCTCTGTTAATGAGCACAATTATATATTCCATCTGGAGTCCATTAAATATGACTTTGATTGCTGGTTTTCCTACCATCATTACTGACTGCAAAAGCCAATTCCATCCAAATTATCATATTCCCCCGGCTCAGTTACAAGTATTTTAAATATGCTTCACTGTCCTCCCACAGAGTTCCTTTCTCCTTGTGTGCACCCTGTAACCCTATTTCCATATTTTATATACATAGCAAATTCCTGGGAGGCTCGGATCCCAAATGATCCATTCTCGCAAGTGGCTTAAACAGGACAATTGATTGAATTAAGTAGAAAACAATTTCCAACCTCTCTTCAGTGATACACTTGTATAAAGACTAAGGCACTGGTTGCTTAGATCATTTCTGTAAGTTAAAAAATATATTTCATGTATATTTAATGCAGGAGAAGAAGAGGGAGCTAAATCTGCCAACAAATGAATTGTTTCAACAAGGAATCTCTTGTCTATTCTGGGTTACAATATCTACTTTCATTAGCTTTGTTCTTTACATTCACTCGCAATAGATGATTCCTATTGAATAAACCGGACAATCTGACTAGTGTGAAGATTTTAATTAGCAGCAAATGACATGTCAATTGCAAAAGACTTCTTTGAGGATGTTGAGTTAGTGATATGAAATTTACTTATGCCAGTACACTGAGCCTATACTTGCTGTATTTTATATTCGGGAGAGAGAGTTGCTCACCTGTATATAGTGGCAGAACAGTCAAATCCGGAGCCATCAACCAGACATGGAGAGATTGGCATACATCTAGTAAATAGAGGAAGGAAGTGAGATTAAATGACAGAAACGAGAGAAAATCAAAAATGTCCTGAAGAATAAAGAGAAAGGAGGTAAAAGGATGGATTATATGGAAGGGTAAATTTTCATTCATAACTCACAGTCTCCGTGTGATAGGAGTGGGACCCAATATGTGCCACATAGTAAATGAAAGGAATTTACTATTTTTATTAGGGCCTAGAAGGGTCTACTATTTACTATTAGGGCCTAGAAGGCCCTATCGAGAGGGCCTGAACTTCGGGCCATCGTAGTGACGACTGCATTAGTCTCACAGGCACCGACCATGGGTGAATAAAGAGGAAGATGACTGAACTTTATTGCCTTCCCTCACAGTGGGAAACATTGATTCTGCTGTGGAGGGGTGTTTTTGTTAAACTCTATCGGGTATTGTGTTCTTTTTTTATTCATATGGCTGTATGGTAACTCAAATCTCACTGTACCAATTGGTGCATGTGACAATACATGTAACTTGAACTTGGACTTGGACTTGCATCCTGCTCCTCAAAATGCCACTCCTGAACCAATCTCTGGTTCAACTTGTGACCAACTAACGGTTGTGAGGTTACGCACTTTTCGAGGGAAAATAATAAAGCATTTTTGTAAAGTAAAATATAAATAAATATTGATGTGACAAGGGATCTCAATCTGTTGGACTTTGACGGAGAAAGCCAACACTTAGTTACAGAAAGCATTTGAAAGTCACAAAGAGTATATTGGCCCATTGTTGCCGAGTAGAAGAAAGACATTTTTTGCTGAAATACAGTAAACTCTCGCAATAACGGACCACTATAAAGCAGATTTCAGTTATAGCAGACCGAGGCCCCTGTTCCATTGCTTCCCCACTTCCCCCAGTTGCCCAATAAGCTGAGATCATGTGATGTACAGGAAAGAACTGCAAATACTGGTTTAAATCGAAAAAATTCAGCCTGAAGAAGGGTCTCAACCCGAAACATCACCCATTCCTTCTCTCCTGAGATGCTGTCTGTCCCGCTGAGTTACTCCAGCATTTTATGTCTATCATGTGACGTACTTCTGGTTGCGGGAACGGAGAGACCGATCAACATGAAGGCGATGTGCGTACTGGACCCGTCCCTGACGTCCTACGTGTGGGCCCCGTGGCTCTGCAGCTCCCCAGCCCGCGAATTCCCGCCTGTATAACCCGCCCCCCATTGCCGCATTTCTTCCCTCCCGACACTGGATTAAACTTTATTCTCCCCTCACTTGGTTATAGCGGAGAATCGGCAATAACGGACACTATTCTCCACCCGCCACACCCCCACACACACCCCCCATACACACCCCGGTTCCGTTACTGTGACGGTTTACTGCACTGCAAGGTTCTAGATAAATTTAATGTGGAGCACAACATGCAGCTTTGATCAGTGTGCCTAAAAATGTTAATTTAAAGGGCGTGAAACGAAGTTTCATTGGGCTAATTCCACAACCGAGGACTGCTTGCCCACTGGAGTTTTGAAGAATGAGGGCTGATCTAATTGAAACAAATGAGGTTTTAAGAAAAATTGATGGGGTAGACGTTGGAAAGCTGTTTCCTTTAGCTGGAGCATTCAGTATAGGGGATGCAGTCTAAGGATAAGGCATTAGCTATTTTGGATTGAGATTGAAGAATTTATTTACGTGGAACAGTTTAAAATTATTTTCCTCAAAGGCCGTGGATATGCATTTGATGAGACATCCAGGATTGAAATGAATATGAGGGAATCAGGAGATATGGGGATTGGGCAGTAAATGACTTGAGACAATACATTACCTGGGATAGTGAATGGTGGAGTAAGCTCAACAACACTGGAACACAAGAACATTGGAGCATGAATAGGCCAGCAGGCATGTCAGGACAATATGATCTACACTGGCCTCAATTGCTCTTCTGTGCCAGTTCCCCTAATCCTGCAACTTCTCGATCTTTCAACTATTTATCAATCCTCACGTTAAATATATCTACTGATCCAGCCTCCAACACCCTCCTAAGGAAGTAGAGGCACTGGTGTGCTCTCTTGGCCATTTCTTCAATATGGCTAGTCTAGGACAAGTTGCTGGTGATATTTATATTCATAGGAACTTGAAGCTTTCAACCATCTCTACTTCAGCGCCGTAGCTGGATGCAATTGTAGATTGCACAAGGATTATACTTACAAGGCCTTGCCAAGCAGCATCTTGGCCTAGACAGGCACCTTCCACAAAGAAAAGCAGATAATTGAGTTAGCAACTGCCCTACATTATATATGCTGCATGTGCAGTTTAGTATCATTCATAACATCTGAACTTCAATGCCATTGAAGTAATGAAACTGAATTACAAAAATATATTTCATGTTCCTTTCTGACACAGAAAAAAGCCATTTTGGCTCATCGAATCTCCAGTGGCTCACAGAGCAATCTCAATCCCCCACTAATTTTCCGTGCATTTATTCTCGCTGCATTTCTATCAACACACCACCAGATTCTACCATTCAGTTGCACACTATGAACAATTTGAATTGGCCAATTAACTTTGGGATGTGAGAAGGAAATTGAAGCATGTGGAGGAAACCCTTGTGGTCTCAAGAAAACTCCATTTAGGGCGGCACAGAGGTGGAACAGGAGATATGGGGATATGAGTTGCTGCTTTATAGCGCCAGAAATTCAGGTTCGATGGCGACTATGGGTGCTCTCTGCACAGAGTTTGTACATTATCCCTGTGATCACACGGATTTTCTCTGGGTGCTTCACTTTCCTCCCACACTCCAAAGGCAATCAGATTTGTAGGTTAATTGGCTTCAGTAAGTTGCGAATGAAAGAATGGGTCAACTGGGCTTGTATTCACTGGAATTTAGAAAGATGAGAGGGGATTTTATAGAAACAAATACAATTCTTAAAGGATTGGACAGGTTAGATGCAGAAAAAATGTTCCAGATGTTGGGAGAGTCCAGAACCAGGGGTCACAGTTTAAGAATAAGGGGTAGGCCATTTAGGACCGAGATGAGGAAAAACCTTTTCACCCAGAGAGTTGTGAATCTGTGGAATTATCTGCCACAGAAGGCAGTGGAGGCCAATTCACTGGATGTTTTCAAGAGAGAGTTAGATTTAGCTCTTGGGGCTAAAGGAATTAAGGGATATGGGGAAAAAGCAGGAACGGGGTACGGATTTTAGATGATCAGCCATGATCGTTGCTGGCTCGAAGAGCCGAATGGCCTACCCTGCACCTATTTTTCTATGTTTCGATTAATGTTTATTATCGTATGGACTGACATTGGAATATTGAAATACACATAGGTAATACATAATAAACAAAAAAAAACAATAAATTAATAATCCCAATACTAGTGTAAAAAAGCCTGAAGTCCTTAGTGCAACTAATGACAGTCCATAGTTCATAATTGAGGTTAGTGTTATGTAATGTTCAAGAGACTATTGTTGTTGGGAAGTAGCTATTTCTTATACCAAGGTGGTCATTGTTTTCAGACTCTTATGCCTTCTTCCTGATGGTAGGAGTGAAATGAGAACGTGGCCAGGGTGATGTGGGTTATTGAGCCTTTTTGAGGAAGCGCCTCCAATAGACCCCTTTGATGGTGGAGAAGTCGTTACTGATTAAGAAGATTTGGAAGTCCCTGGCCTGGACTTGATCCTTGAGCTGCTCCATTAGCCAAGTGATCACAGCACAATTACAATAGAGATAAGAGAGAAATATATTACTATTTATTAAAATATGTTGTTAAACCTGCTTTTTAAACCTTGGAAGAATTCAGATATCACACATGGAATGAACATATAAAAACTAAAACAACTTAGTTTAGTTTAGTTTAATTCAGTGTAGTTTAGTTTTGGAGAGGTCCACGAAATGCAGCCAACATTACAAACAAATAGAACCCTTTTACGACCCATCCATCAAATGGTGCCAAAAAACACTTATCCTCCACTGCACTCTCCTCCCCCCCCCCAGATCAAAGTCAAAGCCCCCGGCTGGCGATGGCGATTGTCCCGCGGCCATAAAGCCACAATACGAGGTCGCACACACTTGGTGTTACAGCCCCCCAGCGTGCGCTCGCAGAGTCCCGAGGCCATTCCAAGCCTCGCGGGGTGGTGCTGTAAAGGCCCCACTCCAGGAGCTCTTCAACCCCGCAACTCGGGCGGGGGAAGTCGCCGTTGCGAGAGCCCTGAAAAACGGTCACCCTCCAGGGAGCCGCGGGCTCCCGGTGCCACCAGAACCTGCCGTTGGAGCCTCCGACTCTCCGGTAGCAGCAGCAGCAGCAGCAGCATCAGCGCTCCTCCACCGCTCCACCCGCTCCGTACTCGGCCAGCACGGCGACGGTGAGTTGTAGCACCAGAGTCCCCGGCTTCTTCCTGTTGGACCGCTCCTCGTTGTGGCCCCAACGACAACGGACCCGACGAAAAAAAAGGTCGGGTCTCCAGTGCAGGGAGAGATTTAAAAAGTTTCCCCCCCCTCCCCTCCCCACCCCCACCCCCCCCACACACACACACCCCAACAAAAAAATAACAAAAAACTACATTAAAACACAGACAAAAAATAATAAACCGCGGACAGACTGCAGAGGCCGCTGCTGACGAGAGTCGCGCCGCCCACCGGTAGGTGTAGTTTAGTTTAGAGATACAGCACAGAAACGGGCCCTTCGACCCACCAAAATGGTGCCGACCACCAATCCCCCGTACACTAACACAATACTACACACTAGGGACAATTTACTATCTTTACTGAAGCTAATTAACCTCCAAACCTGCACGTCTTTGGAGTGTGAAAACCGGAGCACTCGTTGAAAGCACACACGGTCACAAAGAGAAGGTACAAAATCTGCACAGCACCAGTGGTGGGCATCGAACCCCGGTCTCTGGCACTGTAACTCAGCAACTCTACCACTGCGTAACCGTGTCAACCTGGTTGCACTTGTAGAAGTATAAAAGATAAAAAAATAACGTTCTGTTCATTATAATATTTCAACTAATATTGTCCAGTCAACAAATAT
The DNA here is from genome assembly GCF_028641065.1 of Leucoraja erinaceus. Lineage (NCBI taxonomy): Eukaryota > Metazoa > Chordata > Chondrichthyes > Rajiformes > Rajidae > Leucoraja > Leucoraja erinaceus. The sequence continues at coordinate 21,512,701 of NC_073391.1, read as the reverse complement.
TCACAGTAGACGGTGTGGATGTATGTACCTCTTTTTTCCAAAGTGAAGCTCGGAATCTTTGAACCAAAGTTGAAAGACAAGTGCCAACAAAGGGGCAACCTTAACCCATGTGAAATATAAAAGCCCATCTAACCTGTAATATATACATGTATGCTATCTCTCAGACCACAAAATGCACTCTGTCTCGAGTTATTCCCAGTATTGGGAACAATTAAAGGTAATTTCATGCGAACCATGGTTTGTGCTTTAGGAATTCGTGATAGTTTTCCACAAAATTGTTTTCTTTGAAATATTCACAACACTCTGAATGGAAAAGCACGTATAACGAAACATTCTCCTCTGAAAATGTTTATGTGCACCATCCACTATCCTCAACTCAAATGCTATTTGAATTCTTCTTGCCAATATAGGACACAATACCATTTATTTTCCAACCCTGCCCACTATGTGCCTTCAAGGTCCTACTGCAATTGTAATGTGCCTGTAGGACAAAGATGGTTAAGCCTATGCCTTGTGGGCTTGCCCTGAGCTGCAGGGTTTTGATATTCTATCCCAGTAATCTTCAAACCATTAAGTTCCCTGTTCCACATTGTTATGGCTCAGTTTACTGGATGCATTTCAATCATTCTCAGAGTATGAGGTTTATTTAATTTACTGTACTTTAATTTTTGAAAAGGAATCAAAGAAATATGTGAAACCTGGCGATATTGCCCTGCTCAGTGAACAGCTCGACAAGAATGAAAGTGACACTTCAAGTGGATCAAACCAATAAATTTCTTTTAGTTTAGAGGCTGATCTTTGATTATGAACTTAGTGTTAATGAACTGCCAGACAAATGTTTGATTATCAAAGCCTTTATTTCTACAGCAAACCTGCAAAAAAATGCAGAAAACAGCAGCTGATAGCGTATCAGCGGAAATGATTCCTTGGTAAAATCAAACCACAGAGATTTATGTATTGCATAACATTTTTTTAAAAGGCCATTCCCCAGTGGCTCATAAACTTCATGTTATTAATCAATTTCCAACCCTGGGGTTAATATACCACTGTGCATAACACAGACGGAGACATTTTACCAAGCCACAGTAGCCAAGCATGACCTCCAATAAAAAGAAATCGGCTTTCCAACATTGGAAACTGTTAATTGATAAGATGTAAAGGAAGCACCTCTATCATTCAACATTAGTCTGCTTCATTATGTAGGCGAGAGAATCGATACACTCAGCCATATAGCTGTTAATTTTAAATTGATAATTGTTATTCAAAAGTCTCAAAAATCTAAGAAATTGACTGTTGTGGAGAAAATATGTTTGATTCTCTGCTTAAAATACTATACGGTAAAGGTGTTTGAACGTTTCCAACCAACAGCCAGAATAAATCACCGAGAGTCTATAGCAGTTTCATGAGCTTTTGACTGTTCTCTGCACTGGATTAGTATTGGAAAGTGAACCATACCACCTGACATATCACTGAGTTATAGTGTAAATCATTCAAGTTCCCATTCCTCATTTGTCATGCATACAAATGTATGTCTATCTTTAAGAACTGAATGTACCACATTACATAATTTTCATATATTTTTGTACCAGACTCTGCTGTTTACTTGAGAGTTACTGCCCTTAGTAAAGGATGTTCTGCGGATAGTTTTACCTCTACTTATTTGATTGTTCATGCAACGACACAAAAGAGACTGGAGACTGCTGAGTTCCTCCAGCACTTTGTATTTTTTTAGACAGAGGAGACTGCTGCCCTTACATTGGGATGCTGCTGCTTGACAAAGTAGCAGCTTAATGATCCAGTGTAAGGGGAAGGGAGCTCAGGGCTCTCTAAGTAAAGCGCTAACAATGACAGTGAATGTCCCAATTACCTTGGTGAACTTGAGAGATTAAGGTGAACTCAAACAGTTGCCTGTGTGGGAAGCATAGGGAACTGTTCTTGAGAGCAAACAACATTGTCACCGTCAAAGAGCCATAGAGTTGTAGAATCAGGCCCTTCAGCTCAACATGTCCATGCTGACCAATATGTTTGTCTGATCTAGTCCCATTTGCCTGTGTTTAGCCTCTTAATCCTTTCTATCTGTGTAGCCGTCTAAGTGTCTTCTGAGTGCTGTAATTATATCTGCCTCTACAGCTTCCTCTGGCACTGTGAAAAACTTGCTCCTCAGGTCCCTTTTAAATTGTCCCCCTCTCACCTTAGCTCTAATCCCTCCGGTTTCAGATTCCCTTACACTAGGAAAATGATGGTACCCAACCACCCTATTCAAGTCCTTCACGATTTTATATGCCTCTATGTCATCCCTCAACCTCCTACGCTCTAGGGAAACAAGTCCCAGTTAGTCTAGCCATTCCTTATAATTCAAGTACTCCAGTTCCAGTAACATTGCTAAGAATCTTTCCAGCTTCTTGCCTTTCTGACGTCCTTCCTTGTACAGTTGCAACATCATGGCCTAACCCCTGTACTCATTGCCCCAACCAATGAAGGTTCACATGCTAAACGCTTCTTCACTGCCCTGGGTACCTGAGTTGTCACTTTCTGGGAACTATGTACCTTTACTCCTCAGTCTCTCTGTTCTGCAAGACTATCCAGTCCACTACCATTTGCTGTGTAAGTCCTGTGTAAGTCCTGACCTGGTCATAGATACCAAAATGCAACACCTCACATTTGTCTGAGTTAAATTCCAACTGTTATTTCTCAGTCCAGATCCAGATTTTGTTTGATCCAGATACCTTTGTAAACTTAGACAATCTTCAAGGGAGGAGACAAAGATAGAAACATAGCAATAGATGTAATGACCAAAGGGAACTTGTTGCTGGTCACAGGGCTAGAAACTCATTAAACGTTTTTGAGTCTATGAGCATCGTGAATTACAGCCAAGATTTCAAACAAGGGCATTGTAAAAATCTTGCAAGGATGTTTTAATCTAGCTCCATCTGAGATTTTTGAGAGCTGCAAGCATGTCACAGGGAGCCAGGGATCAGAGGATACGGTTGGTGAATATGGGCCAAACGCAGGTAGCTGGGACTAGTGTAATTGGGGCATCTTGGTCGGCTTGGGCAGGTTGGGCTGAAGGACCTGTTTCCATGCTGTATGACGCTACAACACTATGGCTCTTTGAATATATCATTATACAAGAAGGTTCGTTTAGTATTGGGCATTGCAGAATCACCTAATAGGCAGGCACAGGGTAAGAGAACTCAGGCAAAATATTTAAATGAGGGTATATAATGTTTAGGGCACATTGATCAATATGTCAAAATATAAGGCAATTCTACTTAAGGCAGGACTCTGTTGGGAGCATTATTCAGCAGACCGATAGGTAATGGAACATGGGCAGGTAATGGGACATGGTCTTCCCATTTGTGACCATCGTACATGCATGTTACAGGTGGAATTACTGAGAATGAGGTAAGTCACATGAGTGGAACCGGTGAGAGGACTACAGGTAATATGGGTGTATAGATCCAGAGGCTTTTCCATGGAAGATAAGGGAGCTACAATCCCTCAGAATTTCCTTCCATGATGCCCTGGTGTCACATGGAGTGGAAGTATTTAAGTGAGGATGTGACTGAGGTGTATGAAATGACGAGAGGTACAGACAGTGTGGACTACACAAATCTTTTCCCATTATCAGAAGTGAATAAAACTGAGGACATATATTTAGCGTGAGAGGTAAGAGATTTAGAGAGGATCCAAGGTGGAGTAATACCCACAGTGGTGAATGCCTGGAATGCACTGTTGCAGAAAGTGGTGAAAACAGAATCACTAAGACAATTTAAAAGGAGCCCGGCCAAGCATTTGAATCACCCAGGCATTGAAGGCTGTGGGCTAAGTGCTGAAAGATGGGTGCCCGCTGTAGTCTTCTCACGCACATGACCTACTGGATTCCACTGACCCCACTTGTACCAGGCACCATTGATGCCCACTGGTTTGCATGAACAGAATGGGCCCAATCACATTTTTCCATGGTGCATGATTCTATGAGTCTATGACATGGCAAGACATATTGTCATGGAGGGAAAAGTCCCTGAAGAAGCAATTATCAATGAAGATAATAGTTCCTAAATGAGTTTAACACAATGGCACAATATTCTGACAGCACCCGTAGTCAGGATCAAACCCGGATCTCTGGCGCTGTAAGACAGCAACTCTACCTCTGCGCCACTGTGCCTGCCCTCTCAGGATCGAAGCTGGGCCTCATTTCCTGCATGGTGTGGGTTGAACAACCTGATTACCTCCTGACAACAGCAAAGGTATCAAAGGAGAATGGGCTCCATTGAGTAGCAAAGAGAAATATGCTCCATATGGAAGCAAGGTGGGATGCATCCAGACCCCAGGCATCACATCCTGACATCTTGCCCTCAATACTTCCTGATTCACTGCTGTAAAATATTATCTCTGCTTGTCACAAACATTAAAAAAAAAACTACTGAAGTAGATTGAAAAGTATGTTAAATGAAAAATAGATCAATTATAAACACGAGAATATAATTCAAAACAGTGAATTAAACTTCTTCCATTCTCCAAAGAAAATCCCTTTCAAGTCAATAGGGATTTTCATACGGCGGCCTGCCAGAGGGCAAATGAGAGGTGCATCTGGACCCAAACTTCCACTTAGTGCAGCAGTGGAGTAGACAATTGGATACACCAACATGTGACCTTTGGGATATATCAGACCGTCTGTCCGTATGCAAAGTTCCCGGATTTCCTGATGGGCAAATGGCTTCCCAAATCGTTTGACTGACATTGCGGGATTAATGCATCTAGCTATTCTTTGCGTGCAGTTCAGATCCTAGATTGAAAAGCACACCCCGTGCTGTTTTTGTTTAGCCAGAGCCATGTTACTTCAAAGATCGCTCCAATCTCATTAGAACGAGACTGAATTTAAGGTGGGTGCAAATCAGCATAAACAATTGAGACCCTATCTCCACACAATATTTTTTTTTGTGTCTTAAAAAGTAAAATGTAATTAATTTAACCATCATTCATGCACATCAGGTACGGCATGTTTAAGATTCTGCAATTGGGGCAGCTTTTCAATTTTTAATGTGACATACTTATGCTGCAAAAATGCATTCATAGAACCAAGAAATAGAACGAATTTCACTGTGAATACTGTATATCCTTTTAAAAATGGCTCAAAATTATTCCAATCATGTAACTGGAACAATTGGTGTATCTGGACCTAAATTCAGAAGAGATTCTTGGCCAAAGTGTATATGAAGTGCTACCATTACATTCAACATCAGCCTTTTCTGCTAACCCACCCACTGGCTACTGATAAGTTATAAATAGGAGTGGACAGATACCATGATCACCTGGGTTGTTTACCTTTGGGCCAATATTCATCCCTTCTCTGGTTATTTGATTTCAAACTTTAATATCTGCATGAAAATTCTGTGCAAAAGTCCATGGACAATTTGCAGACTGTGCATGATCTGTAATGAAAATTAAAATAGTGCTCTTCAGAGGAAATCTTCCTCAACATGTCAATTCCTAACATGTTGGCAAGATATATTAATTACCTGATGGTAATTAAGAAATATAGTAGTTAAACATGAATTTGTGAAATTGGCAATAGCAAAAAAAACAGTAATTGAAAATGTTAAATTTTGAATATACTTGATTGTGAATATTGCAAACAAATGGACCTGTTAAGATATCTGGACATTTTATATCCTGCCTACCTGAAAAGGATATGTTACAAGCAATCATGCAATTAATTTGATTTGTTCCTCAGCTAGGTGTCCCTGCTGTCCTTGCATGACCTAATACTCTCCGAGAAAGAATTCTTCACTTTGTGTCTTCCACATGCAGCTTGTTTGTTTCGAAGTCTTTTATAAACTGGATAAGTGTGGAATGAGCCGGTTTCATTATTTTTGCAAAGCAACTTTCTACTGTACATTAAGAACATTATTTTAAATTAGCGTGCATCATTTTTATATCTGAAGGGTGCCGAGGGCTACGGAGCATGTACTGTATATAATTATAGCCTACTTGAAATGTGCACAGTCAAGAACAGTACCATCTGAATTATAGAAAACTGTTCTGTTTAGTTTCAGTAGGACATTTGCCAGAGGGGGAAGAAACCAGTATCTTGGCTGTGTGTGACTTCAAAAATGCAGCCCAGTAAGACAGCATGGCTTTCTCCATTCAAAGTACCTCTGTCCATCTTTCCCTTTCATAAACAGCATGCAAGCTGTGGTTTCCAGGGTCTTCAACCAGCGCAGTCTCCTGTCAAGACATTTTCTTGAACGTCAGCATTTGCTGCCACTCAATTCCCCTGTCACCTCTCATGCATTCCAATTCTTCAAGACATTTATTCTTTCAGGAAATGTCTCTTTCCTATCATTAGAACCTGCCTCCATTCACCGCGGGAAACCTACAACATCCATCCTCCCCTAATTTTTTTTTGTATTGGGGAGCCTCAAACTCCCAAGGAGTCTTGACAGCTCGGGGCCATTACCACAGGAAATGACAGCCAAGCTTGAACCGTCCATCATTAGTCTCCAGCATCTTCTGGATTAATCTGGGTCTCACTTCACCCCCCCTGCCAAATCATAATTTATTTACTCTAAAGCTGCCACATTTGTCAACTCATCAGTTCCGAGTTTCGAAACTTAAACACTCAGATGGCCTCCCCAGGGAGATTATTTTATATATATATATTTTAATTCCTGCTCACCTAAATAAAATACTGAACAACCTACCAGTGGTTAAAGACAAACATGCTGTGGCTTATCCTGCATTAAAACTTCTTTTGTGAAATTTACAAATACAACCATGAATATATATGAGGTAGTTACTGTGCCTTACTTCTGGAATTATTTACTCCTAGGGTATAACCTCTGACTCTAGATCATGTTTTTTTTTTGATGTTTTTCTCCTTAATACATTTGAACCCAAAACAATCAACTTCTTGCCAGAGGGGAAAGAAAATCTCTGGAGGAAAGTGATCTTATTAGGGGGTGAAATTACTTTAACCCCATAGTGTTTATTGAAAAGCACTTTCTCCAGTACCAGGCGGTGGTTGTTAAAGTATTATACAGTCAGACCTCATTACATAGGTTTGGAATAGTCCATGCTGGCACTGTAACAAGAGTCATGTTATAACTAGGTATCGAAGTCAAGCTGTTTTTAAAACTGGACCCGAGGCACACCATTTAAAACATAATGCAACCATTTTGCAAATGATGTTTTGCATAGGTTAGAGCATGATGGAACATAATTGACCAAGCACCAGTATGATGATTCCCCCAAAAAATAGACAACCCACGTTCCTTCTTGTGAACGTGTTGACAAATTGCGGACAGTGTCGACATAATGAGGTAAGACACTGCAGAAGGATTTTTTTTTTTACCTTATGTGTTGTATGTGCATAACGCACCATTGCAGAAAATCCTGCGCTGGTTTTGGCTGATATTAGTTCTCGTTGAACAATCTCAATTTTGTTACGGAATCAAGCTTCAAGATGTTGAATTTATTTTTAATCTTTACTCTCGTGTATGGCGTAGTGTGTTGGCCACATTTTTTATCGATTGAAAAAGTAAATCAGCACAATCCAAAATGAATGGCCATTACTATTCTGAAGGGGTCATAGTGCAAGATCATCCTCTCACTATATTCACAATACAACCAAAGGAGACCATGCTTATTTCTCCAATGCGTTGTGTTTGATCAATAGAATACATGTGACATGGGCAGCACATTAAAAAGAATACCCCACATCAGGGCATTTTGGATGACTTCTAAGTAGTACCTTCATTCATAAATGTTAGTGTCTGGTGCCTTCAACAATTAACATGGTCTGATGCTGTATCTCATGAGATGGGTGACAGATCCCTAATAGTAGGTGAGAGAGTATCTACTACCACTATTAGAAGCCATAGAAAAAACATACAGAATATCTATGAAATGGGTTTTAATGGTAAGTCAGATTGCATGGCAATTAAAAGGAGGTTTCTTTCCTTGTATTCTGTGCAGTAGTCTGTGGAACATATGTTTAACTCCTTGGGGCAAATCAATGAAAGACAATCATGGAATAGAGAAAGCCATCATGTGGTTACAAAAGTATATTAAAGGGTGAACATTTATTCTGCACTATTTTCTTGTCCTTAAGAATCGGAAGCTTGCACAGAGTACATCTCAACTAGAAGACAAAAAATTCCCAGAAACCGTTTAAAATCTTGAAAATCAAAAAACTGCAGATGCTTGAAAACCAAAATAAAACCAACAAAAGGCTAGAAATAAAACCAGCAGGTCTCTTTCCTTTCCACAGATGCTGCCTGACTTGCTGAGTGTTTCCAACGTATGCGATTTTAACTGGATATATAGCCAAATCGATCATTTTCGAGTTTAGAGTTTAGAGATACAGCACGGAAACAGGCCCTTTGGCCCAACCAGCATTCCCCGTGCACTCGCACTAGCACCAATGTTTTTGGAGTGTGGGAGGAAACCTGAGCACCTGGAAAAAACCCACACAGTCACAGGGAGAATGCACAAACTCTGTAGAGACAGCACCCGTGGTCAGGATCGAACCCAGTCTCTGGCGCTGTAAGGCTGCAATCTACTGCTGCCCTGCCAAACCAGCTTACTTAGTTAAATTGGAGATAGTTTTGATTTGCCAGCCATAGGCTACAGCCAAGTGTCAGGAGGACACATAGGCTGAAAGGGGGGCAGATTACAAGCATTATGTGGTGGGAGAGGCTCCTACTAGCTCTAATGGAATGTTAAGAACATCGCTTTTCAATTAACTTCATTGTTGGTTGTAGGCTCTGCTGAGGCCACAGTGACCAAAACAGACTCCTGTCATGAGAACACGTAGGTTGAGGGCTTCAGGAATTTTTTCCTGGTTCTCTTTGTGACTGTTGTAACCAAGAAAACTTCCAATTTCCTATCACCAAAGCAATTGCACCATTTCCGGCTGCAAGATTCACCATCACTCAGGTTACGTCTTATTCTTATGCTATATGCCCTTTGCCTTCAGCCAGCACCAGTGAGCTTCACGTTATTCACACCAGGCATGTGTACTTCAAAGTATAAAAGCTGAAAGAAACCCAGTTGCTTCCTGCTAACAACTCTGACCACGCTAAGTCTGCCTTTCCCCAAAGGACAGAAGGCAAGGATATGCAAGCAGTTGTTATCGACAGAAACTTCTCAACAATTGATCTCAACGTCCACCTATTTAACAGCCAGACATCTCAACCCTGCTGCCTCCCCCTAGACTACCTGTTGGTCATGCCACAGGGGATCAGCTAGTTGCATTGGAATATGTGCTATATTTAAACCTTACAGTGAGCGACAGGGAATTGAACAACCTATTTTGTCATTGTTTTCCTCACATAGAAGAATGTGAACTCAGAAATTTTCTGAATGGAAAGCAAGTATGTTCATTACGTGCCACATATGCATTGATGTAGTATCAGCCCAGAATGGACTCTGTGTTACTCCCTGGTGTGTAAAGGGAAAATCATGCTTGTATCAATGTCAAGGCACTTTGACACATGGACAAACATAGTTTAGTTTAGTTTAGAGATACAGTGTGAAAATAGGCCCTTCGGCCTACCGAGTCCGCGCCGTACAGCAATCCCCGTACATTAACACTATCCTACACACACTAGGGACAATTCTTTATTCAAACACCACCAATTAACCTACAAACCTGTACGGATTTGGAGTGTGGGAGGAAACAGAAGATCTCGAAGAAAACCCACACGGTCACGGGGTGAACGTATAAACTCCGTACAGACAGCTCCCGTAGTCGGGATCGGACCCGGATCTCCGGTACTGCAAGCGCTCTGTAAGGCAACAACTCTATCGCTGCGCCACTGTGCCGCTGTTGTTGTATTGCCTTTCCATTTATGTTCCACATGGACTTCTCCCTGGGGGTTGGACTTCTCCCTGGGGGTTTTGCACGGCACATAGTTGTTGCTCAGGGCTGGTTTTGGGTTTGATGACTCCATGAGTTAAGGATGTAATCCGCGTTCTGAACAGTCCGTAGCACTCAAGTACATCGCCTTTGACAGGATTATTTTTTTGATGAGATGCAGAAGCAAGACTGGAAGAGAAGGCAACGGAGGAGAATGAAACTTTCACCTGAAAATGCTTGAACATGTTCGCACATTTAAATAATGCTTACATTTATTAATGCACTCGGCTAACTTTTATTAAAACCATATGGCAGAAGCATTTGTTTAAAAGAAAGCTTGCTTTGGGTTTATTCTAAAATACAGTTAACTGCCTTCCTATTTTGCATCATCTCCTCTGTTTTCTAAACGGTGTTTGCTTTGGTCGAATCTCAGCCATTGGAGGTCAGATGCAGTCCCGTGGCTTGCAAAGATTCCCCTGTTCAGAGAGGGAAACCCAAGTACAGAGACTAGCTGATCAAAGTGTTTCATTTTGGTGCTTAAAACAACATGCAAGATTGCTTGTCCTATAGTGTGCATGCAAAACCCAGGAGATATTAGGACAGTCAATCAGCCACGTGGCTTTTCCGATTCGTGTCTGCCTGATGAATTACAAACATATGAGCAATTTAAAATTTGCCATCCATGGCAGAATTAAGTGAATTTCTTTGCCTTGTGGGATTTCAGAACTACCCCGTATTTATATTTCCTCCAGGTCTCCTTCACTTATTCTATTCAGGCTGTTTAATGCTGTGAGCAATAGTCTAAAGGTTAATGGCTACATTCATTTAGCTTTAGGCCCTTGTTTATGATGAGGAAAGTATGTATGACATTGAAGCAAACTACATCTTGCTGACTGCATACAGTATGTTGCACAAGCTCAATTTTGAATTGCTATTTTGTACTGTTACTGATAGCCCACAGGGTCAAATTGACCTGCTTTCCACAAGGATGTTGAATACTCCCTTGTTTCAGTCTCATTTTTTAAGTGTGGAATTAACTACTGCATACTTTGAGCTTTGATACCTTTTTTTTAAACTTGCATTCACAACATGAGGTCTTACATTTTATCTTGCACAAGATAACTGAACTAAATTATAAACCAAGCATAAAAAAATGACTGACATTCTTTTCTGATGTTTTAATTTTATCTTATCCCAATAGCCATTCTTTTTTTTTAATTGAGTTTATTAAACATCTTATTTCACTAATTGGCCAATCTATTATGTTGGGGATATAGGGATTACAATATGTACTAAACTTAACCAATTGGAAATTCCCATTTAAATGTTCTATCATAGTCTAGAAATCCTGAAATCCTGATGTCCCTCTAACCCCTTGAGTTAATTTTAATGACATTGACATCCGTTACATTCGCCACTGCTTTTACTCAGAGCTTATGTTTGATATGATTCCTTTCACACCAGGTTCTTGACTATGAAGAGATCTTAAGATATTATTTAGGAAATTTGTTACATGTGGCATAGTTCAAACCTCAATGCTTGTGTGTTGAACTCCTTCTTGAAATCCCATTGCATTGAGAAGCAGAGATCCATATGCTTACATTACTACACCACGTGTTTAGCATGTAAAAATATGAGGCAGGAATAGCCATTCAGTTGCTCAAGCCTGCCCGGCCTTCAATGTGGTGGTTGTGATCTAACCTCGGCCTCATTCTTGTTAAATGCACACATTTAATTTGTTTTTGGAAATACAGTTGCCTACAAACTGTTATTGTTTGATAGACACAAATTACAAAAATCTTTAATCGTCTGAAGCTTGCCACAGATTTTTTTTAAATGGTGTATATTGAGTTGCCCTAATACAAGAGAGAGAGATACTTGAATCCTCTATGTGGCAGTCAACATCATGTCAAAGTGTGCTCCTGTTCATCAAAATAGGGGGTCTTTTTTCATTCAGTAAATACAAGTAATGATTTTTATATTGGTTTACATACACCGTATATACTTTTCTTTTGAGTGTCTGTAACCTTTTCTGCACTATTTTCAGAGTGAATGCTGATATTTTTATTAAAATGCAGCTGTTGGTTTTTAATTCTTACCTTCGGAATTGTTAATTAATCATTTTTAACCTTACTAACCCCACCAGTATTTCACTTCAAGATCTATAAGATTATAAAGTGGCCAGTATATTAGAAATAGTGCAGTAATGCTATAAAACGGACTGAGTCATCTGTTTCCTGCAGAATTCTCCCAGTGCCAAAACACCAATCGACACTTCTGTCAGTGGTCCGGTCTCAATACAAACTTGTTTACAAGAGGGACAAACACTCTACTGAATGTTGAGTTTTATTAAAGATTAAGTCTTCCAAGTAGATTTAGAGTGTACTAAGTAGCATCTCACTTGTTCCTCTTTCTAAATGTTAGTGTCATTATTTGAACATTGGCCAAACCCATTCAAGAGAAACCATTTTGTTTAGTATTCTCACATGAAACGTGTCGTTCTAATAAAAGGCCATGGTCGGAAATATTGGGCCAAATTTTACAGGAAAGTGGCTGTGTGGTTTCACATGGAAATGAGGCCATGTTGTTGTGCGAATCCCATCAACTTTGGCATTACGCCGCATCTGCCCTTATGAATGCAAAACTCTCAGTCTTGCCAACAGATGTTCGGCAGCTTTTCCCCAAAGTGCACACCAGTGCAGGACTCCTCCTGCCCAGTTGCAAAGTCCAAAAATATGCCACTCCTTAAGCACTTACACTGGGTAATTCATACAAACAGGTTGCACCAGTTTAGACAGATGTAACGATTGTTTCTATGGAGAAGGATGGCTGTGAGGAACCAAGGTAAGGTTTCCTTTTCTTTTCAGGTTATTTAGATATTCTATTTGATTTTAAATGCAATTAACGGAAATGATTGTTTTTTTTTTAATTTTCTCCATATATTTTATTAGCTTGGATATTTTTATTTATTTTTTAATGTTTTAATCGCCTCTGAATAGTTGAGTTTAGTTTAGTTTAGTTTAGTTTAGAGATACAACAGGCGGAAACAGGCCCTTCGGCCCACCGAGTTAGCACCAACCAGCGATCCCCACACATTAACATTATCCTACGCGCACACAAGGGACAATTTACACATATACAAAGTATACAAACCCAAGCCAATTAACCTAAAAAAACGGTACATCTTTGGAGTGTGGGAGGAAACCGAAGATCTCGGAGAAAACCCACGCAGGCCACTGGGAGAAAGTACAAACTCCGTACAGACAGCACCCATAGTTGGGATCGAACCCCGGTCTCTGGCGATGCAAGTGCTGTAAGGCAGCAACTCTACCGCAGTATCACCATGTGAAATATTCAAAATTATTAACAGAATTGACAGCTGGCAATATGGCTTCAGTGGCCATCAAAGTATTTAACAACATTTTTGTGGCTTGTGTTTATTCCCGTCCACTACTCCCGATGCGGAGAGACTTTGTTGCAGTTCCCCTTTCGTATCACAGATCTGAGCAATTACCTATGTTTCTCTGCCTACAGATGTTGCCCATTTGATTAAATAATTACAGCATTTCTTAGTACTATTTCCAGAAAAAAAAAGGCACAGTTAAGGATGGAGTAGTAACTCAACGGGACATGAATAGGGAATATGTTGCATCAGGGCCCTTCTTCAGACTGATGAGGTAGAGGGGAGAAAGCTGGAAGAGATATGGGGGGGGGGGGGGGGGGGGCAGAACAAAGTCAGGGAAATGATACAGGTGAGGTGGTTTGATTGGCAGATAGTTGGACAAAGTCCATAAATGAACAGACAGAAGGGTGTGGGATGAGGAGATTTAGACTTTAGACTTAGCACGGAAACATGCCCTTTAGCTCACCCTGTCTGCACCGAGCAGCGATCACCCTGTACACTAGCACTATCCTAGGGCCAATTTGCCATTTTTACCAAAGCCAATTAGCCTACAAACCTGTACATCTTTGGAGTGCAGGAGAAAACCTTTACGCAGTCGCAGGGAGAATGTATAAACTCTGTATAGACAGCACCTGCAATCAGGATCGAACCTGAGTCTCTGGTGCGGTAAGACAACAACTCTACCGCTGCACCACCATGCTGAGATAAGGAAGGAAGATGCATAAAATGTGAAGCCAGAGGAAGGGATGGAGGTGGAAGCATCTGCAGTCATTTGATTCTTTATAAATATGAGGAATTGATCACACTGTCCCAGAACCCTGCCCAGAGGTGTTGTCTGCCATTAGTCCATGCCGTCAACATGTACCTAGGCCAGATGCTAGGCTGGCACAAGCACAAGGGATTCTGCAGTAGCAGAATTTGACCCTCCATGTCCACCAATAGGCCTCAGATAACCACCTTTTGCAAATCCAGGTAAAGGGGAATCAAGAATTAATTTCAATTTTGATTGCCAATGAAGCAATAAAAAGTGACACATCTGCAGCTCATGTTTTGGAAAGATGGAAGATGGAATTTCTGCCAGCAGAGTGTTGGAATATTAAAGGCCAGGAACAAATGTTGTTTTCAGTAGAAATAAGCACGGGTAAGAAGAAATGTGGCACCGCTCCACAACTGTAAGCAAACAGTATTTATGATGGGAAGAATATGGATTTGGATCGCAGCTGAGGTTTAATTAGCCAAACAAAATGGAAATTGTGGGACAGTAGCAGAGAAAAGAGGTAGAATTGGGGTCAAGGAGCAGAGACGAGGCAGCGGTCTGACATTTTCAGTATAGATCATGTTTATTTTTGTGTTCTCTATAATTCACTGCACGCACGCAGCCCATGTTTGTTGATGCTGCTTTGATGTCAGAACACCCAAGCACGCTTGAGGAATCCCAAGAGTCTTGACTACAGTCATGGGCCTATGAGGGCTGAGAGCAGTGGCGGACTGGGTCTAAAAATATTGGTTGCCAGGAGACAAAGGGGGCCCACTTCATCAGGGACCCACTTGATATTGGGGGCCCACTTCATCAGGGGCCCAATTGCCATCGGGCAAGCTGACACCCCGGCCACTCCGGCACTGGCTGAGAGCATAGCGATGGAGGCACAAGAAACTGCAGATGCTGCAATCTTGACCAAATGCAAAGTGCTGGAGGAACTCAGCGGATAAGACAGCATCTGAGGAGGAATTGGTCTGATGAGGTTTTGTGTCAGGATCATTCTTCAGACTAAACATCATCTGTCCATTTCCCTCCACCGATGCGGCCTGACTCATTGAATTGTCTTTTTTCTGGGAGCCTGATGTGCCCCTTAATAGTAAGTTAGAGGACCTGGACATCCCCAAGCCACCACTGGACAGTCTGCCACTGAATCCCGTCCATGGAGTCTTCCTGGTGAGTCAAATCTCTTCATTAGCAATATACAGTAAGATTGTCTCTTTTTCCATGATAGGGTCCCTACCACTATCATGGAAAAGCCTTATTTGTCTGTTCATCTTCACACCACCCACAAACCATCCTCATCCTCATCTGAGAGACAGGATGTCACGTGATTTGGTTGAAGTTACATAAACCCAATTCAAAAGGTTTAAATAAGATGGCACAAAGTTAAGAAGCACAATAATATTTGAGAAGTCAGAGTATTAGACTCATAGAATCATACAGTATGGAAACAAGCCCTTTGGCCCAACTTGCCCATGCCTCATAACATGCTCCATCTGCATTAGCACCACCTGCCTCTGCTTGGCTCAGAACCTAAACCTATCCTATCTGTGTACCCATCCATATGATTCTTAATTGTTATGATAGTACCTGCTTCAACTACCTCCTCCAGCAGCACGTTCTATACACCCACCACCCTTTTTGTGTGAAAATTTACCCCTCGGGTTTCTATTCAATCTTTCCCCCCTCACCTTAAACCTGTGTCATCTTGTTCTCGATTCCCCTAGTCCGGGCAAATGACTCTGTGCATATTCCCGATCTATTCCTCTCATGATCTTGGACACTTTTATAAGATTACCCTTCATCCTTCTGCACTCCAAGGAATAAAGTGCTAGCCTGCTCAACTTGTCCCTATAGCTCAGGCCCTTGAGTCCTGGCAGCATCTTGGTAAATCTTCCCTGCACCCTTTCCAGCTTGACAACAGCTTTTCTACGACCTGGTGACCAAAACTGAACACCAATGTGGCCTCACCAATGCCTCATACAACTGCAACATGACTTCCCAACCTCTATGCTCAATATTCTGCCTAATGAAGGCCAATGTGCCAAACACTGTGATGCCACTTTCAAGGGACTTTGCAGAGGAAAGATGATATGTTCACACTTTGCAAGAATAGAGGTATCAAGGGAGGTTAGTTTTCAAGAGAAGGCAGTGATGTGTCTCACCGATATAGATCAGCTGACATCTAGAGCAGCGGATGCAATAGATGAGGTTGGAGGAGGTGCAGGTGAACCTCTGTCACACCTGGAACGACTGCTTGGGTCCTTGAATGGAGTTGAGGGGGGAAGGTAAAGCGACAGGTGTAGCAACTCTTGGGGTTGCAAGGGAAAGTGCCCGGGGAAGGGGTGGAGTGGGAGGGAAGGGAAGAATTTACAAGGGAGTTGCGAAGGGAGCGGTTTTTGCAGAAGGCAGACAGGGGGGGAGATGGGAAGATGTGGCGAGTGGTGGGGTCACGTTGGAGGTGGCGAAACTGATGGAGGACTATTTGTTGTATGTGCCGGCTAGTGGGGTGAAAGGTGAGGACCAGGGGGACTCTGCCCTTGTTGCGAGTGGGGGGATAGTGAGAGAGAGCAGTGTTACGGGGTTTGGAGGAGACCCTGGTGCGAGCCTCATCTATAGTAGGGGAGGGGAACCCCCATTCCCTGAAGCATGAGGACATTTGCGATGCCCTGGTGTGGAACGCCTCATCCGTGAGACCAAGCGTAGGCTTGGCGTTCGTTTTGCCGAACACCTCCACTCGGTTCGCACTAACCAACCTGACCTCCCGGTGGCTCAGCACTTCAACTCCCCCTCCCATTCCGTATCCGACCTCTCTGTCTGGGTCTCCTCCATGGCCAGAGCAAGCAACACCGGAAATTGGTGGAACAGCACCTCATATTTCGCTTGGGGAGTCTGCATCCTGGTGGCATGAACATTGAATTCTCACAATTCTGTTAACCCTTGCTGTTTCCTCCCCTTCCTACCTCAGCCCTCGGGCTCCTCTTTTTCCTTTCATCTCCACGCCCCCCCCCCCCCCCACCCCCCACTCCCACCGCACCCCCTGTCAGTCTGAAGAAGGGTTTCGGCCCGAAACGTTGCCTATCTACTTCGCTCCATAGATGCTGCTGCACTCGCTGAGTTTCTCCTGCATTTTTGTGTACCTAGTGATGTCAGTAAATTGGGAAGGGAAGTATCCAAGGAGAAGTATCTTATACAACCTCAGCTAGAATAAGATCTGGTTAGTAATTTGGGTAGTCAGCTTAAAAATAACAGGAAACAGATCCCATAATAATAATAATAATAATAATAATGCATTTTATTTATGGGCGCCTTTCAAGAGTCTCAAGGACACCTTACAAAAATTTAGCAGGTAGAGGAAAAACATGTAAGGGGAATGAAATAAATAGTAGAGACATGACTAGTACACAAAGTAAATACAGAATTCAATACAAAACACAGTATGAGGCAATTAATGCACAGATGAAAAGGGACGGCACGTGGGGCTAAGGATAGGCAGAGGTGAAGAGATGGGCCTTGAGGCGGGACTGGAAGATGGTAAGGGACACGGAATTGCGGATCAGTTGTGGGAGCGAGTTCCAGAGCCTGGGGGCTGCCCTGGAGAAGGCTCTGTCCCCAAAACTGCGGAGGTTGGACTTGTTTGATGGAGAGGAGACCAGCTGATGTGGATCTGAGGGACCGTGAGGGTTGGTAGGGGGAGAGGAGGTCAGTGAGATATGGGGGGGGGGGGGGGGGACAGGTGGTGGAGGGCTTTGTAGGTGAGGGTCAGGATTTTGTAGGTGATCTGGTGGGAGATGGGAAGCCAGTGAAGTTGTTTGAGGAAACATCCCATGGTGAAGGTCATCTTGGAGTGGGCTGGATCCTTGAACATCATGGCAATAACAAAGAGACAATCATGAGCTCCTCCTACCTGTTGTTGGGGATGAAATCCCTACTTCCTTCATCACAAGGGAAACATTTTAAAAAGTCAAATATCTACTTCCATTGTATCTCAGGCCATCAATTTTAAAGCAAAAGACAAGAATAAAATGAGTGGATTATTAAGTGAACATGCAGCTCTCATGATTACATTTAGTATTGTCAGTTCAGTAAAATATCCTTCATCCCCCTTTATAGTAACTCCCAATGGTAACAGCAAGCTTTCTAAATCCTGACTTCAAACAGCTTATTGTAACATAGAACTGAAAAGTTCAACATCTCAAATCCACTCTGTTATTGTTAGATGTTCTTGACTTCCTCTTTTGCTAAATTATGTCATAAATTAAACAGACAATGTAAGTATGGCCGTAATTCAACCCATGATGTCTTTAGACTGATAGCCCCAAAATAACGGGACCATGTGACAACTAACATTGAAAAAAATGAACATTCCTACTGTAGCTTTAAAATCTGTCAGGATCAACGTGTCCTTTTATTTATTACAATTATGTAACGGAGTTTCATTTAATGCTTCCCTGGTTGGATGCCATGAGTACAACAGTGTTCAGCTTTGAATTCCTTGAAAGCTTGAGAACACCATCTCTCTCTGTATATACTGTACCTTTGCCGACTACTGCTTCGAATGAAACCAGGAAGCACAATCAAAATTTTACAAGTTTGTTTTTTACTTAAATTTCCTCTCTACATAAAACATTCCAGGACCCAATGTGGCATTGCGACACATATTTTTTAATTCTATAATTCAAGGAATACTTTGGGAGTGATTATTGGGTGTAGTTTGATGAATCCAATTAAAGATGATGTTATCACAAACAAATTAGTAAGATTAAACGAGAACTTACCAGTTCGAAGTTTGATCATTATTTTATGAGGAGTACTTTGAGGGAATACGTGAAGATCCCCGCCAGGACGCATGCGTGTCATTCTTCAAAGCAGCGGTGTGAAATCACAGATAACTGTAATGACTGAACATAGTAAGATTAGAGAAAAAATACCAGTTGAGTATATGATCATGGGTGGGAGCGGAGGGCACGTATTCCCTCAACGTACTCCTCATAAAATATTGATCAAACTTCGAACTGGAAAGTTCTCGTTTAATCTTACTATTTTACTACGGAGTCACGTGAGTGACTACGTGAAGATTTCAAAGCTCTGTGATTTCATGCCGAGGAAACGAGTCCATGCATTACATCTGCCTTAATCACATCTGCCTGTGGGAGGAATTGTGTCAACATAATTTAGACATGAATCCGACATTGAAATCCATTAAATTTATTAACACAAAATTATAGCCCCTATTTATGGGGTAAATTAAATTACAGAACTTAAAATTGTTTCTGCAAACGTTCCAGGTTTAATGACTGGTTTATGATAAAATAGTTGGAATGTTTTTTCCCCTGACCATCCTGCTGTCTTGAGGATTTGGTCCATTGGTACATCCAACTGCATAGCTGCCGATGTAGCTACAGCCCTGGTGGAATGAGATTTAAAAATATTAGTATCCACCCCAGCCTGTATTAGAACCTGTTTCAGCCATCTTGAGATGGTCTGGACCGTCACTTTTTTGTGTGGTTGCTTGTGGCTGACTAAAAGTGCCTTCTCATTGCCTCTGATGATTTTCATGTTCTCCATGTATAACAACAAATGTCTTACTATACAGAGATGATCATCTGTTGGGTAAGACCTGAATTCTATATTGAGGCCTGCTGATCCCTGTCTGTTCTGCTTAACTAATTCATAAATTTGAAACATAATATTTCCAGATGAAGAAGTCATGTTGTCCAGTCTTAATTTATGTAACGACTGTACCCTTTGTGCCGTGACCAAAGCCATTAGCATGACTGTTTTTAATGTCAGTCTATGTAGGGACAGAACTGTTGCTGGACACCAATTCCTGAGCATCGTCAGGACAATACTCACATCCCATATTTGAGAGTACCTGGTTCTTGGGGGATTGGTATTAAAAATTCCCCTCATATGTTTTGTTACCAGTGGGTGAGTCCCAACAGATTGACGCTGTGTTCTTTGCCATAGATAACTTGATATGGCACTTCTGGCGCAGTTGATGGCACTATAACTGAGCCCCTCATCATAATGGAGGCCTGCCAGGAATTCCAGAACAGACGGGATATTCATTTCTCTGTAGGTGATGCTGTTTCTGTGACAATACATCTCCCATTTCCTGATTATAGACCAGATATTGTTTTTTGATTGACTGTCTTTGGGCCGCCAAAATCATGTTCACTGTTCGGTCCGTCAGTCCCATTTGTAGTAGAGGTATTTTTAGACTCTACAAATTAATAAATCCATGTAGTTATGGCATGGGTGGCTATATCCTGTTACGGGATGAACCAATAAATCTGGTCTATTCGGAATGGTGATACATGGTTCTAATACCATGTTGAGTATCACAGGGAACCATGGTTGAGTAGGACAATCGGGTACTACCAAAATACCAGACGCAGAGTCTTGCTGTATTTTCCTTAATACCCGACTGATGAGGCAGAAAGGAGGGAATGCATAAATAAACAATTTCCCCCAATGCAGCGAAAATGCATCTGTCGCCGCTGCCCCAGGGTCTGGTTCCCACGAAACATAGTTTGATAACTGGTGATTAAGCCTTGATGCGAATAGATCGATATCTGATGTTCCATATCGTGCTGTAATATCAGCAAATACTTTTTTATTCAACATCCATTTGGTGTTTTCATTAAATTTGTGTGACCTGGTGTCTGCCACTAAATTTAGTTTACCTGGTAGGTAAGTAGCTGATATCCAAATATGTCTCTGGATACACCATTGCCAAATTGTATTAGCCAGATTGTCACATGATGTCAATTTGTTTCCACCCATGTGGTTGATATATGCTACCACAGTGGTATTGTCACTCTGTAGTCTAACATGCTGGTGATATGACCCAGTACAATATGACTTTAGGCCATAGAATGCATCCAACATTTCCAGGTAGTTTATGCCCAGTGTTAGTAATAATGATGCCTCCTGTGCAGTCCATCTACCTCCACAGCTGGAGATGGAATTGGTGGCACCCCAACCAAGTGCACTGGCATCAGTTTGTAGCACCATAGAAGGGTTGCTGTTAATAATTGGATTGAAACAAAACCGAATGTTATCTATCCACCATTTTAGTTCCATTATAGCTTTGATTGGTAGCTTCATTGGTCTGTCTGGAAAAGCAGCCACCATTTTGCCAATTAATTTTGCTACCAATCTGATGGACGGTTTACTGATGTCAATGAGGTTATTTCAAGCCTCTATTATGTCTATAGCCTTTCCCTTTGGCAAAGTCATCGACATGTGAACTGAGTCAATGGTGAATCCCAAATAGTCCATAGTAGTGGAAGGCGTTAATTTTGATTTAACTGGATGGATAATAAACCCCAGTTTTTCCAATAACTGTTTTGTGGCTGTTAGTTTGTTTGGCCAATTCCAAAATTTTGCCCACAATAAATATGTCATCTAGATATGCCATGACCATGTGTTTTTGTTTCCGTGGAAACGCTAGGGCTGGTTTTAAAATTTTTGTGAACAGCCTTGGGGCTGATGTTAACCCATTTGGCAGCGCTCTATATTGCCAATGCTGTCCCATCCAGTTGAATTTTAAGTAACATCTGCGGTCACCTTGTATAGGCACTGAATAGTAAGCATCTTTTAAATCGATGCTAGCCATGAAGTAACCTTTGGAAATCAATTGTTTTGCAGTAACAAAGGTCTCCATTTAAAAATGAATATATTGTACAAATGTATTCAATTTGGTCAGATCTATGATGATGCAACAACCACCATCTTTTTTGTTTTTGGTAAAGATATTGGACACGAATTCTAGCGGTTCATGTTGGGATTTTTCAATTGCCCCTTTTGCGTAAAGCCGCTCTAGTTCAGCATGCGCTTCTGATTTTTCTTTACCGGAAAGTACGAACATTCGGTTCAGTACATGCTGAACTGGAGGGCTGTATTTGTGTATAAATTCTATGGTATATCCCTGGATACTGCTTAAAATATATGTGTCTGTAGTTAACATACTCCATGCATCCAGAAAGGAGTGTAATCTCCGCCCAACCTCCATGCTCCCTGCAATTTGTAGGGAACCAGACCCACCTACCTCCATAGTTACCAGTGGCAGGTTTACTTATTTTTGTAGATTCTTCGTTGATGTTGAGGCGTCGTTGTCTGGGTTTGTGGTTTGGTTGATGTTGGAGGTTTGTGTATCTTCCAAGAAGGCCGGCCTGGGCCATGGCCTAAAAAAGACTCATGTTCGGTGTACCGGACCTTCGAGCTTTCACCAGTTAGTCTTGTTCTACTGGTGGGTGCGTAAGGGTGCTGTCTATGGCTGTAGTGGGTTTTTGATGAAGTCCCTTTTATGAGCCCCAGGGTTTTTGCCTCCTCATCGAGCTCCTTGACTTGCTTCGATATGTTACCTCCAAATAGTAGAATTGGTGGTTTTACGTTTCCAGGTTTGCACAGACCCATGAATTTCGGGTTTAAAGTAGGTCGGATGGCACTCTTCCTGATGCTGTTTATTTCATATTGTGTGTTGCAAAGCAGTGCCAGTGCATCCTGTTGGTCCTGCGACATGTCCTTCCCATCTACTGTACGGGTGAAAGCTGTTATCCCCGCTGTTAGGAGCTTTAATACCTTTTGGAGTTTGACATCCATGCCTCTAACTCCTACTCCAATATGTTTCCATATGCAATTGTTTACAACAGGAACATTCAGGGATATACAGTTACCCGGTGCCAAGTGTCTTGCCATGGTGTCCAATACAGCCTGTTACTGTAGCTGGTTAAAGGACATATAATCTATACTGGCAGCTAGTTGTTGTTCCAGGTTTTGGCCAGTCTGGTCTGGCTGTATGAAGTTGGACACCATGTCCAGTAGATTTTCACGTTCCTGCACCCCCTGCACACTTGATTTCTCTTCTGCAAACCCCTCTTCAGGATCAGCCCAGTACTGACCCCCAGTACTCCCCTCTGATGAGGGAGATGCACTGTGCAGCCCTACAAGAGGTGCTGCTGTGGGTTTTACATAGTGCCCACAGTAACTAGACTCCATCTCCCGGAGCTTGTCACGTTAGAGCAAATGCTCCACACAACGCTCCATCCGGCTCCAGCGCTCACGGTCACTGGCCGCTCGCGGCTGCTCAAAGTCGGACTCATCTGAGTCCACGGCTTTGTTGGTTTTTTGTTTTGCCTTACCGCCCGGCCGTGGAGTGGATCTGGCCGGTGCGGAGGCGACATCGGGCACAGCTGATCCCATTGCGGGTGATTCATGTGCCGCTGGCCGCTGCTGGCTGCCCGCTACTCCACGGTCCTCACCCACCAGCTTTGTCACAGCCCTCGTTGTTTCCTTCGACTTGTCCATGCTCCCCACCTGTAAATCAGTATGGGAAAACACAAAAAGACCGCAGAGTAACTCTTACCTGCAGGTTCCGGCTTTTAAACTGCCGTTCCACCCCGCCTGACTGTTTCGCAATGCGTGTAGCGATATGACACGCATGCGTCCTGGCGGGGTTGTTCACGTAGTCACTCACGTGACTCCGAAGTAAAATTAAACATTTTCAATCAGAATGTGTATTTGTTGCCAGTGAATACCTTGATTTAAAATAACTCAGCAGCAATTCACAAACAAAGATCTATGACTTCCAGAAGCAAAAACAAAATGCTGTTTTTGTTGGAAGTATGCAATAATTACAGAACATTGGAAATACTCAACATGACAGACAGCACCCGCAGAAAATAAAACCTCATTAATTTTTGGTCATCAGAACTTATTCCTTTGGTTCACTGAAATAAATATAAAAGGTTTTAAAGCATGGCTATAGGTTTTAAAGCACGTGTCCCCTAAGCGACTCATTTCAAGAGAACTTGTAAAAACAAATATTTTAATAAAATGCCAAGACAATCAATTTGCTCCCATGGATGGAGACAATCAGTTTGTGGGCAATGACATCCTGTCACACAATTAGGCTCAGACTGATGCCTTCAACTCCCTCATCTTTTCTGCTTATGTAATGAACAGAGATGGAGACCGTAGCCCCAGCCAGCAGACTATTCAATCCAGGTTTTGGGCTAAAGGCTCTTTGATTTTGATCAGAATAAATTGGCTATATCTATCTTCACAAACCTCACCCACAGCCCAATTGTTTCATTAAATATTCACAGTGAAGATAAAGTTGCCACTGTTCCGCAATAAAATAACACAAAAGGCTGCTGATGAGATTGCCAAGCTTCAGACTTTAATCCACTGTTACGTTACTTTCGGCAATATCCACCTTGAGGAATTTCTGCTCCTCTTCCTGCCAGGCATCTCCGCCATCTTCCAGTTCTGACGAAAGGTCATTGACCAGAAATATCTACTCATGGTCTCAATCCACAGATGCTGGCTGACCTGCTGAGTGTTTGCAACATTTTCAGTTGTTATTTCACTGTCAGCTCTCATACACAATTCACAGATAAAAACAGTTCGAGAATCACTTTCCATCATTGCAACTATATATTTTGACTTGACATCCTGCGATTCTGAGCTTTCAACTTGCTTCAGCCTATAATATTCTGAATGCATGCACCTCATTCTTTGCAACTAGTGAAACAAATTGAAAGAAATTTTGAAGCTGATGTT
Source organism: Leucoraja erinaceus (assembly GCF_028641065.1). Taxonomy (NCBI): domain Eukaryota; kingdom Metazoa; phylum Chordata; class Chondrichthyes; order Rajiformes; family Rajidae; genus Leucoraja; species Leucoraja erinaceus. The sequence goes on along the minus strand of NC_073391.1, from coordinate 21,488,101 downwards.
CCCTGATCTGACTCATGTTTTTTTTGTAACAGTTTATTAATGCAGAGAGTAGTCTTGATCAATGCATATGCAAAAAAAAACTGTTTTCATTTGCATTGGACCAGGAGAATCACTCACCCTTACTACATAGAGTGGTGAGTTTTTAACGTTTGCAGCCTTTCATATTGACTGATCACTGTTTTTATCTCAGTTCCTTTAGTTATGATGAGGCGATAGAATAAGAGCGGAATGCGGAATTTGTCTTTAGCTTTGATGCTGGGAGCACTGTAATTCTTTTGGGGGTAGCTCTATTGAGCAGTGAATTTATTTTGCCAAATGCAACGGCTGGTGTTCAGCAGCAAACTTTGAATGGGTTAAACCCAGATTTTGAGATTGAGAAAAAACAGCATTTTACATTCTAGTGCCTCTGAATATTTATCTCGATAACTTGTTAATCCATCCAAGTTTAAAGTCTAGACCGTTATACTCTCCCAACTGAAACAAAGCAGATAAGGCAGCAAAAATAGGTAAAATGATGTGAGTTGCGAGAGTATCTGTACAGACAAGGAGCTGAGCTCCTCTGTTGATTGCCTAGAGTGGGATGCGTTGCTTGCATTCGATTCCTGGCAGAGCGATATTGATCTGTGGAAGAAGATACATGTATAATTTCTGAAGTCTAGCATCAATAAGCTTCCATATCTCTTGCAGTCGAGTGGACAGTTTTGTCTTGGGTTTTAGGCTATTTTCAAACACTTGCCTTAACATAATTGAAATACTAAAATTGCCCACTGGTTAACTTGCAATATAGATAATATAAAATAATATTGTCCAATTAGTTCAATTTACTTTTTCTTGCTTCCACACAGACATGAGGGGCAATTAACAAACCTTGTGTCAACTTAGAGGACCAGAATAAGTGTAATTATACCCAATGTCAGCATGTTTCTTTAAAATAATGCTCCCAACTTCAAAACAGTAAGTGATTCTTGTGACAAAAGAAAGAAGGGCCATAAATCTTTGGAAATCTTTTCACCAGGATGGTCAAAGCTAGAATCATAGATTTTTGCATTTGGGGGTCCAGTTGCTTAATGGAGTAGATGTGAAGACTCGCCATGTACATGATGGCTTAAAGTAATTATGCCCTTCTCCTGATCCTATTTCTTAACTAAAGGCATTTACCAGATTTAAAACTATTTCAAAAGGTTTGGCTTAATTAAATAACCAAATGACTTTTAAACGGGTTAATTGTAAAGTGGTAAAAAGAGAGAGCAGAAAAAAAATAAGGAAAAAATTATTCTTTTTTTAACTGCTATTTGAAATTGTACTTTTAGCATTTTGCTTTCGTAGATTAGAGCTAATGTTGTTGTGGTGAAACTACCCCTGACGTTTCAGTGGATTTATTGCTGTAATACTGGTGTTTGTTTCATGGAATTTGAGCTGAAATTTTAAAACAATGGATCGCCAGGGAGGGTGGAATTTCCTTGGACTGCCAAAGGTCTCAGGAGGTTGTTACATTACACGGTTAGTCCTTTGCTAACATTCAACTATTGCAAATTATATTTACAGTTGCACAGATTACATTTTCTTTTGCAACAATAGCCATTATACAATGGAGTGTTAGGCAAGAGAAATAGGAGCACTTTCAGGGATTTTAACTGCTGATGAAAGCATAAACACAATTTATCACAGAGTAGAAATTGGTTGGGACCCAAACTCAAGCTTAGATGAGGTGCTTTATACTCATTTGAACAGGGAGCCCCAACATTGTTTCAGAATTGGGCTTTCCTCTACTTATCCACATGTTGTGGATGAACCGTCAATGGGAATGGTTGTTATTACCCCCCCCCCACCTGTAAGAATAATCAATTCTGGGCCATTTACAGTGGCTTTATGGAGGCAGGGCAATGATGGAGAGAGCAGAGAATGACTCAAGCAATAATCCATTGCTGGAACTGTGGCCTTAATGGTCCCATTACCCTGCCTCATCTTCTCCCCACTTCGTTCCAAAAGATGCTTCTTCTAAATGTAAAAATGTTCTACAGCTAACAGTCACAAGGTTCAGTGAAATATCCTAAGTGGGACTGGTCCAACTACTCAATGTGCCGAATAGCCTAATTCTGCTCCTATGATTTATGAACTTATGAACTTAGGAAAGCGATTTACTCGCAGTTATTCCAATTCGTGCTCAAATTTCTGTTTTCACAATGCGATCTGCATACAGGAGAAACCATGCACAGATTGGTTGACCCCTTTACAGAGCACCTGAATTCACTACAGACTAAAGACAACCCTGATCTTCCTGTTGCTTGCCTCACCCACTTCATACAAGTAAGTAGCTAAACTGTTAAAACCGCTGTTGTGCTGCCGCAAGTAAGAATTTCATTGTTCCATTTTTGGAACATATGACAATAAAACATTCTTGACTGTTGTGTCTTGATATAATGTAAACTTAAGGAACAACACGTCATCTTTTGTCTGAACACTTTGCAACTTTCCAGACTCAATATTGGATTCTACAACTTCAGTTAACTTACTTCCTTTCTGTGTACAAGGCTTGCCTTTTCCATTGCCTGCCATCAGTCTATGAGAATGACAATTTTTTTTTCTCCATTAGCATCACCTGATTTACTGGGCATGGTCCACGGACCTCCAACATGCACCTTTTCACTTTCCTGCATCTTCATTCCTACTTTATAACTAATCTTGTCTCATTGTTTTCTATTCATTCACTCTCTCCCTCTCTCTCTTCCTCTCTCACTGTCCGCATCAAGCAGATGAACTCTACAAAGCATTCCGATAGAAACCCGGGCCTCGCCCTATCAGAGGTATTCCCTTTGACTAATCCATCCCTCTCCAGTTTTTCTACAACTTAAAAACTAACTTAATTTCTGTCTTCCCCAGTTATTGAGAAGGTCCATGACCCATAGCATAACTTCACGGGAGCATCAACTCCTGTGATAACATGTAAAATACCATCTATGCAGTGACATTTTGTGAAGGGGACAAAACAGCAAGCATTCCCAGGTTGTGAAAGAGACAGAGTGTCCATGGGTGGCACAGTGCACAGTGTGCAGCTGCTGCCTTATAGCGTCAGAAACCTGGGTTCGATCCTGACTACGGGTGCAGTTTGTACGAAGATTGTACGCTCTCCCTATGACCGTGCGGGCTTTCTCCGAGTGCTCCGGTTTCCTCCCACGCTCTGAAGACATTTAGGTTAATTGGCTTCTGTAAATAAATATTGATTTGTCCCTAGTGTGTAGGATAGTGCTAGTGTATGGGATGATTACTGGTCAGTGCAGACTCGGTGGGCTGAAGGGCTTGTTTCCCCGCTATATCTCTAAAGACTAGTCTAAAGGTGCTGCCTGACCTACTGAATGCGTCCAACATTTTCTTCTGACCTTTACTAGTCAATAGCAGCATAATTAGGCAATTTGCTTCATCAGGTCTACTCCACAATTCCATCATGGCTGATATATCTTTCCCTCTCAACCAAATTCTCCTGCCTTCTTCCCATAATAACCTCTGATCAAGAATCTGTTACCCTTCACCTTAAAAATACCCATTGATTTGGCCTGCACAGCCTTCTGTGGCAATGAATTCCACAGATTCACCACCCTCTGATTAGAAATTCCTTCTTATCTCCTTTCTAAAGGTATGTCCTGTAGACCTGGCACAGAATTGGAGAGGCAATTGCCCTCGGGAGAATCCAAAGCTCCACCCAGAATTATTAACCAAATTGACAATCCGATGCTTCAAGTCTGCTATCATGTCTCAGTTTTTGCAACCGATAACATGTGTACAGCAGTCATGGGTGTGGACCAGCAGAATTGTGGACCAGCAGAATTAGCCAGTATTATTTAGCCCAAAACAAAGAAAAGTGCGGATATATAATCAGTTTCTAATTACAGCTGAAAAATCAAACCCCACAATTCCACACCCTCCACAGTCTAAGAATAAGGGGTAGGCCATTTAAAACTGAGATGAGAAAAAACTTTTTTACCCAGAGAGTTGTGAATCTGTGGAATTCTCTGCCACAGAAGGCAGTGGAGGCCAATTCACCGGATAAATTTAAAAGAGAGCTAGATGGAGCTCTAGGGACTAGTGGAATCAAGGGATATGGGGAAAAGGCAGGCACGGGTTACTGACTGTGGATGATCCGCCATGATCATAATGAATGGCGGTGCTGGCTCGAAGGGCCGAATGGCCTCCTCCTGCACCTATTTTCTGTTGCTACGAACTGTTCGAATCTTCAAAAAAGCAGCAAAAGCGTGTAGAGTGATCCAGAAATGATTTTTTTAAAAGCCATAATTAGTTTGGCTGGTCTATTTTGCTGCATGCAATTAAATCAATTGCACAGAGCAACAGTTCATTACTTTCTTTGGTATTTGATGTGGCCTTCTACAAAGCACTTCTTCAAACTTGACCAATTTGCTGCTGTCACTCTCTTTGATCAAATCTGAAAGAAGATTTTGTAAGAAAGCTAATCTGCGGAATGCTCATACCGCCTACATAAGCCAGCTAGAGAGATACTGCCTTTGTATTTATAGCTTTAGCACCAAAGATGCTCAGTGAAAATGGTCCACCTGCAGACTCATTCTTCAGGCACCTTCGCTTTGTTAGAATACATTGAACCTCTTATTTTCTTAATGCACACTTCACAATTGAGAAATCTGCTAATATATATTCATTTATACACTGGTACGTTTTATGCAAACCTATTCCTATATAAAGTAATAAAATTAAAATGGGCATTGAAGGCTGTAAAACTATTAATGATTAGTACCAGGATTGAATTAATGGGAAATGATTATCATGCAAACTCATTAAACATTTGTCCACTAATATCACCAACTAGAATTTCCATGCTGCTTCTCTTTACTGAATTCCTGAGTGTATCTATGATTAGAACATTGCCAAAGATGTCAATACAATTTGCACAATGGGGTTCACCCAGGCTCTCCACCTCATGCACATTTGATTGTACCTTCTGGCTTATGTTGGCTTTATGTTTGGCTCTTATATATCTGTATTTTCTCTTGGGTTCACTCTCAGCACAAGCCGGACAAAGGATATCTACAGCTTGTCTTTTACAATCAACACACACAGTTTGACAGTGCAACTTAGATAAACAATCTGAAGGGATATTTTACACCGTTAGAGCTGACAGCTAACACTTAATGCTAGAAAAAACATGTAATAATAAAATGTTATCAAAATATGAATTGGAGAGGTTTTGTTTTCATCCATGCCCCTTTTCTCTTACTTCATTTAAGAGCTTTGTATATTTTATGTCAACGTTAATTGCCGGCTGAAAGCTCACTATTAACACAAGTGTTTATTTTTCAGGTGTAGACCCTTCATCAGAACTAAAGGCAGTTCTGATAAGAGCCCTAATATGAGTTTTGACCCTTGTCTCTATTGGTCCTGACAGACCATTCTTGGGATTTTGTTATTATTTCACTTTGCAGTGAGCAATGTTGATTAACATCAGTTCTCTTTCTTTTTTTTTCAGAATCTCTCCCCTCAGTCCCCTCTGTGCCATATACAGTGAGGCACCCATCCCTTCCTTGCTTTGTTCAAGGATCATTCTTCATGTATGGTTACATGTTCAGGCAGGATATTCCATGAAGAAACACATGATAGCCAAACCTGATACCACGTGTTACATGCAGCAGAGCTGATGGCAGTCCAGCCAGAATAAGGAGCATGTTAGATATAAGCACATGAACCTGGATAGATATCTCAGTTCATGCTGAGAGGATATTGCACCGTCAGAGAAGCTACACTCTGTTTAAAGCAGAGTTATCCATGGAGAGAAATACAAGCTGCTAGAGGAACTCAGAGGGTCAAGTGGCATCTGTGAAGCCAAATGGACAAGCAAAGTTATAGATTGGGACCCTGTGTCGCCAGTTATTTCTAGAGTCCTGGCCAATATTTATCTTTCAATCTACATTACTGAGGACATATGATTTGATCATTGCTGGTTGTAGGAGAGGCAGTGCAGAAATTGGCTCCTATGTTTTTTAAAGTTATTTCAAAAGCACTTTGCTGTGACTGTATTATCGTGTCATGAAAGGGATGTGAAAAGAACTATATAAATGGAGAAAAAAAGACACAAAGTGCTACTCAGCAGATCAGGCAGTATCAATGGAGAACTTCCTCATGAAAGCAACTTTTCTTCTCGTTTTCCATCCTGCCACTGAAAACACGAGGATTCGGGTTCAATTTGCTCCTACCTCCCTTCAATCTAAACCATCCACTTACACAGTCTAATATTAACCAATCGTTGTTCTGGTCATTTGTATCACTGGGGCTGTTAATGTGCATAGTTTTGATATTAATAAGCTTTCAAGGCAGCTCTTTCAGGGAGATTGGGATAGATTATCCTCATGCAAGTACTTAACATTGTATCATGCATAGCGACAAATTAACGAGCATGTGGAAACAGTTTCGTTTTCACTGGACGGTCCATTGAAATGAGTGAGTAAGTGTAACCCCTTCACTATAAACAGCTGTGCCTTTTGCTGGCAAGGGCCTAAGCACAGGAATTCCCTGTCTAAACCTCTCTACTTCTCTTTCCTCTCTAAGACCCGCTGCTCTGGCCAATATCTTGGCCATCTGCCCTGATATTTCTTTCTGTAGCTTGGTGTCAATTATTTTAGTCAGATGATGTTCCTTTGGACAGTATCAAGTGTTTGTACTACATTAAAAGCACTGTGTACATGGAATATTATTGATCCTGTCACAGAGCCACAATTAACATGCAAAAGAAATGGAACTTCTGGCCTTTATAAGATATAGGAACAGAATTAGACCATATGGCCCATCAAGTCTACTCCACCATTTAATCATGTCTGATCTATTTTTTCCTCTAAACCCCATTCTCCTGCCATCTGGCACATGTGACAATTAAATGTATCTTCTCCCCATATCCTTTTACACCCTCACTAATCAATAATCTGTCAATCTCAGTTTTAAAAATACACAATGACTTGGCTCCACAGCCGTCTGTGGCAATGAATTGCACAGTTCTGATTCCACCACCTCCCGATTAAAGAAATTCCTCCTTATCTTTTTAAAGGTACATCCTCTTACTCTGAGGCTATGCCCTCTGGTTCTCGACTCTCTCACTAGTGGAAACATCCTCTCCACATCCACTCTATCCAGGCCTTTCACTATTCGGTAAATTTTCACTGAGGTTCCCCCTCATCTTTCTAAACTCCAGCAAGTACTGGCTCAGTGCCGTCAAAAGCTCATCGTACGATGACCCAATCATCCCCGGGATCATATTATTATCGTAACGGTCATTGTCCGGTTCTCTTGAACAGGTGATCAGTGTTAAAACTGTAGGTCAAAAAGAATTTAAGGCAACTTGTTTTTACATTTTGGTCGTGTGTTATCACCAAGGGCTTGGAAATATTCTGCATTGGCATAAAGCTACCAAACACTTACAGCAGAAATAAGCCTGGAAGAAAATCACCGCTGGGATCTGTTATCCACAACTCTTGTACAGCTCATCAGGAGGTCAAGGGGAAAGTAATTCCGTAATGAAAAAAAACAATGCAGATTGGTGAGCTTAGAGTGTCTGTACGGATCATGTGGCTTACCTATCAGGGAATCCAGCTATCTCTTGATTTCAATGTCTGGCTTTCCTGCATACCTCAGCCAATAAGTTGGTTGCAAGTAATGCTTGGAAAACAGTGATTACTTCTTTATGAATACAATGATATTCTACTGTGTTATCTTTAGGCTTCAGAGATACAGCGCGGAAACAGCGCGGGTCCATCGGTCCACCAAGTCCGTGCCAACCAGTGATCACCCCCATACACGAGCATTACCTTACACACCAGGGACAATTTACATTTTTACCAAAGCCAATTTTTGTACAAATACAAAGTAAACTCGTCTTTTTTTGTGTGTTGGAGGAAACTGGAGCACGTGAATAAAATCCACGCGATCACAGGGAGAATGTACAAACTCCATACAGACAGCATCTGCGGTCAGGATCGAACCTGGGTCTCGGGCGCTGTAAGGCAGCAGCTCCACCCCTGTGCGCTGTGTCGCCCTATCTTCTTCATGGACACTCTGCCTCTTCCCCAACATGCTAATGCTCGCTGTTTTGTCCCCCTCACAAAATATTACTGCAAAGATGGTATTTTACGATACACCACCTGCTTCTATTTTAATACATCCTTTATCAGAATAAAGCATCCTCTGGTTTTTCATAGGATCAAAATCAAACAAAGGTTAATACCACGCCACATTAGGCAAATGTCATGGAAAATGACCAAATGCATGAACTGCAGCATCTTCAAAGAGGAGAGAGGGGTGGAAAGGTGGATTGATTCACAAGGCAAGCAAGTATGTTGCTTAAGCCCTTGATGGTTGTAGGACTGGCTACTAATGAAGAACTCCTGGATGATCAGGAGACCAAAAATGCAAAGAATCTATAAACAGTCTGGTGAGTTTTAGGGAAGGTGGAGATGAGAGAGATAAGTGGGTAGGAAAAAACACTGAAGATAGACACAAAATGCTGGAGTACCTCAGCGGGTCAGGCAGCATCTCTAGAGAAAAGGAATATGTTTGTGACGTTCCGAGTCAAAACCCTACCTCAGACTCAAGAGATGCTGCGTGACCTGCTGAGTTACTCCAGCATGTTGTGCCTATCTTGAGAGATATAAGGAGTGATTCTGAAGAAGGGCTCCGACCCCAAAGGTCACCTATTCTTTTTCTCCAGAGATGCTACCTGATCCACCGGGATACCCCAGAATTCCACCAGGTGGCGCTTCGATGGCAGCCTCGCCTACAGTCTGTCAGTCCTTTTCTTTTTTGTTATTTTTAGTGTGTTTTAGGAGGAAACTTTTTCTCAAACTCTTACATTGCCAGATATGCGATAGTTTTCCGGATGGTATCTCCGGTTGCTCTGTGACTTAATATCGTGGAGCTAGAGGCCTTGCTCAGGACTGACTTTGAGCCCCACCGCGAGGCGTGGACTTACCATCGGAGCCGATTCCTTGCTTGGGATCGACGCTCCAACCGTGGCCTGCGAACTTTAACATCAAGGAGCTCGCAGTATCGGGTGAGAGACCGACGTCGGGAAGCTCCAAAAGCCATACGACGTTCGACTAGCCACGATCCGGGGTAGATCACCCGGTGCAGGGGAGCTGAGATTCACCCCTGATGCATGGGCTTGATCGCCCCGACAAGGAGGCCTGCCTCCGGCAACGGGAGTAAGATCGTCCCGTCAACGGAGGGTTAGAAGCCCCCGATTGCTGGAGGACAAAGAAGGGAGAGATTGAACTTTTTTTCGCCTTCCATCACGGTGAGGAATGTGGAGGAGTCACTGTGGTGGATGTTTATGTTATAATGTATTTTGTGTGTCCTGTTGCTTATTATTAGTATGACTGTATGGCAAATCAAATTCCTCGTATGTTGCAAAACATACTTGGCTAATAAAGAATGATTATGATTATGATTGTGATTATGAATGGTATGTCTATCTTCAGTACAACTACTGTGATATCTAAACACAAAGTAAGAATATAAAATTCAAAATGTTGCGTAAATGAAAGCCAGGGCAAATCAACAGCCTATGGACGAAGTTTGGACATTGACACCAGAGCTTTGGGTGTTCTGAAATTCGAAGAAGGTGGAACAAGAGAAAATGTAAACCTAGCAGGGAGCAATGGCATGAGAACCCAGCAGTTTGAGCATTCGCCAACATAGGAACATTTAAGAGGCAAGGTTGCAACAGCTTCATAAGTTGAAATTGGGAGCGAAGGAACTGAAGATGTTTGATACATCCTAAAGCAAAGTCACAAACTGAGGGAATGTGACCCGGTACCAAGGAAAAATGAGCCTGAATTCTTGTTGAGAATGTTGTGATACAAAGAATTCTAAAACACAATGCAGGACAACTCAGTTAGATTCATGGTCATCAGCAAAGGACATCTTTCACCTCGCAGACACAGGCCTAATTATCCTTAGTGTTGTCTGTATAGAGTTTGATGGGGTCTAACCTGCCACATCTGGTACCCTCTGCTGGGATACCACGGCATTGTGAGGTGAGCAAGCAACAATGAGGGTCTTCTGCCAGTTGGCCTGTGGAATCTTTGTTGAGGTGTACAGAGCTCAAAACAAGATGTAAGGAGCATGGTTTGGAGACACGGAGATAGTGCAAAGAAGATTGGAAAATAGAGAGGAATCTAAGGAAGAGAGAGAGAGAAATGTCAGACGGAATGTCCCTCCATCACACACGTTCTCCTGGGTCCATCCACTTGCTATCCACACATTTTAACATCCACTCCCCTACAAGTTCTGGTTCCATCTGCCCTCTACTCTCCCTTAATTATTCCCATTATCATCTTCCATACCTATCAGTCATAACATTCATCTAATGTATCCCAGTATAATGATATATGACGAATATAATATTTTTTGGCAGATCCATTAATATACACTACAATTTTCACACATCAGTCAGTTTAACATTTTCCTTGGCTGTGATGATGGAACGTTATATTGAGAAGGTTTTACCCAAATAATTCATTGTTTTGACAGAGCGGCTCAGTGGAGTAATGGTGGAGTTTCCCCTTACAGTGTCAGAGAGCTGTGTTCGATCTTGACTGTGTTGTCTGTACGGAGTTTGTACATCTACCTATAACTGCATGGATTTTCTCCGGTTGCTCCTGTTTTCTTCCACACTTGAAAGGCTTGGAGATTAATTGGCTTTGGTAAAATTGGAAATTGTCCCTAGTGTGTAGGATAGCGCTAGGTGTAGGGGGTAATCGATGGCCGATGCGTATTCGGTGGGCCGAAAGGCCTGTTTCGTCACTGGATCTCTAAAGTCTAAAGTAAAGTCTGAAAACCTTGTTGCTAACTTCAGTCCAATGTGTGTGTACAGGACTAAAAGGGAGTATGTACAGATGCTTTGTAGCACTTCCTCTGAGTGTGCTGGTTTCTTAGAAAGTCACAGATAGTCTAAGAAATTGATGATGCGGGTAAAAAATGACGCAGTTCATGATAGGCTCATAACTCTGTTCTGTACAATATTCTGTTCCTAAGCATTGTTACACTATTTGATAACTACATTAGAATGCTTTGATATTTTGTAAATTTGGGGGTATAAATTAACTTCTGTTAACTTAGGTAGTAGCAAGGAACAGTTGCTGGTTTACAAAATAATACACAAAATGCTGGAGTAACTCAGCAGGTCAAAGTGCTGCAGTAACTCAACGGGTCAGGCATCATCTCTGCAGAACATGGATAGGTGTTTCGGGTCAGGTGACAGAAATGTCACCTATTCATGTTCTCCGGAGACTGATTTCTGTTCGGGATCCTTCTTCAGACTAAAGACTGAGTCTGAAGAAGAGTCCTGACCCGAAACACCTATCCATGTTCTGCAGAGATGCTGCCTGACCCGTTGAGTTACTGTAGCACTCTGTGTCTTCCTGCTTTAATTATGTTTATTTGTATATAAAGTTGAATACTCACCCTGGATTCTTCAGAAAATCTCTGTAGTAATTACAGTGTCAGGTGAATCCACTGGAGAGAAAAAGACTGATGTAGTGGCTGTAAAGGCAGAAGCAAGCCAGAATTTCATCGAAGAAAGAATTTCAGTGTAACCGTGCCAATAACTACAGCATACTCTTGGGGTAACATTTTCCACTGTCACGGGTGTATCCACAATCTGTCCATGCACATCTGTGTTTTTGGCCATGAGTTTCCCATGATTAGCCTGTACATATGGGTGCAATTTGGGTTCAGTTTTCAGGCTTGCGATGCACTGAGTAACATTAAAAAATATAATGAAAAGCGAGTGGATTTCCGCCCCCAACAACTTTAAACCTCCTTATGAATACATAATATAGAGCGAGCTGTGGGATCATAGTCACTGCACCCCTGTAAACTCATGGCCATCTTCAAGGGAAAGGTGCCAATGGGGTCCCTTTGTATTAGAAATGAAAGGTCAAATCTTCCTTCGCCCCGACAGTAAATACATACAGATACATAATTAAAAACTATCTTTTTAAAATTGAAAACAATTTAATTAAATCAAATAAAAAGCTGTGCCTGCCTGTCCCTTGGCAGCTGGTTTTTAGTTTAGTTTAGTTTAGAGACACAGCGCAGAAACAGGCCCTGTGGCCCACCGATTCCGCACTGACCAGCGATCGCCTCTAATTAACACCATTCTACACACACTGGGGACTATTTACACTTATATTATTCTAATTTACCGACATACCTGTACGTCTTTGGAGTGTGGGAGGAAACCAAAGTTTCGGAGAAATCCCATGCAGGTCACGGGTCTCCGGTGCAGCAAGCGCTGTAAGGCAGCAACTCTACTGCTGCTCCACCATGCTGCCCATTTTCTCCATTCATTTGATGGGTCCACCATACATTAATTTGAAGGATCCACCATGCATTCATTAAATGGGTCAACCATACATTCAGGGGTGCGCTGTGCCTCTACAGTTACAAGGGGTGGGCTGCACTGACAGAACGGTTTTGCTCATAGAGTGGGGCCCTGCCCCAGGCTTGCTGGTTGTCAAAGTTATCACCATTATTTAGTATTACAAACGTCAGCAAAAAAAACTCTCAGGGCCGATTAAAAAATAAAAATAACGTTTCAAATGTTGTAAATATTTAACAAAATTAAAAATTAAAGGACTGAACTCCTACGCATACACACACGCACTTAAAACCAATTAAAAATATTTAAATCATCTTAATCAAATAAAAATCAAATAAAAAAAGCTCTTTGTGCCGTTCGCCCGGCAGCTGGGAGATGTGTGGATGTTTGCACTGCCCTGTTTTGCTCAAAGGGGAGTTCAATGGTGTAGCGCAGGTGACCCCGTGTCTTGCCCCGAAAAGCCACTTATTTCTTTACTCCGGAGATACTGCCTGATCCACTGAGTTACTCCAGCTTTGTGAGTCTAATTTGACCCAGGACAATGTTCTGGTGTGCTTCAGCCTATGTTTGTACATTGCCCAGTTGCAGGTTTCATGCAGATCAGCACGTATATCGGTGGAAGATCTGACCGCAACATCAAATATTTTGTGAAGAACTATATTGTTCTTGGCACATTTAGCAAATACTGTTAAAACCATTTTCCTGTCCTTCCTTATTTTTGCTCTATGTTTCAGATTTGTCACGTAGGTGAGATGATTATCAATGGTTTGCATGTCTGCGTCAACGTACCTGAGCTAACAACAGAGGGCTTCCCTGCCCCAAAACAAAGGGCCTGGCTTTGCCTCGGTATTTCATTATGCGGGTAATTCTGCTATAAAGCAATTCAGGTAATCCTCAGAAACCTTGTGTTATCAAAAATTGTGTTAGAAAAACACGTATCAATGGGGAAAAGATGGCTAGGAACCTTTGAGGATAATAATAACAAAGTTTTTATTCTTGCAGAGTTTTGAAAAATAAAGATGTTTTCAACAACATTAAGTGAATTTTTGTTCCTGCAAGCTAAAAATGCTAAATGCTTCATGTGACATTGTTTAATAGAATCAATTCTATTAATAGCGATGTAGAATGAGCCATTGCACAAGAATCAATAGACATCATTGCTCTTCATTTTCAATTGCCACCAGTGGTGAAACAGGCAATGATGCCTGGTTACTGTAGGGAGGATATGTGGAAACAGTTTTTCCCTAGACTTTTCTTTGCAAGACAGCTTTTTTTCTGCTTGTCAATTTTGAAAGTAATTGTCAGTAGTTCTCTAGATACTGATCAAAACTGCATTATAACCCATTCAGCCTGTGTAATACAGATTGTGTCCCTTAATTCATCAATAGCATTATATCCAATTTGTGGAATGGAAATATGCATTATTATAGTAGAACTGTCTGTACTGGCAAATGATCATACCCAAGATCAAGCGTGCAATAGTAGCCTTTAAAATGTAATGTTTTCTTCTTCAATTTGGATATATCAATAATGTTCAATGGCACACATTTTAATGATAGGCGTGGAGCTTACCACATGCACGTGCATTTGTAACTGATCTTGGTGTAGAATTTCCTACACATGTTGGGGCATTGTATCCCACTTCTAAATTTGGTTCTACTAATTTCAACTCCTATTCTTAAATACTGGTTGATGATGTAATATTTGTGTCCAACGAAAGCCAATGCTCATGCCCACCTGTTGTCCCTGTCCAATGTAGCCCAGCCACTGGGTTTTGAATATCCATTGCACTATATGTGTCTGATATGGCTGATCCTCTTGCATTTAGCTTCTCTGGCAAGTGATAGGTATCGACTGTGCATGAAAGTTAAAGCTTGCATTGCTAGACATGAATTTCCTCTAACTTTTGACTCATAAATATATTTACAGACTATTTGCCTTATCAATTATATCATCACACATTAAGAACAGTGCATTTGAAATTGGACGGAGGTAAAAGATTCAATACCAATCTATCTTTTGCAACAAAAAATACAATGACATGATTAAGCTTCATTCAGCAGAGACAATTGAGAGCACTGTGTCCTAATAAAGCAGCTTTACAGACTGGATTGAAGAATAGAAGGAATCTGAAAAAATACCTAGTGATTTGTTCTGCCAAAGAATCAGCATCTGTACATTTTCTGCTGGAGCTGAGCCAAAGAACCAAGGAAATCCAAAATTTGTTCTGTTTCACTCACTCTAAACCGATCCAGATTTTTACCTTCCAAGTGAACAGTGCTGCAGCATGAATAGAAAATGTGTAAAATATGGGAGGAAAAAAAATTCTTTGGCATGTGGCAATGAAAAAAAGTGATTTTCTGTTGTGTCCAAGAAAACACAAGCAGATTAGAATTATTTTGACAGTCTCAAATTGGCAGAAATTTGCACTCAAGCACGCACAGGTTGTATTGAATAGAAATGGGCTTTTTGGAGAGGCCAGTAAACCCTTCGGATGATTGGGTGGTGCCACAACCTCAGAGGTGAACCTCACATTTCCAGTGAGCACTTGACATTTCTATCAATGTATTTCATGGAGCAATTTGCTTTAGATGGCATTGATTGAGAAATTGCTGTGGTGAGGGTCTACAATCATCAAAGTTTAGCTTAGTTGAGTTTAGAGATGCAGCATGGAAACAGGCCCTTCGGTCCACCAAGCGCCAATTTTCCCATACACTTGTTCTATCAGGGAAAATTTACAGAAGCCAATTAACCTACAAACCCGCACGCCTTTTCAATGTGGGAGGAAAGCAGAGCACCCGGACAAAACTCCACATGGCCACAGGTTGAACATGCAAACTCCGTCCAAACAGCACCCATAGTCAGGATCAACCTGGGTCTCTGGCGATGTAAGGCAGCAACTCTACTGCTGCGCTGCTCTGCCGCCCAATTGCAGACTATTGGTATGCATGGAAAAAGGGAAGCTTTAGATTTCATAATTGGAGACCAAACCTTAAAGCTTTGCAAAAGCTTACATGAAATATGAGAAGAAACAGTTTAGACCAGTAAGCCAGGGACTGAATGTTAATAGCTGATAGGGGTGGCGGTGTTTATGTTGAAATAGGAGAAAATCTCAAATTACTGAGTCCCAATTCCAATCCACCCACTGCCAGGTTTAAGGGAAACATGACAAGCTGTGGATAGCTGACGTCCTCTGGGAGTGGCTGATTTTTTAATGCGTTTAGCAGCCTCTGCAGAGGCCAGCTGAGTTTCCCAGAATCTGGGAAACACAACCGACCAACGGAGACAGAAACGGCACTGGACAGAACTGTGTTGTGGGCCAAGGGGAACAGGTGGTTGCCTCGCATCAAGGGAATCACACACCTTCTGAAGAAAGGCAATAGTATCAAGGCCATCCCTCATTTCCTGCCCCAAACCCATGATTAGGGGGTAAGATCACTTCACTGGATCAGTCTCACTCAGCTTCAAGGATCAGTGAATCATGGAGCAAAACCATCGGGAATCAGAAATCCTCTGTGTCTTAAAGCCATACAGCACAGAATTAGGCCCTTTGGGCCAACACGTCCATGTCAACCTAGATGTCCATCTTAGCTAATCCTATTTGAGGTACAGAAATAAGTGCTGTAGTTAGCTGGCATGTCTGTTTCAAGCAGATATTTTGGCAGAACTTTTTACAAATAACCTTTATATCTCCTTTAGAGATTTCATAACTGCAACTGCGTCATCACATATTGAATGTATTTTACAGTGAATTATTGCATCTGTCATATTCAGGAAACATGGCACACCAGTAGACCCTCCATGGGAAAAGCACTTCCTGCAATCCCATTCTTCTTCTCCTTTGACATAACAGGGGATCCTTATTCAGGTTTTGAAAATACACCTAATTGAGATTGTGAGGACATGGAAAAAGACAAGGAGATTTTTCACTTAAATGGAAGTAAAATGGGGGCAGCTATCCTGAAGATGGGCTCTGTAATCACCCAGACGGCAATGCAGCCACAGCGTAAATGGTTCGAAGTATATTGAAAGATAAAACACACGGCCACTTCACCCCTCAAACAGGCTGTAGAGAGCTTGACATTTTCACTCCCGTGAGTTTAAACATCATGCAGCTCAAGAATGTTCATGGATGTTTGCAGCTTCATTCCTCAAGTTGTCTAGTGTGACATATCCAGAGGCCAAGGGGGTTCAGATTTGATTTTCCCCTTTACAAGCCTTGCAGGTAAGCAGACCCTGACAAATATGCAGAAATAATCTCATCCCCCTCGTTGGAGACAGCACAATAGAAACCATTAGCGTTTATAAATGGAAGATGTTATAGTGATTTTTTTTTTAGCAATACTGAAAGCTCTCACTAAGTACATTTCCATTGCTGGAAATGTCATGGTAATGAAAATCTACAATTCCCAACCTTGAATATTAGACCTTTTGGAAAATATCTGGTAATGAAATGAAAGATCAATGGTCTTCAATTAAACCAACTGAATTAATGATGTTAAAATGTTCACTGATGCTTGGTAGGTACTAGTTGTTGGCATGATCAAAACTGTGAATAGGTTAATGACTAGACCCATAGCTTTTCTTTTGGTTTCTGGCCAACAGTTTTAGTCATAGGATTTAGGTTTAACTTGTCACGTACTGAAGTACAGTGAAAAGCTTCGGTTTGTTTGCTATCCAAATAGATCAGATATACTATACAAAAGTACAAACAAATCACACTCAAGTAGAATAGATGCAGCCAAGGAGAAGAAGTTAGATAAAGACACAAGGATCTGCACATGTTGGTTTACAAAAAAGCCCAAAAAAGGCAGAAGATGCTGGAGTAACTCAGTGGGCAGACAACATCTCTGGAGAGCATGGATAGGCAATGTTTTGAGACCTTCTTCGGCCTTGCTGCCTATGAGCTGAGTTACTCCAGCTCTTTGTGTTGGGTTTGTTAAAAATCACTGAATAATTTGTGTAAATTCTTACACTAGCCGAATACTGGAAACATTCAGGAACACATTCAGCAGGAAAATATTTGTCAAAAGCTTGTGGCATGATTCGCCTGACAGGTATCATGGCAATACAGATAAATACCCACTGCTTTATAATGGATATAATGGGTTCATCCAGTCCCTTCATTGCTGCCAACAGAAATCACATTTACCTCCAGCTGATGTTCTCCACAGAAGCTGTATTATGTTATATTGATATATGTAAATAATTAATCATCTCTCAGAGGGGACAAAATGATATGTGAAGTAGAAAGTTCCCAAGATACTCAGAGATTGTTAATTGTGCAGTCAAATGTGTCCAAAACTGCTCTTAAACCAGAGTACTTCAAAATAACAGAGATATAAATGTGCCGTTATCAGCAGAAACATATCTCATCTTGATAAGTATATAATTAGCCAACAGGAAAAAAGATCATTTTTGTTGCTTTAAATGTTCTACCACTATGGAATTATTAAATCTTGAAGGTTTATATTTTGATTAATACTAATTAATAACAATGGTTATTATTATATTGGTTATTTATATTTAAATGATATAAATATTAGAGCTGAAGCTGAAGCAACAAGAATCAATAATTTAAAATTAATTCAGTGTTCAATTAACTTTTGTGGGGAAAATATTCTACACTGCCAATGATGGCATATGTCTTACATGTAGCAGTGGGAAACAAAGAAGTTAACTACAACAGTATTTAAGGGGCATGGTTTTTGCATCAAATCACAATGGAGGGACCTAAGCTCTACACCCAACAACAACGGACACAAAAAGCTGGAGTAAATCAGCGGATTCTCTGGAGAGAAGGAATAGGTGACGTTTCAGGTTGAAACCCTTATTCAGACTGGTTAGGGATAAGGAAAATGAGAGATATAGGCAATGATGTAGAGAGATGAAGAACAATGACTGAAAGATATGCAAAAAAGTAATGAGGATAAAGGAAACAGGCCATGGTTAGCTGGTTGTTAGGTGAAAACGAGAAGGTAGTGTGGCTTGGGTGGGGGAGGGATAGAGAGAGAGGGAATGTCGGGGCTACCTGAAGTTAGAGAAATCTGATTCATACCACTGGCTGTAAGCTGCCCAAGCAAAATATGAGATGCTGTTCCAACAATAATGGACACAGGCTTTACACCAATAACAATGGAGGATCATGGGGTTTACTCCTAATAGCAATAGAGGATCATGAGTATTAATGGAGGTTACTGGAGAGTATCGGGCATATTAGATCCAACAGCAATGTTGGGATTAAACACAGTAAATACGGGAAGCACTCAGAAGGTCAGGCAGCATCAGTGGAAAAATTAAATGCATTGCTGTTTTGGGTCTAAAACCCTATGAAGGAACTAGAAAAGAGAGAAAAACAAAGTAATTTGAAGGTGCAGACAGTGTAGATTTGGGAGGTAAAGGGGCTAGATGGTAGGATCGGATATCTGTGACAGGCTGAACCCAAGAAGAAGGGGGAAAGATTCAGAGGCACCTGTGGCTTACCCTTCACCATAGTGTAAATAGCCCTTGTTATTAATAACCTCCTTCAATCCGCTCACCTTGGCTTCATCCTCTCCCCACCCGGACAGAGCAAGGATAGAGTTCTCCTGCTCCTCATCCTCCACCCCACCAGTCCGCATATTCACCTTCCGTAGATAACCACATTGATGTAATAGCCAATCCCTCAATGCTTTTATTCTCAGCGAGATGCTGATTTACAAAAGGTATTGAACAAGAATCAGGCTCTTCCCATCCCAAAATCAAATACAAATTACACCACTATAACATGGCCTCTATTGAGAGGAGCTTCAGCATAAGGCTTGCATAGAGTAGATGTGGAGAGGATGTTTCCATTAGTGGGAGATGCTAGGACTAGAAATCATAGCCTCAGAATTGAAAGATGTTCCTTGAGGAAGATGAGGAGGAATTTCCTTAGTCAGAGGGTGGTCAATCTGTGGAATTATTTGTCACAGAAGGCTGCAGAGCCTCTGCTTCTGCTTGTTTAATGCACAACTGCCAACAGCTGGGCTGTCTCGTGCAGGTTACACTCACATAGGCACTGGTTGCAAAAGGGTTATTTAGATTTTTATGTGGGCAAGTTTGGTGAGATGATCCATGTCCAAGCTGTCGAGCTGTGACTTGAAGAGTGTCAAGGTTGGTGTCAGGAAGGATGTTCCACTCTGGGATAGTCCATGGATATAGTGACTGTATACTGTAGACTGTAGATAGCTATTTTTGATTCCTCTAATACTAGTATAAATAAAGTGACCTGATGAAGTTGTGTAGATTTCTGGGTATTGGATTGAATGAGGTGAGATATGCTACTGGGGATGATGCCATGAGTCTCCTTGTAGACAGTACATAAGCGGGCTTTGTTGCGTCTTGACTCCAGCGACTGCCAGCCAAGGCGATTTAAGATATCGGAAACACTTGACTGTCTTGAGTAGTCATTATTAACAAACCGGGCTGCACGCATCTGAACCTTGTCAAAGGTGTCAATGTTATTTTTCTGGTGAGGGTCCCATATTGTCTGGCAATATTCCAACCGTGGGCGGACAAGTGCTTTACACGCTAACTCCTTAGTTGGTTTGTCACAACCGGATAAGTTTCTCTGGAGAAGGCCCAAAGTTCTGTTTGTTTTTGTGGCAATCTGGTTTATGTGTCTGTTCCAGGCTAGGCCAGATGTGAATTCAACTCCCAGGTATGGGTGGTGATCAACTTCTTTAAGCAGGCTGTCTCGCATCTTGTACCGGTTCACGATCGGCTTGGCCTCATGAGTAACTCTCATGGAAAAGCATTTGGTGTGATTGAAACCCATTTGCCAAATGGTTTCTCAATTGCAAAGATGATTTATGTCATTTTGAAGAACTTTGGCATCTTCAGCAGATTTTGATTTCTCGATACACAATACAGTCGTCTGCAAAGAGTCTTACTTTGGAAGATAGGTTTACCAGGCAGATCGTTAATGTAGATCAAGAACAGCAAGAGCCACAACACCGTTCCCTGTGGCATGCTGGACTCGATTGAAGATTGTTGTGATGAGGAGCCCAAGTCAATGGATATTTTTAAGGCAGAGATCAATAGATTCTTGATTAGTATGAGTGTAAAGAGTTATAGGGAAAACACAGGAGAATGGGGTTTGGAGGGAGAGATCGATCAGCCATGATTGAATGGTGGAGCAGGCTTGATGGGCCGAATGGCCTAATACTGCTCCTATCACATATGACCTTATGACCTTATGAAGTTTGGTAACATGGCAGCCATGATACTTCTGGTTAACCAAACCTTACAAGATATAAAAATGACGTGAATCCCTGAAGGTGGCAGATGAATTTATAAAGCAGTTGAAAAATGCACAGGGCAGTACCAAGTACAAAAGCAAGATATGTCACGTTAAACCTTCACTAATTATTTTGTGCTAGAACTCACCTTAGCGTATGTTGCCGTTGCTGGGCACTGGACTGCAGGAGAGAAGGGCATGACGTTTATCATCTGGAAAGGAAGCAAAGAGATTTACCTGCATGAAGCCCCGGTGTGCAATGTTGGCTGAGTGCAGAGATTGTTCCCTTCAAAGCAGAGAAGGCGAGGCAGAGGTCAGCAGAGCTAAGGAGGCAAGTAGCAGGAGATCAGAGTATCAAAGTAATTGTGAGAGGAACGAGAGGAAAAACCAGGAGAGATTTGTTCACATCTCATTAATATTTTAATTCTGCGGACAGAATCTCAGTAAGATTCTAAAGAAAAGTAACTTGATATTGAGCTCAGCCTTTGGTGGAAAATCATTCATAAAAATGAAAGCATCACAGGTCGCTGCGGTCAAATTCAAGGGCATGTTACCTGTAACAGAGGCAAGAGCACATTTTGCAGCAAACTTTCAAAAAGCAATTGAATGTCAGTTTGGTGACGACTAACATTCAGAGTTGCGGTGAAAGGGTAGAGATTTGACAACTTCTGCGCTGTGAGATTCTATTTTTAACCCTTTTTCTAAATGTTTAAATAGCTCATTAAAAGACCATAAACAAATCCAAATCTCAGTGCAAAACTAATTAATAGTATTGTGCAGCCCAAAAATCCATAGTTTTTTATTCTGATGTTTGCCAGTGGTAATGCTTTATTGATTATTCCTGCAATTAGGCTTCTACATGAGAAATGTAAAAGAACATCAAAAGACCAAAACGTATGCCTCTGGAAAAGCAGGATACTTTCATTTTTATGTATAATCATACGCTTGTCCTTAGAGAGTGCTGTTCGATACAAAGTTACTTTGTTTGAACTCCTACTGATGTACTAGCTGTCCACAGATTTAAAATATAAATGCACATAGTCTTTCTCGACAGGTGGTCTAATCTTGCTGTTAAGCAAATATTTTCATTAATTTCCTTTTCTTTGTATATGGTGCAATCCATATTTTATTATACCTCCAAAGAACCCTAACACAATTACAGTTTAATAGGATTTAGGACAGAGTTAAATAACATTACCAGTGAAAGAAATTTAATTAAGTCAAACGGTTCCCAGAAATTCACAACGCCGTAGATTTATAGCAATTATATTCACATTAATTTTATGTTGTGAATGGACTTTTTGTTTTATTATATTTAAACTCAAAAAAACATTTTTTCCCCATTTCTCAGATAAATTAAGTCTTCCTCTAAGTTAAACAGAAGTCATGATCACATTAGGGATTCAAGGCATACTACAAATAATAGAACTCAAAAGTCTATATTAACTATATTGAATGGTGGTGCAGGCTCGAAGGGCCGAATGGCCTACTACTGCACCTATTTTCTATGTTTCTATGTCTATGTTTCTATTAACATAGCAGGATAGTATTGAAGGAGTGCTGTGCAGTCAGAGGTGTTGACTTTAGGATGAGACATGAAATTGAAGCCATGTTTACGCTATCCGATCAACATTAAAGGTCCCATGGCACTACACTGAAGACCAAGAGACTTATCACGAGATCTGAAGCAACTTTTCTGTCTTATTCAACATGACGAACAAAATTATCTGGATATTTGCACAATGCGGTTTCTGAGTACACTGTATTCACTGTACACAAACTGGCTGCCACGTTATCTAAAGTATGATAGTGATCAGAGAACAAGAACAATACTTTGCTGTTTGTGAAGTACCTTGAAGCCTCTTTGGGTTGTGAGAGGTGCTACATAAATGTATCTTTCTTCATTCAAATATTGCATGCAAGTATTCCAAAAATATTGGTTTCTTAATTTGCAAAAAACTTTAATTTGTTGGAGATTTATGTTATCATCTTATGAAGTAAGATGGATTCACCCTACTTCACAATTTACTGGTATCTAATTATTAGTTAAAGATTCTACATATTATTGGGGGCCTGATTTTAAAGCACAGTGG
Source organism: Leucoraja erinaceus (assembly GCF_028641065.1). NCBI lineage: Eukaryota > Metazoa > Chordata > Chondrichthyes > Rajiformes > Rajidae > Leucoraja > Leucoraja erinaceus. The sequence goes on along the minus strand of NC_073391.1, from coordinate 21,465,357 downwards.
GCATTGGTGAAGAAGAGCTGAAAGTATGATGAGCGTTTTACAGCTCTGGACCTGTACTTCACTACCTTTAGAAATCTGTGCAATTCATTGCTACAGGCGGCTGTGGAGACCAAGTCTTTGGGTATTTTAAAGGCGGAGATTGATAGCTGTTGATTAGTAAGGGTGTCAAAGGTTACCGAGAGAAGGCAGGTGAATGGGGTGGAGAGGGAACAGTAGATCAGCCATGATTGAATGGCGAAGCACACTCAATGGGTTGAATGGCCCAATTGTGCTCCTTTAGACTTATGAACTTATGAAAGTTCCCCCCCAGGTATAGACAGCCTGGGTATTTTAACCCTGGTTTCATTTAGCTCTTCACAGCACATACAATCTTCATTCGCCCCTCTTACACTAACACCAGTCTGACTCACGATACCCGAATAATCCCTTCCGTACCTTATCCATGAACACTACCTTTAACATTTAGCAGGTTTCCCACACATCCCAGCTTGCTCATTCTGCACGTTTCAAAGTGGATGAAAAGTTAACGATTACTCATGCTATCCTCAAAAGGCAAGAAGGGCTAAAATTAGAACTGTTCAAGAAGGAACTGCAGATGCTGGAAGATCGAAGGTACACAAAATTGCTGGAGAAACTCAGCGGGTGCAGCAGCATCTATGGAGCGAAGGAAATAGGCGACGTTTCGGGCCGAAACCCTTCTTCAGTGATGTCTGAAGAAGGGTTTTGACCTGAAACGTCACCTATTTCCTTCGCTCCATAGATGCTGCTGCACCCGCTGAGTTTCTCCAGCAATTTCGTGTACCTAAAATTAGAACTACCATCTTTGGGTGAAGTTGAATATTCTTTCTATAAAACAGAATTTCCATTGTGCATTTTTATATATTTATGTGGTACAAAATGCAGGACTTCCACTCAGTAACAATTTCAACTATTCTAACTGTGCCACTTACCCACACCTTCCAAACCAATGGGACTGTTAAAGGTAGTTCAGGTATTGATTATTTAGATTGCTTTTAGTTCAGTTTAGGTATACATCGTGGAAAGAGGTTCTTTTGCTCACCGAGTCCGCTCCAACCAACGATCACCTCTACGCTACACATTAGGAACATTCTACAGAAACCTACAAACCTGTACGACTTTGGAGTGCGGGAGGAAACCAGAACACCAGGAGAAAACCCATGCATTCACAGGGAGAAGGGACAAACTCTGTGCAGACAGCACCTGTAGTCAGATTCAAACCTGGGTCTCTGGTGCTGTAAGGCAGCAACTCTACCGCTGCACCACTGTGCTGCCCTTCTGAAGACAGCTTCGGAAGATAAGAGCTATCTTATTGGCAGGATAAAGACTGTGTGAAGATGAAGATACTCACCTCCATATTACACTAGTTCTGTGAAGGATCCGTCTTCTAGAAGGAAAGAGTTTATTAAGAATATTGAGATCGACCCATATGTCAAATATTTAGTCAGAACTGTGCAGTCAGTGGTGTATTGCTACAGAATCCGTAACTTCTGCTGGCTGCCTACAGTAGCTTTATATCAGCTTTGGCAATGTTAAATGATTGACTTCATTAAATCAATCCAAATATTTAATATTCTGTGAGAAAAAAAATAAACAGCTAGAATAAAACTAAAACCTATTGCTTAACCAGAAATATTTAGTGATATATATATATATTCAGTATTGGCTCATGATTCTTCATCTCATGGAATAATACTGCAAAGCTCTTACAAATAAATACTGAATCATATATCGCCACAGGCCAAAGGATTCAGTCTGAAATTTGCCTCCCCTTTTCTAGAAATCCGTGTCTATGAAAATGTTTTGACATGCTTCATAAGGGAGGGGAGGAATCACTTTTCATGGATTCTAATAGAAAGTAAACAAATTATGGGTCCTGCAGCATTGATTCTGTGTTATAGAAAGAAAGCCATAATCAGTTTTCTTCCCGTCAATGGTTAACCAATTCCTTGCCTCAGTTCCCTCAATTATCCTCTCAGCTGGCAGACTGTTACACCTTAGAAATCATCACAGCCTTGCTCAATTCTTGGTCTTTGTTAAACAGTTAGGGAAAAATCCCTTTCCCCAGCCTGATTGACTGAGCAGTGAATAATCCAAAAGAGAAGTTAAAACATACAAGAATAAAATAGCATTCTGCAATAAACACAACATTGTATGCATTTGTAAAACTATCTCCTTCCTGGAAGTTGTACTTGAGGCTTAGCCATTATAGAAAGTCAAAGCAGTCAAAGCAACTGAACCATCCTAACAACAATTAGAGAGTGGTCCTAACCGACTATCTACCTCTTTGGAGATGCTTGGACTATCTTTAACTGGACTTTACTGGACTTTATCTTTCACTAAATGTTATTCCCTTTATCATGTATCTATACACTGTGGATGGCTCAATTGTAATTATATATTGTCTTTCCGCTGACTAGTTAACATGTAACAAAAGTTTTTCACTATATTTTGGTACATGTAACAATAAACTAAGCTAAACATTACATGGTGCAAGAAGACACTGCTTCCTGTTGCAGCGTCTCTCAGAGACAGGCTTACTTAGAGAACATTTAACTAACATACTTAGATATTTTCTTGTAACAATGCTTCTCCTGAACAAATTTAATAAAATGATTTCTGTATTTATTTTAAAGGGGGAGCTTGGTGGCACAGCGGTAGAGTTGCTGTCTTACAGCGCAAGAGACCAGGTTCGATCCTGACTACGGCTGCTGTCTGTATGGAGTTTATTCGTTTTACCCGTGACTGCTTGGTTTTTCCCCGGGTGTTCCCGGTTTCCTCCCACACTTCAGATGTACTGGTTTGTAGGTTAATTGGCTTCAATAAAGATTGTAAATTGTCCCTATTGTGTAGGATAATGGTAGTGTACGGGGATTGCTGGTCGGGGCTTTCTTGGTGGGTTGAAGGGCCTGTTTCCATGCTGTATCTCCAAACTGAACTAAACTAAATATTGTCTCAAGAGATTAGAATTTGCCCATCTTCTATATCATATCATATTAAAAGGTATATGTGTATATGTGTGTATATGTGGTTGGCTTTACATTTTTACATCTTCCGATTGACATATTTCCCTTCGAGGCCGGGATCACCTTATCTAAACATTTTATGCTTTATTTCTCGACTTATTCTCGACTCATCACTGATTAAAAAAGTCAAAAGACTTTGAAATTTAAACCACCATCTTCAAATGATGACATCACAATGGCTCAGCTAGCAGTGATCAGCCTCAATGAAGATTTCATCCTATATTTAACACTTTATTCATGATTAAAGCTTTAAAAATGCCAATTTTCACAAGATTTTTACATATTCTGATTCACATTTTTCCCCTCTGGGTAGAGATCACTTACACTGAACATTTTATGTTTTATTTCTCGACTTACTACTGATTAAAGTTTTAAAAAATCCAAATACCTTGAATTTCAAAATGACCAGCTTCAATTGATGACGTCACAATGGCTCGACTAGCAGGGGGAGGGCGAATTGCTATTGCAACATGCACTGCAAGTGCAATTGGATTTTTTTTAAAGAACGTTGCTGAGGGAGACAAGGGTAGTGCTGGAATCTTACGTTCGGGAACGGCTTGAGTTGGAGGACCAACTCAATCGGTCTTATCGGTAAGGGTAACATTTTTACATGTTCCGATCGTGAAATATTTCCCCTCGAGGCCGGGAACACCTTATCTGAACATTTTATGCTTTATTTCTCGGCTTATTCTCAACTCATTGCTGATTAAAAGTCTAAAACGACGGCTCCATGGGTAAGTTCCCTTCTATTTTTCCCTGCCTCTAGCCCTCCCCCTCCCCAGGACGCTCGCCCTCCCCCCCTCGTGTGTGGCGGAATATTGCTTTGGTGAATGGGCTGCATTGGGGGACCAGGCCTCCCGTGTGACAGGGACCCAACGGATCCCACTTAGTCTAGTTCTTAACTAATATTGTCCTTGGCCACCACCCTATGCTCTCTGTCAGAATGCAAGTATTTTAAACCCATTAGGTTTCAGGCATCAGGTAGCCAGCAGTTAGTAGATCACACACCTCCTGTGAAGCTAAGAGGTAAGAGCACACAGTGGGATAGATTTCAGCCATGCTTATTTACTGAAAATGATTTAAGGAGTGTAAAATGGAATTGGCAGAAATAGGAGGGGAGGGGAGGGGGGGGGTAGTTAAAGGTTATCTGAAATTGTAAAATTCAATGTTCATACGGGTTCTAAGCTACTCAAGCTTGGGCAGTTCCTTGTGAAGTAGATTCAAGGACAGGAGTCTCACTATCAATGGTCTCCACTGCTTTCTCAGTTGCCCTGGGTGAGAGACTTGCAAGGTTTAGTCACTTTCACATCGTGCATGGAGTGAAATGGCTGCTTCGAGGCAGGAAACTAATCAGCATTGAGTGTGGCAAGGACATAAGATGAATGGAGGTGGCATTCATCTGAAGATATTTAAGTGCTGAGCGAGCCAAGCTAAAGTTGAGGATTAGTTTGGTCAGTATGACCCCATGTGCTCAATTTCCCTGAATGTGCTGAGTTAGCCCCCACCCCCCACCCCCCACCAAATTGCCTGATTCTGGTCGGATCCCAAATACCCCCAGAACAGTTTTTGACAGAAACAAAAGACTTGTAAAAGAGAAATTTGACAGGCCCAAATCAACTCAAAGTTAAACTAAGATGCATTCCTTCCATGTAAACACTACATTCTGGAGATCTGTTTCCATTTTGAATATTATCTTTATTAAAGGAAGTAATTGAACTTAGCAAACACAGCATGGCCATACAAGCACAAAGTCATTGCGCCAGCTCAAATTCCTTTGTTAGGCTGTGATATTCAGAGTTGACCCAGCCTGTGAAATCTTGGAAATGAATGACGTTTTCACCAGCACAATAGGCCTAACTCAGCACATTCAGGGAAATTGAGTACATGGGGTCATACTGACCCAACTAATCCTCAACTTTAGCTTGGCTCGCTCAGCCCTTAAATATCTTCAGTTTGAGTTGTTTATTATCAATGAGGTTCTGCATGTGTATGAGCAAATCAACCTAATAATTAACCAGCCTGCCAACTCTATAAATCCAAGTGTTGTAAAACTAAACAGCTGAAGAAACTTAGACCCAAAGATCCATGTATACATCGATGTTGATAAGGATGGTGTACAGACACTCCCTGACTAACGCAATAGGCGACTTACGTACATTCACACATACTCTGTACTCAAGAGCGCAAGAGTCAAGGGTGTTTTATTGACCCATGTCCCTAAACAGAACAATGAAATTCTTACTTGCAGCAGCACAATAGATATTAAAACATAGTACTCTGTAAAACCCATAATAAACAAAAAAATGAAAAGTTCAGTATATGTGTAAATTAAAATAACAGACATATTGTTGGAGGTTTCTAATTCACCCACCTGTCTGGAAAGGAGTATTTACCATCCTCAAATACTGATTTTCTTAAGTACAGCATAGGAACAGACCCTTCGGCCCATTTATGTCTTTGCCAAACATAATGCCAAGAGAAACAGATTTCCTCTGCCTGCACATGAACCATAACCCCCTATTCACTGATTATCCATGTGCCTATCTAAAACCCTCTTAAATGCCACTATTGTATCTGCCTCCAACATCAACTCTGGCAGAGCAATCCAGTCATCCAGTCCTCTGTGCGCAAAAAAAAAAATTACCTCCACATCGCCTTTAAATTTTCACCACCTGACCTTAAAATGATTCCCTCCAGTCTTTGACATTTCCACCCTGGGAAAAAGGGTTCTGACTCTGCCATCTCATGATTTTATATATTTCTCTCAGGTCTCCCCTCAGCCTCCAACGCCCCAGAGAAAGCAACTCAAATTTTCCAATCTCTCCTCAAAGCTACTACCTTCTAATCCCAGGCAGCATCTGGTAAACCATCTTCACAATAGATCTGCTAAAACTCTTCTGCACAATAGATCTGCTAAAACTCTCCTTTCCATTCATCACTTTAATTTCATGTTTCATGTATTTTGTGTTTTTATGACTGTCGGCAGATCAATATCCCTCCTGGGATAAATAAAGTTTTATCATATCGTATCATATCGTTTCAACTGTTATGAATAAGTAGCTCAACTCTATCTTGTTGGAGAAGCTTATTGCCTGGCACATACTGTGGCATGAACGCTACATGACTTTACAGCTCGTGCTAGTATTGAGACGTGTACATGTGGATGACTTCATTTGCTGAAGAGTTACACGTGGAAATGAAGGATATACTCCAGTGAATGGTTTTGATTTTTTTGGGTCTGTGGCATTGCATTGGAATTGGTAGAGTCATAGAGTCATACAACGTGGAAACAGGTCCATCGACACAACTTGGCCACTCCAACCAACATGCCCAATCTAAACAAGTCCCACCTACCTGCGTTTAGTCCATATCCTACTAAACCCATCCTATCCATGTACTGTCTAAATGTTTCTTAAATGTTGCGATAATACCTGCCTCTGGCAGCGCATTTCATATACCGACCACCATTGGTGTAAAAAAGGTATATCTCATTAAAAGGTGTAAATCTCTATTAAATCTTGCCCCCCCCCCCCACCCCCTCAACTTAAACCTATGTCCTCTGGTCCTCGATTCCCCTACTCTGGACAATAGACTCAGTGCATTTACCCAATCTATTCCTCTAGCAATTTTGCCCACCTCTATAAGGTCACCTCTCATCTTCATGTGCTCCAGAGAATAGAGTCCTAGACTGCTCAACCTCTCTTTATAGCTCAGCCCTTCGAGTTCTGACAACATCCTCGTAAATCTTCTTTGCACCCTTTATAGCTTGACAACATCTTTCCTATAACTGGGTGCTCAAAACTGAACACAATACTTTAAATGTGGCCTCACCCACGTCTTATATAACTGCAACATGACCCTGCAACTTCTATACTCAACATTATGACTGATATAGGTCAAAGTGCCGTTAAGCTGGTAGATTGGAGAAAAGAATAGGGACAAGTTACATTTTAATACCAAGCCAATTAACCTTCGAATCTGGAGTGTGGGAGGAAACCGAAGATCTCGGAGAAAACCCACGCAGGTCACGGGGAGAATGTACAAACTCCCGATACAGACAGCACCCGTAGTCAAGATCGAACTCGGGTGCTTGGCGCTATAAGGCAGCAACTCTACTGCTGCGCCACCATGCCACCATTGAAGCAGATTGATCAGAGAAAGATCCGACAAAGAACACTGGGAGGTGGATCGTGGCCAGGAGGAGGAACTAGTGCAAGGATGTCGGCGTAGATGATATGGGCACACAGCAAGGACATTCCTCCGGGGCGGAGGAAAATGCGGTTTAAAATGGAGAGAACATGAGCTGCAGCCGTGATTGTTGGATACTTTGGTTTGGGCCAAATTTGATTCTGTGTTGTGGCACGGACAGCCACTTGACAGATTACAAAGATTCAGACACAAAGCCAGTCTGGCACTAAAAGCAGCCAAACAAGGTCTCATTCATTTATAACGAGAAATGACTGTGTGTTTTGATAATACTGTAGCCAGCCAGAGTGAAGTTGGCTTGGTATATCTCCTGTCAGTCAGTTGCGGTGACCACACACCTGCATGTGAGTGAAATTAACTTTCTATGTAACTACCTTCTGAGGAAAGCAACTTGCCTTTTGGGAGGTGGCTATGCTTCAACCCCTTCCGGCCCGCAAACTAACAATGTTTTCTGAGTAAATTGATTTGTTTTCTGTACAACTTGCCCGCGGTTCATTTTACGCCCCACCCACCCACCTTCAATTCATTGACTGACGACGGGTTTCTGTCAATAAACGCTCGGAACAAAAACGCCCCAGACTTCAACCAATTGCTGGAAATTCTGAACCACTGTCGCTCTGACAGAATACAGAATACTCGAGAAACCACCAGACATGCCGTGAAGGATCACTTTCAGCCAGATACATCATTACACTTGAGGTTCTGCCAACCTACCACTGATGTTAGTGTTGGGAACAGAGAACCTCTATAGAATTCCAGGATCACTTTTTTTTTGCAGTGGAGGGAAGGAATAACTACTCAACCAAATCCACTGCATCATATCAAAATGAGCAGGAGATGGACTGGGATAATGTACAAACCATGGAAAATAAATCAGCTCTGAGCTACTCCAGCAATTCAAAAGTAACTAATGGAAACTCAATAAACCTAAGACAACGGGAAGTGTATAAAGCATTGCACCTCCCTGTAAAGCTTATGGCTGTGAACCACCCATCCCGTTTAATCTCACTGTCAGCCCTTACAGGAAGAAGCACAGGTGCTGAAAGATTACACGGCAAGGAAAAGGATTAGGAAATCTCACAGCTGCATTCATTCTTCCTTCTGCCTTTTCACTGGTTTACTGTATTATTTTCACACTCCCTTCAGTCTTGCTCCCTGAATGATATGGGCTGTTGTTTCCCACGAGTGCTCTCCCCACCCCTATTGCCCCTACTCCATGTGTTCTGCATTCCTCACGCAGCACCAGATTGTGCTTAGCTCTCAATTTCTGGTTATAATTACTGTAATAGTTGGTTGCTCCTCTCAGATGCCAGAAGACCAGATATGTGCTTTTTATTTTGTTTTGTTTCTGCTAAACTGTATCTGTATAATTAATTGAAGCAGTAGAAATCTGGCCCCAACGTTAATGACAAAACCTGCACACTTTTCATGCTTCAACACTCCTTAACAGGGCAGGAATCATAAGATCATAAAATCATAAGATCTTAAGATCACAAGATCATTAGACACAGGAGCAGAATTAGGCCATTTGGCCCATCGATTCTGTTCCACCAATCAATCATGGCTGATCTATTTACCCCCCCTCAATTCCTTTCTACTGCCTTCTCCCCGTAAACTTTGATACCCTTTTGTCTCCTCGTTTGTTCTGATGAAGCATTTCCGACATGACCCTTTGATCCTATTTCTCTTTCCATGAAGACCATGAGGGACTGGCACAGCAGAGGTGAGGGCTGGGCCAGATGGCTCATAGTCATAGTGAATGGCAGGGCAGACATGAGGGGCAAGGTAGCCCACTTTTGCAGGCATTTCTTTATGGGCCTGTCCCACTTAGGCGACCCTTTAGGCGACTGCAGGAGACTATGCAGTTGCCACATGTTCGCGGATGGTCGCCAGGGAGTCGCCATCATGGTCGTGAGGAGTTCCTGAATTCTGGGAACCAGTCGCGGCCTCATTTATGGTCGCCGCGAATTATTCAACATGTTGAAAACTTAGCGGCGACTGGAATGAAGCCGTCATGGAGATACCGTAGGTGGGTGGACAGAAGGTCCTAGCGGGTTGCAAAGAGGTTGAAGGTTCTCGTAGGTTCTTGTAGGTTGTAGCCGGTGCCGACCAGTGAATTTCATTGGCTCATTGGGAAAAAAACATAAGCAGTAGTTTTCAGAACCAAGGATAATCGACCGGTAATGTTAAATGTCTGCCGAGCTTCACAGCCGTGTATCTCTGGCTTCTTAAAAGGTGTCTGGCTTCTTAAAAGTTGTATCCACTCCTTCTCCCTCCTTCTCCCCCGTCTTCCCCTCTCTTTTAAAGGACTTACCGTACACTATGTTTTAGCCGTCTTGATTACAGCGCCAACCTTCCTGTTCATCGCGGTGTGTGCTGTGTGTGTGTTCCACTCTTGACAGTCGCCGATAGTCGCCTGAAAAATCGCCCATTACGCTTTCATGACACAAAAATACCCTCCAGAATTTAGGTGGTGTAATCAGGGAGAAAGTAGTTTCACCGAGTTGAGACTTGGCACTAATTAAAAAATAGTGAAGCTCTCTCCCACTGTCCATACCAATTTCTACTATTTCTTAATCAAAGTCAATTAGGCACCACATACATGGTATTGTGTGGCATTAAGCTGTGGGCAGGCAGAGTAACAAGTTTGAAAGAGAAACAGAGTTAAGGGCCTGTCCCACTTAGGCGATTTTTTAGGCGACTACAGGTGAGTAGGCTGTCGCCACATGGTCACCAGGGTGCCGCCTGTGTGGTCGTGAGTAGTCTCCTTAGTCACCCAAAGAGTCGCAGCGTCTTTCTGGTCGCCGCTGGATTTTCACAACGTTCAAAACTTTTTGGCGACAGTCGGCGAGTGGGTTTGACACCAATGAGTGTAGCTTGACTTCTCCTTGACTTCTCCTTGACTTCTCCTTGACTTCTCCTTGACTTCTCCTGAGGGGCAGCTTTTACACTCACAGTGCTGTGAGTATATGGAGCAAGCCGCCAGAGGAGGTAGTTGAGGCAAGTACTACAACAGCATTGAAAAGGCACTTGGACAGGTACATGAATAAGAAATGTTTAGAGGGATATGGGCCAAACACGAGCTAATGGGACTAGCAGAGATCAGGCATCTTGGTCAGCGTGAAGAAGTTGGGCCATCGGGTCTGTTTCAGTGTTGTGTCATTCCATGACTCGCCATTACTACAAAGGGGAATGGATACCACCAGTGCTATTTTGTGACTACACACCAGCAAATCTGAAAGTTAAAAGCTAGATTGAAGTACAGCAGTTGATGGCATCACATGTGTGCCATCACCTTTTGGTCTAAACAAAAATCACCGGATATGACTTTGATCTCTACTACACTGGCACACTGACAGTGGAAGGTTTGATTAGTTAAAACATTAATGATCAATGATTGGCCTGAACGGTGTCAAGCTTTTTGAATCTTTTGGAGCGGCATCATCCACCATCCATTGCACACCTGACTTGTGCCCCCAGTTGTGTCAGGATTTGAATACATAATCAGCGCTGTTTTTCTATTCTCCCATCCCATGACATTGAACTCATGCCCTCCTGCTCTGCTAAACATTGAAGTTCAAAAGTCACCCATCAAACTTGTAGTGAAACGGTCAATATTCCTCTCACTCTAAGGCACTCCATCTTATCTGGTGCCATGAACTATTTCCATGTGATAAGATGCTTTATGAAGCATTTCTGATGATTAATTATATAGCTAAATATATATAAAATATATTAGCTTTTGAAATTCAGCCAGTATTGTTAGCATGTAAACAACATACTGTGCAAAAAAAACTTTACCCTACAATGGGCGGCAGGAGTTAATGAGAAGTTTCAGATTTTCGTCTCTTCACACTCTCTACGCTAGTCTTGACACTGCAAATGCTTACCCCATGACATAATGCTTCTAGTGGAATAAACAACAGGGGTGAGGACAGTTCCACCTACACACTGACTATCAGCCACGAGCGGTCATATTGACTGCAAGCGTACAATAATTCTTGGGCCTTGCCAAGTGCCATCCAAATCCTACCAATGATGTTTCTAATTCAACGAGGCTCAGAATATTTAAACAGGAAAACAGGCCAAGACCACCATCAATTGTTGTTCCCTGCCTGTAAGCTAATACTGCTGAGCGCAGACGTGCATGATTCAAAAGGAACATTTTCCATTCATTTAGCTGTTGGTCAGTGTGTGGGTGGAACATTCAACATGTAGGTGGAATTGTGCCTCAGGGATTTATTGCACTAGAGCCATTACATCATAACCTAAGCACCCGTGCTGTCACAAACTATGTTGTGAAGGTGAAGAGAGGAAAATCTTAAACTTCTTATTTATTACGATCGCCATGGTACTATTACTTCACTTTTCACCGGAGTGGTTTATGTTTCGACATCTGTCACAATCCACATTGTTGAACAACATTCTCTGGTTACAAATATCAGTCACGGCGGTACAGTGGAGCAGCGGTAGAGTTACTGCCTTACAGCGCCAGAGGCACGGGTTCAATCCTGACTACGGATGCTGTCTGTACAGAGTTTGTACGTTTTCCCTATGACCACGTGGGTTTCCTCTGGGTGCTTTGGTTTCCTCCTACACTCCAAAAACATACAGATTTGTAGGTTAATTGGCTTGGTATTGATGTAACATTGTCACTAGTGTGTGTAGGATAGTGCTAGTGTGCAGGGATAGCTGGTCGGTGCAGAATCATAGAAACATAGAAATTAGGTGCAGGAGTAGGCCATTCGGCCCTTCGAGCCTGCACCGCCATTCAATATGATCATGGCTGATCATCCAACTCAGTATCCCGTACCTGCCTTCTCTCCATACCCTCAGATCCCCATAGCCACAAGGGCCACATCTAACTCCCTCTTAAATATAGCCAATGAACTGGCCTCGACTACCTTCTGTGGCAGAGAGTTCCAGAGATTCACCACTCTCTGTGTGAAAAAAGTTCTTCTCATCTCAGTTTTAAAGGATTTCCCCCTTATCCTTAAGCTGTGACCCCTTGTCCTGGACCTCCCCAACATCGGGAGCAATCTTCCTGCATCTAGCCTGTCCAACCCCTTAAGAATTTTGTAAGTTTCTATAAGATCCCCTCTCAGTCTCCTAAATTCTAGAGAGTATAAACCAAGTCTATCCAGCCTTTCTTCATAAGACAGTCCTGACATCCCAGGAATCAGTCTGGTGAACCTTCTCTGCACTCCCTCTATGGCAAGAATGTCCTTCCTCAGATTTGGAGACCAAAACTGTACGCAATACTCCAGGTGTGGTCTCACCAAGACCCTGTACAACTGCAATAGAACCTCCCTGCTCCTATACTCAAATCCTTTTGCAATGAAAGCTAACATACCATTCGCTTTCTTCACTGCCTGCTGCACCTGCATGCCTACTTTCAATGACTGGTGTACCATGACATCCAGGTCTCGCTGCATCTCCCCTTTTCCTAGTCGGCCACCATTTAGATAATAGTCTGCTTTCCTGTTTTTGCCACCAAAATGCATAACCTCACACTTATCCACATTATACTGCCGTGTGTATAAGTGTGTCAGTGTGCCGAAGGGCCTGTTCCATGCTGTATCTCTAAACTAAACTAAAGCCAAGCAGAAATAACCATTTCTTCTTTAAGTCACCAGTTTATTCATGGTACTATCTGGAACGATGGAACGAGGCATTTCATATTATCTAGTTATTTAGGCATTTTTCTGTATCAAGTATCTCAGAACTGTTATGTATTATAATTTACTGGAATTAAAAGGCGGTAACTGCATGGCAAGGTACCTGCGATGAACAGAAAATGCTGAAAACATTCAGCAGCTCAAACTGCAACTGTGAAATAGAGGTGAAGGTAATGTTTCAGGTCAAAGACTATTTCTCTTTCCATGAGGTGATACAGTGGTGCAGCGGCAGAGTTGCTGCCTTACAGCGCCAGGGACCTGGGTGTGATCCTGACTATGGGTGCGGTCTCTAGGGAGTCTGTACATTCTCCATTTGACCACGTGGATTTTCTGCAGGTGCACCGATTTCAGTGCAGATTAGGTGAGCTGAAGGGCCTGTTTCCATGCTGTATCACTAAAACTAAAACTAAATAAAGATGCTGCCTGACCTGCTGTGTATTTCCAGGATTTTCTATTTTTGTTTCATACGTCCAAAATCTGCAATTTGTTTTGGCAAAGGATCGCAATGGAAATAATAGAAGGAGTGTTATGTTACTGAAAGAAAGAAAAATAAAGAGAGGGGAAGAACAGCTGGATTAAGTTAGGAAGAGAAAGGAAAAATCAGAACAATATGCCAAAAAACAAAAGTATTAGACAGGTTCTAATAGTGTATTTGCTTAAAAACTTCATCACAATTGTGCTATGCAATTAAAGATTGATTTTCTAGAGTAGTTTCATAGCAAACCCAGAAAAAATTTAATTGGGCTTTTAGTTTAGTTTAGTTATACAGTGCGGCAACAGGCCTTTCGGCCCACCGAGTCCGTGCCGACCGCGATCCCCATCACACTACACTATACACTAGGGACAAATTAAATTTTTTACTGAAGCCAATTAACCTATAAACCTGTATGTCTTTGGAGTGTGGAGCGCTCAAAGAAAACCCACGCCGGCAGAGGTGAAACGTGAAAACTCCATACAGACAACACCCGTAGTCAGGATCGAACCTGGGTCTCTGACACCGTAAGGCAACAACTTTACCACTGCGCCATCGTGCTGCCCTCTTCCAGTTATGTATCTCTCTTGCATGCCTAAAGGGCCTGTCCCACTTGGGCGTCATTTGAGCGTAATTTATGCGTCATCATTTACGCGTCACAACGCACGACGCGCACATGATGCACGCATGGAGCACATTACGCGCCCGTGATGCGTGGTGACGTAGGAAGTGACGCGCGGTGCCCCAGGATTTTGTGATGTACAACATTTTTGCGCGCCATCAGGCCCTTAACACAATTTTCATACAAGATGATTTAATTCTCTAAACAATGGTCGTTTTGGAGAACGACAGGTGAACTCACATTAAGTTTGCTTAAACAATCAGTCTATGACATGCTGGGACAACCATGTTTTATTATCGTATATAGGCCGAGGCCTATCTCCAAAACAAGTATCAGGAAACCTCTCTTCCACACCAATCCTCAACGGCACCCGCAATAGCATCAGACTCCCCGTCCGAAGAAGAGTTTCGACCCGAAACATCATCTATTCCTTTTCTCCAGAGATGCTGCCTGTCCTGTTCCAGCATTTAGTGTTCTATCTTCTGACACTTCTTTTGCTTACAGCCCTACAGGGCCAAGTTTTGGCCTTTGGCCCTCCCATTCTACAAAGTTCCTCTGCTGCTCTCCTCCATCACCCTGAACCCTCGCACCAGTACCCTCACCTGATCGCTCTTCGCAACCACAGGCCCATAGGATTTCCAGGCTCCCCTTCTCCTCATCGGTCAAGAGAGATTCCCACAGCTGACTGTAGTCTCAACTCTTCTCTCCCACCTCCGACCATGAGTCCATTGCGATCCAGTACAGGCACTTACACAGACTTACGTAAGGGTTATCTCAGCCAATCTCAGCTCCAGGCTTCTGCTCTCGAAATTTGCAAGGTGGGTCCCAGAACCGAGATGAGTTGAAACATGACATCCCATCTTCTACAGCCACTGGATGGACTGGGATTTCTGGGGCACCACTCGAAGAGCAGTGAGGCATCGTATGGAGAAAGACACAAAATGCTGGAGTAACTCAGCGGGACAGGCAACCTCTCTGGAGAGAAGAAATGGGTGACGTTTCGGGTTGAGACCCTTCTTCAGACTGAGGAATCGTCAGTTCCTTCTTCAGTTCCTTCCTAGGCATCTTATGGAGCTTGGCTAAAAAAGGATTCATCATCAAATCCCTCATTATGGCTCCTGTAGAGCAAGTTGAAGAACTGTGGCAGCCATGATGAAGCTGCAGGAAAAAGCAGACGAGAACAATGCGCAGAGTTGGGAGGTTAAGCAGCATGACTTGACCTCTTCACCACCACAACAGCAACGTAATCAGCCTGAGCACTGCTGTCAGCCAGGACAGGCTTCATTCCCATAACTCTACGGCACCACTGAACAGCACACCGCTGCTGTCAGATTAGAATCTGCATGCTATAATACTCAAAAAACAATATTATAATCCACTGTCAAGCTAGCTGTGCCAGGCAAAACATTTATTGAATCTGCATGTCAGTGGCCTGAGACCCTTCTTGCACTTCGGACTAAAATTGATCATTTGCGCAATGAAATTCCTAAAGATCATAAAACATTAAACATGCTCCAATAAATGTTTGGAGGCAAGGAAAGCAGACTTTTAAAAACAATATTACATTGTTATATGAATAGGAAGGAACTGCAGGTGCTGGTCTATACTGAAGATAGACAAAAAATGCTGGAGTAACTCAACAGGTCAGGCAGCACATCAGGAAAACAAGAATAGAGTCAGAAGAAAGGTCCTGACCCAAAACGCCACCTATACTTTATCTCCAGAGATGCTGCTTTGACCCATTGACTTACGCCAACATTTTGTGTCCACCCTGCATTGTTATATGGTACTTTTAATAATTAATGCAACTAATGGGTTCCTAATGAATGTACATTATTTTTAGACCCTTCAGCCCAACTCGTCCAAGCCAAACAATATGTCCATTCCAAGCTAATCCCATTTGCCCACATCCCTCTAAAACCTTTCCTATCCATGTACCTGTCATGTGTCATATGTCTCCCTCAGTCTGAAGAAGGGTTTCGGCCCGAAACGTTGCCTATTTCCTTCGCTCCATAGATGCTGCTGCATCCGCTGAGTTTCTCCAGCATTTTTGTGTATCTTTGTGTCTTTTAAATGCTGCTATAATAACTGCCTCATTTACCTCCCAGACAGCTTGTTCCATGCACCCATCGACCTCTGAGTGAAAAAATTATCCTTCGGATTCCTATTAAATCTAGTTCCTCTCACTTTAAACTAATGTTCTCTGGCTCTTGATTCTCCAACCCTGGTTAAAAGACTGTGCATGAACCCTATCAATTCCCTCATGGTTTTATCTGTAAGATCACCCCTCAGCCTCCTGTGCTCCAGGGATTAAAGTGCTGGCCTGCCCAAGCTTTTCCAATATCTTTAGCCCTCGAGTCCATAATATGTAAAGTTATGAATTTGATAAAACTTTCAATTTAAAACTTTGAAAAATTATATTTGAATACTGGGCGTAGTATTTACTCCATGGGACTTCCTCGCAATGCCTCTGCCTGAAGAAGGTTTCCAACCCGAAATGTCACACATTCTTTTTCTCTAGAGATGCTGCTTGACCCACTGAGTTACTTCAGCACTTTTTGCCGGCCTGCATTATAGTTCAGTAATGACACGAGTATGTAGTCTATGACTTTATAAGCCTATATCTGCAAGTTAGAAGTCCTCCACTGTCCTGTCCCTGCTGCACAACACAAGGCCTCTGACAATAAAAGTTTGTGGCAAGAACCAGGAATGCATAGACTGCTTCATATATCTTGGGAGCCAGCTCCAGTGAAAGTGATGATATTCACTGTGGCCTTCCATTCACCAGCAAGGCTTTTGGGCGTGGTTTTGAAGATCCAACTTGGCATCAAACTGGCCAGCAGCGATCTCTGCACGACAATTTACTTCTGGACCATCTACAACATTCACAGTACGAATGATATTACCATTATATCTCTGAAAATTCCTTCACATTCAGGATGTGCTTACCAAAGTTGCTGGTCTCTTCCAGGCCTACATTGGTTGGATAACTGACCACTAGAAATTTCCCCTGGAGTGTAGGTGAATGGTTGAATCTAAGGGGGGTTGATGAGAATGTGTGGAAAGTTATTGAATGCTTGATGGAAGGTCAGTGCAGACTCCAAGTCAAGTCAAGTTTATTCGTCACATACACATACGAGATGTGCAGTGAAATGAAAAGTGGCAATGCTCGCGGACTTTGTGCATAAAACAAACAAACAAACAAACTACAACAGAATGGGACAGAATCACATATTCTTTTACATATTACATATTGTGGGAGGAAGGAAAAAGGAAAAAAAAACAACAATTAAAAAAAAACAGTAGAATGGTACAGTAAAGTTAGTCCCTGGTGAGGTAGGAGTTTACAGTCATAATGGCCTTTGGGAAGATACTCCTTCTCGACCTCTCCGTTCTCAAAGCATGGCATGGCGTTGGTCTGAAGTGTTGGTGAAATTCAGCGGGTCAGGCAGTATTTATGGAGGGAATTATCAGGCAACATTTCACGTTGTTTCTTTAATGGACAGGTGACGTTTTGAGTCAGGAGCTGTAATTCTATGAAGGAGTAGCACTCTGCATCCTGATCCATCAATACATCTCCAACAATACAAGTTGAAAATGATCTCCGAAACAACCTGACTCCGTTAAAGGAAGTGATAACCAGACAGTGCTGGAGTAACTCGGCAGCTCAGGCAGTATCTCTGGAGGACTTGGATAGGTGATGGTTGAAGTTGAGACCCTTCGTCAGACCCTGATAGCCGACGGTTCAGGTCGAGACCCTTCTTCAGACTACCTCAGACCAAATGTCAAAAAATAAAACTTTTTAATATTCAGTTTATTTTGCGAGTCTGTTTGTGAACATGAGACGAGCTTAAATTTTGCTTAATATGTTTTAAAAATTGCCTGTTTCAATGATGTTAATAAAAATCAGTTAGAGCTTTGTATCAGTAATTGCAGACAGACACTTCAGTACTTCACATTGCTTGTTTTCATTAAAGCATTCATTTTCTAATTGAACCACAGTCACTAATTACTGTTGCAGATGTCTAATTGATCATTGACAATTAGGCTTTGCACAAATATATATTGTGGATGCAGTTCAAGAAAGAAATATATGTCACAGGTCAAATAATATGCATTTATAAAACCAAGACTACTCTAAAGCAGAATGTTTTATTGTTTCTCAACAGTTAATAGTGCCTTACCCACATTTGTAGCAACACTGTGACACTTTATAGTGCTGGACTTATGTCACACTTTTAATACTGCAAGATTTATAATTATTATTTTCATGTTCATTATTATTATATGGGGGGAATGTGGAGGAGTCACTGTGGTGGATGTTTATGTTAAAATGTGCTTTGATGTCTTGTTGCTTTTTATTGGTATGACTGAATGGCAAATCAAATTCCTCATATGTTGCAAAACATACTTGGCTAATAAAGTATGATTATGATATTTTTGAATGAATGATTGATGACAATTCATTTTCATGCTAAAACAATTTTATTCTGTTAACAACCTAACTGTTCAACATGTAAAGTTTCATATGGCATCCAGCCAGCATTTTATGTCGAATGACCATCCTGACCTTTTTACAATGTTAACTGGAAGTTAGACCAGTTACTAACATAAGATAATCATCTGATATCCCCATTATAGGCAGGCCTCGATAGGAAGTGAGCAATTTTGAACAATAATACCTTCCGCACACTGGTTGGAGATGTAAGTGGTGTTCTCGTAAACTTAGGACACCTCGGTAGTTCTTGCAAACCAAAAAATGATGCGGGCTCCCTTTAAATAGCAATGGCCACACTGGGCTGTCCAGCCTCCTTCTTAAGTTTCAGTTTTGAGTTTAGTTTATTGTCTCGTGTACCAAGGTACAGTGGAAAGCTTATGTTAGCATGATAACCAGACAGTGGAATGACAATACTTGTTTACAATCAAGCCATTCACAGTGTACCAATACAGTACATGATAAAGGGATTAAATGTGAATAATGTTTAGTGCAAGATAAAGTCCAGTAAAGTCTGACCAAAGATAGTCCGAGGGTCTCCAATGAGGTACGGTAGATGGTGGTTCAGGGCTGCTCTCTGGGTGTTGGTTCAGTTGCTAGTGCTGGGAATAGGGAGGTGATTTAACAAGCACAGCTCTCTCTGAGTGAGGTGCTGCCGAAACTTAACCGGCCTCTTTTCAATAATGACTGGTCACATTGATTGCCATCACAAAGAACAAATCCTCTATACCAACAATGTGGCTGAAACGCTGAAGGATAAATCATTACATTGTGCTAGATTACTATGATCATAATGACCATAATAACATAACAACCAAAGTGCACAAAATTCCAACACACTGCTAGATCCCACTCCTCTCATTAGTCATTTCCTGATTGTTCAACTAATTGGATGGATTTTCTGTATAAAAACATCCATCTCTAAGTTCTTACTATCTTCAACCATGACTTCTCTTGTTCAGCTATCTTTTAGCAGCAGATACCTTACTGAATCCCAGTGGTGTAGCAGGCAGTATTGCTATCGTTTTCAAATTGGGAATAAGTAGAGAAGTGGTATTGATAGGATAGTTCTGAGAGCTAGCATGGACATGTTGAGCTAAACAGTTTTATTGTATTACAAGGAAAGTAAACCATTCCAGATATCTGGATGTTATGAAGTTTAATTTAGTTTAGTTTAGAGTTACAGCGTGGAAACAGGCCTTTCGGCCCACTGAGTCCATGCCAGCCAGTGATCACCTGTACATTAGTTCTATCCTATACACTAGGGACAATTTACAGAAGCCAATTAACCTACAAGTTTGTGCGTCTTTGGTGTGAGGGGGGAAACCCAGAGAAAACCCACGCGGCCAGAGGGAGAACATACAGACTCCGAACCTGGGTCTCTGACGCTGTAAGGCAGCCACTCTACCGCTGCGCCACTGTGCCGTTGTTTCAAAATATAAACGTAAGTATCTACATTAAAGCTTGTCAATTGCCAGAGGTTACAATGGTTATTGATTAATTTTCTAAACAATCCTTCCGTTGTGCTTTACCCATATAGTTGTAAGATCACAGCTAAACTATGTCAGCCTATTATTTCTCTAGCATTTAAATCTGCTAAATGCAGTATATTATCTTTGTCTTATGTTACACAAACTGCAAGTTGAGACTTGTGTGAAAAAACTATTAACTTAAATTGCTCGGTAATCCATCTTTCGGATAATACTTGTTGGAATTTGGAGGGATTTCTCCTCTTACTGAAAGCCTGAGCTTTCAATAGGGGAAGAAATGAGAAAAAACAGAGAAACATTCTTTTTAAGATTAAATTGTGAAGCTCTTTAACTGTTCATGAATCCCACTTTATACATATTTATGTATAAGTAAAAGAAATTAGTTACGGAACATTAACTTCTGGCCTGCTGAAAATCAATTTGAAAACGCAGCAGAAATCCATATGCTCGAAGTTAAGGGCTGGCTGAACTGGTTGTGTAAATGCTAACCTCATGAGCAACTGATAAAGTAGGGATTTAGATAAGCTACTCAAAATGTCTTGGGGTGATACCATGCAATTGCTCAATGGCATCGTAATGTCATAAATGTTAAGCATTGTGATTTGTTGGGTGGAGATGTGAAATTAGCCATCTTTCTCTGTGTTTACTTTAATAAAAAAAAGCAGACCTTAGCAGGGCCACAGGTTTACAGCGATTGAAAAGTTAAAATCGCTTTTTATTGCTTGGGATCATAAGACTTTTATTAGATGCTTTGGGCAGTTATATTCTGCAACTCTGTGTTTATAATTAGGAGCACTGATTTATGGAGATTGATTAAGTCAAATTTTGTTTTTATTAAATAGTATTTTCTCTAAATTGTGTAGCATTTCATGATTCTAACTTTGTATTCCCCCCCCCCGCCCCTCTCCCCCCTGGTGGCACGGGTCACAGGGAGGCAGCAGGGGAGAGAAGCAAGACTAGGAAAGAGTTGCAACAGCTTTGTTTGACTCTGTGGTAGACAAATCTTGGAGTTGTGGGCTATGAGGAACTGATACAGAACAGGAGATAAGACAGTTGCAGGTCACCCATCATTACATTGAAATAAATACAGAAAATACTGAAAAACTCAGCAGGTCAGACAGCATCTGTGGAAAAGGGAACAGTGCTACATAGTTAAGTGTGAGTATCCTTGTCAGAAGAAAACCTGAGACAAAATCACAGATATACGATAGGCAAAAATAACTGATTCTCAACACGGCAGCAAGAATGAATGAAAAATCTTGGCACAGTTTTTCTTTTTCTATTAGTATCGTCTGGTCAGTTGGCTACACCCCTACAGCTTTGCTATTGTCAATATGGGCAGCACAGTGGCACAGCTGGTATAGCTGCTGCCTCAAAGCGCTGGAGATGCAAATTCAATGCTGACCTTGGGTGTTGTCTGTGTGGAGTTTGCATGTTCTCCCTGTGACAGTGTCAGTTTCTTCTGATACCTCCGGTTCCCTCCACATCCACAAAGACAGTGTGGGTTTGTTGGTAAATTGACCATCTGTAAATTGCTGCTAGTGTGTAGGGAGCAAATGCAAAAGTTGGATAATATAAAATTAGTGTGAATGGTTGACATGGATCCAGTTTCCATGTTGTGTTTCTAAACTAAACTAAAACTAATACATAACCCAGACACAGAACATAGGCTGATTCTCCCTGCTACATTAACTCATTTGGTCCCACCTATCAGAGATATTCCACTTGTACCACCCATTCCACCCTAACTACTCTCATGCAAGTGCTGTCTGACCTGCTTTGGTGATACCAGAATTGTCTACTTTTATTTCAGGTTTCCAGAACTGCTTGCACTTCACGTATGTTAGAGGCAGAATTTCTGACAGAGCAGCTCTGAGTTTCTAATGCTGATTTGAACTAGTTAATTTGGCCCAATGTATATCCAGCACAGAAGCAGCCAGGACCCATGGATCCACTCGGAAGAGGTTGTGGGCTGAAACAGTGCAGGCATGTTACTGTTGGGGGATTGGTTATTCCCTAAAGAACCATCAATGGTACATAAACTCCCCTATGGCAGTGTCGGCAGTTTTACCCCAACAGGAAGAAGTAGCACTCCATCAAAGTCCAAATAAAGTGGGTTAAATCAGCAGAGAATTCTGCCTATCACTGCCCAATACACAGGAGGCTCCCAGCATGTCCTCATCATGGTGTGCTCTCTTCAACAAAAACAATCAGTCATGTCTCACTTGAGGAGGAATGAAGCCCATGCCATGAGATTGTTGACCCTGGCCAGAGGTCCTACATAGCTACAGGAAAGTAACTTCAGTTTTAGTTTTAGACATGCAGCGTGGACCCACCGAGTCCACGCTGACCAGTGATCACCTATACACTAGTTCCATCCTACACACTGGGGACAATTTACAGAAGCCAGTTAACCTACAAACCTGCACAACTTTGGAATGTACTAGTAAACCGGGAAAAAAACCCATGTGGTCACAGGGAGAATGTACAAATTCCACACAGAGAGCACCACACAGACAGCACCCACGTCATCCTTGCGACAACCTATGACAGCACCTACGTCAGGAGGAGACAATCTATGACCAGCCCACGATCACCGACTGTCGGCAAAAAGTTTTGAACATTTCAAAATCCAGCGGCGACCAGATAAATGCTACGACTCTCAGGGCGACCGAGGAGACTACTCACGACCATACAGGCAACACCCTGGCGACCATGTGGCGACAGCCTAGACACCGGCAACCGCCTAAAAAATCCCCTTAAGAGTGCCGATTGCTAATTTCCACTGCAAAGATATCAGGAGATAGTCTTCAGGTGCTCAGATTTGGATACAATTTAAAACAGAACAGTACCGGAATATGCCCTTTGGCTCAGAATGTCTATGTCGGAGGTGATGTTAAGATAAACTAATCCCTTCTGCCTGCATATGATCCATATCACTTCATTTCCTGCATATCCACATATCTATCTAAAAGCCATTTAAATGCCGTTATCATAGTTAACATTACATTATATTTAAATGCCACTGTCATAATGTACTATTATCATTAGTGTACTACTATCATTAACAGTACAACTCCTCCCCCTTCTGTCATAGGGTAGACTGAGACTGATTCCCCTCCCACCCCCTCCCCCTTCCCAATCTTTGCACATACCCAATCCTTTCCACTCATTACTTTAATTTCATGTTTCATGTATATTGTGTTTTTATGACTGTTGGCAGATCAATTTCCCTCCTGGGATAAAGTTATACGGTATCGTATCGTTTTGTATATCTGCTTCCACCGCCACCCCTAGCAGCATGTTCCAGACATTCTGGATCACCCTCTGTGTGAATAACTTGCCAAACACATCTTCGTTAAATGTGGCTCTCTCATCTTAAAGCCGTACGTACCCTCTAGTCTTTGTGCAGGAAGGAACTGCAGATGCCGGTTTATACCAAAGATAGACACGAAAAGCTCGAGTAACTCAGCAGGTCAGGCAGCATCTATGGAGAAAAGGAATAGGTGACGTTTCGGGTGGAGACACCTTCTTCAGACCTTTCACTCTTGACTCGAAACATCACCAGAGATTTTCTTCAGAGATGCTGCCTGACCCGCTGAGTTACTCCAGCTTTTTTTGTCTACCCCCTACTTATCGCCATTTCCACCCTGGGAAAAAGGTTTTAACTGTCTACCCTATCTATGCCTCTCATAATTCTATCCTGAGGTGTCCAGGATAATTATCCCTTGCTGTGATCCAACAACTTTTCCATCCAGTAAGATCATTGCTCAGCCTTATTCTCAGATGCTAACTCTGTTGGATCCAGCTGAACAGGACAACTGGACTCAGTGGTCTTCCTAATTGTTGCATGGGACTTGAGAAGAAGATTATTTCAGAAATTGTCTTTAGCAATGAGATTAAGGAACTTTACTTGATACCCGTAAACACCTGTACTTTTCCCTGAAATACTACCTATGACCTTGAATTTTAGCTCACTACCATAAACCTCTTTCAAGTCGAATTTTTGACAAATTTACTTCTTGTTACGAAATTTCCTTCACTTTTATTCCCCTATTCCCACAACGGTGAACCCAGCATCGAAAAGCCGTATAATGTGTTCCCAAACTCGCCAGCAATCCTACTTAGGAAATGCCTTGCGGTACCAAAAAATGTCAGGCTAAATGACATTATACAACCCACAAAAACTTCCACCATTTATCAAAATGACATTCGCGAATTTCCATAGCCATTAAGTTTTGCACACTAAACAGCTGGATTAACAAAATGTTACCATTTATACCCATTAAGAGACTTATTAGCTACTTGAGAAGTATGAAAGAAGCTTTATGTATGGGTATGCTATCATTGGTTGTTTTCCTGCCAATCTTATCAGCTAAATTGGTAGTCATTAAATTCTACACCCCAAAAAAAGCTATTAAACCTTTTTTGAAAAGATTGCAAGATCTTAAAGCCGTGTTCAGTGGTGACAATTTATTTCCCAAATCTTTCATCTGATGATTCGAACGGTACTGATAGGTGTTCGGGATATGGTTTTTAATGCCCTGAAGCTTCAGACAAGCTTCAGGGCAGATTTACAGAAGGCTTTCAATCCCATGACCTCATTAGGTTGCTCTCCTGTGGGATAATGCTGCTATTTGACAGGGGAACTGAATCATGCTTACATTTTCGACTAAGTGAATTAATTCAGCATAGTTCTGGATCCCAGTATAGAATCATTGCTTCCCGTGACGAGGAAATAGTGTGATCTGCATACATGTCTTATTGTTATGGACTTCTGTGTATTAGTCATCACTGGGGGGGAAAAATAATTAAGAATCTAATATGCTGAGTATTTTAGCTAGTCAGTAATAATGACCAAGTTTCACATAGGGAATATACTGTACTTGTCATATCGATATTCTAAAGGGTTTTAATAAGGTAAACAGCAAAGTAAATCTGTCCTCATTTGACATTGATTCAGTATCAAGATGGTAACCAGAGGAAAAAGGTGTAAAGAAGATTTATTTTGAAAACGTTTTTTTTTAATATCATTTTGCTTTGTCGTGGAAATAGCATCCACTAAGGTCCTTAAAAGGCAGCAGGTGGATTAATATCTGACATAGTGTAAACATTACAATGGTATTAGTCTCTTCGATGACCCTAACAATCTTCTTCTATGACTGGAGGCACAAGGATGGCAGATGCTGGAATCTTGAGAAACACCCAGGTTCGATCCTGACTATGGGTGCTGTCTGTACAGTTTATATATTCTCCCTGTGACCACACAGGTTTTCTCCAGGTGCTCCAGTTTCCTCCCACATACAGTTTCCTCTAAAGACATACTGGTTGGTAGGTTAAATGGCTTCAGTAAAAAATTTAAATTGTCCCTAGTGTATAGGATAGTACCAGTGTACCACTGAGGTGACCATCTTCCATTGCTTTGTTGATGATTGAGAATAGATGATTGAGCATAATTTGTCAGAATTGGATTTAACCTGCTTTTTTTGAACAAACTGACTAATTGTCAATCCCAACATTGTCATCAACCTCCAGACATTTTAAGTTGAAGCACTCACTTCCTTCGTTATAGATCTGGAAATATCATTTACTTTTACGGCTTCTTACAGGAACGTTTATAAAGAGTTCATGAATTTTGAATTAATTTAACATCTTTTCATATGGTGACAATTTAATCTCCAATATTTTTTTTTCCAAATTTCTCAAAGCACGAAATTTGTACCTGCTTAATACAGCTTTCTAATCCTTGCCAATGATTTATTGCAAAGGGAAAGATTTACTGCAAAATTTCATCTTAGCACTGCAAATACCAGCATGAAAAGATAAGGAAAACTATTCAGTGATCCTCACAAATATTTTTCGTAGACCACTGGAGATGCCTTCAGTTTGAATAGGAAATAGGAAGATATGAAACTACTAATTTTACTTGCAGTTGAAACAAATTTGGAAAGCTGGTGTATATTTCCTCAAATTGTTGGCTTTGGGCCGTTGCTGATTGTTTCTGGCACTGGTACAGTATATATGCCCTATTGTGCTTTGTTATCTGACTTGGGCAAGTTCCAACTGTTGCAGGGCCCTGTTCCTAAGTGTATTCAGCCGCGTGTCATTAAGGCAGTAAACATTTTAAGCTTTTTTGTTTTTTGAAATGGTGAATATCCCTTAGCTGTTGCAATACTTTCTGGTTGGCCTTCAGAAATCTAATTGGTCTTAGATTAATTAATCAGCCCCAGATATCTAATTGACTGTGGAGATTCCAAGCAAGAGGTTAGAAGCTAGTTTTACTTAACTTTATTTTCTCATGATCCTATTGCGCAATATTTTCAGAGTCACCCAATGAGACAGATACCTTGGAAACTAAAACACAGGCTAAACAGATTGGAGGACAGATAGTTACCTCACATAGTGGTGTATTATTGTGAAATTCTGAATGTCGTTATTGAATCAGCATAACAAGTCCAAGCATAATAGGTAACCTACCAAATATTATTTTGTATAACAGAAGTGCCCATCACTATTCGTAAAAATGCTAGCTGATTAAAAGCAAAAGCAAAACAATGATTATAATCTGCATCTGTGTGCTGCAAATAACATGCCTTGGCACTGCTCCTGAATATCTGGTTTGTATCCAGGAAAACAAATTTAAAAGTCATTGTACAATTTCTTTTTAGATTCATTAAAAGAAAAAGGCTGGCTTCCTACTTTATGCTTAGTTATTAACCAATTCTTGTCCATGCCTTTTCTCATATTATGTTTAGAGAAACAGCGTGGAAACAGGCCCTTCAGCCCACTGAGTCCATGCTGAACATCGATCACCGATTCACACTATGTTATCTCATTTTCACATCCACTCCCTGCATCAGGGACAACTTACAGAGGGCAATTAACCTACAAACCAGCACATCTTTGGGATGAGCGAAGAAACCAGAACATCGGGAGGAAATGTGGTCACAGGGAGAACATGCAAACTCCATACGTACAACATATGTCAGGAGTCAGGATTGAACCCGGGACTCTGGTGTTTGAGGCAGCATCTGCATCACTGTGCCGCCCTTATGAGTCAATAGATTTTTCTCAAATGCAAGATTGTGCATTTTCAAAACTACACCTTGTCCCAACTTGTTTTCCTTTGCTTGAGTCTTCCATCCACTCTCAGACAGTTTTGAGGAATATTGAGACCCTCTGTGAGACAAGGAATCGCATTTGTTGCACGATGCATAAGTCAAATCCCACTCAACCTTCTCAATTCCATAGGATTCATATCTAATTTCTGTAATCCTTTCCTCAACTTCAATCCTTGGAGTGCAACTTGTTCCGATAAAATTGATTCATTTTTCATCAAAAAATGCAGAAAATTCTCATCACCCCAGGCAGCCTCCTGGAAAGAGGAACAGATCCAGAACCATATTACATATATTGGCCAATATTTCCTTCCGATAGTGTGTTGATCCAAACTGCTTACATTATTGTCAATGCAGTATAACCAAAACTTTGTGTCATTGCACAATAACCTCTATCCCTTTGTACTCTGGCCCTCTGCATGGAAAAGCCAGACATATGTTAGCCACTGCACCTGACCTTCAGATATTACTGATTCCAGTACTTAAGAGCGGAGAAAGCGGGAGAATGGGGTTTAGAGGGAAAGATATATCAGCCATGATTGAATGGCGAGTAAACTCAATAGGCCAAATGACCTGATTCTGCTCCTTTGATTTATGAAGCTTAAGAAGCTTAATTACACCTCAGCACTCCCTTTCCCCACTTCCCCTTAGACTAAGATGTTTTCACTCTTATAACATCCAAGGGAAACAATGTCACGTTTGCCTATATTTAAATTCATTAGTCACAATTGTGGTGTACTCAAATGCTCTGTTAATATTTTGTTATCTTTTTTCGCTTTCTGCAGCATTGTGGCCTATTATTTTTCATCAAGGCACTTGGGTATGTAACCTTCCATTCCTATCATCTAAGATGTTCTTGAGGGCACTACTAGACACGTCCTGCCAATATGGAAAGACACAGTGCTGAAATAACTCAGCGGGTCAGGCAGCATGTCTGGAGAGAAGGAGTAGGTAACATTTCGCATCAGAAACCATGTTCAGTTGAAAGTAGAGGGAAGAGCACTGGAAGTCCGTGAAGGCCAGAAAAAACTAGGGCCTGCCACGGATGACCAAGGAAGGGTGGAGCTCATAATGGCCCATTGTTGGCTGGGGAAGATGTGATAATGACGAGATATAAGGATGCGAAAGGTAGGACTAGTAGGACGACTAGAGTGGTGGAGGGAGGGAATGCAGGGGTTACTTGAAACTAGAGAAATCAACATACCGCTGGGTTGTAAGCTGCCCAAGCGAAATATGAGGTGCTGTTCGAATGTTTTAATGTTTAGTTTACCAAGTCACCAAGTCCAGGCCGATCAGCAATCCCCGCACAGTAACACTATCCTACACACAAAGGGACAATTTACAATTTTACCAAACCAATTAGCCTGCAAACCTGTAAGTCTTTTGGAGTATGGGAGGAAACCGGAGCTCCCAGGGAAAACCCATGCAGGTCACGGGGAGAACGTACAAATTCCACACAGAGAGCACCCGTAGTCGGGATCGAACCCGGGTCTCTGTTGCTGTAAGACTGCAAGTTTACCATTGTGCCACCCAGGTGTATTTAGGACATCAAGAGAGTCCGGCCCGAAAGTGCCATTGGATTATTTTCATCCAGGGCAGACAAGATCTTAGTGCACTGTCTCAGCTGAAATGTAAGCAGCTTCCACAGCTCCACCACCCACTGTCACCCTCCATTATGGAGTTGCACTTGGACACGTGATAACTGGAGTTGATCCTCAGCTGATACTAATTGCTCTATTGATCAGTTGCCTCAGTGTAGACACAGAGGTTTTGTTTCAACAATCAATGTCTCAATATGTCAGGAAAAATTAATAACGAATCAATTTCAAAGCCCAAAAAATCTAAAATTGGTTAAGTTGCATCCTTATTTCATCAAGTGTATAACAGTATAACAGGGCACATAATATCAGAGAAACATAATCAGTCCCCCAAGGAAAAATGTTATTCAAAATGAGAAAGAGCTTGTGGAAATTTAATGCTTCGCAAACTAGGCATACTGAAATAATAAATACAGCTAATGCTTACAGAGCATTGGCAACTTAGCAGGGGACTGAACAAAGAGGTTTCACCTGAAATGCTATCTCTGATTTTCTCTCCACATATGCTGCCTGACCTGCTGAGTCCTTACAATTTTTTCTTTTTATTTTCAATTTCCACCATTTGCAGATTTAAAAATGTTCACAACCACAGTATTCTGTGCAAATTATGTAATAATCAATCTATCTATCTATCTATCTATCTATCTATCTATCTATCTATCTATCCTATTACTAAAACTCATCTTGACCACTTCCTGGCTGTGTTGTAATTAAATTTGCACAAAAACGATCCCCATAGCGCCATGATTCACATAGGTTTTGTTCCGATCGGTGAAATAGTACAAAAGTTATGAAGGTTTTGAAGGATCCCCCTCCCCCCACACACCCCCCCCCCCCACACACCCCCTCCTCCCCACACACACCCCTCCCCCACACACACCCCTCCCCCACACACACACACTTCTCCCCCACCACCCCTTCCCCCCCCCACCCCACACCTCACCCACACCCCCCCCCCATTCCCCCCCCCCCCCACCCCCCCCCCCCCTCCACCTCCCCAGAGTGGTGGAACATTGCTTTGGGGGAACGGGATGCGTTGGGGGAACAGGTGAGTGATGGAATATTGTGTTGGGGAATACCTTGCATTGGGGTGGAACAGACCTCCCATGTGACTGGGACCCAAAGGGTCCCACTTAATCTAGTACATAACTAAAACTCTCATCTTGTTATCTTCCAGTTTGAGTTGTTTTTACATTTGCACAAAATTGGTACACGATAGTGCTATGATTTTTCACCACCTTACTCACCATTCTCAGGTGCTGCAAGTGCAACAAGTTTTGTTCGAATCGGTGGTAGATTTTAAAAGTTATTCAGAATAAAAATCTTAAAAAACGCGCATGCACAGATTGGTCTCCTCTCCTGTCAGTCACTGCTGGGCCAGCAACGCGCCTTCCTGCACCATCGCCGCACTGATTGGCCGCATCTGCTGTCAGCCACTGGCAGCGCCCTCCACTGCCCGACGTTGCCCGGCATGGCTTCCGGTCGGCGCGGCCTCCAGTCAAGGGAACCTCGGTCAGAGGAGTGGCTACCTCAAGATCCTGGGGAGGTGAGGAGACAGAGTGGGGAAATTGGGGGGGAGGAGGGGGTAGGGAGGGAGAAGGAGGGGAAAGTGGGGGAGGTGGGGAGGGAGGCTTGGGGAGGAGGGGGGGATAGAGGGAGAGGAGGGGGGTGTGGGGGGGAGTGGGGGAGGTAGGGAGTGGGAAATAGAGGGAGAGGTGGGCAGTGCGGGAGGTGAAGACTGAGGGATAGAGGGATAGGAAGGGGTTAGGGAGGGGAGAGGAGTTATGGAGGGAGTGACTGAGGGTTGGGGAAAGGAGATGGAGGGAGTGGTGAGGGACAGATTGGGGAGGGGAGGAGGAGAGGGGAAAGAAGAGGGAGGGTGAAGAAGAGGGGAGAGAGAGTGCTGGGGATGATGGGAAATGAGCAACGCCCACACAGTTGGGAGCTATGGATGAGTGGTGGAATATTGCTTTCGGGGAACGGGTTGCGTTGAAGGACCAGGCCTCCCATTTGACAGGGACCTAACGGGCCCCACTTTGTCTAGTTCTAATATAAATGACAGCGCAGTGTTTCAGCTGGTAGCGCACCTTCCTCACAGCACCAGGGGCCCAGGTTCAATCCTGGCCTTGGGTGCTGTCTGCGTGAAGTTTGCATGTTCTTCGTGTGACCGCATGGGTTTCCTCCAGATGCTCTGGTTTTCTCCCACATCCCAAAGACGTGCGGGTTTGTAGGTTAATTGGCCTCTGTAAATTGTCCCTAATGTGTAGGGAGCGGATAAGAAAGAAAGGAAACATAGAAAGAAGTAGGGTGATCAAGGGAAGGGATATCACCGCAGAGGGCCACATGTGGCAAGGGTATATTGTTTAAATATAGATGAGAACACTGCTGGCTCTGACACTATTGAATGTATTGACAGTGAAAGTGTATGAATAGATTTTGCACCGGTTTTGTTTTGTATGTATTACTTATTCCGAATAAAGTTTCATTTGGAAAACGTGTAGATTAGTTGCCGAGTAACTTTGAGTAAAGCAAAGGTGTTGGTTTATGGTTGTCAAGTGTCCCAAGGTACAGTGTAAAGCTTTGTCCTGCATGGTATCCAGACAAATCATCCTACGCGTGAATGCATCAGAGTGGTGCAAAAGAGAAAATAAACAGATAAAAAGCGTGAAAGGGTTAATGAGGTGGACAGGAAGGTCAGGAATCCAGCCCTGGCATATGAGAAGTCTGTTCAAGAGCATCAGTGCTTGACGTTTTTGTTTTTCTGACAAGTCCATCAGGTCTGCAGGAGTGGTTTGTTTGGAGATCACTTAGTTTCAAATACATTTGCAGTTCCAGTAACTGTTCCTCTCAGAGTGTGGGCCACCTGAGAACCACCAATGAAGGCTCAATGAAATATGTTTCAGCTACATCTACAATTGTAGAGCCTCGCTAGGAAACAACGGGTGTATAAGTTGATGTTCATAAGTCATAGGAGCAGATTTACGTCATTTGGCCCATCAGGTCTACTCCGCCATTCAATCACGCCTGACCTATCTTTCCCTTGGAACTCCATTCTCCTGCCTTTGCCCCATAATCCCTGACATCCTTACTAATCAAGAATCTGTCAATCTCCACCTTAAAGGGCCTGTCCCGCTTAGGCGACTCTTTAGGTGAGTGCAGGAGACAGCGCGCGTGTCAGGACCGCTGGTGGTCTCAGGTGAGTCACCTTCCTAGTTGCAAAGAGTTCCCACATTCTGGGAACTAGTTGCAGCCTCAGTGTATGGTCACAGCAAATTTTTCAACGTGTTGAAAAAATTTCTGCGACCAAAAATTGGTTGCCATGGAGAAAATCGATAATCCTGTAGTCGTAGGTGCAGTGGAAGTGCGGTCGCCATGTAGTTGTAGGTAGCTGTAGGTAGTTTTAGTTCATCTCCTTTGCTGACCGGGTATTTTCATTGGCTCATTGGGGGAAAAAAACGTAAGCACGAGTTTTTAGAACCAAGGAAAACCGACCGGTAATGTTAAATGCATGCGTGCGTGTGTGTGTGCGCGTTTCGCTCTGACAGTCGCCGTTCCAGTTCCTGGTTTTTCAGCGAGTGCCTCGAGCTTGATACTCGCCAGCAGTCCACTCAAAAATCGCCTAAGTGGGACAGGCCCTTAAAAATACCCAATGACATGGCCTCCACAGCTGTCTGTGGCAATGTATTCCACAGATTCACCACCCTCTGACTAAATACATTCCTCCTCTAATTCCCAAAGGTTCGTCCTTTTATTCTGAGGCTATAGCCTCTGGACCTAGACTCTCCCACTAGTGGAAGCATCCTTTCCACATCCACTCTATCCAGATCTTTCACTATTCATTGAGTTTCAATGAAGTGCAACTCGGATGTCAAAGCTGCTTCCTTGCACCAGGTTCCTGGAGCTGAGGATATTACCAACACTTTCCAATGTTCTATCATTTGTTCTATACGAGATCAGTAAAATGCTCTGTTCCATGAAACCTGTATATACCCTGCTCTCCCTTAATGAGGGTGCAGTGGCTGCCTTACAGCACTGCCTTACAGCACTGGAGACCCAGGTTCAATCCTGACTATGGATGCTGTCTGTACAGAGTTTGTACATTCTCCCTGTGACTGGGTTTTCTCCGGGTGCTCTGGTTTCTTCCCACATTCCAAAGGCATGCGGGTTTGTAAGTTAATTGTCCCTAGTGTGTAGAATAGAACTAGTGTTAAGCTGCAGTGTAGGAAGGAACTGCAGATCCTGGTTTAAACCGAAGATAGACACAAAATGCTGGAGTAGCTGCTGGAAGTTGCATCTCTAAACTAAACTAAAGTTAGCCAAGACTGTGGGCTCCCCTGTGAAGGGGCCCATCAACTGTACTCACACCAGAGAACAACTGGGAGCAGCCAAGAATAGAGGAGCCCAGGATTCCCCCCCAAACATCTGATATGAAGTTACAAACCATCCCCACAATTACTTTCACCATCTGCCGTGGTTACAATGCTCCTCGCCTTTAAGAGGTGCAAACTAGCTTTAAATGGTGCAGGCTTGCTGGTTCTGTTGCTAATCACTCACAAGATTGGGCCCCCTCCTGATTCAATAAGGCAATCAGTGCTTGGAGACTGAAGTCGTCATAATGAATACACAGCGCAGATTTGGCGTACAACCTGCATTGAGTTCCACAAGTAGAAACTAATTGGTCCCATCATCTCACTGCCAGGTTAGCCTCTCAATACCTCATCTCTGTTGCTCGAGGCTGCACGCCAAGGTAGTTCCACTTTTTTTACTTTAGTCCCATGTGCGTAAACAAATAACAATGTGGGTCCAGGGTAAACAGTGGCTAATTATGAGGATTTGGCTACTTAATAAGCCAACTGACTTTTATGTGTGGATATAAATAATGTTGGTAGCCAGAAAAATACTTAATTCATAATTCACACTCGTTGGACAACAGAAATGGCCCACAGTTTCCAGTGGAAGTGGTGAAGGCAGGTTCGATTTTATCATTTAAAAATAAATTGGATAGGTATATGGACGGGAAAGGAATGGAAGGCTATGGTCTGAGTGCAGGTAGATGGGACTAGTTGAGAGTAAGGTGTTCGGCAAGGACTAGAAGGGGCGAGATGGCCTGTTTCCATGCTGTAATTGTTATATGTTAGATGTTATATATGTAACTCGGCAGGTTCGGCTGCATCTGCACCCACATTCTTCACTCGGTTGTATTATCCCTTTTGGAGAGCAGGGCACATCCCGCTACAGATATCGCCTGACCTGCTAAATTACTCCAGCACTGTGCGTTTTGACTGAGAAATACAATGTTTTGGCTTCTTGATTGATGACTGCCACAGTAGAGCATGGCAAAATTATGGAGGGCAGCCCTCTTACTAATCCAGGGCAATCTCCCCATGGAAATGCAGAGAGAAGGGGAGGTGGAGGGTGGGAGTGTAGCTGTTAATGGACTGCGAGTCAAGAGTGTTTTGTCATGTGTACCAAAAAATCCAAAGTGCGGTCCACGCGCTCAATATACTGGAGTGGCTCCTGATCCAGGTAAGCCCCAGGCTTCTACAGGGCCGCCTCCGTCGTCCGCTGTCGTCCCTCTCCTTGCCTGACAGCCCTGGTGTCCAGGAATCACCTGCTGCAGCTCACAACCGGGCCACTCCTCGCGTCTGTCATCACCGGTGGCTCCCTCGTCCTTGGCTCTCCAGTCTTCGGGGCCGGGCTCGGTGGCTTCCAGGCTTGCCCACTGTAGGCTGCGGCCTGCTGGGTCTTTCTTCATGGCGGTGAGCTTGGCCTGCTGCCACGCTTGACTGCGGGAGGGGAGGGGAGGGGAGAAGAGGGGAGGGGAGGGGAGGGTGGGGCTTGGGCTGGGCGGTTACCCCCTACAGGCCCCTGCCCACTGAACTGGGCCATTCTTCGTGGTGATGTGTCTGGTCTGCCACAGCATGTGGCTGTGGAGGGAGGGGTGGGGGTCGACAGCTTTCCCCCCCACAGGCCCGCAGCCCTCTGGGTCTTTCTTCATCCGGCCACCAGGTCTCCTGGGCTCCTATACCTTAATCTCGATGGCAGAAGTGAAATGACAAAGAGGTGTGGGTCCCTGATGATGCATTCTGCCTCTTTGAGGATTAACTGTGACTGCCCCACAGCACATGTGCCCCCAAACCGTCCTTGCAACCAGTTGTGCAGCATTGCACCTGGCTTTCTATTTACGTCAAGGCAGTGCAGTTGGTGCCAAGTAGGTGAGTTGGTGCCTGCGGCTTTGGAAGGGAAGATACCAACAGGCAATAAGACTGGTCTTGCGATTGTTTTTGTTGTTGTTTCTTTTCCATCAATAGAAAGGGTTTTGACTGCGATCCCCCATTCTCCCAATGTTATGCATGTATGAGTGGTAGTAAAAGACTGGATACGAAAGTATTAGTCGAGGCAAACTAGAACAGTAATCCTGAAGGAGAAAAGATGAATGCAATTGCCTGCAAAATGTGTCAAATCTTTTTTGTTTGATGTGGTCTAATAAGCTGTCTCTCAGATTAGTTTAGCAATACAGCATGGAAACAAGCCTCTCAGCCCCCCGAGTCTTTGCCGACCAGCAATCACCCATATACCAGTTCTATCCTACACTCTAGGGGCAATTTACAGAAGCCCAATTAATCTACAAACCTGCACATCCTTGGAATGTGGGAGGAAACTGGAGCACACAGAGAAAACCCACGCATTCACAGGGAGAACGTACAAACTCCATACAGACAGCATCCATAGTAAGGATCGAACCCGGGTCCCTGGTGCTGTAAGGCAGCAACTCCAACTTAAGCCGGCAAGAGGTACCTACTTCATTATGCAAAATGACATCACCTAGATTCAGGCATGGACCTCAGAAACCTCTCTTGTTCCACCTTTACTAACATGGGCTGTTCCAGTGCAGAATCAGTATCGGTGAAATGTCCACAACATTGTGCCCATGCCTGGTGCCCACTTTACTTACCAAAGTCATGCAACGCTGACCTGGATGTCATGGTACATCAGTCATTGAAAGTAGGCATGCAGGTGCAGCAGGCAGTGAAGAAAGCGAATGGTATGTTAGCATTCATAGCAAAAGGATTTGAGTATAGGAGCAGGGAGGTTCTACTGCAGTTGTACAGGGTCTTGGTGAGACCACACCTGGAGTATTGCGTACAGTTTTGGTCTCCAGAGAAGGTTCACCAGACTGATTCCTGGGATGCCAGGACTTTCATATGAAGAAAGATTGGATAGACTCGGCTTGTACTCGCTAGAATTTAGAAGATTGAGGGGGGATCTTATAGAAACTTACCAAATTCTTAAGGGGTTGGACAGGCTAGATGCAGGAAGGTTGTTCCCGATGTTGGGGAAGTCCAGAACAAGGGGTCACAGTTTAAGGATAAGGGGGAAATCTTTTAGGACCGAGATGAGAAAACCATTTTTCACACAGGGAGTGGTGAATCTCTGGAATTCTCTGCCACAGAAGGTAGTTGAGGCCAGTTCATTGGCTATATTTAAGAGGTAGTTAGATGTGGCCCTTGTGGCTAAAGGGATCAGGTGGTATGGAGAGAAGGCAGGTACAGGATACTGAGTTGGATGATCAGCCATGATCATATTGAATGGCGGTGCAGGCACGAAGGGCCGAATGGCCTACTCCTGCAACTAATTTCTATGTTTCTATGTTTCTAAGTCCAGCAGTTTTTTGATCAGTATTATCAATTCCACTTACTTCCCCAATTTCTTTTCATTTGTATGCATGGTCTCGGCTGCTCACAATGCATTTGTGGAATAAATCCGTGAACTACTAAGTTTTGCTTTGAGAGTAATCTCATGAATATCACCAACAGTCCCACTCAATTTGTCTTTGTTTAAAAGTCTACATTTACCCCACCCACACACAAATTAATACTGATATTATTTGGATTACTCTGCCAAGTCCCAGCCATCCTGATTGCATTATAACTG
Source organism: Leucoraja erinaceus (assembly GCF_028641065.1). NCBI lineage: Eukaryota > Metazoa > Chordata > Chondrichthyes > Rajiformes > Rajidae > Leucoraja > Leucoraja erinaceus. Next base: position 21,428,699 of record NC_073391.1, on the reverse strand, counting down.
CTGCAATGGGCCAAGTGAGGCATGAGGCGGAGATTTGTCATTTATCTTTAACTGTTTGAAAGCTGCAATCGTTTGACCGCCAGAATTACTTGATCCTAATTTTATTTTTTTGTTTATTCTTGAATTAAATTTCATGATTTTAAGTGTATAAAATCATGAGAGGAATAGATCGGGTAGATGCACAGAGTCTCTTACCCAGAGATGGGGAATCAAGAACCAGAGGACAGGTTTAAAGTTTGGGGGGGGTGGGGTGGGGGGGGGGGGGGGGGGGGGGGGAGAGATTTAATAGGAACCTGAGGAGTAGCTTTTTCACACAAAGGGTGATGAGTGTACGGAACAAGCTGCCAGAGAAGATAGTTGAGGCAGGTACTATCGCAACGTTTAAGAAACATTTAGAGGTGTACATGGATAGGACAGGTTTGGAGAGATATGGGCCAAACGCAGGCAGATGAGATTAGTGCAGATGAGACATGTTGGCTAGTTGTGCTGAAGGGCCTGTTTCCATGCTGTAAGACTCTGAGTGAAATGCAACTTCCTCTACCTCACTAACATAGCTTGACCGTGACCATTAACTCTGTGACCATAACTATTGATTCTCCTAACAGTTTCTTATTCAGTTCCATTCTTCTTTATTTTGGGGTCTGAAATGCCTGTGCAGATTTTTTTTTTACTTCAAAGGAACTATAAAAAATCAAGTTGTTTTTTGCTTTCATGGAATTCATCTGCAGGCAATGTTAATTCTATCTAATCACATGCAACACGATGAGATCTTGGTGTGGCTGCAGACAAACATAAGGCAATGTGCACCTGGAGTGCAAACAGTGCTACATGTGTACCTGAATTAGTTTGCTTCATTCAACTGATGGAACTGTCCATAACTTGTTAACCTATAAAAACAAACTTATAAAGATTGTAGCTACACAAAAATGCTAGAGAAACTCAGCGGGTGCAGCAGCATCTATGGAGCGAAGGGAATAGGCAACGTTTTGGGCCGAAACCCTTCTTCATTATAAAGATTGTACCATGTGGAACTTGGCCAACTTTCCCATGCCAGCTTTCATGCTCCAGGTAAGCCTTCATTTGCCTTTTTCATCTAACCGCAACAATATATCCTTCTAGTCCTTTCAATCTCAGCTGTTAGAGAGTCTCCGTGTGAATCTATGGTCATTTCAACTGGTGAGTAGTTCCACATTCAATTAGCTCTGGCTTCAGTTCCCTATTGGGTTCATAATAATGTTGGTACATCTGTCGCTCCAAGTTTGTGTTTCCTGAACAAATGGAAACATATATTGAATTTTTCATTAAGGCATCCAACAGTTGTCTGATTCTCAGAGAACAAACTATTGTATGTGCTACAATTTTTTTCTGGTAGATATAACCTTTCAATTTTGTGCGGGAAAGGTTCATAATTTTTCTTGCATCTTCTTAGCAAGACGGTTAGAGTTCCATCTTATGCACTGTACACTGTTCACTAAGGTGATCAAAATGAAGGTCTAACGTCGACTGTAACTCCCCTCTATCCCTCAAGAACTAAATCCATTTGCTTGTCGTGCTTTCTTCTAATTTGATTAACTTGTGTCGCCACTTACTTGTTATTTTATTTCCTTTACTTTTATTCTGACTTTGCTGAAGTGCTCGCAGCTTCTTCATTCTTTCTGGCAAAAACCCGCCTGCTTGTACTGATCCAACACAGAGCTGAAGAAGGGTCTCGACCTGAAACGTCACCCATTCCTTCTCTCCAGGGATGCTGCCTGACCCGCTGAGTTACTCCAGCATTTTGTCTGTAGAGCAGTACAGCACCAGAACATGCCCTTCATCCCACGATGTCTGTGCCGAACATGGTGCTGAGACCACCTCTTATCTGCCTGCACATGATCCATACTTGCCCATTCTGCATTTGTGAAGCTCTTTGCTTCCGTTACTGATGTTCATGCACACTATAAACACTCCTTTTAATAGGATATCAATAACATAACAATACAATCACCAGCTCAATTAAAGTCCTGCAACATGGTGAATAAATGGAGTGAATCCACACAAACCTTCAGTCTCACCAGAGTTGGCCTGGATCGCGACAGCATTGCCATTCTGAATCTGTGACTCTGGATGGTAAATAAAGGCTGCAGGAGGTCAGCACCTTGAGATACTGTGAGGAAAAAGAACAAGAAATACCATCACAGATTACTCAGGTCTGATAGCAAGCCAAGAGCAATGAACCAAAGCTGCTCGCAGGAGAGATGTGGTGGGCTGCCTGCTCGTCTGATGTGGTTCCCCAGTTGCCACAGTATTCAGCTGAGGGCTGAGTATTATACCTGACACCCGTGGCCTTGCCGCCATGGTCAGCCATTCCATGACCAACAATCGCCTGCCATGTCAAGAACACTTAAACACCATGGACAATCACTTGAATTGCCAAGGCAAAATGGGCTATGGACCAAGTGGTGGTAAATGGGATTAGCATTGATAGATACTTTAAGGCACAGACTCTTCAGATGCTGGAATCTTGAGGGGGGTGAAAACATGCCGATGGAGCTTAGTAGTTCAGGCAGCATCTGTGGAAGGACATGGACAGACTATATTTTGGATCAGGAGCCTCTGGAAAAAAGTCCTGACCCAAAGCATCATCTGCACATTTCCCTCCATTTACAGACACTTGATAGTCAGCCTAGACATGGAGGGCTGAAGGGCCTGTTTTTGCATTTAATGACTCCGTAACATGGTATTGAGGGTGGCACAGAGGCGCAGTTGTTACTGCCTCACAGCGCCAGAGACCCAGGTTCGTTCCTGGTTCGTGTGCTGTCTGTATGGAGTTTATACGGGCTCCCTGTAAATGCGTGGGTTTTCTCTGGGTTAGGATTGCACTCCAAAGATGTACAGGTTTGTAGGTTAATTGGCTCTTGTGTGTAGGAGAGTGTTGGTATACGGAGTGATCACTGATCGGCACGGACTCGGTGGACTGAAGGGCCTATTTGCACCCTGCATCTCTAAAGTCTAAAGGACCCTCTGAAGAAGGGCTCTGACCCAAAGGATTACCTGCACAGTTCCCTCCCTAGATACACACTTGCAGTGGTGGACTGGGTCTAAAAATATTGGTTGCCAGGAGACAAAGGGGGCCCACTTCATCAGGGGCCCACTTGCCATCGGGCAAGCTGACACCCTGGCCAGTCCGCCACTGCATACTTGATAGTCAGCCTAGACACAGTGGGCAGAAGGGCCTGTTTCTGTGATGTAAGACTCCATAACATGGCTTGGGCACTTTGTAGTTAAGATACTCACCATAAGAACAGACTAGGCAAATCATGTGATCAGCTGTGACTCCACCAATTCTCAAAACTTGCTGCTGCTGACCTCCAGACTAAGCTGTTATTCGTTTTCTTTGCATCCTGCAGCAGGAACACGCTGGAAGATTCTAGCCAGATCCCTCGCCAATAGCAGAAAGTTCCCATCATGTGGAGCTCTCAAACAAGCCTTGCCACAACGCAGCTGACAGTCAATCTTTGTCAGACAGCTATACCGCAGGTTCTGACGTGAAACATTATCTGTTTCTTCCTCCAGAGATGCTGCTGGACCTGCATGTTCAGTTGTGTTTTTGAAACCACAATTCCTGGCTTAGCCTGCTAACCAAGCTGTCCAAACAAAATGTATGTTTATCATGGTCAGAAACTGCCACTGTAACATTCCAAGACTATTACAATATTATGTTAAAAACGTGAACAATTCCTTAAAAATGTAGATACTTGTGTATTTGAAAAATGCATGGAAGTAAAATTATTTAAAGATGTCGAAATATATAATAAGTTTTTTTTTTAAATGCGAACATAACCTTAATTCCTTGCGGCCATTTTCTTATTCAATTAAATCAAACTGGTGGCAGCTTGCTGGGCTAGATTTCCCAGCATAAATGTTGGTCAATTCATTTGCCCTTTCACTGAGATGAGAGTGTGATCAGAACAGGTTGAACGATCAGCAATTGGAAACAAGGATTTCTCATTGCATGGCAAGACTCCAAATAGGAATGGCAAAGGAATGGATGATCGTGGGATTGGAATTGCGAGATGTTTTTTAGGGCTAGTCCCGGTAAAAGTGGGCAGTCGTGGTTGCCCCCTCTCTCCCTCTTCCTCTGGTTCCCCATGTTCAAAGTATAGCAGTTGAGAAGGGATGTCCGCTGAAGATATCGAGACCGTGCAACATCCAGCAGCCCACTGACTCCTCTGTAGATGTCCAGGAAGCAGATGCATTGTTTCAGCACAACAATGGCCTGTTTGATCAGAATTTGTGTGGCACTATGGTGTATGAATTAGTGTTAAGAATCAACACCCAAATAGCCTTTTTCCAACACTAACCAGAGAGATTGGCTGCCAATAGCACAGCGGCATCAAGACATTAAATCTGTGTCAAGGACATTGAACAATCCTGAATAATTTACGTTGAGGTTTGAGCACCTACATGTGTGATCCCTATCAGTTCTCATTTGGCACAGAACTAATAGAGATCACATAACGCCTGACACAGATTCACCGTGTTCATTTGCTCTCTGCTGGCCAGGCTGCAGGTGGCACAGTGGTAGAGTTGCTGCCTTACAGCACCAGAGACCCGTGTTCGATCCTGACCATGAGTGCTGTCTGCACGGAGTTTGTACATTCTCCCTGTGACTGCATGTGGTTTCTCCGGGTGCTCAGATTTCCTCCCATGCTCCGAAGACGCACAGGTTTGGAGGTTAATTGGCTTTGGTAAAAATTGAAAATTATCCCTAGTGTGTAGGATCGTACCAGTGTACATGGTGATCACTGGTCAGCATGGACTCGGTGGGGTGATCAACCTGTTTCCGTGCTGTCTCTCTAGTCTGGTCACCAGCAAGAAGCAAATACATGTGATTATTGAATAGAGATAGTCAGGGACTTGCTTTCCATTGCAGTGAATGACACTGTTTGTGATGCAAGTATATCCAACTGTAACCTGGAGGGAGATGGTGCAGTAAAAGTTATTTTTTTCATTCACTTAAACAACCATTGGCAATGTATTCAACAGCTTATCATCGGGTCACACGTAGTCACTGCGGTCCAGCTAGCCATATACCAAATTGGACAGGATTAGTTAGAGTACCACCCAAATTTTGAGACGTTTAAGGCTGTCTTTCGATTTCCAAGGGAACAACGAGGGGCCTGTCCAAAGCTGCTCCAAGATTGTTCTTGGGGATACAGGTGGCAGATTTCCAAGCGGATATTCCAAAGGAAGTGTAGAAGTCGCATTTGTTCTTTCTCACTAAACCTTCTGAAAGTGCTTAAGCCAACATGGCATCCTCCTCGAAAACCTCTCTCTCCAAGCCTCCCACATAGAACAGTACAGCACGAGAACAGGCCTTTCACCCCACAACGTCTGCGTCGAACAAGAGGTCAAGGCCCTCTTATCTGCCTGCACCTAATCCATATCCCTCCATTCTCTACATATTCATATGTCTATCCAAAAGTCTCTGAAATGTCACTATTGCAACAACCTCAACTACCAGCCCTGGCAGCACATTTCAGGCACTCACTGCCCTCTGTGTGTGCAAAAATAAAAAAAATCTTGCCCCGCACATCTCCTTTCAACTTTGCCCTTCTCATCTTAAACCCTATGCCCTCTAGTATTTGATTGTTCCATCCTGGGATCAAGGTTCTTGACTGTCTACCTTATCTTTGATTATAATTTTATAATCAAAGATAATACCTTGGGTTCCCCTCAACCTCTGGTGTTTCAGAGAAAATAATCCAATCCATTACAAAGCCTCCACAACCTTCCCGTAATGGGGTGACAGAACTGCAGGCAGGATTCCAAATGCGGCTTAACCAAAGTCCTATAAAGCTGCATCATCACTTCTTGACTCGTACTCAGTGCACTAACACATGAGGGCAAGCATACCCTATACTTTCACCATTCTATCTACTTGTGTTGCCACTTTCAGGGAGTTATGGACTCCAGATTCTGCCTGGCCCACGTTGCTCTAGCAATTTGTGTATTTTTTAGTTAATTGGCGTCAGTTTAAGATTAACAAAAAGGTTTAATTTTTAATGTCAAAGTTAAGTTTTCTAAATAAAGTATACCACTTCACAAATTTCAATATTTCCATAAAAGGGTCCCTTAAAGTAGATAATCCTACTATGTCCATTTTCTATTATTGTAACAACTATCCTTGGAGTGGGTACGGTAGGAAAGGATACATGGATAGGAAAGGGTTTGAGAGGTATGGACCAAACATGGGCAAATATGCCTAGTTTAGATGGGGCATCTTGGTTGATATGGACGAGCCATGCCATTAATTGTATATTTTTCCCCTTAGTGCTTGCCAAAGTTTCCCAAAGTGCTTGGATTAAAATCCATCTGCCATTTCTCTGCCCATTTCAGTAGCTGATCTATATCCTGCTGTAAACGTTGACAGCCTTCCACAAAATGCACTAAACCAGCAATCCTACTAACCAACCTATCGACGTTTACATCCCAAGACATATATATATATATATATATATATATCACAAACTGTAAAGGTCCCACCATAGATCTCTGTGGAATTGCACTGGCCACAGACCACTAGCCTGAATATTGCCCTTCCACTACAATGCTCTGTCTTCTGCCAGTAAGTCAATTCTAAATCCATACGATCAAGTCACTGTTAATCCCATGCATCTCAATCTTCTGGATCAGCCAACCATGAAGAACTTTATCAAATGCCTTACTAAAGTCCATGTAAACAACATCCACCGCCCTACCCTTAATGATCACTCTCATCATCCCCTGAAAAAACTTGATCAAGTTAGTGAGACATGACCTGCCATGTACAAACCCATGCTGACTGTCCCTAATTCACCAATTCTCTTTCAAATGGGAGTAAATCCTATCCTGAAGAATCTTCTCCAAAGTGAAAACAGATGCAAAATATTTGTTTAGTACCTCGCCTACTGCCCCCGGTTCTCCAGCACAAATTTCCTCCTTTATCCTGGTCCTTTATTCTTCTCCCTGCTTACCATTTTGCTTTTAGTGGGCATTATCATTCCGATTTATCCAAGGTGCAACATAAGCTGACAATTCATTATTCAAGACTATTGGCTTTTTCAGGCAATAACAGTGGTAATTGCAGTAAACCTTCTTTTTAACGACCGCTTTATAATTACAGCGGACAGACCTACCAATGGCTGCCGATGCCACCCCCAGGTCTCACTGTCTCTCTCCCCTGCTGCTTGTATCCCCACCTGCCGTTGCCACCCCTGGCTCGCATAGCCCCCCCTGCCGCATGTAGGCCATGGCTGCCACCACCACCTGCCACCTCCGGCAAGCCACAGGCTGCGACCATTGACTGCACCAATCCTCGCCCCTCCCTCAGCCAGGGCCATCAGCACAACCAGTTCCAGACCGAGAATTTGAGGAAAGGTCGCGACCCGAAACAATACCTTTCCATGTTGTCCAGAAATGCTCCCTGACCTGCTGAGTTACTCCAGCATTTAGTGGCCATCTGGGTATGAATCAATAACTGCAGTGATTTGTTTCTACTACTTGTACAATGATGATTTAATTGGGTATTTTGAAGGTGGAGATTGACAGATTCTTGATTAGTAAGGGTGTCAAAGATTATGGGGAGAAGGCAGGAGAATGGGGTTGAGAGGGAAAGATGGTTCAGCCATGATTGAATGGCGGAGTAGACCTGATGGACCAAATAGCCTAATACTGCTCATATGATGTTTGAACGTATAACACCTTACTCGGTTACAGTGGACAACCAGCAATAACGGATGCTATCCCCCCCCCTCCCCCCCCACCTCCCCTCTGGATCATTATAACAAGGGTTTACTTTATAATGAAAAAGAGTGTGCATTCTTATGGTGCCTTTTGTGTTGTTAGAACTTTACAAGGCACTTCACAGGTTCTGTATACCAGCTACTGTGTCGTTATTGATATGTAGGCTGGTGCAGCTGCCAACATCTGCACAATCTGGCATTGCACGCCGATTCAAGTTGAGTGAGCAGTTTGATAGACACAAATATCTGGAGTAACTCAGCGGGTCAGACATCATCTCTGGAGACAAGGAATAGATGACGTTTCATGTCGAGACCCTTCTTCAGTAGGTTTGGAACACTAACTCATCTACACAGGAGCTGGACCTCCCCAGGTAACAGGCATTCCTAGGCTTCCCAATATCTCCATGGCCCCAATTCCAACCAGGGATTAGGGAGGCGCTGATTATTCCAAGGACACCATTATCCCATGTGAATTCTATACCCTACCACTGACCTCCCCCATGCTAGCTGCCATCATTAGCTACAACCATGACATTCAGGCCCATGTTCTGGATTTAAGTTGCAAACCTCTTGCTCAAAAACAAGAACACTCGAACAGTATCCATACTGACAATGTAAGAATGTATTGTGGAAGAACTAACATTCTTGGCATGCTAACTTCAGTTAATAAATTTGAAAGTTCTCTATTTTAAGCGAGTTAAAAATTCTGAGAGTTCATCCTATCAACCTGTAGCCCTCGGGAATAAGCGAAGAACATTATGATAAATGATTTGAATTGCTATAATCTGCTGAGCCCCAGGGTGACGTTGCCGAAGCTCCCTGTGCGGGACCTGTACTGCCAGCTCTGGCATTAACGTGTCACTAAAACTATTCAACAGGATGATCCATTTTTAAACAATCCTTCAATCCTGGCCGGTCCTGGAAGCTTTACATTCAGCAGAGTGACATCGGCATCTCCAGAGAAGGGACGGGTACTGGTGGCAGCAGGGATAGCTCTATGCGGCGCTGAAATAAACTGATGGCTGTGTGCAATGAGCTCAGTGCATCCGGCAGAGATGCTTTCTTATTTTTGTTAGTGGTGTGCTTGCAGCACCATCCTCCCAAAATGCAGGCCTTGCACACCTGGCTGCAAGCCAACTATAAAACTGCCTTGACTCAGTAGAGCCAGCTGCCAGTGTTTTCACTGGGTCTTCCAAGCCACCGACCTTAGCAAGTCAATTCCCTCCAGATCTGCATTTGGCTTGCAGCCAACTAAATAAGACATGCACTTCAGGAACCCGGCAGTAATGCCGCATTATATATTAAAAAGAATACCTGGCGATAGATACTAAGCATCAATACATGCATTGCCATTGCTTTTCCGACCGGAAGGCAGATCCATGTAATTCAGGCACCATTTTGATGTGTAGAAAGGAACTGCAAATGCTGGCATATACCGATGATAAACTTAAAATGCTGGAGTAACTCAGCAAGTCAGGCACCATCTCTGGAGAAAAGGGATGGGAGACTTTTCGGGTCGGGAACCTTCTTCCGACGGAAAATAAAGAGGAGGGAACTGGAGGTAGGAGAAGGCCAGAACAAAGCAGGACTGCAAGAGATGGCCAAGGAAGGGTGGATCCTATAATGGCCCACTGGTGGCTGGGGAAGAGGTGATAATGAAGGGATACAAGGATGCAAACAGAGAAACTAGTAGGATGACTATGGTGGGGAGAGAGGGAATTCAAGGGCTACTTGAAATTAGAGAAGTCAATGTTCATAGTTTTATTTTACACATGGAACAGTGAAGACTGCAGGAGTTGTCATTACTTCCCCTCAATGGGAATGAACTGAAATCTATACCCAATAACTTGGGTTCAGCTAATGCAGTATACCATGGGTTGTGTTTAATCTCTTTGAAAAGCACACTGCTAATGAGGTTATCTTCTTGACAAATGGTAATTGAAAGAATCTCCCTCTGCAAGGGTAAAAAGATGCAAGTTCATTGTCACTATACACCAGCATAATCAAGGACGAGTCACAACGTTGCCACACCCTCTTCCCACATCGGGCAGAAGGTATAGAAGTGTGAAAACACACACCTCCAGATTCAGGGACAGTTTTTAGCAGGCAACTGAACTATCCAACCAACAACTACAGAACAGGCATGAGCAACTATCTACCTCATTGTCAACCCTCGGGCTATCTTTAATTGGACTTTACTGGCTTTATCTTGCACAAAACATTACTCACGTTATTCTCATTATCATGTGGATCACTCGATCATGTTTTGTCTTTCCGCTGCCTGGTTAGCGAGCAACAAAAGTTTTTCACTGTACTTTGGTACACGTGACAATAAACTGAACTCAAACTCAAACTGTATGTCTTTGGAGTGAGGAAGAAAACCGGAGCAGCCAGAGAAAGCCCACATGGTCACAAGGTGAACATACAAATTTCGTACAGACAGCCCCCTTAGTCAGAATCAAACCCGGCTCGCTGGCACTGTAAGACCACAAATCTACCGCTGCACCACCATGCTGCTGTAACCAACCTTATGCATCCAGCAAGTTCAGGAACAGTTGAATGGATTTGCCTTAGAAAGTGAATATGTTTAAATAACATGCTTAGTGATTCTTTGTAACCTTAGGCAACAAGTTAATTGGCCGTTTTGTTTTAAAAAGGCAGATTATTGTTTATTTCACTACGATTAAAATAAACACGGGAGTAATTTGGTAAAATGTTTTCCATCCACAAAATATACGTTAATGAAATACACATTGAAAGCATTGGATCACACTGTGCTAGTAGAGGGGATGGGGTTAACTGTTTCAAACTAGTCCGTTGTTCCAATTCAACATTTTATTTTAAATTAAGAGGTATGCCTCCTGTGGACTCTATACAGAAGCATTGGCATTAAGTTGCAGAATCCCTGCCTAATCTTGCTCTCTATTCCTCTCTCCGGTTCTGTGCTGAATTAGAAACTATGTCAAGGCAAGAGGCCACGCAGAGGGTAGAAACGTGAGCAAGGTACCAGAGCCAAATAACTTCCACTAAATCTAAATTGAAAGCCGTTTAGTTTAGTTTAGAGATACAGCACAGAACCAGGCCCTTCGGCCTACCAAGTCCCTGCTGACCAGCGATCCCCATACACTAGCAATATCCTACACACTAGGAATTTTTACCGAATGTTGAAGGAAACCGGAGCACCCAAGGCAAACTACACGGTCACAGAGGGAATGTACAAACTCCGAACAGAGAGCACCCATATTCAAGTGCCTGGCGCTGTAAGTCAGCAACTCTACCGCTGCCTCACCCTGCCGCTCTATTCTGTTCATTGTTCAGTTTGCAAAAAATAATCAAAGACAAAATTTGTGAGGAAAACATTGCAATATTTGAAATTATCCTTGCGCTGCAGTGCTTAAAAAAAAATATTATGCAAAATTTAGATCAGCCGTGTATGGCGCATGTCCACCGAAATGGTATTCATAGTGCGTGTACACATCCATGAGCTGATGTCAATGAGGGTGTTAACACGTGCCTTGAATGTTTGCAGAAAGAGCACCAAAACTCACAGATCATGATATCAATCAGTATTCTTTAATGCTGGTTTTGACAGCTCCACTGCCACTTGGAGCTCAGTCTGGCACCTTCATAAATGCATTTAGCAGCAGGATAGATGCTCCCACAGAGCTATTTGAGGAGATCCTTCATTAATCATGGGTTAATTGCTGATTACTTGCTCCTGGCTGTTGTGTCCAATCTACACCAGTCTGGCGCTCGCTACTGTTTCTTTGAGTTGCAGATGTCTTCACTGAATTTTATTGCACATTCTAAAGAACCTTCAAAATCATTTTTACTTAAAAAAATATCCAATTATCCCTTTACACGAGGAATAGGGGCAGGATTAGGTAACCAGGCCTTTCAAGCCTGCCCTGGCATTCAATAGGATCATGGCAGATCTCTGCTGGCTTCAACTCCTCTTCTGTACCTGCTAGTTTAGATTAGTTTAGTGATACAATGTGGAAACAGTCCCTCTGACCCACCGAGCCCGCGTTGACCAACGGTCACTCCATTCACTGGTTCTATCGTACACGCTCGGGGTAATTTACAGAAGCCTATTAACCTGCACATCTTTGGAGTGTGGGTGGAACCAGAGCACCCGTAGAAAACCCATGCGGTCACGGAGAACGTACAAACTCTGTGCAGACAGCACCCGTGGTTAGGATCAAACCCAGGTCTCAGGCGCTGTAAGGCAGCAACTCTACCGCTGCGCAGCTGTGCTGCCTCATCACCTTTAATTCCTTGATTTTTCACAAAATTATCTCCTTCCACCTTAAACACATATAATCATTTACCATCCAGAACATTCCAGGATGGAAAATAATTAGAAATTCACCACCCTCTGCAAAAATGAAATTTCCGCACAACTGCATTTTAAATGGTAGCCCCTTATCTTGTGAATACTTTTCCTCATTTGAGACTTCCGCTGGAGAAAACATCTCAACATTGCCTCTCATTCTTCTGAAATCCAAAATGTACTAAACCTACCTGTTGAGAAAAACAAAGTTGTCACTTTAGGTTTCACCATCCACAATCATTTTGCTTTCCTGTTAAAGCCATAGGTCTTCCTCGTGGTCCAGCACCTCCCAGCCATGGCACTACTACAAGACACTCTCTTGGAGTACAGCAGGGGAAGGAGATTGAGCAGATGGTCCACAGAGTAGGACAAGCTGAGGGTGGAAAAGGAAGAGATCAGAAGAACTGTTTCTGGATGGCCATGTGCATTACAACAAACTGAATCTCCATAAAGAACAAGGTGCAAGGCATATCTGTTTGCATTATTTAGTGCACACTGCATTTCCACATTCATTATATTTTTCTGCATTCTGCAGTCGTAACCAAACATTCCGAACAGAGCAAGGACTGCATTGGTAATGTCTGTCAACGTGATAATGACATTTTATTTACCTATTTGTGCCCGAGATGAAGCTGAAGATATTTACAGCATCCCACTGTTTGACAACCACTGTTACTTTAATATAATTGTCAACTATCCACCTACGTGTATATCCTTAGTGCCTGCTTTGTCTCTGTTTGTTCCGGTTTTACTGCTCCTTCACAAGTAACTCAAGAAGCTGCACTGGGGCCCATTGACTGCAGGAGAGGAAATTATTAATGGGCTTTTAGAATGACTTTGACTGGCTGCAGACTGCACCATTGCAACACGATCAGGAGGATCCCACGTTGCCTGTTTGGAGGTCGAAACAAGGCACTGCAGTTGCTGGTTTATATAAAAGGCCACAAAGTGCTGGAGTAATTCAGTGGGTCAAGCAGTATCTCTGGAGAAAATGGATAGGTGACATTTTGGGTCCGGACTCATGTCCCAATCTTAAACGCCACCTATCCATGTTCACGTGACCTGGTGAGTTTCTCCAGAACGTTGTGCCCTTTTGCCTGTCTGGAAGGATACAACAAGAGCACTTGAGGAATGGCAATGAATGGGAGAAGATAAGAATAACAGGTTTTTGGTGCGTGAAGCTCCTCAGCAACTCCCTAATCTTTCTGTTTGAATTTCCATAACCCCTGAGCAAGCTTGGAGTATTCAACGTACAGCTTCCTTGGTGGATGTTGGAGATGTGGTGAACTGAGTTATATATGTGACTACCAGTTCAGGTGATCAGATATAATCTTTGGTGTTAATTCATTGATTTTATCACTAAATGTTAATCCTAAACCTAATGTGAGATTAACCTCCTCTAGACTACACTACCGACTTTGAGAGAAAACTTATAATGACAGTTCTTCTAACACTGTGATATTCGCAAACAAATACAGTAGGATCATCTGCTCCCATTGGCTGCTGAACATGTACCTCTGGGGATTTCTGGTGCCTGAAGATAACAGAGTTGGGTAGAGTCACTGCCTTACACCACCAGAGACCCAGGTTTGATGCTGACTACAGATTTTGCCTGTATGGAGTTTGTACATTTTCCCTGTGACCACATGGGTTTTCTCTGGGTGCTCCGGTTTCCTCCCACATTCCAAAGACGTACAGGTTTGTACGTTAATTGGCTTCTGTAAATTGTCTCTAGTGTGTAGAATAGAACTAGTGTACGGGTGATCATTGGTCAGTGTGGACTCATTGGGCAGAAAGGCCTATTTCCACGCTGTATCCCAAAAACTAATCTATCCTTGTACTCTGCTGTCAAAATCTTGCATGGTTCAAACATCTTGAAATATACTCTTTCCTTCATGATGCCATCCTTTATTGTTTTCCCACTACCCCCCACCCCTTATCCCATTTAGACAGATTTGGCTCAATTCTATTTCATATAGACCACACACGTCTGGATTACACGGTTTTTAAAATAAAACTCTCAAGGGGCCTTTCTTATCAAATATCCTCCAAATGAATGTTGTGAGACAGTAAAGCCAAGCAAACGCAAAGTATAAAGCCTCCCCAGGCCCCTTCCAAAGAGGTGATCTAGAGAAGATAGACAACATTGTTTTAGGTGAGAGGAAACTAAGATTAAAGGATAAAAAAGGCTGGAACTGGTCAATATAAAGGGACAAACAGGCAATGTTTAAATTGTTAAGATCTATTTTTAATGGCTGCTCTGCTGCAATAAAGCCACACCTGCAATATTTATGTTCGTTACAGCATTAGTGTGTGAGTTGAAAAAGTGCAAAGCTACCAAAATTGGGGAGATTGCCAAATTCCTGGACAGTAAGGATCAACAGACAAATAACGTGCAAATATACCAAAACTGATGTGTAGTCGTGCAAAAATATATTTTCTACAAATTAAATGCGCATTAAACCCTTGTTATCAAGCTGCAATTGTAATTCACTCTTGACTATGTTTAAGAAGGAACTGCAGATGCTGGAAAATCGAAGGTACACAAAAAGGCTGGAGAAACTCAGCGGGTGCAGAAGCATCTATGGAGCGAAGGAGATAGAAGAACGGTTTCGGCCCGAAACCCTTCTTCTATGTTCTATCTTCTAAACACTTCTATGTTTAGTTAGTTCTCCCATCAGAATCCATTCATTCTTTCCTGCCATGAGTTGTGCCATCAGTTATTTCATGGAGCATGTTCTTCATTCAGATTTTACTGAACTGACCCCTGCCTGTGATTTTCCACACCATAACAGTTATCCCATGAGAGGTAATCATCCTTAATAAAGTCCTAGGTGTAACTTCAACAGTGGCGCGACCAATACACAATTTTTCCAAAATTAGACGAGGAAGAGAATCAAGCGTGTTTTATTGTCATATGTCCCAGAGAGAACAATGAAATTCTTAATATATATATATATAGCAAGCTCCTGTACTTCTACCCGATGGCAGTGGTGAAATGAGTGTGAGGCCAGGATGGTGCAGGTCTCTGATGATGTTGGCTGCCTTTTTGTGGCAGCGACTCCGATAGATCCCTTCGATGGTGGAGAGGTCAGAGCCAATGATAGAATGGGCAGTGTTCACAACATTTTGCAGTCTTTTCCGCTCCTGGACGTTCAAGTTGCTGAACCATGCCACAATGCAACCAGTCAATATGTTCTCTACTGTAGAAGTTCAAGAGAATCCGCTTTGACATACCGAATCTCTGTAATCTTCTCAGGAGGTAGAGGCGCTGATATGCTTTCCTTATAATTGCATCGGCATGCTGGGTCCAGGAAAGGTCTTCGGAAAAATCTCACTTCTATACTCTGACTCATCGGCATCTGTAATTCGTCCCACAATGGTGGTGTCGTTGGCGAACTTGACGATGGAGTTCACACTATGTCCGGCTACACAGTCATAAGTATAGAGTGAGTAGAGCAGGGAGCTGAGCACACAGCCTAGAGGTGCTCCCGTACTGATTGTTAATGAGGGTGAATTATTTCTGCCAATTCGAACAGACTGTGGTCTGTAGATGAGGAAGTCGAGGATCCAATTGCAGAGGGATGCGCAGAGACCCAGTTCCGTGAGCTTGGTAACCAGCTTTTTTTTTTAAATATGTCACTACAGGTTGTTTGTGACTTCTGCCTTTCTGCCAGTAATGTCACAAGACCTAGCTTCAGTCTGACCTCTCAAGTGGATGTGGATGAACTTATGGAATGGAGAATGGGAAAGCGAGATACTTGTCAAGGTTCTGCATAACAGAGGACTCTCTATGATCTACAAACTGTTCCCAGGGATGCACACTAATCAAACATCAACTGCTGCTGGAAGATCCTCAAATGATGAAAGGCACCCTTTGGTGTGGCTGGAACCTTTTGGTCTTCCAGTACAATGAGATGTTCACAGTGAGTGCTGCCAACAAGCACATTCCAGACCACAGGAGTACGTACTGAGAGACGCACTCACTGAAGCTTGGCATTTAAAGACTGCAGTCTATGGGTCCTTCTGCTGCTCAATATTGAGGGGCTGTGTAGGAACGCCTCAAACTGAAATTGTTGTAATGCTAAAACAAGTAATTGATGCTCTGAATGCACAATGCGTTCACACTATAAGTGCGTAGAACTTATAAACATCTAGACTGAACAACACTATAATGTAAAGAAGGTCATGCTTTTTGTTTTGTATATCCTGTGTACATTTTTATGAATAAAGTTTATTTTGAAATAAATGTTAAAAAGGATAAGGAGAATTCTTCCCAGTTTCCCACTTTCCCAGTGGGGCGGCACGGTGGCGCAGCGATAGAGACCCAGTTCGATCCTGACTATGGGTGCTATTGGCACAGAGTTTGTACATTCTCTCCGTGACCATGTGGGTTTGCTCCTGGTGCTTCGGTTTCCTCCCACATTTCAAAGATGTGCAGCTTTATAGGTTAATTGCCTTGGTAAAATTGTAAAATTGTCCCTAATGTGCAGGATAGTGCTGGTGTACAGGGATCGCTGGTCGGCACGGACTCAGTGGGCCAAAGGGCCTGTTTCCGAGCTGTATCTCTACACTAAACTAAAAAACTAAAATCAATTTTTAACTGATCATTGTCCCATGACTGTTCATGGGATCCTGCGGTACATAAATGCACACCATTCTCCACATTAATAGGGTAAGTAGGAAGTCATGTCCACTGGTCGGGTCGTTGACCTCTGCAAATTGTCCCTAGTCTGTCGGTGGGTGGTAAAAAATCTCAGGGGAGTTCATGAGAAAATGGAGAGAACAAGAAATGTCATTAAAGTAGGATCGCTGTATCGACTTTAGGGTGGTTAATGGTTGGCACAGACTCAATGGCCCAAAGCATCTGTTTTCATGTTATATCTTTCCATATGACTCATATGTTTGGAAATGTCTGTTGGCTATGTTTGACTTGCAATAGCTACTTGACAATTGTTTTTTAATTAGTGAACTCTAATCCAGTGATTCCCAACCTGGGGCCATATGCCCCCTTTGGGGCCATGGCAAATTTCAGGGGGGCCACAGAAATATTTTGTGATTTAGGGGGCACAGGTTCAATGAAGGGGGTCACAGAGCTACCACCCTGTTGCCTCCTAAATTTCAGTTCTAATAAATTTAAATCTATGTAGTTGAAATATTTTTGATGTTTGTGGAATAGAATAAAAGAAAATATATGTCCAATTAATAGACACTAATATTTTTATGGAAGGTATTATAATAATGAAGTACTTTCTTTCCGCTAATAATGTCAGGGGGGGGTCACAGAAAAAATAAAAGATCCCAAGGGGGCCCATGAGCTAAAAAATGGTTGGGAACCACTGCTCTAATCTACCATCATCTATGTTCTTCCTCACTTTATATCTTAGTTCATAAATCGGGTTGACAAAGGAGATACACTGATTGTCCTATTGTTCACTGAGCTCCCGGAAACCTTGTTGGACACAATGCATCATTATCTGCTAGCCTCCCCAGCCCTGAGTCGTCTCAAGTACAAATATTTTTTTCAAATCTAAACTTGCACCAAATGAAACTATTGGGCCACCAGTAAATCCAAGATACAAAGTGTAATCAATTATTTCCTCACCATTCGTAAACTTGCTGTATCTACAATGTATAGGAAATATGATGAGAGATTCCCTATTTCAAATAACAACAACCATTCTATGTTTTTTTCAAGCTGTCACACAAATAACAAACTGTTCTGGCAGCTCCTGTAGTTGAACTGGAATCATTCCTTCTCAAACATAATTAAACATTTCCATTGCTGCATAGGTAGATTGTAAGTATCAAGTTCCCACCAATGTACGAGCCAAGCATTTTTTAAGATTCAACAGTTAGATGAATGATAACCTCACTGCTTTATGATATGTGCCCCGTTATATTAGTTATCAATTTAAGAAATTATTCTCACTGGGGCTAGTGCTCTTATATTTGCATATGTCTATAATTAAGTAGATTGCTTACATTTTAACTCCACCTTTAACTTTGTTCCCGATGTTAGGGAAGTCCAGGACAAGGGGTCACAGCTTAAGGATAAAGGGGAAATCCTTTAAAACCGAGACGAGAAGAACTTTTTTCACGCAGAGAGTGGTGAATCTCTGGAACTCTCTGCCACAGAGGGTAGTTGAGGCCAGTTCATTGGCAATATTTAAGAGGGAGTTAGATGTGGCCCTTGTGGCTAAGGGGATCAGGGGGTATGGAGAGAAGGCAGGTACGGGATACTGAGTTGAATGATCAGCCATGATCATATTGAATGGCGGTGCAGGCTCGAAGGGCCGAATGGCCTACTCCTGCACCTAATTTCTATGTTGAGAAATGTTTCTGGTACATCATTCAGAGATTACTGTTCCTGTATGAACCTCAACAATATATATTGATATTCTGTTTCATCATGGAAACCTTAACAATCAAAACATTAACCTGTCGTCTGAAGAAGGGCCCAGACTTGAAGAATCACCCATCCACTTCCTCTGCATATCGTGCCAGAGATGCGTTTGTTTTCCAGATCATATCTCTGGTTGCTCTTCAGCCTAACATCGTGGAGCTGGAGGCTTCCTCGGACTGACTTTGAGCCCCACGGCAGGGCGTGGACTTAACATCGGAGCCGATCCCTCGTCTGGGATTGCTCAAAACGCAACCTGTGGACTTTACATCGAGAGCTCGCAGTCTCAGGAGAGAATGAGTCGGGAGCTCCAACGATGTAGAGGTTCGACAAGCCTCGACCCGGGGTCCGATCGCCTGGCACAGGGGAGCCGACATCCACCCCAATGCGGGAGCAGATTCCCCCGACGTGGAGGGCCCAAACGCTGCCGGGAGTTCAGAGTGTCCCTTCAACGGAAGGCTCGAGGCCCCCGACTGCGGGAGAACAAAGAAGGGAAGAGATTTAACCTTTTTTCACCTTCCATCACAATGAGGAATGTGGAGGAGTCACTGTGGTGGATGTTTATGTTAAAATGTATTTTGTGTGTTCTGTTGCTTTATATTTGTATGACTGACTTGGCAAATGAATTTCCTTGTATGTTGCAAAACATACTTGGCTAATAAAGTATTATTGTATTGTATCTACTTCCAGCAAACTCGCTCACCGGCACAGAACACTGATCCCATTTGTCCCCAGTTAATGATGAGGTCCCACTTTTGCCCCTAGTCTCTGAGCACAGACTATCAATTCTTGTACGTCCAGCTTTTTCTGGTTTCATGAAGGATGATCCTGGGGTCAACTAAACTGTATAATTCAAATTTAATTGCACATCACACGTTTACTTATCTGAAAACAAAACAAAAAAATCCCAGCCACCTCTATGTCCTGATCATAAAATTGGATATTGCGAGTAAGACGATATTTTGGGAATGTTTCTGCGAAGGAATTTGTGTCCGATGAAGCATCTTTCAAAGCAACAGCAGTAACTCCTCACGTTAATTCTCCTGTTGGAAGCCACATAAGAACACTCATAGGAGAGTGGTACATTAAACTCAGAACATCTTGTGTATTTTGTTTATTAGAACGCTGCGCCTAGTGAATGTTAAATAAGGCAACAGTGACACATAACTCATTCGACCGGGATTAATTAAATCTGGTCTCCAATAGCCAATTTTCTTACACAAAGCCGTTCTACAAATAAAATGAATCAGTTGGAAATGTTTCAGTGAGGCACATGACCGACAGCCAATTTGGATAGTTGTGCTTTTGTAGAGTTGTTTCGTTCTGTATTGAGTAAAACAATGCCAAATACCTTTAATAAACATTTCAAGCAAGCCCCACTTAAGTGCCACTTTCAGTGCCAGTTGAAGAGGAGAAAGCAGCTTTTGATGCTACAGACTCTCTGCGGTTACATTTCTGCTCCAATACCAACGAGCAGAGGGGGGGGGGGGGGGGGGAATTGGCAAAAGCAATAATAAAACAGGAATTAGATCATTTTTCTGGGGTCTGGCTATTTTGAGCAGCCTGTAACAAGAAGTGTATTTATCTAGGTTTCTATGACCCTTTTCAGGCACTCTGTCAGTGAGCTTAAATTGAGCAGCCAAGCTGGGAGAAACTTGGAGTCTGCTCCAGGCCTCGAAGGTCCACAGGGACCAGGAAAATTATTGTTGGCAAGCCTGCCTGGCTCCAGAAGTTGATGCAGTGTCCCCCAACCCCCCCCACCCTCCACTCACCGATCCAGCAGCAAAAGCAGCAAATCGGGCTCAGAACGTCCTTTTAATTTAATTATGGCCTGTGTTGATTGGCTCCTGGAGATGGCCTTGTAAGTAACTCTGGAGAACAAAGGTCACTATTGAAAGAACAAGCTGAGTCTAATGCTCGTTCTGTAAACTCCCATCTCAGGCCTTTAGGACGCTCACTTACTTGAAGTGACCACCTGCTGGTCCACACTGGATAATTGTTGAAGGCTGAAGCGGCAAAAAAAACAAGTTGAAAGCGCTATTAGATGCAGAGGAATTGAACCGCAATAGGCAAACAATAAAGTAAAGCCTGTTGATGAGTTATGGCTAAAACTGCATTTATTCAATTGAGTAACATTTACTGAAAGGCAGCCATTACTGTAGTTCACATACATGAGTTAAACTGAAATATTGGCTCCATTGAGGAACGAATCCCTAAAATATTTTTCATGGTCTTATTCCCAAATGGAGTGAAGTGCGAAACATTTGAATCCTGACTAACAGTCTCTGAATTATATCTCCACTTGCAAGCCTCTCTACACATGTGAGCAAAAGTGCCTGCAGAAAGAATTGCAGCCAATTTCAATGGTATGTGAGTTCAGGCCCTCCTTCTAAGCTGCTTTCCCCATGGATCAGACTGATTACAGATGAAGATGAAGATCAAGAATCAAGAACCAGAGAACATAATCAAGGACTAGTCTCACCCCGGTCACTTCCGTCTTCCCCCTGTCCCAAGAGGACAAGAAGTTTCAAAACGTATACCTCCAGATTCAGGGACAGTTTCTTCCCAGCTGTTATGAGGCAACTGAACCATCCTCTCACCAACTAGTGAGCGGTCCTGACCTCCCATCTACCTCATTGGAGGCCTTCAAACTATCTTTAATTGAACTTTACAGTTCTTTATCTTGCACTAAACGTTATACCCTTGATCCTTTATTTGTATACTGTGGATTGTAATCATGTACAGTCTTTTCGCTGATTGGATAGCTCACAGCAAAAAGCTTTTCACTATACCTGGGTACACATGACAATAAACTAAACTAGCATAGATCTAAGGAGAGAGGGACAATGACTGGAAAGTTTTTCCACTCAGAAGGTGTTGAATATGTAGAATGAGCTGCCAGAGAAGGTAGTCGAGGCAGGTACTATAACAACATTTAAAAGACATTTGGACAGGTACATGGAGAGGAAAGGTTTATAGGGATATGGGTTGAACACAGGCAAATGAGACTGATTAAGATGGGGCATCTTGGTCAGCATGAACTAGTTGGGCTGAAGGGCATCTTTCCAAATTGTATGACTCTATGACTCTAAAACAAGGTTTGCCCATAAAGACAGTGAACATGGGATGGCCCTACAGTGAACATGGGATGGCCCTACAGTGAACATGGGATGGCCCTACACTGAACATGCACAGAGGAAGCCAAGGGAATCAGCAAACTCCTCTTGCATCTTAACCTTAACCATATAACAACCATATAACAATTACAGCACGGAAACAGGCCATCTCGGCCCTACAAGTCCATGCCAAACAAATTTTTTTTTCCCCTTAGTCCCACCTGCCTGCACTCATACCATAACCCTCCATTCCCTTCTCATCCATATGCCTATCCAATTTATTTTAAAATGATACCAATTAACCTGCCTCCACCACTTCCACTGGAAGCTCATTCCACACCGCCACCACTCTCTGCGTAAAGAAGTTCCCCCTCATGTTACCCCTAAACTTCTGTCCCTTAATTCTGAAGTCATGTCCTCTTGTTTGAATCTTCCCTATTCTCAAAGGGAAAAGCTTGTCCACTTTGCTACCTTCTTTGCTACCTTCCTAATTCTTACCTATTTACTCTTCCCTCGACAGCAATTGGGGCCATATGAACTGCTTCTGTTAAAGGAACCCATATTAAAAATGTTCTTTGACTATTTTATTTTTAGTTTGATGAACCAACTAATTTCTCGTTCCTTAGAATATAGTGAGACAGCTCCACGTGGCATCTCCCTTCGATTTTAGAATTGTTGGCATGATATCCATGTCCTCTGTAACATTGC
The DNA here is from genome assembly GCF_028641065.1 of Leucoraja erinaceus. NCBI lineage: Eukaryota > Metazoa > Chordata > Chondrichthyes > Rajiformes > Rajidae > Leucoraja > Leucoraja erinaceus. The sequence continues at coordinate 21,406,373 of NC_073391.1, read as the reverse complement.
AGCTGGAATATCAGAACCTTCACTAGCTCACCCACACTATGGCCGAGCCAATATCCTTGCTGGGAATATTGAACATGGTGCATTGATTTCCGTTCCTTTCTGCCTGCTTGAACTGAACGTGTGTGTCCGCAATCTCAATGTGTAGTCTGACACCAAACTAACCTTCAGACTTCGCATTCATCGTCACTCCGATTTGCCATCTGTGACTCCACCACACTCCCTCCAGTAAACCCTCATTCATACCACGCCAGCCAAGCATTTTCCTCGCAAACCGCAACTTGGTCTAATGTTCAGCAGGCCTATCCTATGCCACACTAGGCTCTATTGATTGAAATGCAGGCCAACACTCCAGTGCAGTACTGAGGGAGTGCTGTCTTCAACACCACAAGTCAAACCTTGTACCTGTCTGGTCTCAGGCAGATGTGAATGATCCCATGGCACTATTATGGAACAAAATCTTTCCTGCTATTTTTCCTCACTCAAACTTTCTAAAACAAATCTCTTCCTAATCACATCAGATTTTGAGAATTATTCCAGTTGTATACCAGGAGCAATGCTCTGAATCATTCCAAATTAAGAAAGGTCCCATATAAATAAAGTCCTATTTTACATTTTTAACTCCCAAATTAGTTTTTTCTTGTTTTTGGCAACAAGGATAATGACTGTAAAACACCCAAATTGGGGGGGGGACAGCACAGTTGCGCAGGGGTAGAGTTGCTGCCTTATAGCACCATCCTGACAATGGATGCTGTCTACACAGAGTTTACACATTCTCCCTGTGGGGTTTTTCTGGGTACTCTGGTTTCCTCTCACAATCCAAAGACGTACAGGTTTGTAGGTTATTTGGCTTCGGTAAAATTATAAATTGGCCCTAGTGTGTGTGATAGTGTTAGAGTATGGAGTGATTGCTGGTCGGCGTGGACTTGGTGGGCCAAAGGGCCTGTTTCCACACTTTAGCTCCAAAGTCTAAATATTCTCCTGCCTGTGTTTTACGACCCAGAGTTTGATCATCATAGGATGGTGTTGCTAATTCAATAAATCCTCAGCTGCCGTTGAGAGTTGAATGGAGATGTGTTTGATTTGTGCTTTAAAGGTTTTGTTCTTAAACATAACTCAAGCTCAAGGTTCTGTGCACACATTGTCCCCTGGTCAACAAACCTGCTTCTCTCTGTGCTGGCACCAACACATCTCTGCTGTAGACGTTAGAGATACAGCATGGAAACAGGCCCTTCGGCCCGAGTCCACACTGACCATCGATTGTCCATGCATTAGCACTATCTTGCACATGAGGGACAATTCACAATTTTACCTAAGCCAATTAAGCTCCAAACCTGCACGGCTTTGGATTGTGCGAAGAAACCAGAGCAGCCGGAGAAAATTCACGCAGTCACAGGGAAAACGTACAAACGCCACACAGACAGCATCCCTGGTCATGATCCAACCCAGGTCTCTGGCGCAGTTAGACAACAACTCTACCGCTGCACCACTGTGCCACCCTGTCCTACTCACCTGCATTGGGCAGTATGGTTCCTCAAGCAACTCTAGGTTGTTCTACTTCTGAAATTATAAAGCTGCACTTGACTAATAAAAACTGTGCCACATCTGTGTGCACTGAAGGAGAAGCTACTCTGTGGTGTAAAAGTTGATATTGTCTCTATGAATATTATTAATACTCAAGGCAATGCACTCCTAAACAACAGATTGATGCCACCAAGGGCAAAGCAACCCATTAATTAGCATCCCATCCATCACTTTAAATATTCACAAAGCATAGCAGCTACAAGATGCAACTCACCCAGACTCCTTCACCAGCACTCCCACAGCTCCTGACCTCTGGAAGGATAAAGCCAGATGTGGAAATAAATAGATCGTCATTCTTTCAATGGCACTGAGGCAAAAGCCTCACTGAAACTCCCGACCTGATAGCACTGTGAGAGTAAGTAATGCCACACTGTTTCAGGAAAGCACTTCCACCACCATCAAGGGTGGCTGGGGAGGGGCAATAAATGCTGGTTAATGGCAGTAACATTTGCCCGTCATTCCCATGAATGATTGTTTTTTTTAAAGTATTTTCTTTATTTCTCCTCGATAGATAAAATGGTTTTATGAGACTTCTTGGCAAGCAAGACCTATATCAGAATGAATTGCCGAACCACTGTTTTTGAGACGTGGTTATGAAATGGACTTTATGTGATGGATTGCTGGTAAATTCTAGTACTTTTGGATTAATGAATGATTCCCTTTTAACTGTGTTTATAGAATTTATACTCTGATAATTCTGACTGGGACTTAGTTTCTGCTGTTCAGGACCCAGTTACAGTATGTGCTGATAGAGCTCCAGGGAAAACAAGGGCTACAGACTGTAATATAATAGATGTGACCTGCACAGATCTCATTATAAGGCCAGAAGTGTGTAAACATCCCTATCAATCCCCAAAGGCCAAATGCCTGGTGTCGGCTGCACTTAATACCAAAAGAGCAGTTGCTATTCTTTTACTTAAAGTGAGTTTTACAGTGCATTGATTGACATTATCTACTTAACCTATTATGGGTGCCTTCTCCTCCCTCTCATATCAACAGATTCCATCACTCAAAAAACTTCCTTGAAAGAAGGCAGTTGCCTTCCCACATCAAGTCTAATCTGTGAACGGATGCAGTTGACCCGGTTAAGGTGCTGCCTGAAAGCATGCCATCTCCCATCTCCTGGTGGAATCACTCTTTGCCACTCATCTTTTTAACATTGTAATCAGATGTCAGTTTTGTTGGGTTGTGTGGTTCAGTTCCATATTCCTGTTATCAATGGAGGAAGGAAGCTAGGTGCTCTAATCCTCTGGCTTGTCCATTGAAACAAATGTTCCTGGGTCTACTGCTCTGTCAGCTTCGCAAGGAGGGCAACTTCCATACTTTGCAGAGGCAGGAGAGGGCAGCACTCCCTCCACAACCGTCTTGAGGAGCACTTTTGTCCTTTGCTCAGCACCCCACTCCCCTCGAGATTGAACTAAAGGAACAAAGGAATAGAATTGAATGCTGTGTCTCTAACCCCTACGGGTGGTAAAGGACTTGCACTCGGTTGACACTGCTCGCCACTCCACTGTATGTGGAGGTTGACATCTGGCTTCGATAATCCTCGGGCCTACTTGAAACAGCACAAGGCATCAACTCCAATTCACCCCACTGTTTTTGTCAGCATTCCCTGTTATCAGAGGACATTTAATTAAACATTGGGGAAATGTATGGCACGGTAAGGAGGTACAGAGCCTGAAGTCACACACCACCAGGTTCAGGGACAGCTATTTTCCTACCACCGTCACCTTCATGAACCAAACTGTACAACCCTTAAGTCTGAAGAAGGATCTCGACCCAAAACGTCACCCATTCCTTCTCTCCTGAGATGCTACCTGTCCCGCTGAGTTACTCCAGCATTTTGTGTCTATACACAACCATTAATCCATCCTCGGAAACAGATCAGTACAGACCACTTCTCGCTCTACCATTGACTTGGCTTTTAATTGTGTTTTGCCCAAATGTCTTGCTTTTGCACAATCTGTTTCATTTCACTGTCTTGGAGTGTGTGTGTAATTTATGTACCATCAATGTTTTTGTGCGATGAAGACACAGAGTGCTGGAGTAACTCAATGGGTCAAGGCAGCATCTTCCCCACAGCCAGCAATGCACACTTCCTCCACAGCCAACAATGGACCATTGTGGGCTCTTTGGTCATTGGTGCCGGCTCTTATCTATTCTGTAACTTTTCATCCCTGGTTTCTTTCTCCCCAGACTCTCAGTCTGAAGAAAGGTACTCGACCTAAAACGTCACCTCCATCACCGCCATTCAATATGATCATGGCTGATCATCCAACTCAGTATCCCGTACCTGCCTTCTCTCTCCATACCCCTGATCCCCTTAGCACAAGCCTCAACTACCCTCTGTGGCAGAGAGTTCCAGAGATTCACCACTCTCTGTGTGAAAAAAGTTCTTCTCATCTCGGTTTTAAAGGATTTCCCCTTTATCCTTAAGCTGTGACCCCTTGTCCTGGACTTCCCTAACATGGGAACAATTGTGCATCTAGCCTCTTTTTGTCATTGGTAAGATCCCCTCTCAATCTTATCTCTAGAGAGTCTGTAACTTTTTCATCCCTGACATCCCAGGAATTCTGGTTTCTGCCCCTCTTTGACTCTCAGTCTGAAGAAAACTGTACTACTCGACCCAAACCCTGTACAACTGTCACTGCTCCTATTCCTTTTCAATGAAAGCCAGAACCATGGCTGCCTGCCTGCTGCTGAGTTACCTTCAATGACTAGTGTACCATGACACCCAGGTCTTGCTGCATCTCCCCCTTTCCCAATCGGCCACCATGTGCTGTGCTGAGTTACTCTAGCATTCTGTGTCTATCTCAGGAGAACATGTATAGATGATGTTTCGGGTCGGGACCCCTCTTCAGAAAATAGTATTGTTGGAAAACGTTATTTTCATGTGTTTGTCTGAGTCAATATGCCTGTAATGCTGCTGCAAGCAAGATTTCCATTGGACCTGCACCTCACTGTACTTGTGCACGTGACAAGAAACGCGACCCAACTTGGTTATGGGGCGCTGCCCGGTTCATTTGCAGCTTGCAGACGAGCCTACCAACCCCATCACCACAGCATCTAGTTAACAACACCAATGACTGTAGTGGGTAGGTCCAGGTCACACAGGCAGAGGAGAAAGGGCAACACATGTGGAGCCTGTGCAGAACTAGACAAGGAGCAAACTTCACAAAGTTTGTCACTCACCCAGGCTCACACACATAAGTGAGCGTTTGTGAAAATTTCACAGTATAGAAAACATCGATATTCCTTAAGTAACTTGAGTTCAATTAAAGCAATACATTTTCTTTGAAAGAAAACTCATTCTGAAACTGTGTAGGAAGGAACATCAGATGCCAGTTTACACCGACGATAGACACAAAATGTTGGAGTAACTCCAGGGGTCGGGCAGCACCACTGGAGAAAAGGAATAGGTGACGTTTTAGGTCGAGACCCTCTTCAGAAGACCCAGTCTGAAGAAGGGTCTCAACCCAAAACGTCACCTATTCCTTCTAATACTGAAACTGTTGGATTAAAACCTCACCAAGTATTTTTTATCTAAATCTAAATTTCATGCTTATTTTGTTGAGACCATGAATATTACATTCCCTAAAGAGCGTATTGGGAAGGGGAATGTTGCAGCACTGATTCGGAGTTTGATTGGAGGTAGTTGCACATTCTTTGTCGCAAAGTTCCCATGAATAGCGCCAACCCAGTGACAATCATCCAATCGGAAAGTTTAAGTAAATAATCAGCATAACAAGAAGCCTTTTCAAACAATCCTCCACTGAAGCCACAGTGTGTTTTGTGGAAATAGCTGAAATTTAATCTGCGATTTGCTGTTGACCTTGCACTACTCTGAACTAGCTCTTCCCACCCCAGTAAAACTGAAACCACAAAAGGAACAGGCCAAGGGACTGCAAGCACAGTCACGGAAGGTCTCAGCCATTGTTCGTTCGGCAGTTAATTCACTTGGTCTGGTTTCAAAAACAGTATTTAAAAAAAAGAAAATTATAGACAAGTCAAAAAAAAACCCCAGCCAAAAGTTGGGAGGAGGAGGTGGAGCTGAGCTGAGAGAGAAGCAGCAAGAGCAAAGAATGCAGTAAAATCAGTTTCTCATTTCCTACAGAGGGCCCCCCTGCAGTGAAAACAACCCTTCTGAAACAAAGCACTCTTTTACAGCTCAAACAATGTGATGCATAAAGCAATAGTTTCAACATTTCTTCCTGCCACCCAGTTGCACAAACACACTCACTGCACCCTTTGGCCGGTTTTAAGCACTAATCATGCAAAGCGATGCACATGGCCACACTGCAAACTGTGTGCCGTGTTTTAAATAGAAATTAACTGCAAACTTGCAACAGTGATTCAACTTCCTTGTTTATCTTTTTTATTTCACTCCTCTTTTATGAAACCCTTTTTCTATCCTTGAGAGAGCTGTTCTTGGTTGTGGTATGAGGAGCCTACTGTCAGCTCTTGCCATTAGTAACAGTAGCTTCCTGCAAGCCCATGGACTTGTTTTATTGTTGAGACCTCCCTCCATTGCCATGGTTTTCTCTTGTGCCCCTTCAAGCTCCAAGGGCTCTTTCTGCCCCCACTGCACTGAGTTTCCTCCAGCACTGCGGCCTTCCCCTCCCTTCCTCAGTATCACAAACCCTCTATTTGCATCAGCTTCCATCAGCCCAAAACTGGGTATAATGTTCCCTCTATTATGATGGCTGAATTGTCCATATTAATACAAGCTCATTACCTGCAGGTCCCTACCCCCGCTTGCCAGCTCGTTGCTGTACTGGGATTTCCTGTCCAGTCCCGCAAGCTGTAATTGCTAGCATGAGCCTTGATAGTAACCCAGGGCTGGCATGAGAGGAGGAGGTTGGGAATAGTGGGGGAGCTGAAACATCTGCAGATGGGAAAACAGAAACCATGGGTTTCCCAGATGTCCCGCAGCAAGGAATGTTTCAATGTATCCCAGCCTGACAAAGAGTCCAGATCAATGGGGCAATAGCTGGCAGGGAACAGTTAACAGACTTACCAAGCACTCTGCCCAAGGTCATTTGTGGTCAGCCCTGGTCTTTTCTCACCTCTAGCTCTTCACAACACCCCCCCACCACCCCCTCCTACTTTCAGTGTGAGGAAGGGTCACAAACCGAAACATCACCCATCCTTTTTCTCCAGAGATGCTGCCTGACCCGATGAGTTACTCCAGCACTTTGTGTCTGTTTTAGATTTTGGAGGTACAGCACGGAAACAGGCCCTTCAGCCCTCCGAGTCCAAAATCACTTTGTCCACTATCACTATCCTACATACTGGGGACAATTTACAATAGCCAATTTACCTACAAACCTGTACATTTTTGGAGTGTAGGAAGAAACCTGAGCACCCGGAGGAAACCCACACGATCACAGGAAGAATATGCAAATTCCATACAGACAGCACCCGTAGTCCGGATCAATCCCAGGTCTCTGGCGCTGTAAGGCAGCAGCACTACTGCTGCACCACTGTGCTGCCCTGTCTATCTTTGGTATAGACCAGCATCTGCATTCCTTGTTTCTAAGACAAGCTGATACATGATTTGAAAAGCCATCAGCTTAAAAATCTGGTGGTTAGCACGTGTTTGTGTAGATGTCTCCCTTGTGATAGGTAAGCTGCAGAGGGAGAAAGGCCTTTGTTTGATGCTATGTACAAGAGTTTCAAGTATTATGAAGTCTGATCTCTTCAGAATGTTAGGTATTACAGAAGAAAGGAAGGGCTTGCGTACATGACCATCGGAGGTTCCAGAGAAATGTACAGTCAATGGCGTACTACTAAATTATAGTCTTGCAACAAAGGAAAGAAAGGTCCAGGTGTAGTGATGCGCTGGGATTTCTCAGTAAGATTAAATTGAGAAACTAGAGCTCTTAAAGATCGCAGAGTCAAGTGATATGAGGAAATGGTTGGAAAGGGGTACTGATGTTCAGCCATGATCACAGTGTATGGCTCGAAGGGCCGAATGCTCTACTCCTGCACCTATTGTCTAAGTCAGATGCTTGGAATGCTGCCCATTTGGGAAAGGCATTTTAATTACAGTAGTTAAAGCAGGTGGATTAATTTTATAACGTCATAGATCAGTCAGGGGACAGGGTGGTTGGTTGCAGGCCAAGGACTGTCATTTCTGAGCTCTAAATCCTTACTCAGTGCCCGAGGGAAAACCTCGCCCAGTGACACAGTTCAGTTTTCAGTTTAGTTTATTGTCACGTGTACCGAGGTACAGTGAAAAGCTTTTGTTGTGTGCTAACCAGTCAGCAGAAAGTCCATACATGATTCCAATCAATCCGTTTACAGTGTCTAGATACATTATAAGGGAATAATGTTTAGTTATTTACACTAGACCTTCAGCTTGTATTTTGGATTATTTTAGATGAGCACAGGGAATTATTCTGCATTCTCTTGTTTACCTTGGTCAAGATGGTGGGAGCTTGTTAGGTTAAAGGCAAGTTATTGGAACCTGAAGTTAAGGCAGCAGAGAGAATAATGTGTGGGTTCTCTTTGCTTTCATGGACATCACATTTACAACCAATTAACACCATGTTAACTTTACTAATGAAAGAATAGAAACTATTAGTTGGTTTACAGTGTTGGAATAGCTCAGAGGGTCAGGCAGCATCTCTGGAGAACATGGATAGGTGACATTTTAGGTCAGGACCCTTCCTCCAGCTCCACAATTTGCAACTCTTCAACCCTTATGTCTCTCGCCTTCTCGGTTTTAATCTCTGGCTTTTGTTCCAATCATCTACCTACCAAACCTCCCCCCTTGCCCGTGTCCACCTGTTACCTGCCACGCTTTGCCCTGCCTCTCCTCTCTCTAAGCTTTCGTCCCCCACACCTCTCCACTGCCAGGATCAATCCATCTGAAGAAGGGTACCGACCTGAAACATTCTCCAGAGATGCTGCCTGACCCGCTGAGTTACCCCAGCACTTTGTGTCTTTAATGACGGGTTTTTGTCCTTATCTGGCCTCAACTTAGACTTTATTTCACCACATGGAGTCAGTGAGAAGCTATGAAGTGCCTTGGTTGTGGAAGTATACGAGAACGTTGAATGATTAGTGATTTACAAAAGAAAAAGTGAGGTAGCAGTATTGTTGGCAGACTTGTGACTGGTGTCGATGGGCGTTGCCAGGCCTGATGTCTGACCTGTACAAAATGAATTTCCTATTTATATATGGTGAGTGACAGGCCAGACTACAGTGTGGTTCTGTCTCCAACCGGCTGGATGTGTGCAGCTCTACAGTTCAGGAAAACCGGCACCAGGTGGCATGAAACTATCCACATGACTGCCACCCCCAACCTAAACATTCACCCTCTTCATGGTGCCTGCCAGCTGCCACCCACATCATCTCTGTCCACCAGCAGTATCCACACTCACTCACAGTTTCTGCACCCAACCCCTGGCATCCCCATGTTGCCCGCAGTGTGGAATAGAGGTCATGTCCACTGGACAGGTCATCTGATGGCCTAATTTGGAGGCAAGAGTTCATTTCTTACCATGGCAGGTGAAGGTTTTTACTTTCAACTAATCAATCAACTAATCAATCAAAATTATAGAGAAACAAGAAATTGCAGATGCTGGTTTATTGAACAAGACACAATGTGCTGGAGTAACTCAATGGGTCAGGCAGCATCACTGGAGAACACGGAGAGATGATGTTTCAGGTTGGGTCCCTTCCCTAGATTAACTTTGGATAGTTTAATCTATCGATGGCATTTGTGAAATTGCAGAAAAACAAAATATTGCAGATGCACAGAACAGGACACAATGTGCTGGATTAACTCAATGGGTCAGGCAGCGTCACCGAAGACCACGGACAGCTGATGTTTTGGGATGGGACCCTACCACAGAGAGGGAGAGGGTCTTTAGCCTGAAACATCACCTTTCTATTTTCTACAGAGATGCTGTAGAAAATAGAACCCCCCCCCCCCCCTCGCAACCTAACCCCACCACCACTGGCATTGAAATTAATCAGTTCATTTGGATGATAAGTCAGAAATCTATCTTGCCCAAGAACACTGGTGAGGAAGACTGCAATCAGACCTTACCTAATCAGGCTGGCAGGGAAACAATTTAAAATAAGCTTTTAGTTGTTTCGAGTCCAAGTTATTAGTGTTTTTATTTAATACCAGTCTCCCTAAAAGGTTGTGTGTGACAAATAAACAGCTGAAACGCTCAGACAGAACTTCCTGGATTATGGCTGACTGCCTTTATGTTAAGGTTAGAGTTCTTTAATATTGGTTGCAGCTGGATTTGTTTTGCAGTGTATCTGGATGTTCTCGGGTGGAATGCATTAACTCACTTTGTTTAGCATTTTCTGTCACTTTATCCGTGCAATTCGCCAGGTTTAAAATAAAGCAGGGAGTGGGGGTGTGATTGATGATGTGTTATGCTTAATTAGAATACAGAGATTCACTCAAGAGTTACAGAGGGGATCCTAAATATATATATATACAAATCAAGGGTCATAAAACTAACTCTTGGAAGGCTCGCAGCCTATATCTATTTACAATTGAAAGAGAACGCCTTAATTTGAAAATGTAATGATCAACTTTCCGTGTTGAAGAGAAGACCAGAATATAATGATATTAGAATTAGATCAAGGAAACTTGCGGGGTGGGAGATTGCAACCTTCACGTGGTCCGCCCTGTTTCGACAAATGCAATCAACCTGGTATGCACAATCAAATAAGATCAAATAGAACAAGTTGGCCTACAACTTTAGGCTGTGCACGTCATACGCAAGAAGAAGAAGAAGGAAGGAAACTTGCATGTAAAGTTAAGTAGCACAATTTCACGCTAAAGATATTGAGGAACCAGACCTTACCCCTCCAAAAGGACTCACCTGCTGGGATAATGGCAGCTCTCAATGGTTCCATGGTTGTTTAATGTCACGTATGCATCACACAGTTAAATTATTTTGCACAAACCATAAATGCACATTTGCCATTTTTTCGTGTTGTTTACTACGAAAAAATCCCTTGTCCAAAATGGAAGTACTGGACTGCCCCTGATCTAGGTAGATCCAGGTAAGCCCCAGGCTGCTGCAGACCCATGACCCAACGTCCCTCACCTGGCCCGACTGTCTCGGTGTCCCGGGGGGCACCTCCTGTTGTAGTCAGTTCCTCACCTACCGGCCCACTTTCAACTTCTGCCTTCATTCAGTGGAATTATAACCTTTCTAATTTACTCTGCAGAATAAACTCTAAAGATTTCTTCAAATGAAAGCTCTGTATGAGTAACAAATTGCCCACACCACGCATCAGTTGTCTAAAATAAGCAACAATTGTTTTAAAGACTTGATTGGCCATCTGTTTGCTTTGGCTCTGGCTGGTGAAGAGAGAGAATCAGAAATTGTTTACTGTCAGACTTCTCCCTTAGAGGATATAAGCTCCTTATTTGTGGAGTGCACATCATGAGCCTGATCTCATCCCCACCAAATATGCTTCCATCTCCTGTACAGTCCATCTAGAAAATAAAGACTTCAGGGATGGATTCTGCACTTCTAGAAGCACCCAAGCAAAGCAGTACTACTTCAGTTCTAGTCTCTGCTGACCCATTCACACCATCTGTGTTTCTGATATGCTTGCTTTCAAACAAACTAACACCCCAACATTGTAGAAAGACTTGAAAGTGGATCTCAACGTATCAGTCATCTGTGTCGGAAGGAACTGCAGATGCTGGTTTATATCGAAGATGGACTCAAAATGCCAGAGTATCTCAGCAGGTCAGGCAGCATCTCTGGCAAAAAGGAATAGTTGACATTTCGGGTCGGAACCCTTCTTCAAACTCATTACTCATCTGGCCTGTCTAGTATTTTTGCACTACTGTGATAGCCACTATATATGATTAATAAAATGCAAATCAAAATCACATTGAAAATGTATTTATTAACTGGGATTTATTCCTTAGAATGGACACACCTTTAGAAAGGAGAGGAAGAGGAATTTGTCTAGTCAGTGGATGGTGAATCTATGGAATTCATTGCCACAGATTGTGGAGGCCAGGTTATTGGGTACTTTTAAAGAGTAGATTGACAGATTCTTAATTAGTAAAGGTGTCAAACATTATGGGGAGAAGGCAGGAGAATGGAATTGAGAGGGAAATAGACCAGCCATGAATGAATGGCAGAGTACTCAATGGGCTGAATGGCCTCATGCTTCTGCTATCACATATGAATTTATCACGTCCATTAATCCATCTGAAAATACTGATTGAATTTTTATGACCCTCTACCACAAGATGATTTGATTATCACTCAATGACCATCCAAACCTTAGTTTTCACTCTTCTGCCTTTCCTTTCAGCTTGCTTCTAGTCAAGAAAGTTGTCCGAATTCTTCAATGTTGTGAAAGTTGCTGCCTTCATCACCACCAGAGACAATGCATTCGATTTTCCGACCACCCTCTCCATGAAAAATAATTCCCCCAAAAGATCCCCTCGAAACATCCTACCCTTTAAACCTTTCCTCTCGAGATTGAGACATCCCTTTTCTTACTATCTTCCCTTATCTGTAGTCCTTATCATTTTTCAGAACCAACTCCATTGCCCCTTCTGAAGTCTGAAGAAGGGTCGCGACGCAAAACTTCACCCATTCCTTCTCTCCAGAGATACTGCCTGTCCCGCTGAGTTACTGAGTTACCAGTATTTTGTGTCCATCTTCAACTCCCCCTTCAATCAATCAGTTTTATTCATCACATGCACATATAAGTGCAATGAAATTAATTTGTCAGCAGTGGTACAATCAAAAAAGAACACACAATACACAATAAAATTAACCCAAACATCCACCACAGCTTTCTTCTGAAGAAGGGTTTCGGCCCGAAACGTTGCCTATTTCCTTCGCTCCATAGATGCTGCTGCACCCGCTGAGTTTCTCCAGCTTTTTTGTGTAACCCACAGCTTTCTTCACTGTGGTGGAAGGCACAAAATAGAGTCAGTCCTCCTCCATTGTTCACCCATGGTCGGGGCCACAGATCTCCGCCCCTCTTGTCGGGACGGTCAAACACACTCAGACGGATGGAGGTCCCGAATCGGTGCTTTCCTACGGGAGACCGCGGCTTCAGGACGTTGTAAGCCGCAGGCCGGCGGTCGGAGCTCTTCTCAGGCTGTCCCCGGCGAGGGAACCCAGGCTCCGGACTCCGCGCCCACGGCTAGAAGCTCCGCAGACCGCGGCTTCAGGCTGTAACAGTCCGCGGGCCAGCGATTGGAGCACTCCCTTCTGGCCACCCCGGCAAGGGTCGCCCGCTCCGTGATGAAAAGTCCACGTTGTACCCGTTGCTGAAACTCTGGGCCCAACTCCGGGAAAGGCCGCACCAATCCATGGTGTTAGGCCACGAGGGAGGCGACATGGAAAAAGTCGCCTCTCCGTGGAGGAGGCGACCAAAAGCGGCCACCTCTACTCCAACAGAAATACCCTCAACCTATCCAGTCTCTCCTCATAATTGAAACACACCAGCTCCACCAGCATCCTGGTGAATCTCCTCCAATTGCCTGTCCCTAGTTGCTGCTTTAACTGATTGGTTTGCCATGCCATTTTGGAAGTCCATTAAGAATCAGACATGTCAGTGTCAAAAGCTAGAGACATAAGTTTAGGGTGAGCAAGGTTTAGAAGGGAACTGAGGTAGACTTTCCTTCACCAAGAGAATGTTTGGAATCCGGAATGCATTGCCAGAATAGGTGATGTGAACCTCCATCTTGCATGGAAGGGTTGCTGGGGTTACCTGGAGCCATTCCATGTGAGGGAGGAAGTGCAGGGTCAGGTGTTACATCTCCTGCAGTTGCAGGAAAGGTGCCTGGGCAGAGGGGGGGGAGTTTGGTTCTGGTGGTGGGAAGGGATGAGCAAACCATGGAGTTGAGGAGTCTCTGCGGAAAGGAGTATGGATGGGAGGATGCCACTGGTGATAGTATCATGCTGAAGCTAGCAGATATATATTGGACAATAATGTGCTGAATGCAGATACTCGTGGGGTGAAAGGTGGGGATCATGTTTCCATCACTGCAACATCTTCTTCTTCTTGCGTATGGCGTGCACAGCCTAAAGTTGTAACACAACTTGTTCTTACTTGATTGTGTACGTCAGGTTGATTGCATTCGTCGAAACGGGGCGGACCACGTGAAGGTTGCAATCTCCCACCCCACTGCAACATGAAGGGACGCGTTAACATGGCAGTTCATGAGCGAGAGGGACGTAAAATGGTGGCACAGACAACAAAGAATGACCTGGAGAATGGAGAAATCAAGGGGTTAAACTTAAGCACTTCACAAAGCATCGTCAGATTAGAATTATTCAGCAAATTTCAAAATAGGGTTGGCTCCTGATTTAGGGAACAGAAAGTACAGCCTGATGTCTTATTGCTTACAAATGAAGGAATTACTTGAGGCCACCAACATATAACAGGAAATCGAATGAGTCATATTAATCATTTATACTTTTGCCCTTTATTTGTGATTTCTGGCCTGACAGTATGGTGGAGTTATTGCCAAAGAGGCACCACCTCCTGAAGACATCACAAATGCTCTGATATCCCCACATGGGATCCCATTCAGATTTCCGTGCCGTCATGACCACAGGAGATGAACACTGTAGAATTTCTGCATCAGAGCTTTACCTATGTCATTCTGTAGCTTCCATTTCTAATTTATGCGACCTCTAGTGCCCTGGTCTGGACCTGGCCTGCAAACACAGAGACTGGTTGTGGGGAAACCGATTCATAATCTACACTTGAGCCATCAGCTCCAACGTGCTCCTGGAAGCTGTCTGAGATTAAATCGGACAATTCACAGCCTTGCAATCACATTCAACTATGATTTTCCAATCCCAATCCAATTAGCAGCATGCTTCCATTAATCCAATAACGATTTCCTTCCACCTAAAACCATCTCCAAACATGCCTCTGTTCATTTATGCCTGAAATTTGAATCCATGTCTCCACTACCTCTGGATGTGACTATTCCAATACTTCTCAGGCCAGCCTGTCATTTTGAATATATTCAAAGCTCCAGATAAAATTATATTTAAGGTAGACAAAAATGCTGGAGAAACTCAGCGGGTGCGGCAGCATCTATGGAGCGAAGGAAATAGGCAACGTTTCGGGCCGAAACCCTTCTTCAGATTAAATTATATTTACCCATGCTTTATATTGGCATGGATATCCAAAACTATTGTGCCAGATAGATATTTAAGGCTTGGTGATGAGATGCTGTAAACTGGAGCAAAAAAACCCAAACTGCCAGAGAATGGGGCTGCTGGATGATATGTAGACCCAGGTAAAGAGTAGAGTAGACACAAGGAACTGCAGATGCTGGTTAACACAATAGGACACAAAGTGTGGTGTAACTCAGCAGGTCAGGCAGCATCTCAGGAGATGGCCTTTTTCCATGCAATATGACTCTATGACTTGCACAGACATTTGCAATGGGGGCTTTTCTCTTAATGTTAAACCAGGATGCATTATACCAAAGTCAATTGTAACTAAAATATACAATTTGATAACACATTTAACATAGCCATACATCCCAAGGAGCTTCGTAGGAGCACTATCAAATACAATTTGACACTAATCACTCCAGAAAATAATATCAGTTTCATACCAGAAGACTGCAAATGTTTCAGAGCGCACTGCAGTTGGTGAGGAATAAGACCACAATAAGCCTTATTTTAGAATTGTTTTATTACATCTACAGCACAAGAGTTTTGGATGCTCAGGCATTTAGAAGAAAGTTAACCATACATGAAAGTACAAATTGAAAAAAAAAGAGATGACAAAGTGGTACGTTACCCAACCTCTACCAAGCAGGACTGAGGAAACCGAACAATAAAATGTAATGTTCAAACTCCATATATCGCAGAAACTATTCAACATTGCCCTTCTGTGTCTAGCTCCTTATCAACGATAACTATAACGGTTCTACAGTGGAAAAAAATCCAGATATTTTAGTAACTAAAACAGAAAGTTTGAAGATCCCTTGCATTAAAAGGTAACAATACTGTTAGTATTTTTTAAATCAAAAGATCAGAGAAACTCTTAAGCACAGAAAGTTCTCTCAAAATTGATTTAACCAGTTTAAAAAATCTGGGTGCATTGGCTTTTAAATTGATATATTATACTGTGTTTATGCTGCTTTCCTTTGTCCTGCTATTTCCAACCTTTTAGCTGGAGTCCTAAAGGCTCCAAAGAGTTGATCAAGAATTGAAAGTTAGTGTTAAAGGCCAACAAACTGCTCTTCCGTTCATTGTCAGTCCCTTACTACACAAGAGCTGGCAAGAGGCCACATATCTGTACAACCAGACAGAGGGTATTTCTCCTAGTGAAGCTAATGCACATAATAACATGCCGAAGAACAGATCAGATATTGTACAAAACTAGTTGGGCAAAGCAGTCCATTAGTCATCCTTATCTAAAAGGAACAAATATGAATGGCTTATCCGCGCTGTCTCCAATTACAGTCTCTGTCATTTATTTAATTCCAGAAAGCTTTATTGTGGCTCAAATAGTACCTTAAACATCCAGCTGTCCACTCCTCAGTGGCACTGTGTATAGCAATAGTTGTGTCAATCTTTCATTCTCCATTAGTTGAATCCTTCTTCACGTGGCATGATGTTAGATTTTTTAAAAAGACAAGGCACTCAGTGAGTTGAATAATATTACAATAAATTATTCCAGAACTCCCATTAGTTGTAAAACCCTAACAGTGCTTTCCAAATTAAAACAATTTACCCGAGGAAGGTTCTCATAACCACTCTCACTGAGCCGACTTGATGTTCAGAGAAGTTTGCCATGCAGTTGGAAAAGCAATTTACTTTGGAAAAAAGTGCCAAAAATATCCACATTGTACACTGTGGACAAAACATTTCTGCAACAAAAGGCAGAAAACTGTCAAAAGGAACAGATTTAAAGTATTTCAGATGCCAAAGCGCCAGGGTTTGTCTTTTACGATAGAGCTCAATATTTACAGTTTATATTTCTGAGCCGCCTGTGAGGTAAAGAGTATCGTGTGAATTTTAATTCCCTTCACTGGGAGTAAACCAAGAGGTTGGTTGGTTAAAGTAATGAAGAAGGGTCTATACCCAAAATGTCACCCATTCCTTCTCTCCAGAGATGCTGCCTGTCCCACTGAGTTACTCCAGCATTTTATGTCTGTCCGGCCACTGTTATGGTGTGACTACTGGACCACACATCCAGCCAAGTCAGATGGAAACCTCTCATATTCACCCAAACCAGAGTCCTATCATAGAGACACCAGACACTGTAGATGCTGCGGTCTTGATGGGGAAAAAAAACAAATTGCTCGAGAACTCAATGGATCAGGCAGCAACTCTGGAAATAAGTAGACTGATTGACGTTTCAGGTCTAGAGCCCTCTTCAGGCCGATGGAGTAGAGAGGAGAAAGCTACTGGAAAAAGAGAAGGGAAAGGGGCGAGACAAATGCTGGCAAGTGAAAGGTGGATCCAGGTAAGGAAGGATTAAATGACAGATAAGTTAGGTGGGAAGGAGATGGGTGGAGATAGTAACTAAGGCTAGAGGTGCAGAAGACCAAAGGGTGCTAATGGTGGAAACTGATAAGGAAGGAAGATGGGGGGATGTCAGTAGAAGGGAATAGCGTGGGAATGGGGAATGAAACATGTGGAGTCCAGGATGGGGAGTAGTGGGGGTGGAGTTGTGGGTAGAGGAATAGGAAGAGGGAAGGAGGGATGGAGTGATGATGGGGGGGGGGTAGAGGAAGGGAAATGGGTGACAGAAGTGGGGGGAGTGGAAAGCAAGATGTTTGCAGGCTGGGTGGGGGGGTAACTGGATGGGTGAGAACCAGAGGGAGTGGGATTATCCAAAATTGGAGAATTCAACGTTGATGCCATTGGGTTATAAGTTACCCCAGCAGACAATGTCTGCATGTAGTAATGGAGAAGGCAGAGGACAGACTGTTTAGTATGGGATTGAGACGAGGAATTAAAATGACTAGCAGCCAGGAACTTCAACTGGTCCTGGTGTTCAGAGCGCGTGTTCAGCAAAGCGGTTGCTAATTTTATCTTTCAGTTCACTGTTGTAGAGGCGCACATATCAAGAACACCAAATGCAATCGATGAGGTTGGAGAAGGTGCAAGTGAATTTCTTGTCACATCTTGTTCCCTGTTGGGGTCTCTGAATAGAGGTGAGGGTGGTGGCTTAGGGGCAACGTTGCTTATCCTGTAGTTGCAGGGGAAGGTGCCTGGGGAGAGGATTCATGTTGGGGGTTGAAGAGTGAACCAAGATGTCATGGAGAGTGGTCCCTATGAAAAGCAAAAAGGGGTGGGGGCAGGAAGATGTGGCTGGTGGTGGGAGAACATTGAAGCTGGCAGAAATATCAGGGAATGTGATGGATGGAGAGGCTGGTCGGGTGAAAAGTGTGAAAAGTATCTGCTCCGTCATGGGGAGGAAACAGAGGAGATGGGCGAAGGGGAAGAGAGATCACATTTACTGAAGAAAGAGGACCTCAGATGCCCTGGAGTAGAAAGCCTGATCTTGAGAGATGCAGCATAGATGGATAAACTGCTGGTGACAGGGCAGAGAGAAGTATAGTCATGGTGAGTCTCATCACATTTTGGACCTCAATGCAGGATCTGCTCCCTTTATGTAGCAATGTTACAAAATTTTGAGATTTAAAAAAATCAAGTCTGCAATTTATCCCATCAGATAAAGCATAAAAAGAAGTTTAATTTGACACCTAATTCACTTTCATATCTCAAGTAATAGAAAAGTTATGGCCATTTTCATACTCGGAAATTAGCATCTTGTTCCCTATTGATTTTCTATGGACATAACAAAAAAGCTGTGATCATGGACAGTCAAAAGCCCATAACCTTCTTAAAAATTAAGAGAACTGAATGAAATTTTCAGTTATCATAGATTGAACCATTCTGAAACAAATATAAAATAATCTTACTTGGATGACCTGAAATTAAAGCATATAATTAGTTAGTTACCCAATTGTAGCTAAATTCAAACTTCAAATACTAGATCTAAACATACATCCATCCATTTCTTAATAAATGATTAACATTTTTAAATAGCCTAAGTGTCCAAATAATATTCACAAATAATTCACAATAAAACATGATTTTTAAATTTCATTTACATCAATTTATAGGCCAAATGGAAGGAATTTAGTGTTCAATTGCTGTAAATTAAAGTCCATTTTAAATCAGCTTTCTAGTGGGTTCCTGTGAACGCGCTGGTTTAGAACGCTCACATTGCGCTGGATTTGTGCCCTCAAATGCCCAGAAAAATACTGCGGGATATAAAGAGCCCAAAATGAACTACTCGCTATAGTAAACTTTGTATAAAGGGGTCTTAAGAAGCCCCTTTTAATGTAAAAATAAGGTACATACCTTTAATTGTTTGCTTTATAAAACCCTGGGGCTGCGAGAGGTCGCGGGTTGAGAGAGTGATTTTAAAACTATTATAACTATTATTCGAGGCCTATAAAACTAATAATACCTTTTGCGACGGGGTCTTTCAGCGATTTTTTGTTAATGATTTACTAGGCTGAACATCTTCGATTGGAACAGCCTAGTAAAAATCGCGTTTTAAACCTGCCCCCTCTAAACAGCGCCAAAATCGCGCACACGGGCTGGGGCAGATTCTCAGCGACGATTCAGGTAGGTTTTGCAACATACCTACTTTATGAATTACCCCACCCTTGCATTTATCTTAAGCTTGGGGGATAGCCCAGAAACAATCCACAAAGTTTAGTATATCTCCTAGCAGCACATTGAAACCATCTTGTAAAACCCGGTGGACTTCCCTGTGCCTCTTCTGGAGAGGCCATGCAGCCCGAACTCACTCACTCAGCTGGGGGCTATTTCCTACCATAATGTTACCTTTCAAGGTAGTACAGTGGTGTAATGTTTGAGCTGCTGCCTTGCAGCGCCAGACCAGGGTTCGATCCTGACTACAGGTGCTGACGGAAAAGAGTTTGTGTACAGTTCTCCCTGTGTATGTATGGGTTTACTCCTGGTGCTCCAGTTTCCTCCCACACTTTAAAGACGTGCAGGTTTGTAAGTTTGCGGGCATGAACAATGAATTCTCCCAATTTTGTTAGCCCTTGCTGTCTTCTCCCCTTCCTCAGCCCTCGGGCTGTCTCGTCCCATCCCTCAGCCCTCGGGCTCCTCCTCCTCCCTTTTTCCTTTCTTCTCCCCGCCACCCCACATCAGTCTGAAGAAGGGTTTCGGCCCGAAACGTTGCCTATTTCCTTCACTCCATAGATGCTGCTGCTTTGGGTTTGTAAGTTAATTGGCTTTGGTAAAATTGTAAATTGTTCCTAGTGTGAAGGATAGTGTTCGTGCAAGGATGACCGCGAGTTGGCGTGGACTTAGTAGGCCAAAAGGCCTGTTTCCTCGTTGTAGCTCTAAAGTATAAAGTTTCAGATGGTCCTTCATTGACTGCGATTGCAAGAGTGATATAAATGAAAATCTTTCAGGAAGAATATGCCAATTCGTCGCAATTAATGCTATGTAACAACAATACTTATACAGCACAATTACAAAAACAATTGGAAATTTCCACTGCAAGTAATTTGCTGCCGATGAATGGGTGCTCGGTGTGGATTTATTATGTGACTCC
Organism: Leucoraja erinaceus; assembly: GCF_028641065.1. NCBI lineage: Eukaryota > Metazoa > Chordata > Chondrichthyes > Rajiformes > Rajidae > Leucoraja > Leucoraja erinaceus. The sequence goes on along the minus strand of NC_073391.1, from coordinate 21,386,183 downwards.
ATTCTGGAATTGGCACAGCCTGTCACTTACACGATGATGGCCTCTGGTGACACTTGAACCCAGAACCAATGAGGTGTGAGACAAAGACTGCCACAGTGGCACCAGTTTGCTCATTAAAGCAAGATATTTTGTTTTAGGAAATACGCTATGGCATTATATTACTCTGAACTGTGGTTTTCAATAAAGGGAAACACATTTGTATCAAATATACTGCCATCAATTCTGTTTATAATTAAGGCTCACAAAGCAAAAACAATCTGGCTTTGATTCATCTGGAGCAGATTATTTTACTCTGGCACTGATAACTATTGGATTTACTTCTGGTGGTCTTATGTGGCACATAATCAAACACCCTGCAATGTACAGGATTAATGCGATGCATTAATTTATCATGCCTCATCTTCCTCAGGTTGAAAAATTGTACATTTCACTTGTTGCAACTAAACCAGAGATCCGGGTTCAATCCTGACCCGGGTGTTGCCTGTGTAGTTTGCACATTCTCCAGGTGACCGCACGAGTTTCCTCCAGGTGCTCCGGTTACCTCCCACATTCCAAAGACATGCGTGGTTGTAGGTTAACTGACCCCTGTAAATTTCCCCCAGTGGGTAAGGAGTGGCATAGTGTGAATGGGTGAACAATGGTCAACAGGGACTTGGTGGGCTATTTCCATGCTGTATCTCTAAACTAAACTATCAGTGCACAATTAGTCAATGGACCTGGGAAAGCCCTTTCATTACCCTGGCATACCTTAAAAGGTTTTACCATCAATAAAATCATAGTTGTTTGAAATCATATCCATATTTGGCTGGCAGTCCCTCACGAAACCAATCCTACAGAGACATATGTCTAAATGTGCTTTGGTCTTCATCGAGGTACACTGGGGAAACATACGCACTAGTTCTATGTGATGTGATGTTTAGTTAACTTTGGAATCAACTTGCCCTGTAGATGAGGAAACATTATACCACTCCGGAGAGTGTTGATCTATATTGGTAACATCAGGAGCACAACTGAAGAAAATATCTCACCTGTCTTTTCACTATGGGTAGGCATGTGTGTACTGCAGTCATTTATGATCTGCACCAAATTTCCTTGGATTCAAGATTAACTAGCCAAAGGTGAAATCAAGCAATTGTACACATACTGTTGTCTACATGTTCCTACCACATAGGAGACAATCTGGTGCATTGAGTCAATGCCACTGGAGTGAAATATGAACAGGTTTCAAGGATTTGGATCAAATAACAGAGAAAGAACATTTCAGGGTTACAAATAACTGTCTTTATTGTAGTAAAATACAGGAAAAAAATTAATAAAGCAACAATCCTCACACTGTTCACTGATATGAACAGTGGCTGGAAGCAATGAGCCAGGCTGTCTTCTGCCTATCAGAGACTCCTGCTTGCGATGACTGGTCTAGAGAACGCAAGGGTCCTGGCACCATCTGTATCCCTGTCAGAGGGGAAATCTCTTCCCTGGGCTCGCTCACAGCATGCACTTATATATTCAATACGTCCACTCTCCCACCCTAATCTACAAACAGTTGACTGTTTTTAAAACTATTTGTCGCACTTCATGAGCCAAAGCAATTAATTATTTTTCTAAGTGAGCCTGCTTGTTTGGCATGTGGTGCTGTTAGCAGACAACCCCATCTTAGCAGGAAAAGTCCATTCAACCCTTACATAGCAGCCATGTGTAAGAGTAATCCCATTTCACCAATTGTTATCCTGTGATCCATCCTCTCACTTGCCCACCAACCCCTGAGGGCTGGTAAGCAGACCGGCTGTGGGAGGGAGTGCACAGCCCCGACGGTGGAGTGGGCCACTGGGGCTCGGCTGGAGCGGGCACCTCTCCAAGAGGACAAGCGCGTGGACCGCACCAGGCCTACAGTGACGGAGGACACCATGGCTACGCCTGGCCAGGCCGACAGGACAACAACGGTCCTTCATAGCCAGGTCAAGAACCCTGATATACAAACTGGGACTTAAACTCTGTACACAGTGTACTATTACTTTATACGTGTACTGTATCCGAGATGCTTATCTAATATGTATCCAAGTGTTATGTCTAGTGATAATTTACTGAACTGTATTCAAAGATGAATTTCAACATACTTCAGTACATATGATAAATAAAGTACCATGGAATAATGTACCATTGATTGTACTTGTACTTAACCACACTTGTGCATATGACAATACATTCTAATTGACTACCATCAATATATGAGGGGAAATTTACAGGAGTCAATTTTCCCACCGAGGAGAACCTGCAAACTTGTGAGGCACCAGCACAAGCTTTAAGCGAAACAGCATGTTTGGGGATAAGACAAAGAAGCAGACGGAGAAAAATGAGAAAAAAAGAACAAACTGCAAATATTGGAAGTGTTAACAAGACAAAAATACTGGGGGGAAAAAACCCCACAGCAGGTCAGGCAGCATCTTTAGATACAGTTAACCTTTCACGCGTTGAAGACCATTCAGCAGAGCACACGGAGGGTTGACTGACTTTACTACGGACTTTATAGAGATACAGCACAGAAACATTGTCATTGGGCCCACTGGGTCCGTGCCTGACCAGCGATCCCCCAATGCACTGATGTTCCTCTTAAAAAACTAGGTTGAGAGGTTTGGGGAAAAGTAGTGACGTGGAGGGAAGTTCTCCAGTGACCTGAATCCAAGACATCGACTGCTACTGGCTGAGTGAGGGCAGCACCTACGAAAGACCAACACTGGAAAAGTAGCCTAGGGGCAGAACGTGGCATGCAAATTCTTTGCCAAGGCTATGAAAGTCAAGAATAGAGAAAGAAGGATGAGGTTTTCAGAGTCACAAAGCATTTTAGCCTTGTAACTCAAATCAAAGCTGTGTGCAGAAGCAGTGAATGATTGTGTCCTAAGCTGTCCCATAGTCTGCACACTGCAGGGTCAACAGGAAAGGATGACACAACAGCAACATTTTTTATTTAGCACAAAATTATGATTACATTTTCAATGAGCCTTCAATGAAGATTGTTCCAGGAAACAGCATTATCAAACACACCATCTTTCTAACAAACTATTATTCAATGCAACATTCTGTTTCCTTTTGAAATTTTTACTGGGAAACAGAATAATCAAATAAACTCTCTCCAACAAACTCTTATTCCACATATTGTTGTGCTGCCTGTTGTAAATGTTCTATGCTGTCTTTCATTTGTCTGCTCCCGAGGTCCTGGCTTTTAACTGTGCAATAACAAATTTAAATTACTGTTCCTGGAAATTTAAGTTAGGAGCAGGAAGATTGGTTTGCAAAACTCTGCAACTTAATGCATCAAAAAATTCTACATCCAAAGTATTTTATTTAGAGAAAACACTTACAACATTTAGCAGGCAGATCTGCTTTTGCAGTAGGAATACAGAATCCACTGCCTACTTCCCACCATGCCTCTGTCAGACGTTATTTGATGAAAGCCTTTGGATAGAGTGAAGGTTACCTCAGGAAACATATGGGAACTTTATTGAGCAATGTAAATCAGAGTCTGATTAAACCACAGTAATACTGGACATAAGTTCCTACAGCAGGTTCTTAAATAGTATCTGTAATTAAACAATCAGAAGGCCTCTGCCACAACAGTCTTTCTCTCCTTAAAGTCCGTCTTGAAAAGAGCTGCCAGCTCTCAAATCACCTTTACTTCCTAAATACTAAATTTCTCTTTTCATGGACAAGTAGATGAGTAAACAATTTTGAATTAGTTGGTAAATAGGCTCAAGTTTGATTTGGTGTAAAATGTAGGCCCAGCTATACTGGGATGAGTAGCTGAGTTCTAAGCTAGCTATAGGCTGCAGATCTAATTAGGCAGCGATATGTGACCATCAACATGGCTTGGATCTCTGGATATTATCATTGTGCGAGAAAGGGTACTGTGCTGGTGGGGTGTGTTTTGGAAAGGTTTGCAAGTGTGTGGGAGGATGTTGGTTGTCTCCTCCCCTTTCCACCAACTCCCACAGGGCAGTGGACAGGGATTGTGCCTGAATAGTAGCCACATTTTGGATGCTGTACCTCTCTGATGTTTACCAGACTTGTCCAATCATAAAAATCACTCTCTAAAGACCAATGCCAATGATTCAATGTCTCATCTCCAGAACTTAAAAGAACCAACCCTGGTGTGGAGATCCATGTATTGTTCCTGTCCCTAAATCAGTCAGGCAGTGGTCTGGAAGTTGTCTGGATCTCTGCTACAGCAGGTAGCCCATCATACTCAGCATCTGAAGATAGACATAAAATGCTAGAGCAATTCAGCGGGTCTATTCCTTTTCTCCAGATTATGCTGCCTGACCTGCTGAGTTACTCCAGCATTTTGTTTCTATTTTCATAATAAATAAGCATCTGCAGTTCTTTCCTACACATAATCAGCACCTGGAGTCTTGACTTCCCTATTAGAAAAGCCCAGGAAAGGTTTGATTAGAATGAGCAGGATATCCAGGAACTAACTAGGGCAAACACAAGACATTCCAGGATTAAATGCATCACACTGCTTCAAAGAAAAAGAGAAACCCATCACAAGCATCCAAAGGCCAAAGCCCAACATAAAATGCTTGATCTAAAGAACAGATAGCAAAATACCTTCTCCTGCACCTCCGTCAGCCTCATCTAGCAAAAATGCCCAAGACTTTGGCACCTCTCCTCCTGCTCCAGATCACCCTCGTGCATCAGTAGGATCAGCACTAAGGCAGATGTGCATACATGAAGAAAAGCCAGCCATGAGCTTCACATTCAATCCAACTCAAAAACCTCCTCCTGTACTCTACGGCCCGATCAATACAATGAACTCCTTCAACCAGCAATCAACATTTCTTGGTACGAGAAATGAAAGCATGAAATCTTTCCAAGAATAAATATTTTATAAAAGCGCTCTATCCTGTGATAAAATGCCACATAGTATCACAAGCTGATCTGGCACTGGAGACAGCGACATGGTTCACGGTGCCCGGGTAGTGCTATCCGATTAATCCCACCCCCTTCCTTTCCCTTTAGACTTGTAATATCTCATACTTTCAAGTATATACTTTCTAATTATCTTGTGATTATCGCTACTGATTCCAGTTGGCTCACAATTCAAAGTGAAATCCATCCTCCTTCAAATGATTATAAATTTCTAACACATTCACAGCCACACAGAATGTTTGTATCTATAGTATATTACCATGGCCAATATGGGCTGTCCTTTCTGCAATGTGTATTAATTGTGGAGATTTCAAACTTGGAGGTCTGTCCTGTTGTACACTTAGATGTGGAGATTTACCTCCTGAATTATTTACTCACACAAAACTTTTGGGCAATCTACTAAGCATTCCATTGAACGATGTAAATCACTTTAACTCAATGACAATATCAAACAATTTCTGTTGAAAACATTAGCTGAGCAAAAACAGTGTCATATGAAAACCATCATCAGTATAAAATTTTCTCTCTGGTTTTCTTTGGCTTGCATTCCATTAGGATTGAGCCAAGATTTCTAATCAAAGCCGCCAAACTAATAATAATTGTAGGAAATATTTAATTGTAAATATTAAATATTGAATCCTCTAACGCAGCACTTAGTTTACAGCAAAAGATATTACCTGTCACTTTAAGGCAGCAGTCTATCAATTTGAGTTGAAAATGTCAGCAAACACAAAGCAACCTTAAAAGCACATGGAATAGATTCTGTCTGGAGAAAGTTGATCAAAACTATATTCAGATGAATACCAAGTTGCCTAACTAAATGCCAAGTTCTGTGCAGAACAAATGGCGCAAAATTGAGGCTCATCAATCTTCCTTGAACTCAAGAGGAAAAAAAAGGATATTTTTGGATGTTACTGGGATTTGTACCTGTAAATTAAGAATTAAATTCATAACTGAAGGACCAAGCCAGATTCTGGCTAAGCTTTCTTTATAAATCCATCACAGACAGTATTTCAATTCTTCTCCTCAATCAACTGTCTCCAGTCAAGTACAGGCAGGTACTCCAGGGTAAGTTGCTTACAATGCTATGCTCAGTAAAAAACCTTGTCATTCTGCAGGATCCCCATTCCCCATTGTATACAGAACTAGCAGGATTTCATCAAATTATTGGCAAGCATGTAATTTAACAAGTTTCCTAATTTAAGTCAATCAGGCCATGTAAATTAGGGTTAATTACGAGAAGTCTTTAATATTTTAAAAACATTGTAGTTAGTATTTCCCCCATAGGTTTATGGAGAGTGTGGAATAATCTTGTTTTAGACAGTAATAAGGATCAGAGCACTTTATCGGATTCCATCGTTATATTTAGTGCTATCGTCATTTATTAAGATGCAGACTAAATGTTTTGCAGCTTTACTGTGCAGAAGTGGGCAATGCAATTAAAGAAAAGCTAGCACAATATTGAACAGAAAGCTCCACACAAAATCTGCCACCCCTTTTGAAGATGTGGCAACAATATTTGCAACTGTGGTCTCATGGCCTTGAGCCAATATCTCAAAAATCCAATTGACCGTTTGAAATGAGTGATAAATGAAATCTGTAGATGATGATTCAGACCTGAAAATAACAGGCTGCTTAATTGGTCATAAGTGAGAGGAGCAGAATTAGTCCATTCGGCCCATCAAGTCTACTCCGCCATACAATCATGGCTATCTTTCCCTCCAAACCCCATTCCCCTGCCTTCTCCCCATAACTCCCGACACCCTATACTAAACACGAATCTATCTATCTCTGCCTTAAAAATATCCATTGACTTGGCCTCCACAGCCTTCTGTGGCAAAGAATTCCCTCTGACTAAAGAAATTCAGTCTCATCTCCTTCCTAAAGGAACGTCCTTTAATTGTGAGGCTATGACCTCTCGTCCTAGACTCTCCCATTAGTGGAAACATTCTCTCCACATCCACTCTATCCAAGCCTTACACTATTCGGTGGACTATTCACTAGCCCACACCATATTAGCTAGGAAAATTGATGCTGGTTATAAATCACTTAGGGATAAGTTCGCAAGTTATGGGTAGAATTAGACCATTTGGCCCATCAAGTCATGGCTGATCTCTACCACCTAATCCCATTTTCCTGCCTTCTCCCCATAACCCTTGACACCCGTACTGATCAAGAATTTATCTATCTCTGCATTAAAAATATCCACTGACTTGGCCTCCACAGTCCTCTGTGGCAATGAGTTCCACAGATTAACCACCCTCTGACTAAAGAAGTTCCTCCTAACCCCCTTTCTAAAAGAGCGCCCTTTATGTTTCTGCTATGACATCCGGTCCTAGACTCTCCCACCAGTGAAAACATCCTTCCCACATCCACTCTATCTATGCCTTTCATTATTCTGTAAGTTTCAATGAGGTCTACCCTCAACCTTTTAAACTCCAGCAAGTCGAGGCCCAGTGCTGTCAAATGCTCATCATATGCTAACCCACTCATTCCTGGAATCATTCTTGTAAACCTCCTCTGGACTCTCTCCAGAGCCAACACATCCTTCCTCAGATATGGGGCCCAAAGAACACCTACTGTTACCTCAGCATCCACTTATGTTCCCATAAAAACATTTTTAGAAAAATGTTATTGTTACCCAGCATCAAATGTTATTGGTCCAAATACAACTTGAATTGAAATGACGACACCTACTTTATAGGCACACAATTTCAGATGGCAATACGAGGTGCATTTACACAGCAATATCTCTGTTCAAATTTCTGTAACTATAAAAAGCAGAACTAATCAGATTTCAAAACAAAATGGAGTGGCATTTCACTCTTTAAAAAATTAGCCTGCATTGACACTGCAGCCATGACAATGGTATGAAACAAATATTATTCTAGACTACGCATCATGTAAAGTAACTGGCTTCGTTAATGACTTGGCCAGAATCTGTAATAGATTGATGCTTGGATTCCAATCCAACCAGATCCATCCAATTGTAGAGGTTCTATGTGAGGGAAAAAACTTGTCTACTCCAAATTTATTTCCGTATTGAACAATTTTCCAAATTGAGCCACAATTTTTTTCTATTTTACGCATTTTACAAAATTCAAAGCAGAGAATGAATCATATACATCAGATCTGGATAATAGCTAAAATATCATTAACATTTTGAAATCTTCACCCGATCAGCTAATTGAGGTGATTGAGGATAATGCAGATATTTAAAAGGGTAGCAGCAGAGTGTTGAGGACACTACTTGCTGGAGATGGGCAAGTCCATATAAAGCATTTGAAAGCAGGGGGTAGAAATATATAATTGTGAAGCTGCTTAATCAGGGGTCAATGTAGTTGGTGAACTTGAGAACCTGGTCTTAGTGGTGTGGTAAATGTGCAATCGACACCTCCTTTTGGTTCAAAATCAACTCAATTTAGAAACAATTTGGTGCAATTTCAGCCATGGTTTGTGAGATAAAAGGAACTAATGAAATTTGCAGCTACCCTGGGAACAAATTTCATTTGGGTCCTGCTAGATAACATAGACCTGCCAAGTACTTATGCTTGGGGAACCTACTTGGTGATAGAGCACCAGATTAGGCCTTTTGTAATAACATTATTCTTTCACGTGAATGAAGAACTCCTTTGCAATTTACATTTTTTCAATGAATTGATTGCTTACATTTTTCATTTTTATAAGTGTGACTTAGAAGTTATTTTTCATAGTTTTTGAATGTTTTTATATGCCAGGAACATTCGGATGCTTTCAAAATCAGAAAGCTTTGATGACTGTCTATACGGAGGGTGTGAATGTGCCAGTTGTCACATTTTCTTTCAGGCATTTCAGAAGACGGACATTTCTTTGACTACCCAGAAGAAGAAAATCTAGGTCATCATTCAATTCCAATGCTTAAAGGAATCATTAGTGTTGCCACTTGTCAGATAAAGCAGTAAAGGAAAACCCACTTGTCTGTTCATGTAGTTTGTGGATGTTAAAGGTTCCACAGTACTGTTTGAACAAGAGTATATCTGGTGCAATGGATCAACATTTCTCACCCTCACTTAAAAACTGTACTGGGCCATTCATCTCATTGATGCTTGCAAATCTGACTGCATGCAATATGGCTCCTCCATTTACTTAACAAACAGTGACCGCAGTTCCATGCAAGTACCAAGATGTGAATGAAATAAAGGCATTTTTTAAAAATGTTTGAATATTCGCAATAAAATGTTCCACTCCCGAAATGCAGTTCTGTTATTACGCAAGAAATCCTTCAGAACATCATTCAGAAATGCAATATTCTGAGACATTCCCAAGAGGTAGTTAATATTTTGGTGCTCCCCATGTCTGTTTTGGCAAAAACAAAATAAATGTACAAACTAAAGGAAAAAGACTGCCTAAAGCGGGTAGTTGAAATAAATGAATATCCTAATCATTCTTCAGCTTTATGCAAAAATAACCCCGTGTGAGATCAGTTGAACTTTCAAGCTAAAAAGCCTGCAAGAGGATTTACATCTACTTCATATTTACTCATTTACAATTGATGTCAACCAGATGGGAAATTGCCCTCAACCAGCCAGGTGCTAGTTAACCAGACCCATTGACCTTCCAACCAAAGAAACTCAACAGCTTGTAAATAATTGGAATTGATTTATTTCTCCTTTCTTAATGGTCTCTCACAAGTCATTTCAATCACACCACTATATTCTCGTCTGAGCCACGAGTTGGGATTAATTACCTCCTGATATCCTGCTCTTAAAAATTGTAAATGAAGTTAATTCTAAGAGAGAATTTAAAAATCCTGCTCTTCATTTTTTTTTTTTTAAAGCATGTTATTGCAAGAATATATTTGTTCCATTAATTAGAGCTATAAAGCTGGAGAGTAATGAACTCCAGTGCACAATATTGACCAAGGCTCATAAATTTAACTTGTGATGTCAACAGGTTCATACAAATACTAATAATCTGGTGAATCCTTTGCATTTTTAAATAGATAAGTACAAGTATTGTCTACTGAATTGGATATTTCTGAAGATAAATTGCACTACTGAGTTCTCACTGTATTAAAATCACCGGGAACATGTTGGTCAAAATATTTTGTGATGGTGATATAGTATTGTAATTGGTAATGTGAATAAAGAGCTAAACTTTAAATGAAATTATGATGTTACATATATCCAAACTTGATCCTTTTTTAGTGTGTTCATACAGGATGCTGACAATATGTAGAAACTGTGCATTTTACTCAGGTGAATTATGACAAGTATATGAAGGTCCAAGCTTTGAAAAGAACCTTTAATTAGGACTAGGCTCAATGAAAATTTTAAGCAAACAATTCATTGAATTGACGTAAATTGCCTAGCGGGCACAGGAGTTCTTCATTCAAGTGAAAGAATAATTGTATTAGGACTAGACTCAGTTGTATACTTCGATTGTAAAATGCACACAGATCACAAAACTGAGTTTTGCAACAAAAAAAAACTGCCATATAATGCCAGTTCTGTTTTTTACTGGCAGAAAATTGTCTAATTTAGAGCCTGATTTTTCCCATGCACGAATAAAAAGATTCAGTCAGCACAGATACATTACAGAGTTAGTTTGAATTTCTCAGGCAGCACAGCTGACAGCAAGCAACCAAATTAGAGTGCTTTAAAATAAAATTCATTTCTTATCTACAAGCTAATGATTCATGTTTGAATAATGTTTCCCAGACACCTTCCTCTCTCTCTCTCCACCCTTGGGGTTTTTGCCCAAACCTCCAGTGCTTATAGTATTGGTACTCTGCTCTTCAGCAGTGGGTGTTATACCCTGGTCTCATCCCATTACACAAATGCATCATGCCGTATGGGATTAGACAGGAAAAAGTGAACAAAGTGCAGGGCCAGCCCGCAATCACATTGACCACATCGGGACTCTTCTTTACGCCACACAAGTTTCTGTGTTCTTATAGAGGTATGCGGCCTTTTAAGCCATTAAGTGCGGCCTTTTGAATGAATCCAAATTTTGTAGAACAAATCTTTTTATTATTATTATGTTTTTGTTCATCTTTTATGGTTTTTATTTTAATCTTAAAATGAACGCATTTAAAATACCAAAGAGTAAAAGAAGAATCAACGAAATAATCCTCCCCGACTGACGGCCACAATTAAAACATTAGTAAGTCATGAGGGCTATTTTAACAAAATAATGTACATTTTGAAGTATATCTAATTGAAGTTTCTTGGATGCAGCCTTATTAGATTACAGCTAACTTAATGCGGCCATCCTCCATGAAAAGGTCCCCACCCCTGCGCTGGAGTGTACAAGGAATGTAGTAACCTTCAGTGGGAGAAAAGATTGTGTGAACCTTTTAAAAGATTAAATAAAATTAACAACAGGTAAATAGGACATCTCCAACTATCACTGTAACACAGGTTCAATTACCGCTGATTTACAATGCTGCACTCGAGAAATAGCAACTGTTCTTTTTTCTTTAAATAGGCTATAATATATCAGCAACACATAATGCTGCTCCTGAATTGTTCAGTGCTTCCACAAAACTACTCGTGTTATAAATCAAACAAATTTTCTCCGAATTGAAGACAGATTTGTGAAAACCTAGAAAGTAACACTCCCACGTTTTTTTTTGTTGGCACCAACTTGAAATGTATTTACGCCCCCACTACCTCCTTTTTCTGCAATCATTTTCAACAGGAATCCAGAATCCAATGAGAATAATTCACCTATCACATTTAGTTTGGAACTGCCAAAGTGCTTCTCTCAGTCGGAGATGAGAGTATTTACTCACCTATCGATGCACTGAACACACTACTTTTCAAAAGCAATCTTAAGTCTGACGCAGGCAGGTCACTAATGGAAGCTTGGCAAAAAATTGATCAAACATCTTTGAGGTGACAATTCAGTGTTGAAAAAAATTCAGAAGTTTTAGCACATCTTTTTCTCAACAGGCAACCAGACCTGCTGACAAGAAGTCACTTGTCAAGTTTCCTGATTATGCAATCAGGCAGTTTTCTTTTGGTAAGTTAGTGTTTACAAAAGTAGAAATATAAAGGATGTATTTCCAAAATTCAATGATCCAGAGAGTAATGAGCATCATGCTCATCAACCTGTCTGGATAACTGATGGGAAATCTTGAATTACCAGAAGCATCGCGGTATCACTGTTATGCCAGGAGTAGTGTGAGAGAAAGCTGCAGCAGAGTTTGGTTTAATGATAAGCAACTGCACGGATGTAACAATACAAACAGTTAAGTTAAATTGATTTGGAACATCACAAAAAATAAAATGCAGATGTTGGAAATCTGAAAAAAAAAACAAAATGCCTAAAACACTCAGCAGTTCAGGCAGCATGTGCGAAAAGATCCCTGGATGCTGCCTTACCTGCTGAGCGTTTCCAGCATTTTCTGTTTAAAAAAAAAATATTACTGACAACTCTGTTAACTTGTTTCAAGCTTCAAAACACTGTTCTACAAAGCACGTGCAGAGGAACCAAAAGGGGCTACAAAATTGTAAAGGGGTCGGTGTACTGAACAAGAGTATGTGGTAATTTAACAATTAAAACAGGAATGTCCTATTGTTTACCAAACCTTGACTGCAAGTTCAATCGTGGTATGATTGTGCAATGCTTCAGCTTATCAATCTATTTCTGAACTAGCAATAAGTAAGACTTGGAACTATTTACCACTTTTTTTTTAAAGCCAAGTCCTTTATTTGAAGTAAAGATAATTTGATTACGAAATATCATTTCTGGTAATCAACTTGCAGCAATAGCAGTAGAAAAATAGGGTCTACATATACACATCAGGGACAACAGAGTCTGGTATTCACTTATGTACAAAAAGCTCCCTTATCTATTTTTCAACAGTATTATAAATCCCAAAGATGGATACTTCTGTGATTTCCTACTTAGAGGTCCCAACCATTGAACAAGTGTTACATGCAACATTATGCCCAGGGAATTCAGTATTGAGAATTATTTAACAATCATGTCATTCTGCCTACCAAACACACATTTTAAAGTGTATCAATGTGGTACATTCTGCATATCAGAGGCAGCTGAGATTTGAATAACTATAGGGTAAAATAAGTACCATACACAAAGAGTGGGTAAAACAGAGGATCTATAGTGTTCAGTAACATTGATGCCATGACACTAGCTATGGAGCCAAACAAATTGCAGTAAAGAACTCTCGGTTTGAACTAACTTTTAAAGCCTTTTGTAAAGAACAAATGAAAAATGGGATATGCATTTGTGAAACATGAATGAAGCTTTCAAATTTTTTTAAGTTTAAACCCAGGGAGTTTTGACATTATTAGCCTGAGATAATTATACTCCACTTACAGGAAATTAGTTTTTCAGACAGAGATATAGTTCAAACAATACTTAACAAGTGCACGATTAAAAGCTCAATCAACAAAGCGTCATAGTTTAGCACCATGTATGTTAATTGTTGATAATGCATTGGAATGCTTCAGCAAAAGAGAAAGGACCCTTGAGGCATCACTGACAATAAGTTTGGATCTCAGCATATACCCGTGCACATGGAAACGGCAACATTTGCTGTCAGTTTCAGAGTCAAGATAACAAATCCTGCCATTTTTCCCATCTTTATCATCAAAAATCCCAAACCAGTATGTGTATCTGAAGAGGCCACCTTTTAAATAAATCAAATCCATACGACGCATGCTTCTTGCAATATCTCCACACCCACAAGACTTCAACAGCAACATGTGGGTCTCTCTGCAGTGCATCCTGCCACACATTATCTGAACTTGGCAGAGGCAAAATGTGACATTCAAAGTCTTGTCGGCGCCCTTCAGGCTGATGATCCACTTTCTTCACAAGGCTTTGACGGAGTGCACACGAACACCACAAGAGTTCTCTGCACATACTAAGTTGCTTTTATTAATCCAGAACTGCATGCTACAGATACTGTACAGCATGAACATTGATTCATTACAAAAATGGTTTCCGAACAATAAAAATGGAAAGAAAATAAAAAGGAGCAAAAAACAGAACAGGAACATCACAGCTGTTAGGAAACATTGAGAGTATTCACAAAAGGTCATCAGCTTCTTAGTAAAATGGAAAAAAAGACAGCTATACAACTGTTTCATTTCTACTACAATGGCACCAAATGAATGAACTTTTTCATCAGTTGTATACAGCCTTTGCAACATCAACATGCCTATTTTAAAATTTACTAAATACCTACTGATAGTAGTGTACATAAAAAGTGGCAGTTTCAGTTCAGAGTAATTTCCCCAACGTACAGAAAATTTGGCCCATGGGTTTCATTAATTCTCACCCTTCAATGCTTTGCTTTATAGGATTTTTTGGATGATTTGCCAATAGCTACCAAACACATTGCGTTATAGCTTAAACTAGTCAGCAACATTAAAACTACATACATACCTATGTTACCTCACAGCTAAAAAGGACCAAAATACAGCAAAAATGGGGGAGGGAAGATGTATCGATCTTTAAAAGTTTGGCACAGAATACATACATAGGATATAGGTTAAGCAATTCCAGGTTTGAGGCTACTGTCCACTATGGGGCTCTATACGAGTGATCAGGTGTTTTTATCTTATAGTATTTTTTTAAAAATCCCCCCTCCCCCAATTGCCTTCAAGTTTTCTTTTGTACAATGGCTTTTTCTCAGCAATTTTGTGCACTTTTTTTTTTAATAACGCCACTACCTTATCCATTTGGTGACAGTCATGTATCACAACAGAGGAAAAAAATGTTAAATCCTTGGTAACAAATGAATCTTTTCATATATAAGATGCTTACACTAAGCAAAAAAAAAACTTTATACATTGAAGAAATGAAAAATATTTAAAAGAGACAACATACATGATACAACAAGCATCTCTAAAGCAATAAATACTACTGGTCCTATAGCGTTGTCATTTTTTTCTTGCACGCCCCCCTCCCCCCATCCAAAAAACAACGCCATGGAACAATGCATATTAACACAGTTTTCCCCATTATTTCTGTACATTTAAACAATAACACGCAACATCACAAAAGTTGTTCCACACAATTAACAGGTGGCACTGCATTCATTGTGCCTTTAAGGATAAAATGGACGTAAAATGATTGGTTCGCAAGCTCTTATTTAATACAAATAATACAGCGTAGCCAACTCCTTCCCACAAGGGCTTCTTTGATTCTGATAGTAGACTCTTACTCGTGAAGAATCCACCCAGTAAGAACCACATAACAGTGATGAACACGACAGGTTTTGAAAATGGTTGACAAGAGGTTGGCAGGATCTCTCAAGGCTTATCCTACATATTCAAAGAGGACCTTGAAATAACAATGGGTCAAATATTGACCAATGCACTCCATAACATCTACTAACATGTAGCCATATGGCACAAATGAAATAAAAAGAACACTAGCAACTATGCTAAAAGCTATTCTAAAGACTTGGTTACAAGTGAAAGTGGCTGGGACTGTGTCTCTTGCAAAGCACCGTGGGAATGAACAATTGACATGGATGAAGTCGAAGGTCGAATCTGCGATGAAGACGAGAATGTGGACTGGTGCAAGTTTCGGTGCTCTAATGCCCCATTCTGGCAACTAACAGCGGAAACTGTGCTGGACTTGAGCGCCGAGTTTGTCGACAAGGCAGAGGAAGATGGTGAGGAAAGGTGGGCCAAAGGATCAGGTTTCATTGTAAGTGACAGAGGTTGCATTTGTTCAGTCTGTGGATCAGAGTCTGCGGTAGAAGGGCTTAACATGGAAGGAGAAGGGGGAGGAGAATCTAATATGCTTCCATCTGAAGAGGGTGGGCTGGCGCAGCTGCCTTCACCTTGTATGTAGCGAATGCACTTTTTTTTTCTCCTAGAAACAGGGAAAGATTTATCTGTAAATAAAGGGCAAAAAGACTAATGGAGTTGGTTATTTGAACAAAGAAAAAAATCTTATTCAGGCAACAAACGTTGTATCCATGACATTTAAAACTTTAATAACTAATTCAATCCCCAATTAAGGCAGCAAATTTACAGGGATTTAAAATTTGCTTCAATATAAAAAAGATAAAGCTTCACAATGTGTGAAACTAAATTACAACATTTTACATTTATCTGTTCAGAACCACACCAAATTGAGAAAGTAAGGAGAAAAATACTAAAGGACAGAATGAAAGGAGGAAAAGGAATAAGAAATCATGAAGAATTCAAAAGGGAGAGGAAAAAAAACAAGAATAACTGGTTCTATGGCCTGCAGGCTGTGGCTGATTCTTTAAATGGTCTGCAATGGAAAACAAAAGTCAATGAATGTTTGGTTGATTCAATTCATTAATAGTTTTCCTGGTATGCGTCACTTTCACTCCAGCTATCTGTGAGGGGAAAGAAGGATTTTTTATATAGTGCGTCAGGATCCGTTACCATTTTGGCTATGGATTCATTATTACCAGAGTACATTTTGGTTTATTTTACAGACAAGTAATAGGTCAACCATCAAGTAAAATTTGCAAACAACTGCATGTAGTATTGATCGGTAGAGGCCCCCAGTCAATTCTTACCACCAATAGAGGAAGATGAATGTTAGTATTCAGTTTGAATCATCTTTTTGTATTTTAATTTATAGAAGGGGGAGGGGTTGCGTAATTTATCTTGCTAAATTTGCTCTTACAATCAGCACCATTGTTCCCACACCATATTGGAACTCCACACCCATTAAAAGCCAGTATACACATGTAGGGCCAGGGTGGTAAGATACAGTGAGCCAGTTTAAGCCACAGAAGCCTGCTAGGTCAAATCTGTGGTACCACATGGACCACATGCATGCAGTTAAACTTGAGGTTTGCCAAAACTAAAAGGGCAGTAGAACAGATAGAAACATGCAAGTGAAGCAGTACATCATGCCACATTAGAACAAAAGTTACAGCTGGAAGGATCAACTTAGTGGGCTCAAAACAGAGAAAGAAATGCAACTAGGTAATTGCCAAATGAATAGGAGCTTCAGACCAACCCCACCCAACATTATTGCCAGTCACTGACAAGCATAGTATAATTAGTCTTCCCTTAGCTCAACCACTGCCCTGCTGAAGATCGAAGGTTCCCTGGGTTGGAATTATCATGGTGTATTTAAACAAATTTGTAGTTTATTATTTCCTGACACTCAAGTTAATAAACTGCAGCTCCCTAAAAACAATGTATGTGACACAAGGTACTGCGGATGCCGGTTTACAAAAAAAGACACAAAGTGCTGGAGTAAATCGGTAGGTCACGCAGTATCTCTGGAGAACGGGGATAGGCGTTGTTTTGGATCAGGACTGGTTTTCTGGCTGGAAGTCCTCAGACAGACTTTTGACAGTCTGAAGAAGGGTCCTCCCATCTGAAGAAGGGTCAGCTATCCATTCTCCACTGAAGCTGCCTAAAGCACTTTGTGTAAATGTATTACAAATACACACCCCAAGACACAGCGCAAAGACAAAGGTCTGTGCCTGGAATCTGCATCATTTCGCCTGGAATCTGCCTGAATCTGAATCATCAGCACATTGCAGAAAGTTGACCAATTTCAGAAACTTGACAAAAATGTCAAGGGAATACCTATTGCACTATGATGGTCAAATCAAAAACAAACAAATATTTCCTCAATAGCCAACTGTGAAACAGAGCAAGAATAAAGTTAGAAAACTTCAGAAACTGTTAGTCATGCAGGGTTAATATTAAGCCAAGTGTCAAAAATCCTCCACAATTTCAGACCGATATGTCAACCCTACCAGTTTATTTCTTAGCAGCAAATTCCCAATGCTCTGATAATTAACTTAGCACTACGGATCCCTCTCAATTTCCTGTGGTAGAAATTATTTTTTTTTTTTAAATACATAACTGGGGATATTCCTTATTTTCTGGGGTAATGGTTCTTTGTCAGCCAAAGGTTGACTTACCAGTCCAAATCATCCTTCTGGATTTGGAAGACTACATTCTGGTAGAAGTTTTGCTCATCTTCATCATTGCCTAGTGCAAGTCTCCTAATAACAGCATGCAAGCATTATGAGGAATTGATTGAAGAAATGTGAAACCATAGCAAAATTATTTGGGGTCAGACTGCACTGGCAACAGCCAGTGGCTCAGAATGGAACTGTCAACAGTTAGATATCCCCAGGCAAACCCCTCCTGGACTGATGTGGGTTTCTAAATGTGACAGAAACCACAAGTGTGCCGGTTGGAGATCCCTAGTGTTTTACCTCTCCAATCCAACACCGGTCAAACCTGGTGTAGGATCAGAATCCCCATCCACATGAATGGGAATTCCAAATCTGGAGATTAACAGAAAAACAATAACATTTATTTAAAACTTTATTTTAAAGTGTTTTTATTTTTTATTTTTTTCATTGGTTTAATAATTTAGCTATTCAATGCAAAATCGATGGGTTTTTACAATATTTCTAAATAAGATTGTTTTCACTCATTTTGACAAAAGCAGCCCTGTTAAAACAGTCAGGGCTGTCAAAGAACAACTAAGGTTGGAGCCTCAGCTTCTACAACCAAGGCCGACAAGAAGTAATTCAGGCCACCTGGTACTCCACTTGCTTTCCACAAAGTTATTTCTTGGCAGATTAAAATGATTTTAATCCTAAAGTCCACCTATAAAAACTGTCCTCTGTTTAGCAACATTTCCCAAAAGGTTGGTCTGGCAATCAGTTGCAGGTCTTGTGTCTTGGCTTGCAGAAGCTAATATGTTGCTGGCATTCTGATTGCTCCATCTCGCCAAGTGAGGAGTTACTAATCGATCTCATGAATTCATAGCAGGGTGGAACCATTATCTAATTACATCGTCTTTTAAACTTGATTTATTTTCCCCATAAAACTGCTTATTAGTTTCAGCTTAATTATCAGGTGTGACAGCCAACTAGCAACTATTGGCTGTGATATTTTGAAAAAGGGCAGAAGTGAATTGAAATGTTTCTGCATCTCCCTAAAACAAATGTCAAAACTAAAAACAAACTACTTCTGGTCAAGTAAACTCTTGTCTTTCCCAAGTTTTGACCCAGAGAGCGACATGCACCATCAAGAGCCTAAAGTAAATTACTGGAGGGGCTGGAAATCTGAAATGAAAACAGAAAATGCTGGAAATTTTCCACGTATCATGGGGATTTGTGGAGAGAAAAATGCAACTTAAGGTTTCAGGCACCACTCTGATGAAGAGTATTGACCTGGTATTTATCTGGTTCTCTCTCCAAAGATGCTGGCTGCAGAAAAGATTCATAAGAATGTTGGCGGGACTGGAGGGCTTGAGTTACAAGGAGAGACTGGATCAGTTAGGCCTGTTTTCCCTGGAGTAAACAGGGCTGAATTGAACTTAAAGGTGTATAAATGTGTGAGGGTATAGATAGGGTAAATGGCCATTCTATTTCCCAGGGTAAGGGAGTCTAAAACAAGAGGGCACAGATTTAAGATGAGAGGGAAAGATCAAAAGGGAATCCAGTGGGCGTTTTTGCCCATTGTGTTGTGTACATGGAACAAGCTTCCAGACAACACAAGAAACTGCAGATGCTGGAATCTTGATGAAAACACAGAGTTTCTGGAGAAGCTCATTCTGGAATGGTTGTGACAACGGTTTGGGTTGGGTCCTCCAGCACTTTGTGTTTTGCCCAAGCTGCCAGAGGAAGTGGCAATGATAAGAAGACATTTGAACAGGGACATAGATTGGAAAGGTATGGAGACACACGGGCCAAATGTAGTTCAGGTACGCACAGACAAGTTGGGCCAAAAGGCCTCTTTCTGTGCTATATAATTCCAAGACACGGAGCAAATTCAAAACCTTGCTTTCATGAGATTTGAAATTTCAATCTTTAGTATGTTGTAATTAAGTTGGCCATAACCTCATTGAAACTTACAGAATAATGAAAGGTACAGATAAGAGTGGTTGTGGAAAGGACGTTTCCACTGGTGGGAGAGTCCAGGACCAGAGGTCATAGCCTCCAAATTAAAGGGCGCTCTTTTAGGAAAAAGGTGAGGAGGAACTTCTTTAGTCAGAGGGTAGTTAATCTGTGAAACTCATTACCACATAGGGCTGTGGAAGCCAAGTCAGTGGATATTTTTAAGGCGGAGATTAACAAATTCTTGATTAGAACAGGTGTCAAGGGTTATGGGTGGGAAAGGCAGGAAAATGGGATTAGGAGGCAGAGATCAGCCATAATTGAAGGCCGCAGTAGATTCAATGGGCCAAATGGCCTAATTCTACTCCTATAACTTGTGAATAACCAAACAAGTAGTTTATAGGGGGGGGGATGTGCCATATCATCACAAATTTAAGGAGGACCCAAATAAGAAGCACGTACAGGAATATCGATTAACTGTTGTGGAAGGGGTGGATGAGGACACTGGTGGGATGGTATAGACCTTGGCTGCATTGGTCCCACATGGTGTGCGGACCCATCAGTACTCAGTGCTTGGATTCACAGAAAAAGAAAGGCAATTTGGATGCAGCACCAAAAAAACGACGCCTCTCTGGGAACCATAACCAGTAAGAATGACAACACTTTTATGAAAGAAAAGGAAAAACACATTTTTGCTTTTAAAAAAAAGTCAATTTAGCTGACCTAAACAAATTGGAGTACTCATCCCTATTATACTGAAAGCAAGGGACTGCATGGGAGATTTGTGACAAAATGGCGTCAGGAAACCCAAAGTGTATTTGAAATCATTATTTCATAGTTATGTATTCAACACTATTCCTATAGGCTGGCATACCATTGTACACATTCAAACTAATTTCTGGAAAAAAATGTCCTTCGTCAGCAATAACCCTTGGTCAAACTGCATACTGGAAATGAGAAGGTGACACCTCTAATGTGAAGCATATAGCAATGTTTAAAACAAAAGAGAAATGCACTTAGATCACTTGAAGAACCCCCATTCAGTTTGCTTGAATTCTGATTTATTACTTTTTTACCATTTACATTACCAATTTGAGTAGACCATCAGAGTGACAAACATTTGGTAATTAATTTGCCAAAGAACTAACCAGTACAAAAACTCAGGAGTTCACTACAGCTAAAATTATGAAATTTATTTAAAGAATTGACGAGTCTATTACTGCTAATGTCTAATGTACAGACCCCCCCCAGTATCAATTGGCATTTGCCTGGAAGTATTCTCTGATATTCATCCATCACTTGGCAATTGTCATGCTGCATCTTGCATAATATTTGCTTTTAAATTGAGCACCATTTACTAGAAATGACACATTCAAACGAACAGACAAACAAATCAATTTACTAATCATGGAATTTAGTCAGAAGCACAATTATACTTAAATATTCATTATGCTTTAAGATCATGATTATAGAATGATGGTAGCTACGCTTTACATGCCAACAAAGACAAGAGTTAAAAAGAGACACACACATACACACACAGGTGCACAGTCTCTCCAAACCTCATTGCATCTGCAGACTTTATCCATGTATATTCAATTATTGAAAACTAAATGGGGTGAGAGAGACTGTAACACATTCTGAAGTAGGGGAAATGAAGTATGAGGAGGAGGAAAACAGATCAAGCACCATGTGTACGTGAAAAACAAAAGGTTTTAACTTTGAAGAAACAAATACCTACCATGACAACATTCCCACTTCAAAGACTGCATGTGTCAGGACAAAGAAATAAGATTTAACCAAATGCGGTCAACAGGAAAGGTGTATATAAACAGGACAAAACATTAATTCCCTCTACCCAGTCAAGTCCTAAGAATTAGAGAATTGGCAACAGGAAAAGTTCGAGAAAATTCTAGAGTATGCAGATTAGCGTGGTGGATAAGCCTTTGACCATTTGATGCCTGAGTTTGTTTAGTTAAACCAAATTGCAAGAAAACTAAGAGAAAAAAAATTAATTGTTACTTAAAAAGATATTCCAACAGATTTTGCACTCGCCTGAAAATGAAAGTTTCCTCTGAACGAGCTTGTAGCTGGTATGACGCCCAATTACTAAAAATAAATTGGCGATTAATACACAAAAATGTAAAGACATAGTTACTGGAGTGTACAAACACCTTTCTGCTTCTTGGAAACTTCTGCTGTACAAAGCTGCGATAATTACTCAGGTGAGGCAACTACTGTATCTCATTAAGGCAACTTTAAAAAATAAATATATTGAATGGTAGCTCTGCATGATGAAATTCTCCATTTATTTACTAGAATGGACTCATGCACAAATAAGCAGTGCACCATGTGCACTTAGAACTGCAATGTCTCCATATTCACCCAAAAGTGGGGGTGAATTTTGTACATTCTAGATATACATATATAACGGAACTTCTATGCACCATGGGGAGAAGGGTTAGTAGCCCCAGCAAGTTCAAGTCTCCTCATGTCCTAGGTTTTCACTGCACCAATCTCCGACACAAGGTCACAGGCCCATCGCAACCACCGTTTGGGGAGGGCCAGAAAGGGGAGGGGTGGAAGAATGAAGGTGAATAGTGCTTGCAAGGAGACAGACCAATGCTGCTAATAAAAGGCCACAAGTAAAATAAAAAGAAAGGGAAATAAAAAGGAAAAAACAAATCTGCAAAAAGCTATAGAATATTAGCACATTAGAGCACAGAGTCACATGAAGGCACTACAAATCCAATAAAGGGCATATTTAATTCCGGAAGGCCTAATGGGAGTATACCTGCAAGGTTTGCACCATAAATTCTGTTGGTCTAGCCCGAACAATGCCCGACACTTCTTTGGAGTATTTGCATCTGTTAGCATGAAGTAAACAAAAACAGCAAATGGAGGATACTGCTCACTGGATGTGACATCTCAGCCAGAGCTAGTGGTTTAGCTGGCCAAGTTGGCATTCTCCCCTCATCACTTGTCGAAAAGAAAATCCAAAATTCACACTGCCTAGCACCAACAGGCGCAAGGGTTGGTATCAGCATCCAATCCTAACACTGAAACAGTGAGAGCAAGGAGGGGAAAGTGCCAATTTAAACCTGCTGAAACCAACCATAGCAAACCTGGGAAAACGATACACACCTGCACGGGCCGCACCAGTTATTCTGTTGATCAAGGCCAAAGCGCGCTCGGCATTTCTTAGGAGCGCTCAGATCTGAACAAAATGGAAGAAAGCGAGCAGAGGAGACAGAAAAGGAAGAAGGAGAGACAAGAAAACAAAAAGGAATAAATCAATTTATCTGTTACCAGTGATCAGTAATGCCCTCTAATTTCAAAAAAAAAGTATTAAAAAAAAAATCACAGCTGTATTTTTTTGCACCCATTTTAAAAGCACCAATATTGTGTGATAGTACAAATTTGTATTATTTTATAGTTGATTTTAATTAGAATTCACAAAAAAAGGAAAGTAAGTGGGTTGAATAAGGAACCTGCAGGTTAGCACCAGTGGAGAATGTTAGGCTTGAATCAGGCTAAAAGGTTAAAGTGATTTGCAAAAGAAGCTGAATAGCAGAGTCAATTTTACATGCATGCCATCCGAGGGCAAATGTAAAGTAGGATAATGGGATTAGTCCAGCAGGCAAGGCTAATTACACAAGGATGCATCAGAAAACAGGTACAGCCCAAATTAATATCAATACAATAAGTACAAACTACAATAAGCTTTGAAACACTTCAAGTTACGATAGCTAATGCAATTTTTTTAAAGTGTTCTATAAAATCAAGCATTAAAATGTCTAAGATGCATGCACATTACTTTATCGGTCTGAGAAAGGCAAACCAGCCATAAAATAAAAAAATGTACACATACCATCATAATTAACAATGTTATAAAATGTTAGCAGCAGCTAGGGCTTCATGTGATTAAATGTCGCTACTCTGATATGTGAAGGGTGCCTTCTATTATGGAAGATAATTGCTGCCTACTTACCATTGGTCTCCCCTGCCTGCTTTTCCCTTTTCCTCTTCTTCCTCTTGCCCTATTAGGGAGAGCAAGCAAATGGGAACGGGAGGAAACACAAGCTCAGTTTGTACATTAGGCTCACAAAACCATGCCAACCAGACTCAAAACACTACAAAAGAATAAAAACGCTCAGTTCGATCAGCATTGAGAAACAGAAACAATATGAAGGACAGCTCTGTGGCATGCACAAGGTCCTCAAGTCGGCAGGATGCCGTCAGCTTCACTCCAGTCATTATTTGTAACATTAAACTGACATGTATGAAGTTTATGCCACTGGGCCTGTGAAAAAAGGAACGGGGAAGGAGAGAGCAGTGAATGTGGTGGGGAATGGAACTTACATAGTTATCTCGTGCTGACCAGCCTGGGTAAAGTTGCATGTGAAGCTGCCGTTCCTTTCTGGCTAACTCATAGTACTTTGCTTGTTCTTCTCTGGACAAAGCGTGCCACTGAGAACAAACAGGGGACCAGGCATGGAGGGTGGTGGGGTGAGGGAGAAACAGAACACATTCATCACATTAACTACTTGTATGAATTGATCCTTGAGAAAGATTATGCATTTGTAAAACCTCAGGGTTGCATTCCACAATATAACAGAAAGCATCAAGGTTAATCTTACTACATCTATATGTATTAATTAATATGTAGTAATTAAGATCATGAACTGGGATTCACCAGTAAAAATAAACCACAGCAAATCATATACTCTTTACTTATGTATGTGGCAAACATTTAACTGAAAATTTCCCTAGTTCGAATGTAAGGGAAAAAAACATACTCTTGTTCTGAAGCAATTCAGAGAAATGGAAAGTGAATTTTAATTTTTTCATACAAGGAAGAGTTATTCAATAAAAAAAAGTGATGGCTAACGTGCAGGCCTTCGGAGCTGACCCAATACCGACACCGTCTTAATCATGCTACTCCACTCTATTTAAAATGCAGGCATTCCACAGCTCATTGTTAACATACTAAATTAACACTGCATATTGGATTTTTCAATATTAGAGTATTTGCTTTCAACCTTTGCAGACATGTGATATAAACATTGTGAAGCTCAGTGTGAAACTCTAAGCTGATTGCCCTGATCAGTCAGATGCTCTCTCTCCAGCACTCTTGTATAGTCTCATTGGTTTAAGATGCTCACCCTTCGGCCAAGGATCTGATTGATTGCCGCACTCTCTTTCAGCGTGCATTCCGCTACCACTTTTGCTCTCATTTCCTTCATGTACAACATGAATGCATTCAGAGGCTTCTTTATGTGAGGCTTTTTCTTTTCCTCTTCTTTTTTGGCATCCTGATGATGTTTTCTGAGGGAACATGTGCAATTACCAACTACATCAGTGAGACGGCCGTGGTCCTGTCTCTTCCAAAAAACGTACTTTTAAAATTTTAAATAATCCATTAAAATCACCAAAGCAGAATTAAAATAGCATACATTTTATAATCTACACGAAAAAGATGCACATTCTTTTAAAATTCTTTTTTAAAGTTTTTTTATAATATCGGGTCGATCTCCAAGCATGTATTATGTTGCAATGTAGCAGCTCGTTAAAAAAAGCACGTGCTTTACATACAATGATTAGACTTACGAGTTGTTGAGAGATCCGATGTCGCTCTGGGAAGACTCTTGTTTGACCGTTTGTGTGACTATGGCCGGATGCGGTATTCCCGTTGTGTGCAAACTGTGGTGTGGTGGAACCATGTGTGGGGGGAACCTACCAGAGAGAAAACTGTGTAAATCAACAGAACATGAATGAATGAAAGGAAGGGATGGACACATATTTGATATATAAACAACATACACAACTATAATATGTCACAATTACTCTTTATTGCTACTGACAATAGAATGATCTTTACACAACAGTTTTAAATGCATGGCAACTATAAAAATACAAAATTCATGCTGTATAAATGTTACAAAAACTTTGGTCTAAACCTTTCAATTCTTTTTCTATGCAGCCAACATTTTTATGTCTAATTTTACATTTAATAAACAAATCAGAATTTCTGTCTTTCTTCAGATTGAATTTGTGCTACATCAACTTCTTTGCAACCCATCATGAATTGAAAGCAACATAATCATTTCATGTTAATATAACAATAATATATTCACCATTTTAAAACAGTAAATTGATTTTGGAGTGAATATATTTGTCCAATTGCACAACACGCAAAATGCTATAGTATTAGCTGATGGGCATAGACTTCTTATATTAAGAAATATTATTACATAATATTAAGACCTCTGAAATATTATCAGTGAGCAGCAAAAATATCATTTACAGATAGTATACAAACATAAGACAGTACACCAGGTGAAGCATTTTATAGGACACTAGAGCTTTCAAAACCTCAAGAGTATTATTCTTCATGTGATGAAGTGGTTACATTCAATTCATTACCTGAAGAGACTTACAAGGGTTCAGAAGTTAATGGACACTATAAAATGTCAATCTATCATAAGGTGATTACTTCCACACTATCTACAAAATAGTTGAAATTTGGGTTTAGCTGTTGCATTATTTAATAGATATATCTACATAAGGATATGATAAATAACATTTTATGTTTGATATAAATGCATTATATAGATATATAACCATATAATTCTGAAGGAATATATAAATAAAAATTTCCATTGTAAAAACTGAAAATTCTAAACAGTTAATTATGAAAAAATCCTGACTGCTTTTATGGCTTCAAGCCAGAATATAATGATGTGCATAAACTTGCAGGCCATGTTACGAACAAACTCATTTTTGTTCCATGGTGTCTCTGGGGCTTCTATCACGTTCACTCTCACTTTATTTCACTGTTGACATGTTTCTGTTAACTGCATGTCATCTGCCTGACTTCGTTTTATGTGCGAGCTGTGGGATGCTTTTTCTCCCCCTTGCAAAAAAACAGCCTCTTTGAGTTGCAGCTAGTTTGTCATTATTCCCCCTCCTCTCCCTGTGCAGTTGTTATCTCTCATCTTTTCCAAGCTCAATTTTCCAGAGCTTTCTGAACCACCGCAAACCCACATTATGGTTTATACATGATGCTGATCCCTTTGAAGGCGGCACATTTCAGAGCGGGCCCTAGTCAGGAGAAGCACCTTCAGCCAATTTACTAGGCTGAGGGGGCCCGAAGCTCTAACATCTCAATCTAACAAGGTCACAGGGTGGCACAAGTGAGTGTCAGCTATTGCTGTTTAATTGCCAGTCTATGCCTCTCTGCTGTGTTTAAAGTATAATGACCCATCACTTAATTCTAAGAAATCACTGCCCTACTGCTGGATGGAATATATATCAAAAGGTGTGCTCTGGCAGGGCATGGAGTCTACATTTCCTATGGATGTCATACGAATAATACAGACGTGTTTTTCCATCACCCGACTACCGCACAAACGCCTTTTGTTCTTTTTCTCCCTCCTTACATCGGAATAACTAATGTATGGCCCTATAGGAAAAACTGCTAAGTTGTTTTAACGATTGCCTTCACGAGTAAGAGGACCATGTTCCTTCACTGATAATGTGACCCCTATTTGTGGTGGAGGGGTGATGAAGGCATGGATGGGGGGGAGAATGAAGGTGGGGGGGGGTAGGAGGAGGAGAGTGGAGGAGGTGCAATCCAAAGTCAGCCACGTAAAACAAGAAACTAGCCTTACGTCTTTCTCTTTCTTGTACCGTGTATCTATTACTATCACAGCTGGTGCCTCACCTGACAGGTATACCAATCTATAGGCACAGTGCACTCCATAATGTTTGGGTCAAACACCCATCATTTATTTTTATGCCTCTGTACGCCACAATTTGAGATTTGTAATAGAATAAAAAAAATCACATGTGGTTAAAGTGCACATTGTCAGATTTTATTGAAGAGTATTTTCATACATTTTGGTTTCACCATGTAGAAATTACAGCTGTGTTTATACATAGTCCGCCCATTTTAGGGCACCATAATGTTTGGGACACATGGCTTTGCAGGTCTTTGTAATTGCTCAGGTGTGTTTAAATGCCTCCTTAATGCAGGTATAAGAGAGCTCTCAGAGTGTCAATGAAACTCAAAGAAGCCATTATGAGACGGAGAAACAAGAATAAAACTGTTTGAAACATCAGCCAAACCTTAGGCTTACCAAAATCAACTGTTTGGAACATCATTTAGAAGAAAGAGAGCACTGGTGAGCATACTAATTGCAAAGGGACTGACAGGCCAAGGAAGGCCTCCACAGCTGATGACAGAAGAATTCTCTCTATGATAAAAAAAAAATCCTCAAACACCTGTCCGACCGATCAGAAACACTTTTCAGGTGTGGGGTTGTCAATGTCCGCAGAAGACTTCGTGAACATAAATACAGAGGCTACACTGCAAGATGCAAACCACTGGTTATCTGCAAAAATAGGATTGGCAGATTACTGTTTGCCAAGAAGTACTTAAAAGAGCAACCACAGTTCTGGTAAAAGGTCTTGAGGACAGATGAGACGAAGATTAACTTATATAGAGTGATGGCAAGAGCAAAGTATGGAGGAGAGAAGGAACTGCCCAAGATCCAAAGCATACCGCCTCATCTGTAAAACACGGTGGTGGGGGTGTTATGGTCTGGGCATGTACGGCTGCTCAAGGAACTGGCTCACTTATCATCATTGATGATACAACTGCTGATGGTAGCAGCATATTGAATTCTGAAGTGTATAGACACATCTTATCTGCTCAAGTTCAAACAAATGCCTCAAAACTCATTGGCCGGAGGTTCATTCTACAGCAAGACAATGATTCCAAACATACTGTTAAAGCAACAAAGGAGTTTTTCAAGGTTAAAAAATGGTAAATTCTTGAGTGGCCAAGTCAATCACCTGATCTGAACCCAATTGAGCATGCCTTTTACATGCTGAAGAGAAAACTGAAGGGGGTAGCCCACAAAACAAGCATAAGCTAAAGATGGCTGCAATACAGGCCTAGCTGAGCATCACCAGAGAAGACACCCAGCAACTGGGATGTCCATGAATCGCAGACTTCAAGCAGTCATTGGATGCAAAGGATATGCAACAAAATACTAAACATGACTACTTTCATTTGCATGACATTGCTGTGTCCCAAACAATATGGTGCCCTGAAATGGGGGGGGGGGGGGGGGGGACTATGTATAAACACTGCTGTAATTTCTACATGGTGAAACTAAAACGTATAAAAATGGCCTTTATTAAAACCAGACAATGTGCACATTAACCACATGTGATTTTTTTTCTATTACAAATCTGAAATTGTGGAGTACAGAGGCAAATAAATAAATGAATGGTCTTTGTCCCAAACATTATGGAGAGCATTGTATAACCAATGTATAGGTATATCCGATAGGTATATCAATGTTAGAAAAAGTAATTTTGAACATTGCTAACACATTCTTTTTTATCCTGGTATTCCACAACAAATATTTTTGCTGTTCTGCTAAACAACTGGATTGTTTTTGTGTTTAAAGTATCTTAATTTGTCCTGCCCCTATCAAAAGCTGTGCTTTCACAAATGCATCTACTTAGTCTCCAGAGATGGCAAGCCTTGCTAATAATCTATGCTAATTTAATTAACAACTATCATCAAAATGCATTAGCTGTTTCAGCCCATCAGGAAAGTCTAACCCTCCACCAATTAAATTAGCTGAACTCTAAATCAGATAAACAGAAAATAAACCCATCATTAGGAGCAATTAGCGATTGCTTAAATACAGTGCCATGGAGTAGTTTGTAAATATACTTGTAGCCACTGGGAAATTAGCTGGTACTACAATAATTGGGACTGTGCTGTACAGTCAGAGCCCCTATCAAAACAGTAGCTTCCAGAGTGCTGAACATCAGTCTCCAACAGCTTTGATGTGTCATCATTTACCACTTCCTTTGATTAGTTTATTTTGTTTGTGTTTATAGTATGTGTATGGACATTAATATTGTACGGAGTGGTGGGACCTGGTGTGGAACTGCTGATATGCTGTAAACCTCAATAGAGAAATGTTATCCAGCATGGCAGCTACTACAGCTAGTTAAAATTAGGCACAGATTTACAATGTCTCATAACTTTTTTATTTCACCTTCAGTATTGCTAAATACCTATTTAAATTTTACACAGCTAGCTGGCACAATTAATCTTGTTAAAATTATTGCATTTTTCCATTACTATGGCCTCATTATTGCTACAATATAAGTTTACCAATTCCATAATTATATCCAAGCTTGGAGGCATAATTTGTCGTTTTGGGCTCCATATTCCAGGGCTAAATGAGAGTTCCGCATAGGGCTGGATGTTCTCAATTACACAGTTTAATGATGCAAGCCAAGAAGTTTTGCTTTATTTCTATCTAAAACTATATTGGGGATTTTTTAAATTAATTGAACATTTGTTTGATTCCTTATTATGTTATCTATAGAGTGGTTTGTTTACAGACCTGTTACACTGCTGCAAGGAAGAATTGCATTGGTCCGTTTTGGTACACATGGCAATTAAACACTCTTGACTCATGAGCGGCAAGAGTAATAGAAAATCAAATCGGTAAAGGCAATGACTGCAATAGTGATAGATTCATTGCAAGCACATATATAATGGAGGACCTCAATGAATCAAATTCCTGGAGTGATACTGCTGTTGCAGTTACTCATGAACCCTGGATTTTATGCTCTCTGAAAATTCACATTTAACATTCGTTTGGGCTTCATGTTAGAAGGTAACAGTGGATGTAAGTTTAGCAGTTCCTCTTGTCTGCACATTTAGCACCTGATCTAAGCATGGTATTGGGTAAGCCACAGCTCATTTCCACCACTGGGCCCTCTATTAAGTGCTTATAATATGGTGATTCTAATTCATAATATTTAGTCTTAGCCTCAAAAGACAACTAAAAATATAGTCAGTGAGTTGTTGAGGTAGGATTCTGTAAACATTTTACAGACTGTTGGCTTTGTTACGACAAAGCTTTGCCCTTTAGTTGATATAAGCCAGCCAAATGACACACAGATTGGGCGAAGAATGTGACTACAATAAGTTTGTGTTTATGTATCATGATGACAATACACATTTAAGAGCATGCCATCTTGATAATTCTGCCTGTTCCACTTGTTAACTCCTTAGATGGCTCCAGGTGTTTAGGGACACAATACATAGGTCAGGACCACTGAGGTGTTACACAGCACAAACTAATAGAAGGCATAAAAGGATGGCCAAATGGATAGTTCTGACCTAATTTAATTCCTAATCTAATCTTTCAATACTTGAATTGACACTGAGAATGTGTTGTACAGGCCTGGTCAAGGACATGCAATAGCTTTTAACAGCCTGCTTTTATTACGGAGCAGATTCCAAAGGAAATGGTTTTACTCTGATTAGGTTGCAAACAGCTCTGAAGTCACATGACAGCTTGCTTCCAGATCAACGATAAACCAACTACAGAGTCAAAACTCAATGCAGTTCAAAGGTTGTGATTGCTTCTGGCTGCATACACTCCATAATACAGTTGATTTATTCCACTGTGCCCCAATGTGAAAACACCCATGAGGGCTGGGCTAACACCACTTTTAAAGGAGATGCACCACATACAAGGAAGCACATGTGCTTCCTTATTTATTTATACAACTTAGCCATTAAAAGCACTTTTGCAGCAGTAAAAGTGTAGTAGTTAGCTAAACTGAACAAAATATTAAGAACAGACCCACATCAGAAAGAACGATGTGATTAGGTAATTGTGAAAACCAACGCTCTGGAGCTGGTAGTATGTAAACACCTATTCTACAATTAACATGTCAGGCTCAGGGACAAAACAACGGGACAACTCAAAGGTGAATGCTAGCGAGTTCTGAATCTTGCCAACAGATAACAGAAACATGAGAAATACAAGGGTCAGTGATTGAACTCGATTCTCAATGAGAAATTGTTCTATTTTTACCTCACATTTATTTGCAAATTTTCATTTTGCTATCTATACAAAGCAATCTTATTTATCGGCTTCCAAATGCAAACTTTTCGATAACTCAAACCACTTTCTAACCCAAATTTCCTAAATTCGTGCAAGCCCAATGCAATCATTTCTCTTCAGAGAGAAAAAATATAGCCAAGGAACTCATCATTTAGAATAATACTGTAATCATGAAAGTGACTTGGGTTGGTTATAGTCACTATTTTGAATGTCCCATTTTAGAGATCTGCCTTGCTGGCAATATTATGGATGCTGGTTTTTTCCCCCTCATTACTCTGTGCCAAAGAAGGGATAGGTAACAACACCAACCAATTTTGATTGCTTGTCCGTAGGAAGCTTAAAAAACACATAACTTCACATTTTAAATTGAAGAACTTCTCAGCAACCGATGTCCATGAATCACATTGGTCATCAGCTGACTTGCTAACAACTTCCACCAAAATAATAAGTTTATGCTCTATTTTAAGCCAATTGCACAGAAAGTTGGAAATAAATCTCTTCCCCATCTGCACCTTAAAGCTGTGCAACCAATTGTTGGGTGGCAAAAATGTTTAAGAATTCATTTACTTTTTGTGCTGACAGAATCAATTATTTATTGTTCCTGAGTCAGTGCCAAATTTAAGTGGAAAATAATGTGCATGGGCAAAATTAAGTCAACAAGGCTCCAAGCTTATCAAAAATAAAGACTGGTTTCATTCCAGCTGGAACCAGATCTCAAGCGGAGACAAGAGTTTAAGCCCTACCCATGTCTGCACCACAGACTCCTGTGTCCCCAACAACTTCAGGTCACACTACCCAAACCGTATATGGAGAGGAACAAGTTGTTGTGGAGGGTAAGTGTGGAGGGGAATGACAAACTTGAATTTTGAGATATGTTAGCTAAAGATCTACCAAGATCCCAAAATACATAAGCAATTAAGAGATGCAGATGTCTATTGAGTGGAACTAATCTCGGTGAATGTTTCACAATGTCTCCCCTTCCCCAAGCGCCCAAAGACCCTCATTTTGATCACGTCTAATGAAGTGTTGGCTGGTAACTGCTGTAAATGCCTACTTTTGAACATTAATGTCTATGATGTGAATGTACATTTTGTCTCTTACACTGCTGCCTATTGGCTCAATGGAAAGAACTGCAAGCCTCCAAGTGGAAGAGCACACATCCGATTACTACTTTTTCAGTAATTCCATGTTAAAGTGGCCTTTAACCTGTGATGTAAGAATGAAGATTATTGCTCTCTGAACTGACTTACTATGGCTCAAGTAGCGATAAGTGACTCTGCCCACTGGGTATAATAAATATTAACTGCATTTTGATGTCTGCAAGTGCTAAAACATTGTCCCTCGGGCTCCAACATTGATGCAAAGTGCGTAATAATTGCGGCACGCTCTTGACACTTCCATATTCCCTTGAGGACAATATTTTACCACTTACAGTCTTGAAAAGCAGTCAATATTTGTGTACATTATAAATGACCTCCTCTCACAATAATACTGCAGCAAAGGCTCCATCCCATACTTGCAGCTTCATTCATGGTGTGTTATTTACTTATGGAATGGCTTTCAGCTTGTTTGTTTTCCACAAAATCAATGTAAGTGCCACATGGTAAATGTTTATTCAGAAACAAGGCACAAAGTTAGAAATGGCAATGCATGGCCTCACTGAACAAAAGCCAATGGCAAACTGATTAAACACGTGCAATTGAGAAAATGGCTTTAGGTTATTGGCTTGAAATAAAAAATAGAGCTTATTGCCCCCAAACCAAGTGTACCCACCTTGACATGGAAGCATTGACGGTGAGTGCAGTGGGATAAGGGTGCCGAAACCCCCCTGTTGTGATCGGGTAAACTGGTTGACCTTGCCTGAAAAAGAAAAAGAGAGAAAAAAAAATAACTGGAAACTTCTGCTCTTGTGAGCTTGCTCTCATTTGAACCAGAACAAAAAATGTTGTTGATTGCACAGCCAGGATCAAAGGACGTAAATAAAGAACAATTTTAATGTGCTAAATCTGATAGAACCAGCTAATTAAATTTTATAACGTCTGCTAATGTCAACAGAGACCTTCTCCCCAAGCTAAAGCTAGGTGTTTTGTTGTGATAATTAAAGACGATGCAGCATTTGCTTTAATGGAGCCATCACAATAATTGAGGGCTACAGATCCAAAGGAAAACAATAATGAATGTAAATTTATACCAAAATAAAATACATCAAATCAAAGAGCCGCTGTTCTGCTTTGGGCCTCTTTTGGTATTTAGAACTCAGTAAGAAAACATTAAATTAACAGTCCTTAATTTGTAGCCTTTTGTCATAGTAACCAGGCTTGGCAGCTGTTGCCAAGGGAGAAGTCCAAATAAATATGTGGGTACCCAGTAGCCAATCACAGCTCATTACAATAATTGGACAATACAGTAACATACAAAATTCTACAAGAATTAAAGGAATAAAAAGAAAAAAAGAAATGGAACTGCTTACTGTGGTACTAACCATCCTAGTGGATGGGGGATTTGGCCGACTGCGCCAGGTGAGAGTGGGTAATATGGAGAGATGTCTGAAGGATGTGGAGGTCTAGGAATACCTAGGAAGAAAAACAAAATGCAACAAAATTATTTCACAAAAGTGTAAGGTACTAAAAAATCCGTAACATTTATTTGCGTGGATACGCCATTGCTCATTTACTTTCATGTGTCCAATTATGCCAACCAATAAATTAAGATTGCAAGTCAACCTTTCAACAATCTATGCCTGAGACATAATTATTTGTTACAGCTCAACACTTTTTTTTAAATTTTTTTAAATTTTTTAAAGAGTTGTAATGTTTCTCTAATTCTTAAGCTCAAAGGCAACCTACTTCTGTGCCTTACTAATACAACATTCAATTAGAAGATAAAATGCAATTATATTGCATCTTTGATACATTTGACATAGTTTTAAGGAATCACCAGGCTCTTCAGAATTGTGGACAAACTTTCACACAAATCTGAATCGAACATATTCCCACAAAACAAGGTAGTTTCATTTGATCTTTGCCACAGCATTTAGCTTTTGAAATCAAGTCTACAGGAATTCATTTAGCACTTCTGCAAACTATCTTTAAAAAATGTGTACCTTTATCACTTTCTATTACACAATTGGACTCCCACAAGCCTCATTCTTGTATGTAATTCACTTCATGGGTTCTCTAAAAGAGACTTTTATCAGCTCCAGCCCAACACATGGAATACTCGGTGAGCTGGCTGCAACTAGCCCAGGAATTAGATTGCACCCCTCTTTGGTGCATTTAGTTTCACGCAGAGAGCTGTGAATCTGTGGAATTCTCTGCCTCAGAAGGCAGTGGCGGCCAATTCTCTGGATGCTTTCAAGAGAGAGTTAGATAGAGCTCTTTAAGATAGCATAGTCATGGGATATGGGGAGAAGGCAGGAACAAGGTACTGATTCTGGATGATCAGCCATGATCACAGTGAATGGCGGTGCTGGCTCGAAGGGCTGAATGGCGTACTCCTGCACCTATTGTCTATTGCCTTAAAAAAAGGTGGTTAATTTGCCATAGCATCAAATGGGTGGTATTTTTTAAAAAGCAGTCACTAAATTGGGACACCACACTTTAAAAACTTGGTTTCATGGTTTTCTTCCGTTAAAATCAAATCACACTTTTACCAATAGCTGCCATTTCAACTCCCACTCAGAGAATGGGGGTGGAAATAGTCATAGCTGGAGGGAGAGCAAGTTGTGGAGAGGCAAGAGAAACAGTGTTGGGGACTGCCCACCTCCACTCTACACAGCAGAGATGCCCAGCCAGAATTAAACCATGTCCCTTCAAGGACCCTTCAGTCTGGTTTCTGGCCATGTTCTCTCTGGTTTGCAGTACATGGACCATAAAGGCCATGAGTTGTAATTGA
Source organism: Leucoraja erinaceus (assembly GCF_028641065.1). Taxonomy (NCBI): domain Eukaryota; kingdom Metazoa; phylum Chordata; class Chondrichthyes; order Rajiformes; family Rajidae; genus Leucoraja; species Leucoraja erinaceus. The sequence continues at coordinate 21,350,579 of NC_073391.1, read as the reverse complement.
TGCTATAACTATCAGGGAGTATGAAAAAAATGTGCTGTGTACGTTTAAGGCATCATCGCATACAAGATAGAAGCAATGACTATCAGGGGCACAATTTCTCTGTCCAATTTGCCAATGGGCTGGGCTGGGCAGGTGCCGGAAAGAGGCGTATACCAAAATAACTTACACTTTTAAAACTAAAAGATGCAGTTGTTTCTCCCTGTAATCCACATTTTTGGCTTCCACTTAATTATCAATAACATTTAAAATTAGCCTTTATTTCAAATACGTAGTGGACTATAACTACCTTAAGTCACTTGGGGCTTGCTTTTCACAACCTGCATTAATATAGGATTTTCCCCCCCTCCTTACCCTCATTATTTTGAGTCCCACGGCTCTACTAACATCGTATCTTGGTGGCAGCATATCCAATGACTCGTCTCTACATGCAAAACAAATGCCAATCCTTCTCCACGATTGGGACATCGTATTCCCCTTTCCGACTCGCATACCACTCCTCAATTAATCCCCTCTTTCACACCCCATTCCTAGAGGTGCTGCCACATTCTCTGTGTCTATGTTATTTGGTTACCTGTTGTATTACTTTAATTGTCTTTTGCACTATAATTTTTGCACATGTTGTTGCGTTTATCATTACAGTATGCATACCGTTACTCTGTGAGCTTTATGTGAACAGGGAATGCCATTGCATCCTGGTGTATACAAAAATAAACTAGTCTGAAGCTTTGCCCCTACGGTGGAGAAAAAAAACTTTTCATTAACCATATATCATTCTTAATTTGATGCCATTCAAATCCTGCCCGCCATTACTGCATTTTTATACTCATTTGTTTTTAAATGTGTGCATAGCACATTAAAATTATTCGAGTACATCACATGATTAGATGCAAAACCAAGCCTAAATTTGCTGATGACACCTGTCTGGAGCCACAGATTCACAAGTACCATTGTCCAAATGGCTTCACAACTTTGTAATCAGTTCCACTTCCAAAAAAGCATCTTAATAAAATATCATGGAACAGTATCTCATCTTACAACAGGACACACTCCTGTTGAACTCACAACGTTCATTCAATTCAGGTAGTAATTCCACTATTCCCAATTACCCATCTTCTGAATGCACCTCTTTATTCCCCCCCCCCCCCCCCCCCCCCCCCGAGTTTTGTTTATTACCTCCACACAGAAAAAGGACAGAAAATGAAGGCTGGTTTCCCCCTCTACTATCTTCAGACCAGGTCATTGGCAGCATTTTCAATTTGAATTTCAGGCTAAATGGGGTGTTTTTAGAAACGCACAGCGGACAGAAAATAGAGAGGAACATTCAGCAGGTCAGCCTGGCAATGGGGTACAGTGTTTCTGCCTTACAAGAGAGTCCCGGGTTTGATCCCGACTCCCCTTGCTGCCTGTATAGAGTTTGTATGTTCTCCCTGTGTCCATGTGGGTTTTCTCCTGGTGCTCCGGTTTCCTCCCACACTCCAAAGACGCACAGGTTTGTAGTTTAATCGTCTTTGGTAAAATTGTAAATTGTCCCCAGTGTGCAGGATAGTGCTAGTTAGTGTATGGGGTGATCGCTGGTCGACGTGTGCTCAGTGGGCCAAAGGGCCCGTTTCCACGCTGTATTTCGAAAGTCTAAAACTATGAGAGAGAAACAGGTTTAACTTTTCAGGTCAGAGACCCTTCCTGTTGTCTGTTGTGAGTATTTACCATTTTTATTTCAGATTTCCAGCATCTACAATACTTATTAACATGAAGTTGCTTTTCAAATTATTTCTTTCACATTACAATTAACTTTGCTGCCATAGACTAAAGACTGGCATCAGACTAAATACCCCTCTGTAACAGGTTGACACTCCAACTAAGTTACCTCCAATATCAAGCCACATTATCACGGAAAAGTCTGAATTGTGCAAAACATTGAACATTTGCAAAACAGCAGCAAATCCGTTGCACAATTCACGTTAAGGTATGGAAATAGGACAAACAAAATCAAGGAATCTGGGACCCAGAGGTCTGGCAAGAAAATTAGAACTACATACTTATTGGACAAGTAGTACAATGCCGAATGCTACCCCATGATGAGTATCCCCAATCAATTCCTTGCACTGAATCAGATTTTATCAAGTTATAAAATGATTCCCTCTAATTATTATTTAACCCTTCTGCATTGTCAAGGATCTAAAATACCCCAGGTTTGCTACATATCGTGCACCATACACTATCAAATGTTTTAATTCACATACTGTGCATCGTTAGCTATTACGACTGTGCATTGTACACTATCAAGTTACTTGATTTACACATTGTGCGCTATGAAGCTGTTTATGTCCCCCCCCCCCAAACAAATCCCTGTGCCTAAGAAAGGGTCAACAAGTGAAATAAACCACATTTTCCCCACAAACAATTCAGCATCCTCCACTCGTGTGGTATTATTAAACAGCACAATTTGTAACATGGTAATGTTCACCTGGGTGCAGCCAGGGCAGTCAAGGCCACATGAGGCCAGAATAAATGTTCGAAATTCAATTTGACAGCCCCTGTGCAGTGTTAATTATTGATATGAAAACTGTTAGGGCACTTATTTATCATGCAGGCAGAAAATGGCTTAATTAGTTGCAACAAATGATGGTTTCCCTCTCTGGAGTTTTCATTTAAAGCCACAATATACATTTTACAATGCCTCCACAGTAGCTGCCTTGTGTGTCATTAAATTTAAGATTATGATTTAATCATTCTCAGCCTGGAGTTGATCTTTTTTTAAAGCAGAAAGAAATGTGAAAAGAAGCATGTCTGTGAAAGGAAAATGTATGTTGGCAAGGTTGGGATAAAAGAACCAGCGAGCGAGAAAACATATGGGGTGAGCTGCATCATAACGGGGAGGTTTTAACTAGATTAAAGCAGCTTCCTCCATGGCCCAGGGGAATTAGACGATGCTTGCTGTGGTACAGAGTCACAGGCAATCAAGTTGAAAGTCTCAGTCTTGCCTTAGTTTCAGGGGAGCAATGGACACGTGCTACCAGTTCTCCTCAAAAGTCCCACTGTGGGCTGGCGCTAATCAGCCAGCAGTATTTCCCGGGATCACCATCCAATGATCCCGGCTGGCAAGTAAATGTGAACAATGGAGAATAGGATCAGCCTCAATTGTGACATGCCACAAATCGAAATGTCTACCATCCAGTCACATGCAGAAGGAATATTCATTTGAGCAAGTATTATCTGGCCAACGATAACTAAAAGGGATATGGAGGAGGATAGTACAAGTGAACCCAAAACCACTGTTTATGAACAATGGCTCCTTGAAGCATCAGTTTGTCATATAATACTATTAGCTTAATGGCAGCACTCTCGCCTCCAAATCAATAGACATGGATAGAGGTCCAGTCCACTTGTGTGCATATTTCAACTTTCATTACAGCACAGAGTTCTACACTTCTGGAGGTGTGATGTTCAAATGAAACACAAAACCAACATGCCCTCTTGCAATTCCAAGAACTCCCTGATGTCCAATCCAACAACAAAAAACAGAGGAACGGATCATTATTCCAAATTGCTTGCTGTCTTGTATTACAATAGTATCCGCACCACATGAATTACTTCACTGCCTGAACAGAGTTTGAGCAAGCATTAAATAAATTGCATTCTTTCTCTTCCTCACAAATATGCCAGCCTCAGTTTTCCACTCCATTTTAACAAAAGATTCACGTAGCCGCAACTAGAACAGCGTTTTGTACGTGGTTTGCCACAGTTGGTATTGGACCCTGACCTACGGCTTTAACACTAACACAGACACTTATTTACAATTCTTATCTACTCGAACTGAAGGCCATTGCCGCCAGACATGGTGCTTAAAATACACCGCGATGACTTGGTGCATTGTCAAGTGAAGAACACAAGGAAGTTATTCCATGGCATCTTCTGGAAGGGGATTCAAACAAAACTGACAGTAACTTTCCTACCATCACCAATGAAACAGAACCTAGCAATATACTACCACTGATTGGATCAGGTCTACTTTAACAATGTATTATGAACAGCATGGGTAAGCCAAAATGGAGGTCTCATTGTATGCTGTGCTAAAGTGTCTGTGACCAGTATAAATTATGGTATCCTTTCAGCTTTAAAGCATTTATAGCAGTAGAAGTACAAGTATTTGTTATAGCACAGTACTCACTACAGTGCATCTTGAAATACGACATCTTGGGTTCATACAATTGTGGAATGAGTTAAAGCTTCGCCCATACAATTAATCTGACCTTTGTCCCCCCCATAATCCCACAGAAATCCCCATTTAAACAAAATTAAACAAAAGCATAATTAGTTAGATAGCCACCAGGTCTCTTCCAAGTTGCTTCGCTGATATTATGATGTGTTCGCTGTTCAGGGAAAAGGCCTGTATGCTATTTAACAATTAACTAATTTCAAATCAATTTCCTAAAAAAATGAAGGTGTGTAAAATAAGAGCTGATCGAGTCAGAAATACACTGGAATCTTCACATTACATGATGATGCATTTGACTGTGTGGGGTGTACACATGCAAGATCAAATGACCCAGGCTCTTTAAAGCAATGTTGAAAGGTGGTTTAACCTCACTTACACAGGGTTTCTTGCATCAAACTCGAGCATGAAACAGAAGTTAAACAGGTACCAAAGAACAACAAGCTTGTGAAATGCCAATGTCACATTTACCGAGGAATGAACACTTCACAGAGACATGAACAATGATGTTCACATCAAGCTAAATGGGGTATAGGCCAAGAAACAATACAAAATGGATACTGGCAATGCCGATGTTTTAAACATTAAAGTAAACAAACAAAAATACGATGGTTGTCAATGGACAAGCTAATCAGCACCCAACAAGCTAAACTAACCTGGTGACCACATTACATGTTTCACAAATTACTTAAAGCAGCCAATTTTTATCCCTCATTTTAAAAGGATTTTTTTTTTTTTTTTTTAAACTTTACCAGTAAAACCGCGCAGATGATCTGAAAGTATGCTTTTCCTGAGATACGCAACTCAGCATCACTCCCTACCAACTCATTTTAATTATGTTCGAGTCAGGTGAACATAACTGTCTTCATAAAAGAGCAAATGTCACAAACTATTTATTCACTCCTCTCCTTGGCAACAATCTGAACCTATTGCCAATTTGCTAGCAAATGACAATAATAATAAAAAATTGCAGCAGCTGCCACAAAAATCAGAAATAAAACCCAAAAATGCTGGAAACACTCAGCCGGTCAGGCAGCATATGTGGAAAGAGAAACAGTATTAACAATTCAGGTGCAAGACCATGATTGTTATAATTTCTCCAATGTCCCACATCACCCAACTTCAGCCCTGCCTCAACTCATCTGCCCCAATGTCCTTTTGTTGACGACTGCAAAGCACTCCTACTTTCTACTCTATAAACACGAGGCCACTTCAAACTCTGCTGCTTGTGTTTTAACTTTCTCCATAACCCACTCATCCATGGATGCTCTGACCTTCATTGGCTCCAAACTGAGAATGTAATAGGCAAATAGGCTTCACCGCTGAATAAAATTATACTTAATTTTATTCTACAAATCAATGTTGCTGATCATCTCAGAAACTTTATTCCGTTTGTATGATCTTGCGTTTAAATTCATTGTGCTCCTTTCTTGCTTTCAAGTTACCCCCCATTTTTTATACAGTAGGGGTTTCTACTACAGTTCCTGCCACCAATGTTAAGACAAATTAGCCCACGTAAAATCTTCCATCTCCTTTCCTAAATACTGATACGCAGCAAACTATCTCCCAGTCTTCCGATATTTCACCTTTTTGCTAATAAATTACAGGCAACTCCTGCATTACAGCCATTCGGGTTAAGGAGGTTTAACCTCACAGAATTTAAAAATCAGCACCCAAAAAGTTGAGAGAACATTCGTTCCCATGAAAAGTGTACAAAAACACAAATAAACAAACACAAAACAAAAAAAAAAAACAAAAAAAACTAGCATTTCTTGACCCATGTGCGGATGTTGCAGCTTGCATCAATATTGACATTTTTCTAGGAACATAATCCATTTCCCCCCACCCCAGATGATGTGAGGGGTTGCCCATAATAGTGACTGCTCTACCTCTTGAATAGATTTTTATCACTGCACGAGTCGATTCATCAAAGCCACAATTTTAAACATCCTTATTTGTTTCTACGCTCTTCCATGTCTGACTCTATTGGTTTAATCTTCCCCACCTCAACTGCCTTCTGACGTACCTGTACTCTCCAATTATACCTAAGATTCAGATTGTCATATATACCAGTGTGCAGTGAAATTCCTTGTTCACACAAGTTCAGTGTAAATAGTATACATGGTAACGATAAGCATAACAATAAAGACAGTGGTATATACAATGATCAGTATAGAATGGTGCAACAATAGTGCAATTTGAAGAATACAAACAAATAATAAGATGCTTTAATGAAATAACCGAATGAGGAAGAGTTACAAGTATGTCGCAATACCTCAAGGAACAGAGTGTGAAAGAGGAGATTGCTTCAGGAGTCTGATGCTGTTCTTAAGTCTATTCTGGGATCTCTCTCTCCCCCAGAAGGTAGAAGTAAGAGAAAGGAATGGCCAGGATGGCAAACAGGATGACAGTACTTCCAGCCTTCCCTACGCAAAACACCATGGAGATGGACTAGATAGAAGATAGTGATGAGCCTGTGATGGACTGGGCTGTGTTCACCATTCTTTGCTGGTTTAGGTGATCAAGAACAGAGCAGCTGCGATACCAGGCAGAGATGCAACCCGCCAAACAGTTTCTATATTGATCGGCAGAAGTTCAAAGAATCCTCACGGACAGACCAAATTCCCGTCAGACGCCTAAGAAAAAAAAATATGCTGGCACGTTGGTTTCATCACCACATCAGTGTGAAAGGACCAAGATAGATTGCTGAAGATATGGATGATTATTGAAGCTGTCGTTCACCTCTACTGCAGCGCCACTGATGGGAACAGACTGTGTCTAGTGAGTATCACCCCACTGCCTCCACTTGCTTAGACCAACAATCAATTATTTCATTTTGCTGTAGTTTAGGGCGAGTTGTTGTTCTGACACCATGGCACAAGGTTCCCGATTTATTTTCTGGACACCATTTCATCAGAATGTATGGAAATATTTCGAGCACACGATATTAGCTACTTCTACCTTCTTTGGTCTATGAAAATTAAATCTCCTCCATGAGATTTTCAGCTCCCTTGGGAAACAACTAATAAGCTGAACGTGCATCAGACTTTTCAATAGCTTCATGCCCATATGCTCAAACTCAACCCTGATCAACCGATTAACAAACACAGTAGCTTGTTCATGGGCAAAGCTATTGTGGTAGGATATAGACTGGGTATCTGACAAAATTCTCCTGCACTAAGGTACAGGATCAGAGGATGACTGAAATGGGGGAAAACAGAGTGCCAGAAAGTCAATAGGCAAAGAAATGTGCCTTTCTTTCTCCAACCATGTTCAACAGACCTGCATTGAACCTCAACACCAATCCTATTTGTTTGCATTAGGTCCATATCCTACATTCCATGCCTCTTCAAGTGTCTGTTTAAATCCCATCTAACCACAATGATTATATCTGATTTCACCATCTCCTTTGGGAGTGCATTCCAGATGTCAACCATTCTCTGTGTAATGAAATGTTCTGCCATAAAACTCCTCTCTCACCTTAAACCTATCTCCTGATGCTTGATACTCCTGCCATGGGAGAAAAAAAAATTCTGACTATTCTGGCTATCGATTCCCCTTATAACTTTCTATACCCATCAATCAGATCATCCCTCAGCCTCTCTTGCTTCAGGGAGAACAAGTCGTCCTATCCAATCTCATCCATAACTGAAGTCCTCCAATCCAAACAACATCATGGCTTGTCTCCTCTGCACTCTTTCCAACACAGTCACATCCTTCCCATAGTAGGGTGAGCAGAACTGTACAATAATCTTTATGTAGTCTAAACAGTGCTTTGTGAAGTTACAACATAACACCCCATTTTATATATTCTATGCCTCAACCTATGAAGGCAAGCATGCCAAATGCAGTCTTCACCATCTGATCTAACTGTATTGCTACTATCAGGAAACCTGAACCCCCAAAGTTCACCAACATTCCTCAGAATTCTATCATATGTCCTACCCCAATTTGACTTCCCAAAATGCACCACCTCGCATTTGTTGGGATTAAATTCCATCTGCCAATATTCTGCCCAATTTTCCATCAGTTACAAAATAAAACTCGGCGAAAGAATTAGCTAATCAGCTGGTGAGGTAGCTCCAGCGACCAAGTTCAACCTAGCTGGTTTAATATGACCAACAAATAAAAATTAATGAATTTCCAGAGGGAAAAAAAAATTAGTAAGCCTCAGTAAGGATAAAGAATTAGCAAAATTACCACGCTTCCAGTTCAAATACAAAAGCAGTTTTAACTTACTTCCTGATCTGCCATCAATATTAATGCTCACCTCTCCCACTGCCATTTAACAAGAGGAAGGATCTCCTTATTGCCGCTGGCGTGATGGCCCAGTTCAGTGGCTGATATTGCACTAAGATGGTAATGTTCACCTGGTGGAGAATCCTTTACTGGATGGGACCTTGGATAGTCTGGCCAAGAAATATTCTTAACGGCAAAGGAACTTTTTTTATATCAATAACTTAACACTTTTTAGGATTTACCCAATAAGGGTATCTGATGATAGGATAAAAATTCTGACTATTGAGTCATACAGCATGAAAACAGGAAATTCAGCCACCTCGTCCATGCTAACCATGATGCCTCATCTAAGCTAGTCCATTTGGCGCATCATGCCCATGCTTGTCCAAATCTTTCCTATCCAAGTATCTAAATGTCTTTTAAATTATATTATACTTGTCTCAGCTACTTCCTCTGGCAGCTCCTTCCATATACCCATCACCACCGTGTGAAAAAGTTGCCCCTCTCTTCAATCTTTCCCCTCTCACCTTCAACATTCCCTCTATTCTTGATTTCCCTATCCTGGATAAAAGACTGTGCATTCACCATATCTATTTCTCTCATGATTTTATATACCTCGAAAGGATCATTCCTCAGCATCCTGCACTCAAAAGAATAAACCCTTGACCTACCCAATCTTTAACTATAGGTCAGGTTTTTTAGCCCCGACAACAACTTTGTAAATTTTCTCTGAACCCTTTCCAGCTCAATGGCATGTTTCTCATAGCAAGGTGACCAAAACTGTACACCAATACTCATGGTGTAGTCTCACCCACATCTTGCACAATTGGAACTAACATCGTAACCTCTGTACTGAATTCCAGAACTGATGAAGGCCAGCATTCCAGGGCCTTCTTTGCCACCCTATCTACCTGTGATGCCACTTTCAGGGAAGCAGTGCCCAAACAATAAGCATCTCACTTCTGCACAGCTTACAATTTTGTGCAAGCATAGAACATTTCTGAAGGTAACCTTGTACAAAATACTAATGAGACAAAAGGAGACCATTGAAGGTTCTGAGGGCTCTTTCCATTCTACTGGTACTGCTATCTGGTTGAGGATAATCATCAATATTGGTATGCCAAATCATCAATGCCAGATAGACAGCGCTGAACATGCGTGCATCAACTTGCCTGCAAATCAATAGGAAGATGTATCTGTCAACTAATGCACATTGCTACAAACCAGCAGCAAAATCTGAGTTCTGTGTAAAATTAAGTACATAAGTGTAAAAATACCAGCCATACCTACAATATTTTACCTACGTGTAATAGCTGGTCTGTACACAGATCATGAAAAGGCTACCATTTCGTAAACTGCTAACATTTTGCAAGTTATAAATGATGACACGTTGATATGCTTAATTAATTTATTTTATTTAAAAAATAAAGTTAATACTGACGACAAGTTCATAAAAATTCTCCAAAATTTGATAAACAGGAATTTTATCATGGAACTCAAATTAAGCTGGACATACAAATTAGTTTTCTAAATTCTGTGACAGGAAGCCTGAAACCATAATATGAATAGTTGCTACAGAGACTGGGCAGAAATAAACATATTGAAAAGTAGCCAATGAGATCAAATTTTACATCCCACATATATCATCATTCTCTACATTTAAATAGAGATTGACGATACAACCTCTGCAATGTGCACTCTAGAAGGGATTCATACTTAATAAGCCGTGCAAATTAATTCAAACCCATAATTTGTTGTATTCAGGTCATCTGCCTTTTAGGCAGATGATGTGATTGATCTGTGTAATAGACTACCCGAGTTATGCTTACAAACTCAGGTCAGACGGGGCATTAAACTCCAAAAATTCCTTTACAACTTGCATATTTTGTAGGCACGAGTGTGTAGGAGAAGAAAATTAATGATTTTCTCTCCTTTTCTTTTTCCCTAACCCTACTCTGTTACTTCCTTTCCCCCCACCATTCCACAGCTAAGGGGCACAAAATCTACCATCTACAAATGAAGTACCACCTGGTTTTTGGATTTGAATCCCTGCACTGACTTCTCAGTCCCCAGATGGAGTTGACAAGGGTCTAAGGGCCATCCAATAGCAATAAGATTGCTTCAATACCCCATGGCTATGATAAAGAGTCAGATTAAACCACTGAACAAACTTTACCATGCTAAGATTGTATTTTATTCTGGTCCAGTGGTCACAATGCAATTAATTTGAGTGATTTGTCAATTTATTGTGTGAAATAATGTATTTGTTTTGTGCTGGACAAGCAGTTAAGACTCTAAAAATATAGCATTTCCTTTCTAATATATTTTTTGCTCCCCTTGAAATTCAATTTCCACCAATAAAATGGTCAGCAAGTGCAAGTTTGGAATCTGAGTCACTGTGCAGATTGCCCAATAGTGCCCTTTCATTTATAAACCATCTGACCCATGGAAGCAGCAGGAACAGTGCCTGGCATGAAATAGTATTTAAAGGGTATTTTTTCCCCACCTGTGAGTAACATGTCCCTAGAAAAGTTACAAAAGGAAGATTCTGGTGAACACAAAAGCATTTACATTGAATTAAATTGCAGTTGTACAGTACTGAAAATTAACAAGTGCTCAAACAACATTTAACACTTAGTCCCAAGGCAGACATGGATTTCCCCAATGGCTTCTGAGTAAAGCAATATTCGGAAGAACTTCATCTGAATTGCACACTGATCCAGAAAGAAAACAGCATTATCAGTGAAGCCTCCCCCCATTCCTTGACCTACCTGTTTTGGGGTCCACATCTGCTGGTAAGTGTGGTGGGGGGTTACCTGGTGTGAAGTGTTCATTGCTGTACGTGATCAGCGGCGTTAGCGGGTGAACATGATGCGGATGCTGCACAACAGGTACTTTGTTAGACTGCCAAAAGAAAAACAGGAAGGAAAGTGGGTTAGACAGGAGTAACCATCCAATGAACTGTGACTTAGACCAATGTATCAAGCTAGAGGCGGAGTGGTTTCAGGGTAGATGTGTGGGGGGGGAACACTTGATATTTAACAGCCTTCTGCTAATCCCTCAACAGAGGATATTTAAGAAGATTAGGTGGTGCCAAAAATCAAGAGACCAATATTAGATGATGAATGGTTTGAGTCAGATTTTATTTTGATAAGCGTCAATTTGAATGACTTATAAAACAATCATGTCTGTTACTGTTTATTAATCAGGTTTTGATTTCTTAGCAATATACTTATTTTTACCACATCAAAACCAGAAATCCATTAAACAGGAACTATCTTCAACTAAGGAATTTGAGTCTAAAAGGTCACCTGGGGGAGAGAAATTATTAAAATACCAGCCCACTTACAATGATGGATGACTGTGGACAAAATGAGAGATGCTTTGCTTGATGTGCAGGAGAAACAAAATACCTGGTTTCTCGATTATTTTATTGACTCCAATTAAACTTGCTCATGATACTCTTACATCCAATCCCACCATTACAAATAGAATAGACAACTTTGCATCAGATCAAATTCAATGAAGATAAAAATGGTCATAAAATTACAAATATATTTTATGCAACACCCCATGAGATCAAATTAATTGTAATAACTCAATCTTATTGCACTGCAAAATTAATGGGTGCACATACACGTGGATATAACTTACGGAACTAGATAAAGTTCAGAAGTAAGGCAATGGCTCATGGTACCATCAAGTCTTATTAGGGACAGATAGAGGTTTTACATGTCATGTGTAACTGCATGAGCAAGCAAGTACGTGATTCAAATTCACTCCTTGCTAACTGAGGACTGAAAATCTGAGATTAAAGTTTCACAGTAAAAGTGACAATGCCCCACTTTATACCACCGTTTTACCAGACAAAGTCACCTGCATACCAATACCCAGCATTTCTTACTATTTACACGGCTCCATCAGTCATTGTGCATTGTTAACACAATGCTACATGTTTATTTAAAAGGTTGATGAGTAAGTATTCGTTGGATAAAAGTTTTAAGACAATTGTTGAACGTGATATTATGGCATTAAATTACTGATTACATTTTGATTACGTGGAATACAAAGTGTACAAAATCTCATTTTCCAAAGCTGTTCAATAAGTTCTGCATATTTTGGAAAATAGGTTTGATGTACAGGATTTGCAGGACTAATATTGTTAATATTTGATATAGCAGTGATGACCGGCAGCCGGCAATAACCACAAGCTCCTTGTTCTTAAAAAAGAACCAGATTAGCTTTCCGTTGAAACAAACGAGATGCAAAACCTTGAACTTCAGCATGAAGATTTCATCACATTGCCACGGGGCATTTTAGGCAATGGAATCGCAACAGTCTGCTTTACAGCAAAAGGCTTTGTCCACTGGCATCACAAGCTTCCTGTAAGTCCATGCTTTGGATAGAATTTGCTGCAAAATTCTGTGAGCAAACAGCAGGAGGTCTTTTGCTAGTTATTTACTGTCTACAGTCGCTCCTGTTTCTAATTGGCGCCTGCAACTGTAATAATGAGGTTACAAGACACATGGACAATGCAGAGTAGATGATGATTCAGTTTCTTCCCCTTCATCAACAAACTAATTTTGATTGTAATGAAATATTCATTAACAAAAAACAGTCAATTAGGCCCCACAATCCAACTGCAGTCCATTTAAGAGATTCCTTTGATATGCACATTTCCTTTCAAAATCCATGTTATATTAAGTAAACCTCATGTTTTAGTCGCACGAGAACTTTAATATATCATGCATTTGCACACAAGAAAATTGTAGTTACCTCCTTTGCAAGGATCACGGTTCTAATGCAGACTAAAGGGTTTGGATTATTTCCTAAAGAACTGGTGAACAGTAAAAGAATCTTAGCCATCCAGCTTCCTCTGCAGTACCAAGAGCTGATCTGATATAACCGATAAACTAACCTCGCGCTGATGAGACAGGAATCGATCCGATTCCCTTTTGAATACCTTGCCAGGGCTCAAAAGTCAATTGGTCCAAGTGAGAGGTGCGCCTTAAGCCAAGTTCAACACATGCCTGTATTATTAAGCTTATAAATAATGACTGATTCTTTGTTTGAGCACCAAATCCATCTCTACCTTTACGTCACTGATACCGTGTTAAAATTTTAAAGAGTTGAGTAGTCTTCTTCTAACCCCCAACACTATTCTAAATAAGAATCTTGGCAAAATGATCTACAAATTGAATCAAAAGTTGCTTGTCGCACTGCCTCCTTATTGCGTGTGACCGTGCCCATGTTTTCACACATCAATGCAACTTATAGTCCATATTTGCACAATACAAAACAATCAGCAGCACTAAATAACCAATCTCACTCAAGCGACCAAAAGATTTATTGATACAAAAAGTCAGATCTGAGTAGATATGGGCAATCTACACTGGTTTTGATTAAAATGTGTATTATTGTGACTTCCCATGATGTTGATCTTGCTTCAACAGGATTGAAATTGCTTGCATCGTGGATTCCAACAGCAGATATTTGAAAACAACCCAAATTAATTAGGAACAAGAATGTTATTTGTTTTTAAGTAATTTGAAAACGAACATAATGACAGAAGTTCCTATAACAGTCAGACTCTTCATGATAAATGAGCATACAAAGGGGTGGGAGATTGCAACCTTCACGTGGTGCACCATGTTTCGGCTAATGCAATTAACCCGACGTGCACAAACAAATAGATCAAATAGAACAAGTTGACCTACAACTTTAGGCTCTGCACGCCATACGCAAGAAGAAGAAGTTCATACAGAGAAAACAAAAAGACAGAAAAGTTGGACAGAAAAACCAAAACATAAACAAGAGAAAAACATAAACAAATAAAACAGAGGAAGGAGAAAATTTGCACTCACTTAAAAACTGTAATTAGCATTATTTAGTCAGCAGACCATAGAAAGAAATGTCTTAACATGAACTTAACAAATTGCAAATTGCACATTTGCATCATTGGATAGTGAGGTCGAACTGACGAACACTCACAAGTTGACTTTGAGTTTGTTTGAACTTTAAAATCCATTATCGAAGAATACTTTCAGGTGTTACAAGCATCTTACTGAGTGAATAACAATGCAGGCCAGAAACAAGCTGAACAAAATGCAGCTCTTCAGATCACATCATCAATCCTGTGAACAAAACATAGTTTGAAAAGTGGACTGCCGGGTGGAAGCAGGACCTCGAAGTTGCTTGAGAGCAAAGAGCCCAAAATGTTAGAGTGAGTTATGGCCAGAGAACGCTGTACATAGATCACAGAACTGTGATGTTGAATTTCAGAAAAAGAATATTTATGGGATAAATGTTACCTATTAAGACAAATTAATAATCGGAGAAATTTAATGGAGACCATTGAATTTTCGGTTTTTAATTCACAGTTTATAAATGTATTTGTTAATTAAGCATATGTTTCTACTATATCAAACTGATAGATTTGAACATTTATACTTTTACATCTGTCAGAAAATATTTTGAAACTATTATAAATTCTGCAGAGGAAGTCAAGAGCCCCTTTAGTATAACTGATTAGCAGGGACTTCCAGTGACATCTAAAGACAGACCTTAAAGCAGTTATTAATAATAAGTAGAGTTCAAATGACAGGATTCAATGAACTCTACTAACTTGCTAGTAACAGTATTGATTTTAATTCAGTTCCCTGACACGGTCTCCCCAAACGGGCCATCATTGCCTTAAGTAACAGCTTAATTTTTAAGTAGAAATACTGAGGAGTCTCTAACGCATACGACCTTAATCACATATCGGCAGTTGAATTCACTCGCAACCAATGTCTAAACCGAAAACGATTTGCACAAATAGATAAAACCTAGCAGTGCAGAAAGCATCCCAAAATGAGTACTTGTTTATTATGACAATAATTAACCTCTCTGATTATGAAAGATTTTAATTTTGTTCCTTCAGAAACAAAGTGGCACAGTGCCAGGTAATTTTTGACCGAAAATGTTGAATAGCTTTGACTGTAAAATAGCAAATAAAGCATTGACATTTTTTAAAAATCACAACTCATTATGAAACCCACTTAATAAGATCTGATAGAGTGTTTGCTCTGACTTAAGTGGGCAATGAGAAGCAGTATTATTCAGATTATTTCATTT
This sequence comes from Leucoraja erinaceus, assembly GCF_028641065.1. Lineage (NCBI taxonomy): Eukaryota > Metazoa > Chordata > Chondrichthyes > Rajiformes > Rajidae > Leucoraja > Leucoraja erinaceus. The sequence goes on along the minus strand of NC_073391.1, from coordinate 21,335,011 downwards.
AGTACCACGATAATTTATTTTTGTAAGGGGAGCAGAGAAAATTGGATATTATTATGGCCCGCTTGAATTATGAAATGAACGTAAAAACTTTAAAAACTTGCAGCTGAACTGTAAAAGTACTTATAATTTTGATAAGGCGATAGTTATAATTTGTCTGCCGGTATGCACAGCATTTGGTCCGATAAAACAACTTTAATTGCACACACATTCTTTATATACTTTTAAAGGAGATATCTAAATGAATAGTGTGGAATGTTTTCTCTCTGTCTCTCTTTTCACTGTAATTCATTGCTATAGAGACGCTGGTTGGTTTGGTTCGCAAGGTCTGCTGCAGAAATAGGCAAGATTGAATTTGGGATCAAGAGCACATACGGAAAGTCCTTTGAGTGGCAGAGACCTTGGGAACAATTCTAAGGGAGGACAGTTTGGATAATTCAGGCCATTGACATACAAGGATAGACACCATGGGATGTTCAATGTTGCAACTTAGGCAGGACCTTAGAAGCATTTATTAAAAATACACACATTTTATAACACGTGGCAATTTTAACTTGTATACATTTCACATAGTTGGTATGTATCTATATCTGGACACATTATTCCCAAGGTACCTGAAAAAACTCTCCAAAAGCAGAATTAATGCTGAACGGGAAATTTGAAAATTACAATTGCTGATGGACAATGCCACTATTTTAACCGGGTAGACACAAAACGGCAGCATCTCTGGAGAGGAGGATGGGTGACGTTTAGGGTCGAGACCCTTCTTCAGACTGGGTCAAATTTGGATTTATATAGCATTGTATTTTTGCTTTTGGTTAGGAATCATATTCCATCCGATGCTGTCCATTTTCAAATGAACACAACAAACCTCACATCTGAAAAATCACACACAAGTATAAAATATACAGTTCTTTACACTAATTTTATCATCACACTCGTCAATACTCATTTACATGCGTGTGCAGATCATAGCGCTTGCATCCCTTTGGTAGAATTTTTCTTCATTAAGACTACAGTAAACAACAAATTTCATTCAGTGAGATGCTACAGAAGACGATGGCAGCACTCTTGTCAATTTAAAACTATTTGGGATTTATATGAAGGAAAGAGGATGTTAGAATATTAAGCTGTTACCAAGGGCGGATGTGGAGGAAATGCCTGTAGGAAGTGGGTCTGTCCATCAAACAGTGGCAGTAGGCAGGGTGTGAGGAAACTCCTCCTCTTGGACCATTGCACAGCACTTTACCCAGGAAACTCCAGAATCAACCTCTGACCTTTCAAGTGTACTTAAGCATCACATTCCAAATAATCTGCAGTGGGAGATGTTTCACTAGGGTGGACCCTGCATAGCATTCACAATCAGGAATGTGGCAGTCCAAAGATTGATTGAACACTCATAATCCTTCCCTGCTTTAAAAAAAAAAAAAAGATTGGTAACCCAAGAGAAATGAAAGCTTGCCATTCACCTCTGATGTCATTAATCAAGAGGCAGGCAAAACAAACTGAAACTGCTACGATCATCATTCTACCCTGTCCCTTCTACTGAATGCACCCTATTGCGTTCATCACAGCTCTGTGCAGCTGAAGAAAGACTGGGTCTGAAAAGTGCATTTGTGCTCAAAGTATAATAAAACAAAAGGCGCGACACAAGGGGGTCTGTCAGTCTGCTTTCCCTGGGCTCCAGGCTAATTCTGGCAACTCTTAGGCTTTGCTCAAATTACTAGCCCTAAGCTTGGCTATACCCAGGCATGGTTTACTTTCTAAAGGTACTAATCTTAATGGTCGGCCACACTCGAGTCTCTTATTGCAAAAGTCTGCTCTCTATTAACTCCTTAATTGTTGCGCGCCTACATACCAACTGGAATTCTGAAAGGAGAGGGAGACCGTCATTTAGAAATAAATCTATTAATAGTTAAATTTTCTTCGGACGACTCATGCTCAATAATAACTCTCCACTAACAAATGTTGAAGGATTTGCTAAAAGACAATATTTAAATCCATGCATTCAACAATTTCTTTACATTGTCCAACACCAAAAAAAAAACCCTTCACACCTGAGTAAGCATTTTCTCCCAAATCTACTTTTCCTATTCTTATTTATACAGTGGTCTGCGCCCTTTCACAGTATTATATAGCTCATTTCTGGCCAAGGTCTTGCCCTTTGTTAGCTGGCTATTGTTCCCAAGGACAAGGCTTTCATTGACTAGTAAAACTCTCCTGCTCAGGAAGAGGCCTCTTGTCTCCAACAACAAATGATGACAGGACCACTGACACAACAGCATACCAAGACAATACCGCACGACCAGGCAGCACAAAACTGCCCCCGAATGCTCTCACATATTTCCAAGCTATTTCAGCTGTCAAGAAAGAAAGACCACTTTTCTGGCCACCCAATTGTTGCAATTGTATGAGCAAAACCAAACAAAAATCATGTTCTGGGGGCTGCTATCCTCCGGAGGAATTCAGAGGGGAACTACTACTATTAAATGCATTTAACGTTAACTGTTAATTGCTCAATTATACCACTTCCCAGCACATTTTGGTCACCAAAAGATTTGAGTTTCAGTGCAAATGCTACCCTTGCGGTTACATTCTCTGTTAACACCCCAGCATTTCTCAAAACTTTCCCACCAAGTGCAGTCCAGTGATGTCAACCTTTCAAAAAGACAATTACGTAAATCATCAACTACTTATTTCAAACTCATTTCTTTCCATTAGTCCCAGAATAGGGGGATAAAAATACTGGAAGCAATTTAAAATAGTTGTATTTTAAAAATCATCATTTTTTGGAAGATTCCCCAACAGCCACATAATGTGCCCATATTAACAAACAATAACAACTAGTGGTAAAATAAAATCGCTAACTGGGCTAGATGATAAAGGGTGTGTTGCATTACAATTAAAGATGTGATTGCTACTCGTAAAACAAAATATTGCAGGCTATTGTATAAATAACCAGGGAACAAAAGCCTAAAAGAAAATGAAGAAGGAGACTGACAAAAAAACGATGGATTAACATGTCACGTTATAGTACATTAAATAATGCTTGAGAATATTTGAGTTATGCTAGCTGTAGCAAACATTCCATTGCACACGCGGTGACTTACTGAAAGGAGTCCTTTATCCCCAATTGCTTTAAGTAATTCTACTCATTTTACACAGATGTTGAAGTCGTATCCAAAATAGGACCCAATTTCAGAAATTGATGCTCATCAGTCTCCTCTGTTATGAGACACAATATCAGAATTTTTTGGTTATATCAGAATCATGCAGCTTGTTAATGTAAACCCATTTTTTAAATATTTAATTTGTTTTTGGCTATCCTTAGTTAGTCAATTGATATTTGTCTTAACAAAATTCCTACAGTTACTTACCCGAGTTAGCTTTGAAATTAGCCACAGGCTGCATTTTAACATGTTATTTGGTACTTCATAATTCTTGGACAAATCTTAAGAATTAATTCACACATTGAGTTATTCTGGGCTGTTGTCTAAAGCATACAATTTTATTTACAGTGCAGTTATTTAGATGGTCGTTGGTTTATTTCCGTTTGATAACATTGAGCTTGAGGGCAAAGAGGTTGTGGTTTACAAAGCAGTTAGCATTTCTTACAATGCACGTATGCTTATTGAGAGGAGCCTTGAGCATCAATCTTTTCAGCAAAAGAAAAATCAATTTGCACTTACAGCAGTTCAGTCGAACATACAAGAGAGTTTCACAGAGTCTGCAGTACAATGACTGAACTTTGTGTAGGACGTATGTGCCAGACTGGACAAGTAGTTAAAGGAAAGTTAACTGACAAGCTATGATCGATTGGTGTTTCAGGTTGACAAATTCCAGCAGAACAAGACATCTGCCACGCATGTGACCTGATAAATAGCAGCAGCAAAGCTCAAATCCAAGCATTCATTTCAGTATAAACTAAAAAGCGTTCGCGTGTGAGTAGAAAAAAAAGTGAGGAGCAGAAAGGGGGACCATAAGACAATTTTGTACATTGTCAATAAAGGATCACCTTTTTTTTGTTGAAAATATTGCGTTTTCATCTTTCACAATATACGGAAAATGACTACAGCACCTTTGTGCCCATCATTTTGCCTAGAGCACTTAGTAACATTACTGTAGCTTCAATCAGCCAAATTACCATATTGAGTGATTAAGCAACAAAATATAATTGAGCCCTCTTAATGGGAACACCCGCACAGAGAACAAAATGTTTCCTTTGCCCAACTATGACTAAGAAATCTTGAGTGGCAATCAATTGCATATTGGAAGCATCAGAAACCAAGGCATTAATTGATCTTTAACAGGTTTTGCCTTACAAGAGGAGATTTCGGAATTATTTCCTTATATTTGTCAGAAACGCATACACCAAAGTCAAGGTGAAGCCTGATGAGCCACGATCGAGGTTAAAATGGTGAAACTGCTACCTACGACATCCGTCCCTCTCTTCAAGGCATGGAGCCATTTCAGATTAGCAAGAATGAGCTAAAAAAAAAAAAAACAACAACATTCCTAAAAACTAATATTCTTGCCATCAAAGTAATCCCAAAATTGGGATTAAAATCAGCACTCAAATGCTCCCTCGCAAATATCAAGATGATTTCACGGGTGTATGTTCGTGGACTAAAAATAATTTATTCCCAGATTTCAACATAACTGTAGTGATGGGGTGGCGGTGGGGAAAACAATTGGTGCAAAAACACTAACACTTTGCAGGAAAAATTAAAACCGCAAGTTGGATGTTGGTTTTGATATAATAAACACAAAATTTGACGTGGTTAACAATTTTAGTTCATGTCCCAACTGAGGCAAATTCATACAATCTCAAAAATGCTGTCTTGTCTCTCCTAGCTTGGACACCAACAAGTTGCAACATATATAATTGATACTCAAACCAATTCACACGACTGCTTCACATTTACTGTAAAAAGTCCCGCTGTGGACTTCACATCAGTGCAATTGTTATTCAAATGATAGTCAATACCATCAATGCCATTAACGTGAAATACAACCAGAATATAAAAGTGTTTTGTGGCTTAATTACATTGGCAGTGGGTAGGCGCGGGAAGTACAGTGAACATTTATCAGGGAAAAAAATATATAAAATGTCAGCCTTAAAATACTCATTTTATTTGTTCTGGTGGTATGTTCAAAACATCTGGCACTCATTTTTGTTCATTGCAGGCAAAAGACAGCCCACAGCAGTGAAACACACACACACACACACACACACACACACCTCAATGTATTTACATTTGAAAAATAAAATTAGGTTTGCTTTTAATCGAAGGAGAACACATTATCAAAACCTATGTCAGTGTTTGGGTATGTTCTAAAATATAATTGAATGGAAGATTTTTGATACAACCCCACAGAACAGTAACACACACCAAAATTTCCAAAAACCTCAAAAATTAGGTTTTCCTACAAAACTCAAAAGAAAGCTTCGGAAATGCTCCGGTCATACTCTTATTTTTAATTAAATAATATTAAGCAATGTCTCACAAGGATCGAAATGAACACAAAAACATTTGAAAACAACTTGCTGCCTATGATTCTTCAAATACCCATTTACATCTGTGGTGCGCACTGCTTCTAATAATTTATTTAAACTATTCTTTTTCTGTTCAAATCCTCAGTGCAATTTTGAAGAGGATCACAGACGCTGTATCAGTCTAAAAGGGAGCAATTACTCCATAGTGTTTCAGCTGCGTTCTGCGACCTGAAAATGTAAAGGACTTAAAAATGAAAGTATTTTATTTTTCACGATCCAACACATGTCTCCAATTTGCAAAGAGTTAATTAAGAAACCCATCCTCCTTATCTAAATGACATTTAGATCGTAAAAGGAGTACGGTCTCTTTCACATTTGGTTTTATTCATGATTTACATACTGTTGCATCGAAAGCTTTGACAATGTAACCACGTTAAGAAGCTCTCTCAAACCATACGAGTATATTTCAAATCAATTTTAAAAGTACAATTTAACTAATTGGAAGCATGACAGTGGAATCTCAGAATTAATTAGGATCCTAAAATGTAAATTTTGCACTAAAATTTGCAAAACATCTCGAACTAGACAGCTATCAAGAAAAAAGATCAGCATCGAGATGGTTAAAACAACTTTCCTAATGCAAACCCAATGTTATGTTGCCTACAATTGTTTTTTTCTTCTTTTTTTTTGTTCCTTCTTCACAGAAGAAATTCTTATGAAAGCAGTGTTACAAAGGTCATAGTTTCAAGTGTTAGATAGAAGGTCGCTACCTGACCACCTCTTAACCATAGTGACTGGCCTTATCACAAGCCCATCGGGTGAAATAAAATATAACCGTGCACTGTAGCATACAGAAACTTACCCAGTTGTTTAGATTGAGGTGCCAGCAACCAAACTGATGGAATAAGGAGAGCCCAGAGGCTAACGTTCCTCCTTTATTGTTCCCTTCTTCCATTCCCAGCAAAATTGCATCCCTCGGGTACATGCCGCTTTGTCTTCTGTTGTCTCTTAACCTCTACAACTTTTCCCCCCCCCTTTCTCTCTTGCCTTGGTGCCGACTGCGTTTTTGTTTCTTCCTGCTTTTTTAGCGTCTTTTTTTTTAAAGTACTAAAAAAAGATGTCTCAAAAGATCAAGAGCTTCCCAGTTCTGTGGCCTGGTGTTTTTAGAACCAACATCCTCATTCAAGTTTGCCGTTGGTTGCATCTTAGTCCGGGTGCAATCCTGTACCTGCTGTACAGCAGGGACCAAAATTTAGGACACAAATGGAAACAGATCACTGCATCAAAATGCTCACTTAGGAATGAGCAAGACCGCACACACGGGTATAACCTCTTGCGTACTATTTATTTTCTTTTCAAAGCCTACAACTCTCCCAGGATTACCAAAATGACAATGCTGCAACTCTATATGGAAAGGTATCAATAAGAGCAGGGGGGAAGAGACAAGCAGTGGTTAAGGGAGCATGATCAACAAACTGTAGCATGCAGTCACATCTGTGGGGATGTCAAATCCCTCACGCTGAAGTTCTGGGGGGGAGAGCTGTGAGAAAGCTCTATTTCTTGTCACAGTGACACAAATATATACATGCAATATATCATGCACACACGCACACATACGCAGAAATACAAATACATATAAAAACAGACACCTGTGAGGGCTTGCCTTGAATCCCAACAGGTTTTTATTATTATGGTAGTAAATACAAAAAGGAGAAAAGGCAAAGCACTAGACCTCACTGCAGCTTCTCTTGGTTGACCTCAGCTACATACAATATACAAGAGCAGATTTTGTATTGTAAGGATTCTCTTTCTGACCTGCTCTTTACATACTGCTTCCCGTCGCTAATTGCATCCTCAAAACAAAACCCACTCCATCTTTCAAATGACGGGGAAGATGTGTGAGGGGAGAGGCAGCTCAAATGTTCCAAGTTAATGTTTTTTTTTCACAATAAAAGCAAAAGTAATGAAACGTTCCCATTAACCCGCACCCCACCTTCTGAATACAGGTGTCAGATAGCATCCGACACCAGCCCCTGCTCCTCCAGCCCAGAACAAGGATTTGTAAATAACCCTCGTCCAGTTGTGAAAACCAAACTTCACGCACACATTTTAAACTCATCTCGGGAGTACCACGGGAGACTTAAGCTTTCTTCTGCTATCTACGCTGGGCAAGGAAAGTGACAGGACCCAAGACCTGGCGAATCAAAACGGTGCGCAGTTTTTCCCTCTTTATTTAGCGTTCCACACTAATCTGGCTTTCGCGTGCAGTGTCGGCCAGAAATCTTTAAGGCCTTAATACCAAAACAAAACCTTTGAATTCCCTTTATATGGTGCAATACAGGCACTAACAAAGGCAATGAGGCTGCAGTTTGACATGTAAAAAGCCCAACAACGAGGCAGCTAATTACATTCCCTCCCTCTATTCACGGTGGCCACCACACTCCAGCAGCTTCTTTTGTCACACGTGCAATTTCTTAAGTAAACTGGGAGTTTGGTTGCTGATGATGGACAGTTACTAATCATTTAGCACAATGAGCACCAAGTGCGGCAGAAAGGATGGGCAACTTCAACACAGCTTTCTTTGGGATTGGAGGATGCGAGAAGAAAAAGGAGCGGGGCGAAGGCTCGCCACACAGGCGACGGAAGGTGAACACTTAAAATACCAAACCTTTTCAGCTCGCATGTTTACCTTGCAACGACTGAGGGGTGGGGGGGTGGGGAGGAGCGGCCATTCGAAGGGGGTGGAATGTAAGAGGGAAAGGCAGAGAGAAAACTGTGGGAAAGAGGGAATGCTAATTCAACTTCAGCCACTGCATCAAGTAAAGAAAAATCTAAATATTTCCTTCACTCAACAGCTTTTAAAAAAGTTTTGCTTTTTTTTTTTAATATGAAATAAAAATGAAACACACAGCAAAACAATTCCATCTACAAGTCATCATACTTGTTTGTCTTAAACATTGCTTCTCAAACCTCAACATTCAGGCCTCCTTAAATTGTTCTAACTTACCATTGACACCTACTCAAATTACGATGCTTCACACGGCCTGAATTCAAGCATGTTGCCGCTCCCGTGCTACAGTGCAAATCAGCCAGCTCTTCATGATGATGTAGGCAGATCCACTGGAGGGCAGCACTCTACCTGAGCCACTTACAGCCAAGATGCTGCTGAGATAGGGGCACGGAGCGACTGCATCCAACTCCAGCTCCAGCTCTCCAAGAAAAGATGCTCAAGTTCAGGTCTATTCAGTGAATTACCTTGCTTCACGGGAAAGAGATAATGAGATGGCAACGCTCATTTGATCAGAAGCAGCCCCAAACAGCACCCTTAACAGTTCAGAAAAGAACAAAAGATCAACTGTCTCCTGCTTACTTGGCAACATTAAAACCAGTTGCAGCCTCTCATAATGTTAAATTGACTGGTATTTTGAAGCCGCAGACAAAAAAAAAGATTTGCGCCCTTCATTCCTCCTCCCCATAGTATAAAAGCTAACCTACCTTTTATTTCCCCCACATATCCTGCACAGATAAACACGCTCGTCGCACGTTGAATCCCAGTTCTTACTTAAAAAAAAAAATTAACTTACGAAGAATATCTGTACTCTTAATGCTTACAACTGTCGAATGTGGCAAGCGGCTCCATAAAGCTTCACTGCCCACTTTTGAAGCCTGCGTTACCAACACACGCAGAATGACACCGCTGAGCGCCTTTAAAGAATACTAGGGAAAAAATGACTATTGATCTTCAAATGGTGATAATTGAAAAGATCAAAAGATTAAACAAAATCAAAAAATGTGCTGACTTACCATGTTATGTTTTTTTTTGTTACAACTTGGTTAAAATTTCAGTCAAACCAGCTTCATCGGAGGTGTCAAATTTTTTGGCGGACTGTGATCGTATTACTTCCGCAGCCTTGCCTCACAATACTTCAGAACTTTTTACCTAGCTTTGGTTTACTTTGAAAGCTGCAGCTCAGCAAACCAGCACAAATTATCTTGCCACCTTCTACAGCTCTGATGCTTTGGCCGCTAACTTTGGAAGGCCCTTTACTACTGCATCAAAATTAGCATTGTCAAAGCAGTTAATGAATATTAATACTGTATTTGTCATTGGAGCTGGCCTGATGCTGAACTCCGAGCCATCCATCAGGGACAAGATTAAGAACACAATTATTTCTGACTGACAGGGTCCAAATCTGCTAGATTTTTTTTTGCAATCTAAAAAAAAGAGACAAAAAAAAAAACATCTTATGGGTTCCCCCTGGGGACTAACAGTCAGATTAATACACTTTTAATGAAGTGAAGGCTATTAAGTATGAAGAAAAAGCAAACAAGATGTACAAGTCGAACTTACAAATGCAGCAAGGTGGCTGATAAAAATTAAAAGAATCGCATATCTTTTTCGACAGCTGTCTGAAATTTTTCTTCAGAGCTTTCTGGAATGAAGAAAGAATCTTTCTTCCCAAATATGCATCATTTGAATAAGGAATGCACTGTTATAACCCACTTGGGATAATTGTCTCTATCTTACATCTTAACAACATCAACTCAAAGACAGGATCCTAAATAATTCCTACACAAATATTATGATCAACACTTCCTTAAAAGCAATGGACAATCATGATTATTCCCTCACTCGCATCTGCATAAACCATATAAAAAAAACTTTGCAAAAAGCACAGAATAGAATCGATGTACACATTGTTATGGTACACTGTAATATATAGGATGCAAAAAAAAAAATGTTGAACATATGAAGGACTGCAAATTTAATTAGATTCACTGCCCAAATCCTAAGAGCATCTTTGACATTGCCAATTTATGTGGGAATTTGGAAAAAACCATGAAATCAACAAAGGGCAACTTGGATGAACTTAGTTCGCTTGTACTTAAGAGTGAAAGCACACCAAATTCCCTGCGTTTAAAGACATGCCCTGCCTTTCTTATAAATTTACAAAATGTACAATAAATATAATTTGATGTTCATGCATATTTACTCTTTCTCTCACCATCTCCAAGGTTTGGTTCCATGTATTTTAGTTAATTTGTGATCGATTCACACATACATTAAAAAATATGCTGTGGAAAACACCATGCCGCTAATACAGAATTCATGATGAGAAATAAGAGAAAAGTTTGGATGCGGTATTAAAGGAGGAAGCGTGGACTAAAGTCACTTAAATTGCAATACTAAATTGTTTAAATTTCTCAGCCACCCTTTGAGCATAAACCCGATGCACCAGAAACGGGCAAGCATTGGGCCGCCGGTCTTATCCCTGTACACAGGGCTCATTCTCTTTCTCTGCAATTTTAAACCTTATTAAAGCTATTTAACTTAAAAGATGATTTAAGGCTGGGGAGGAGCAGGAGGGAGAAGGAGGAAAATCTTAAAAATAAAATCCCACAGGAAAGTGACAGATGCAACGGTTAATGCCATCTGACCAGTGAAACGAAGGTGTCTGGGTCAAGCAACTATGGTTACTGAACTAATCTACTGCTCTGACTGACCACCCTACTGGCTGCTTCTAATACCATTAGCAATCGTTAGATGAACAATCTAAATTGGAGTTTTGTCCTCTGATGAGCCAGCCTGACCCCGTTACAACAGCCCTCCAGCTCCATATGCAGATGGCAAATCTCCTGAAAACACTTCTTTCAGCTTTTTTTAAATTTTCTTCCCGTGCATATGTCCTTTTCTTTCATACTATTCTCTCTACCCTCTCTTGCTTGAAACTAAAGTCTGCTAACACGAAGACGTGTCCATTTCTCTGGCCAGTTACTTCTACCGTCAATTTCCACCGCGCGTCCTGAACGATCTGTTGCATTTTACTCGTCTTTGGACAAATTACTTTTTACACTGCGTGCTCTTCAGTATGGGAAGGCTGGGAGTGGGGTAGATAGTGCATAAGCGACAGTGGAGAACGTTTGGGAACTCTGCCAGGTTTGAGGCTTTCGAACCAAGTGAAGTTACAGGCTGCAGACTCTGTAGCAGTGGGTGCAGAAAGCACTTGCCTGACAGAACATTTACGGCAGACAGCTCCCGCTACCTCTACTTACGCAGCACGATCACATCAACCCTAGTATCAAATTAACTCAGACTTTGAAAGTTATTGATCTGCTATTAAGACACTAGTGAACTTGATGAAATCAGTGCTGTAGGTGCAGTGAAGACTTCAAAGTCTCGCACAGACACATAAAACAAGTTGCTTTGATCCTTTTTACGATCCGCAGAGGGTTTAGCCCAGTTCTCGATGCGCTGCTTTTCACACTCATCAGGTCTGATTTTTTATACCAACAGACAGCTTGATAATGTTAATAGTGCATATTTTAGCAAACAACTAATTCTAAACTAATATCTTAATCTGTCCAGACAAACAGCATCATTTAAACATGTCAAACAAAACCAATTTCACCTTTATTAGTGCCTCCACCATAGGAATCGGGATTTTTTTAATGCAAACCGTGCACATTCTTCTGCTGTTTCTAACATTTGCTATTTTATCATCTAGGTGATAACTAGTTTTCGCACACATCCTTAAATTCTTACGTTAGGGATTATCAATTAATATTTACAGAACCGTGCTACAAAAAAAAATTGTAGATTATTTCATGGATTTATTGAAATACAGAATCTTGAATTATTATGCAAAGCTTTTCTCAAAATAGCAGTAGATTCTAATAAAATAACCAAAGGACTAAAATAAATAAAAATCTGTAATCATCAATGGCACTGGTAACAGACCAGCAATGTGCAACAGAAAGGATACGAAAAATAAAGATTGAAGGAGGAAGCTGCTTCATTAGACCAGGGAATTATTTTTTATGATAACAATTGAAATACAAAAGTCTGCATGATTAAATGACTCATAAATTAGTTCCTAGATCATCTATTAGGAACAATTATTTCTTGTACACAGAACACACCACATGCCAACTTGAAAAATTAAGAACTGGGTAAACAGCACATTGTAAATTAAAATTTTTGCATGTTTGTAAAAAGACAAATTAATTCGTTTTTTTTAAACAAAATCTATTACACTATATCAATTATTAATTTTAACCAAGGAAATCGTTTAACAGTTGGAGGAGAGGACATATATCAGCTTTCAAAGTCAACATTTATTTTTAAATGTATTCAGCCAAAGTGACAATTTATGTGCGTACAGAACACATCAACTGATAATGAGAAATATCATGTTACTATAAACAAATAAAGATCAACTGCAAGGGTCCACCATGATTTTGCCATCAAATTCTAGAAAAAGGCTCATGCAAATTTACTGCAAAAAAAAAAAAAAAATCAGATCTTTCCTTTAGACAGTTCTCACCAAAACACTGTTCACTAATGAAATCATCTACAATACAATTCAAGAACAAATTAACTTTTTGTACTAGCTGCTGGGGTCCCACTTACAATTCTAATGAAGTCAACACTCCAATAAGATGTGTTCAGAAAGTTTCCTGGGCCACCAGCTCAGAGATCCTTTTCACCAATTAGTGCAAAGAAAAAGAAGGGGGAAAAACAGAGTGCCCTACTCAAAGAGCTAGGCCTTACGGCAAATCTGTCATGTCGACTGAATTGATCAACGGGGCTGGTATTTCTAATGGCATCTTGTCAGGAAAAGTCAGCCATAGGGAGCCACCTGCGTTATTCTTTGCAGACAGCTACAGAACTAGATACCGATCTCAGGCAGCATCTTTTACTAACAATTTGGGAGAACAATCCAATTTCTGCTGCGGTACAACTTGTCATTCTACAATCATCACCTAGCTTCCTTTTTTCAGGGATGGTTATATGCTGAAAAAAGCTCCTCTTTAGACAGCCAATTTATTAGAAAAGCAGGACGTTACTAAACAGTGAAAATGATCCATTTCAACTATAACCAATTAATGGTGCATATCATTATACTCAAGGATTCCTCCTGTAATGTTAAACAGAACATAGACATAACAGCACAGGATACCACAGATGATGTGTAGGGGACTTTTTGGGCCAGAGATTAATCTTCCAGGTTCAATAACACACCAGCAACCTCAGGGATCGGTTCTTGAGACCATAAGGAGCTCATGAGTTATGTAGCACCTCACTACCAAAAAATAATTTAAGAATATGGATGGCCAGACCTACACCAACTATGATACAGGTTCATGGAAAAGAAATGTCCTAAATACATACATTAGGTCCAGTTTGTTATGCGAGTCAAAAAACACTTAGATTGTAAATCACGTATCACAACCTTTCTTGCTCTCATCAGTCAATGAGATTCTCAGGACTTTTCCTGGAGCCTGCGGCGGTGGCTTTGCCCAGGGACATGTACCAAGAGAAAATTTTCATCGTGTTAGCATTTCAAATGGCAGAAAGGGAAAGGAAGCTCTAACTGATCATAGCCCGTGGAATTAATTGGCTAGCCTCTGAATAATGTCGGTCTTCGAATATCCTTGAGAGACGAGCAGTAGCCGAGGACCCGTTTTGTGCAGCGGCTTCAAATAAAAAGCGCTAAGGGGTATAAGGCTTTAACGCATTTCCCCGAAGACCATGAAAACAGAATCAGCAAACCTCGCCCAACTAATCCATTTGGTAATTAAACGCGCAATTCTAAAAAGCGTTCTGTCGAATTTCAAAATTGTCAGAACAAAAGAAGACCATCGTTTCTAAATAAACGTGTAGGATACCGGGTATTAATGCAACAAGCGCAGCTGGAAGATGTCTGTTTTAAGTGGGGAAAATTTAAAATATTCTCGGCTTTTTGCCAGTTTTAAAACAAAGGACTCGAGTAGGCGCCATGTTGCTATTTGTTCCATTCTGCGGGATTAAAGTTTGAGGGGTTTTTTCCCCATTCATCAATGGATATGCAATGACCCTGCTTGATATCACTATACCTCTCTTTAAGAGGCATCTTAATCTAACCTTTTTAAGACTCTTTGCTTTCAAACTCAAAACACCATTAAAAATAGGCATTGTTGGTCAGCCCTGGGAGACTGAGCGCCAGGCTTTCGCTGACCAAGGCAGTAGACCTTGGACAGGCAGCTGCTTATGCAACTAAATAAGCCCCATACAGCAGTGCAAGGGGTTGGGAGGGGGAATTGAAAAGATGAGATTAAGAATCTTCGCAAATGTTCCATTTTTCGTTATCGACTGCAGCCTGGCATGAGGTGTCAATTTTCGGCTCTAAAGAGAGGACACAAATTCGCAGCGGTCCCATTATGCGGTCTCTTCGCTCATTGTATATTCCGTCAACGAAGTCAATCTTATTAACTTCCGCTCTGGTTCACACATGACATTTTCTTCAATTTTCTTGCCAACATCAAAAACATCAATTAGCAGCTAGAAAATAGGAAGGAATAAATGACAGGGCCCGATAACGTCAACTATTTGAAACAGAGGGTAAATCTATTCTGCAGTACTGAATGCATTCATTACCAATTCATTTTCAAAGGAGACTTCCAAATAGCAAAGAATATTAAATTTATCATCCAGAAATGTCCAGAAATTGTTGGTTTTTTAAAAATCCTATATCTATTGTGCCATTTTCAAATACAACATGCAGAAACATGCCCAGTTTCAGCATCAGCTATGCAACTTGGAGAAAAGTTGAATTTGGTGAGTTTAGCTGTATTCAGAATGTATTAGCTTGTATGTAGAAACATGAAATAAATGCCACCATTCTGATTTATGGCAATATTTCGGCACTTTATTGGCCTAACTTTTCTAAATTTAAGTTACAAGATCACTTCATCCATCAAAAACAAGGCAGAAATTATAAACGTTTTGTTCAGGAGACCATTTCACTGGGTAACTGGCTTTATCTAAAACAGTAATGCGGAAAACCTTGTTTTACAATACCCACGCATAAGCTATGTCTGTTGATATGCCTGCTTTATGAGAAGGCTTTCTTGGTTGCATTTCATCTCCTCGGGACTGAATAAAAGAAAATTTAGTGGCTGCTGAAGACCATTGCTCGGAATTAATGTGAACAGAAAAGAGCAGCTACACCAAATAAACAGATCACTTTCCTCTGGCCATTGATTTCTTGATCTTTTGACATTATTTACGAGCTTCCTATTCTCTTTCCTGTCTTTTTTCCAATGTCACAAAGGAAAAATGTCTAAACAGCTGATGGCAGGATTATCAATTAGCTGTCAAGATTCTGCTTTCCAGCACTGAACAATACCTGCCATAATGCCAAAGATCGGTAATACTGCGAGACACATCTAATACAGAGCTCTCTCCACACTGACTGGGATAGCAGAGTAGCAAGTCGTGAATGAAATTTGTGTCTCGATCTTTGCTACAAATATATTGATTTATCTGGCCGTAACCAAATACATATTGTAAATTATAATTAAGAATTTATATTTAATATCAGATAACATTGACTTACAAATACACATTTTTCAGCTCAAAATATAGGGCAATAGCAGAAAGGGTGCTCGATTCCAACCGCAAAAGCTCTTGTAAACACATTCCATTGGTATTGTATTCATTTCTTTTAGTGCATGCTAGAACCTAGCCTTGGTATTCCTTGCTATTTTGTTTGTATTAGAGGTGGGAGCATAATACAGTAACATGAGGATGGCTGTACTCATTCCACCAACTGTGGTAGATATTTCCACATGAAACATAGATCTGCTTTTAAAGACTGGCAAGCTGTGTAATTGAGTGTCAGGCAAAAACAATTTATTCAATGTTTTAAAGAAATTCAAGACAACTTCCTCTACAGCGTTAGTGCTAATTTAATAAATTATTTGAAAAGACCCAATCATTTCTACTAAATGTTACTCAATGCGCCCCAGAGTTAAAATTTCATTTGTAGAAGTATCTATAATTACAAGAGATAAAAGCCAATTAAGTCATTACAATAGTTTGCATTAACACAAAAAACATCTACTGACAGAAATCATTGCAAAGGATGAGTGTAAAAGTAGATCTTCACTTAAATAAAATACTTAAAAATCATTCCAATTTATTCAACGTTACTTCCAGTTTGGAAAATCTTGCAATAGAATTCAGCAATTCTTATTAACTGATAGAACACGCATCTGTGTTCTGTGAAAAGCAAAAAAAAAAATCACTGCTCAAAGTAGCTCAAGTGGATGATATTTGGAGGTTCTGTCATATTTAAAAACTAATACCACTGGATAATTTATTCTATGTTTTATTACTGTCTGAACATTCTATGGTCCCTTAAAAATAAAATTAGCATGCTCCAGATAAAGAGGCTAAAGGAGTTACAAGTACTTTCAAACATTGCCTTAGAACATCCGGGACAATAATCAGCCTGAATATATTTGGGGCAGGAAGAGAGAAAGAATCTTCAAAGATTTTCCAATACTTTAACATACAGCAATCTTTGCTAAAAATATTCGTAATCTGCTGAACCTTGCAGCCGAACCACCGCTGTACAGAATTCTAAAATATTAACACAACCCTGCTATAAAGCACCAAACAGCAACATTCAAGTTCCTATTTTCATTTGCTTGCTTTAAGTTAAAAATGTGAAGGCTTCTGAACCTGTTTGGGCGAAGTTATATATCCAATATGCTGCACCAGAGTTTTTTGTTACTAAATTTTCATACAATTTACACCAGTATTCGGAATAATGAGACCAATTTTTTTTAAATTGTTGTGTAAATACCAATTTGTTCATTGACCAGAACCAGCAAACAGTAACCACAAGCTGCTGATTACCAGTATTTGCGGTTGTGGTTCTGCATCATGCTCTGTCCTTGAAGCTGATGCCGCACACGAATCCATTAAGCGAGTGTGTTGGTGCTCTTGATCTATTATTTACAAAGAAAACCCTCCCCTTGCTTAAGTGGCCCCTACACTTCAGCCTTCATTACAAGATCATTTTTATACTTGTAAAAACCCCAAACACAGTTTAATCAGACTGATAGCACCTACACTCTGCCCAATCTTGCTGCCTGAGATTTTAGAAAACTAGCATTACAATATTATTCCACGCAATGTTATACTTTTAATATCTAAAATTAAATACAATCGATCAATGGAGACCGTATGCCACTTGGCCCTTTTGATACAAGATTTAGCAGTGCATTAATCCATACATTTTTTTAGTTTATATGACTGCATTGCAGGTTATGAACAATATACATATATATATATACATATATATATATACACATATATATATATAAAATTAAAAACCATTCTGGGTTTTTAACATTTGTACAGTGTGCAGAAACATTTTAAAGGAAATTACAGAACAAATTAATGGAATGCTTTTTTGAGTCCAATGTCTGAAAAACATTATTTTGCACACCACTGTTAAACTTATTGATACGATATTTTATGTTTCATTATTTGCATTCAAACCTGCGAGGCAAATTAAATGCACGACGAGTTCTTGTATTAATCGTATCTCTTCCCCAGCAAATCACAAGTATATTGTGAAGTACAAGATGTGATAAGCTACAGAACCGCAGACTAATCACCTGTGCACTATTTTCTCCTTAATCATTCCACTTTTCTTAATATTATACATAAATTACATAATTTTATTGAGCTGTTGTATTATTTGTTGTGAAGAAAACAACAGTGAAATACACATGATTTTGCTGATTAATCTATACCACTATAATATTATGGTTTGCATACTTGTGAAATCCCTAAAGTACATAAGGCATTTAGGCAGCTTGTCTTAATCATTTTGGCATTTAAAAAGCAATTATTAATTCAATTTGTCTTTATTACAGCTACCAGAGGCTGATGGATAACCATCACTAGATATGCTAGAGCGCTGCATGACAGAGAATAGTAGAACAATGCAATATTATAAATAGTGTTGTTAAATAACGGCTAACATTGTACACCTGAGATTCCCTTTCAGGTGCACAGCATTACCTAGGGCATGGTTGGTCGAAGCACAAATGTAAAAAAACTGCAATACTATCCATTTAGGCCAATATGCCTGTTTTGGAACGCAGTAAACAAACCACACACTGCACAAAGCATATTTAAGCAAGAGTCACTATCCGCCTCCCTAAACAAATACGTCAGTTTACAAAATACGCTTCTAAAGCAATATGAAATAAAAATCTTTTCCATGTGATTGCTTTTAAGAGATTTGGCCAAATGGTCAAATAGCCTCCCTCCTGTGGTGTAATGATTTTGTAATTCCAGCCAAGATAGCGTCAATTTTGGTAGCCCGCTAATCACCACTAGCTTCAATATGTCATTCTGACCAATGCAACTGAATCGGTAAGGTTGAAAGTAACCAAGCTTCCAAAATCTGTAACAATGCAGCAAACCTCATACTTGATAGCCGTGGCTACTGTGAATTCCCATTTTTATTTGTTAAATTTATACAATCAGAAGGCATTAGTTTGTCTCTTCAAACCACCCACATTATGTCCAAATATATGTCGATACTTGAGATCTTGCTGAATAGTTTCCACCATTGTTACCGGTAGGTTATTAGAGGACCTAATACAAGGTGCCTGCTCATCTTTGAAGACAATCCAAAGTTTTCTTGTTTTTTAGTATTTTATAAAAGACAGATTTGCACAATGTGCACATTTTTTTTAATCTTTCATCTGTAAACCCCCCCCCCCCCCCCCCCCCCCCCCCCCCAGTTCCTTTATATAATTTTCTATTTAAGGTGCAGAGACTGCATTTTTTTAAATAAGGTTTATAATATAAAGTAGCTCACCCCATCATTATTCTTCAAATTTCATCTGCACTCACTGTGTCTCTGACAACTCTCACAAACAAATGTGGTTGAAAACAAATGTGGTTAAAACACTTCAGGTTTTTTCCCCCCATATCATATTATTATCCATAATTAAGATCAATCACACCAAAACGGTCACAAACTAAGTTTCCGTATATTCTATCCCCGATAAACTAACATCACCCAGATTGGACCTTCCATCAATCAGCATGATTGAATTACAACAAAAGGTAAACCATGATAACTATCACCTGACAGCAACAATCAGTGACCTTTGTGAATGTGTGATTAACACTGGCAGGCAACTAGAGTATCTGTGAACCCTCCTCGGACATCCCTAAAAATGAACAACTTCGGTCAACTTCTAGAAATCAATTGGAAGTGGGAAATCTGGGTAAATCCTGTCTCCCATGATTGAGCATTGGGAAGCACCCTGATTAATTTAGCCTAAATCCAGAATCAGTTGGAAGACTAGCAACTGAATATGTTTCTGCATCATGGTACACTTGTGCACAGATCCATTTAGTAGCTTTAGATGCTAATGGTGATCATATCATATAAAACATATTGTTCAGTGTAAACAAATGGTTACATTACAATGTTTAGTGTTATATCGTGAAAATGGACCAGGCAACATCCACTTTACACCTGTAGCATAAGAGATGACCCATCAGATCCACGCAGGCTTTCAGGAGAGCAATTGCATTCATCCCATTGTCCCCTCTCCTATATGCCTGCAACCCCTGCAATATATTTTCATTCACATATGCCCCTCAACTAAACTTTGTTTCATTTTGCCTGCAAAAAGGGATAATTTGCAGGAGCCAATTAATCTTGCAGTATGTCTCTGGGATTTGCGAATGAAGTAGAGCACTAGGGGGGAAACTCACATGCTCAAGAAAAGAATGTGCAAAAATAGCACCCAAGTCACGACTGAGCCAGAGTCCTTGGAGCTGTGAAGCCGTACCAGTAACCAACTATCCACATGGAGAAACAGATTTAACTCGCTCATAAGAAAATATCCTTGAACTGAAACATTAACTTGCATTTTCTCTGACATATGACACCCAACTAGTTAATATTTCCAGCATACTCTATTTTATTTCAGCTTTTCAGCATCCACAATGTTTTAATTTTGTAAAAATCCAGCTGCTTTAATTTCAAGGGTTAAAAGACCTAAGGAGTACGGTGGGCGGAAAATATGATCAAGTATGATCCACCAAGACCTTATCTTAGTGCGCAAAGTAATGAAGAAAAAAAACATCTTCAGAGAACATTTTCAAGCAAATCAGTCTATATACCATTACAATTAATACTTTCATAAATGGGATTCTTCCCAAATCAAATGTTAAGTTTGAAGAAACAAATATTTTGATGAACCAATTCATTATTCCGAATCAATACAAGGGAATCATTCAGGATAAAATTAGGATGAAATATAGTCCAATTTGTTTAAATATAGCAAAGATTCAAATCCATTTTTGAGATACGATAAATTGAAATTAAAGCATATAGAACAAAAGTATTTTAGGAGCATAAGATATATGAGGGAGAAAAGCTTCAATTCAGAGATGTGAAAAAGATGTTGTAAAGCTGAAAAACCAGAAATACATAACCCACCACCAGTTGAAAGCAAAACCCATGCTATAATTGTCATTAAGAGGCGATAGCCAAAATGTCATTTTTCCCTTTCAGATGCTGATTTATCTGCAATGTACTTTTAGCCCCTTTTATATGCTGTAAAGACAAACTAATTGTGAACAATAATGAGTGGGGCAGAGAAAGATAAAAATTCTCTGAAGCAATTCACATTTATTTATAACCCCGTTACCATAAATGTTTTTTCCCCTCTTAAGTACATTAATTGTCTCAAGGGATAAACTGCTGATTTTATCTATATATATATATATATATATACACACACACACTGCCTGCACACCTTTTGTCTTTCACAGTGGAAGTATTTTATGATTTATGAAGACTCAAGTATTTAAAATCAAGGAAAGGATCTGCTCAAAAACCATAAAATCTTCACGCTTCATAACAGGTTTGACCATTTACTGCTTAATACAATCATAGGAGACAAACTGCCATTATCAGTCTCCGCTTGGAGTTAATCAACCGTTCAGCCTAGCTGGTTCATTCTGTAATATATGGAATGTAACGCAGTGCACTTAATACCATGCTGCAGTTACATGGCAATTCTCAGCCTGATGATGCCCAAAGGGGGCAATTACCTTCAATTGTAAACAGTAATTTTATTATGGAGTTTTCATCCATCACTCCACATGAGAAACTGGAAATACTCACTTCGCACAAATAATGTATAATTTTCTACTTCCCCTATAATGTTTGATTATATACAAATGTAAAGAAAAGGTCCACATGGTGTGATAATGGGTATACAAATTCTGCAGAGAAGCATTACCAATCCCCTTCAAAGATCACAGGATTTACTTTAACAGAACTGAAGTGTTTAAAAATTAAGGTTGCTTTCAAATGAATTGGAAAGTGAGTAATTGTTCAGAAAATAGAGAACATCTTTTGGCGAGATGTCCTTTAATGAACACTTTTGTGCTCTGCACCAATTACGGTTTTAGAAGGAGCTGATTATATAACACGTGCATGATAGTGAACACAGGCAGGGAAAAGAAATTTGGAACTTTTTCATAACAATCTAAATTGCATTTGTCTTGCTAGCATGGTCAGCCTACCCAGTTCAGTGGCAGTTTGCTCCCGGGATAATTACTGCTACATCTTCTCTATGGGTTCAAACATCTTGGGAGATTATTCAAATAAGTCAGCCGCTGCTTCAAGAATTGCACATTGCATTTAGTTTTTTTTTTTGTACACCAATTGATCCAGAATCAATTGGTTTGCATAGAGTTAACTTCAAATTAGTGACAAGTGGATAAACCGGATTCAGAGAATCGGACAAATCTTTCAGATGCAAACCTATATCTCTAGCCTCCATCTTCCTGTGCTCACATCTCCCTACTACTTCCATCTGCTAATGCAAATGAGCCTGGTTGCACCCAACATCAGGTGAAAATGGAATGGGCATAACTGACATTTCACAGCTGACCTTAGCTACTCTTAAATGCAAAGTATACACTTCCCGCAAAAAAAGACACAAAGTGCAGAAGTAACTCAACGGGTCAGGCAGCATCTCTGGGGAACATGGAAAGGTGACGTTTCAGGTCAGGACAATTCTCACACTTGCCCATCCTAAAAGGAACAAGTCAGATTTCAAGGTATCAGCCACAAAGTTCCTAAAACTGGGCAGCCATTACCAGAAAGTAGCAAACCATGGATACAGTATAAAGATCTCAGAGATTACTGCAAGGTTTCTCCATCAGCTTATCAAAATGTTCAGTTGAATATCAGTCATTTTGCATGGGAGTTGGAATTCAAAAAACACAAAGTAACAGTAATCTGTGGTAGAGAATCTTGGTCAACTAGATTAAAGTGTTCTATTTTGTGTATCAGACCTCAGAATTGTTAAGATGCTCTTGATAGGGGTACAGTAATAGAGGCATACCACAACTTATACGTTCTGGCATATTAACGAATGGTGGGCACTTGGCTCCTTTCCCTGAGCTCAAAGGGTAATGGAAGTGCGATGCTTGACATGCAGTGCCCTCCATAATGTTTGGGACAAAGGCCCATCATTTATTTATTTGCCTCTGTTCTCCACAATTTGAGATTTGTAATAGGAAAAAAATCACATTGGTTAAAGTACACATTGTCAATTTTTAATAAAGGCCATTTTTATACATTTTGGTTTCACCATAATTACAGCAGTGTTTATACGTAGTCACCCCATTTCATGGCACCATAATGTTTGGGACACAGCAATGTAATGTAAATGAAAGTAGTCATGTTTAGTATTTATTGTACATCCTTTGCATGCAAATGACTGTTTGAAGTCTGCCGTTCATGGACATCACCAGTTACTGGGTGTCTTCTCTGGTGATGCTCTACCAGGCCTGTATTGCAGCCATCTTTAGCTTATGCTTGTTTTGGGGGCTAGTCCCCTCCGTTTTCTCTTCAGCATTTAAAAGGCATGCTCAATTCGGTTCAGATCGGGTGATTGACTTGACCACTCAAGAATTGCCTATTTTTTAACTTTGAAAACTCCTTTGGTGCTTTTGCAGTATGTTTGGGATATTTGTCTTGCTGTGGAATGAACCACAGGCCAATGAATTTTGAGGCATTTGTTTGAATTGGAGCAGATAGGATGTGTTTATACCCTTCGGAATTCATTATGCTACTACCATCAGCAGTTGTAGCATCAAATGACGATAAGTGAGCCAGTACCTTCAGCAGCCATATATTCCCAGGCCATAACACCCCCACCACAGTGTTTTGCTGAGGTGGGGGAATGCTTCGGATCTTGGGCAGTTACTTCTCTCCTCCATACTTTACTATTGCCATCACTCTGATACAAGTTAATATTTGTTTCATTTGTCTACAAGACCTTTTTCCAGAACTGTGGTTGCTATTTTAAGTACTTCTTGGCAAACTGTAACCTGGCCATCCTATTTTTTTGGCTAACCAGTGGTTTGCATCTTGCAGTGTAGCCTCTGTATTTCTGTTCATGAAGTCTTCTGCGGACAGTGGTCATTGACAAATCCACACGTGACTCCTTAAGAGTGTTTTTGATCTGTCGGACAGCTGTTTGGGGATTTTTCTTTATTATAGAGAGAATTCTTCTGTCATCAGCTGTTGAGGTCTTCCAGTCACTTTGCGAGTAGTAAGCTCACCAGTGCTCTCTTTCATCTTAATGATGTTCCAAACAGTTGATTTTGGTCAGCCCAATGTGGAGTAGAATAGTAGAATAGTTTCTTTATTGTCATTGTAACATGAACCATGTACAACGAAATTTAAAAATGTCAGCCAGTCAGTGCACCATTCAAACATTTCTAAAAGCTAACGATACATACAAGATAAAATATTAAAAGATAAACAACTAAAATAAATATCATGAAAATAGCACGCATAAACACCCAACCCAATAAGGAGATCAGATATGATTAGACGGTTTGGTTTGGTTCATTATTATTGTTACACGGGGTAAAAAACTGTTTTGTGTAGTATCCAGGCAAATCATACCATGTACGAGTACACCAGGTGGTTTAAATGAGAAAATCAACAGAGTGCATTGCGACAGAGAAAGTGCAATTTTTTTCTTTAATGCAAGGTAAATTGGAATATCAGAAATTCACCCTTAGCAAATGAGATTCCTATTCAACAGCGGGGAAGAAGCTGTTCTTTAATCCGACGGTGTATGCTTTCAACCTTCTGTATCTTCAGCCCAACTGTACAGGAGAGAATAGAGAATGAGTGCGGTGCGAATGCTTTTTGGTTGGGTTGGCTTTTTTCCCCCATTGCAGATTACAGATGGAGTCAATAGGTAGCAGAAATGGTGGGGCAATACTGGTTTCCGTGATGAAATGGGCTGCATTCACAACTCTCTGCAGTTTCTCGCTGTCTTGGGCAGGGTAATTGCCATACCAAGCTGTGATGCATCTGCATCAGATGCTCTCTATGGTGCATCTGTAGAAATTTAGAAGAGTCATTACAGACGTGTTGTCTGAGGAAGTAAAGGCATTGATGCGTGTTCTTGGCCATAGTTTCAATGTGGTTGGACAAGAACAAATTGTTTGTGATATTTACACCAAGGAACTTGAAGCTCGCAATCATGTCAACTTCATCATCACTGACTATAGTCCATTGCAATAATCAATAAATAGAAGTCTGACTTAGGTCCCCTTGTTATCCAGATATTCAAGAAATGAGCATAGGACCAGAGATGGCTTTGCCATGGTCAGTTGTGACAAGATAAACTGCAGTGGATCAAGGTTGTCTAGAAGCGCCATGTGTTCTATGGCCATCGTCTCAAAGCACTTCATGATGGTTGATGTCAGAGCTACCCTATGATGATTTTAAGGCAGGCCACCTTGTTTTTCTTTAGGACCAGGATGATAAAGCAGCTGGGAACCCCAGGTTGCGATAGGAAGAGGTTAATGATGTTCACAAATACTATTGCAAGCTGGTCTTTGCCGGATCCGACAACACAGCCAGGCGGGTCAATCTCCATGGGTTGCTCTCAGGAAGGCCAATCTGACATCTGCAACAGTGACCATGGGTATAGGTGCACCAGAGACTGTCAGGGTGGGCGTCATCATTCCACTGACCTTCTGTTTAAAATGTGCATAACATGCATTGAGCTCATCGGGGAGGGATGTGGTGTTGCCAGCGATTCTGCCCGACTTCAGTTTGTGATTATGGCACGTGAACGTTGCCACAATTTATGGGTGTCTGTGTGGTTGGTCTGGAATTGTTTCTTGGCAATCCTCAAGGCCTTATGAATAATAATAATAATAATAATCTTTATTTATATAGCACTTTTCAACAAAACCAGTATTTGAACCAAAGTGCTTTACAGAGTTTGATTAAATTAATAGAACAGACCAAATGTCAATATATCCATACAAAAAACAAAAAAGAGAAAAAGACACAGAACAGTACACTATAGAAATCAACATGAAACGTCCCCCCACAGCAGAATTCACTGTGAGGGAAGGCACTAAAAATATCCAGCTCTCCCCCTCATAGTCCACCCGAGGTCGGGGTCTATATGTGGCCTCATTATGAAGGCTATACCTAGATTTTATATACAGGTTGGAATCATCGGACTTGAACACCCCAGACTTGGTCTTCACTATGGAGTGGGTCTCGTGGTCAATCCATGATTTCTGGTTGGAGAACTCTCAGATTTATGTCATTGGCACAAGGCAAGGGAAACTTAATCTGAAGAAGAGTCTCAACCCGAAACGTCACCCATTCCTGCTCTCCAGAGATGCTGCCTGTCCCATTTAGTTACTCCAGCATTTTGTGTCTACCTGACGAATGGCATTGGTCCATTTCTAAGTCCAACCAGAGCATGACTTGATGTGGGTGGCTTAGAGTTAGGTTTCCCTCATACTTACCAATAACCTTCTGAACCTTCTGAATTTTGTAGTCGCCAACTTGGACCCTTTTACATTTTTATCAAGCCAATTAAACAAGCCAATTAACCTACAAACCTGTACGTCTTTGGAGTGTAGGAGGAAACCGAAGATCTCGGAGAAAACCCACGCAGATCACGGGGAGAACGTACAAACTCCATACAGACAGCACCCATAGTCGGGATCGAACCTGGGTCTCTGGCGCTGCATTTTACTGTAAGGCAGCAACTCTACCGCTGTGCCACCGTGACTGCAATAAAAATGAAGCAGTAATGATATTGACTACAGGAAATCAAATGCTTTCCATCATAGACGGATGGTTATTATACCGAAGGAAGCCATTTGGCTTGTCCAGTCTATATTGGGTTTTTGCAAAATATAATCCAATTAATCTCATTCCCATAAAATCTTATTCACATAGATAATGTTTCTTAGGTACACAAAAATGCTGGAGAAACTCAGCGGGTGCAGCAGCATCTATGGAGCGAAGGAAATGGGCAACGTTTCGGGCCGAAACCCTTCTTCAGTGTAAGC
Source organism: Leucoraja erinaceus (assembly GCF_028641065.1). Lineage (NCBI taxonomy): Eukaryota > Metazoa > Chordata > Chondrichthyes > Rajiformes > Rajidae > Leucoraja > Leucoraja erinaceus. The sequence continues at coordinate 21,308,279 of NC_073391.1, read as the reverse complement.
TTCCATGGCTCTAATTTTAGCCTAGTCTTGCCCAGCTAGAATAGACATCCAATTAGCTGGAGTTGGCCTGGTGCAAAGACTAAGTAAGATCCGTACCCAAGTCTTAAAATCCTGGGTGTGCTGATAAATGACAATAGACAATGCTGGAAATATTCATGTGAGGAAACACCTAAGAAAAGAGAAGCAACATTAATCTTCAGGCCAATTATCTTTTATTCAAAGGCCATCAGCCTCAAGAATAGACTGCATTTCCCTCACCACAGATGCTGGCTGGCTTGCCGACTTTCTTTTAAGGCATTTTCTGATTTTCAGCATCTGCAGTTTGTGACTTCTCAGGATAAAGACATTTTGGATCAAGATAAAGAATGAAGTTGCAATATCCTTATAGTGGCCTTCGAGTAAACGTTTATATTCTATTGCAGGTTAACAGACAATTTTCTTACTTACCATAATGCTTGCATTTGCTACCGATTCCCACTATGCAAAGCAAGTTGCAACATTATTTGTAAGCCTATTATCATCTTCTCATATGCTTGGATTTTGACTATCCAGTGCCCAATTATCTGAAGGTTATGGATTTGATTAGCACTAATAATTTATGAATATTTTACATACTGAAGCTACCACTGTTCTTATTCCTGCAGAGAAAAATTGAACTTGATCTCCACCTCTTCTCACTAAGCAATGCAAAAAGGTGGGTAAATTGGTACAAGAATAGCCTGAGTTAGCCTGGGGCTCTTTGGGGAGTGGTTGGGAATGTAGTTCAAGCTGATAATGAGATAAATGTATCCTCCATCTCTAATCCTTCCAAGTAAAATAGTTTGTTCATATCCTAGCTTCCAGTATGCAAACCCATTGTTTAATGAGACTTTTCCTCAGAAATCACTACTTTTAACCTAACACAAATTGATGACTTCAGTTGAAGGGGGAACATGGATAGCAAGCACAGATATCCAGTGAATGATATAAGCACTTTTCTGCAGTGGAGGCCAAGATTATGAGAGGACTATACAAGGGGAGATTTGCTTTGTGTATAATCTGTGCAATGCTTAATGTGCGAGTGATTCATGTAGAACACTGAGTGGAAAACATGGAATAATTTTGCTGTTCTCCACTTTATATTCACGTCTGATGCATATCGCTTATTTTGTAAGAAAGGTCACTGCACTCAAATGAACTAGGTTTAGACAAAGACGCCTTTATACTGCCTGACCCATTTATGAGGCTGATCTTAACCAGTCAAATGAACCATATATTCTGACTTTACAACAGTAATCATTTCTGAGGCTCGCAATGAGGCTACCAGTTGGTTTGGAATGGGGGTGGGAGTGGGGTTAACAGCACAAGTACACCAAGAATCAGAATGGAACTGGAAAACCAAGTTAAAATTAATGTGTACGAAGGAACTGCGGATGCTTGTTTACATTGAATATATAAACAAAATGCAGAATCTCTGGATAGAAGGAATGGGTGATGTTTAGGGTCGAGACTGGGGGATTAATATGGAAGAGCAAGAATGGCAAGAATCACTAAATTCAGTAGGCATGTGTGTCACACGGTGTAAATAATTTCCAGCTATGCCAAGATCCTTGCCATGCCATATATACTGCTCACATGTTTGTAAAAGATACTCAAGTGCTGACATGAACCGGTACACGTACATTTTTAATTGGAACCATGACTAATCTAAAGAATACAAGGTAGCCCTGTGTTACCGTGAAATTCAGCTCCATTTATTGGTCAGACTCCAGCATGGGTATGTGATAGAGTAACCAAGTGAAATGGCAACAATTCAGCATAGTAAAGATTCCTTAAAAACACATCTTAACGGTAGACCAAGCACTCATTATTACAACACTGCAATGAGAATATAAAATTTGCAATTAATATTTGCACAGCCATGTTCTGATCCTATCTGAAGGGCAAACTTACAAAATTAATTCAACTTTAGGTAATACCTTACTCAAGAGAACTTAAATGGTATCAACTGAAGTATCGGTGTAGAAGTACAATGGCAAGGTGAAACCAAATACAATCAACACGAGAAAGATTATCCCATCCAATGATTCAGGCCATTATATTTATTGCAGCAACTTTGTGAAGTTCGTAATCTGGAAGAACCAACAGTAGCGCAATCAGGAGCATCATACCTCATGTAGAAAATCTTGAATGCAAGTGCTTTTTGTAGAGATTACCCACAAAGAGAAAAGCCATGGCAATATTGATAGATAGATGACAAATTTGTGCGCCCAACTGTGGTGCAGCGGGAGAGTTGCTGCCTTACAGCACCAGAGAAGAGGGTTTGATCCTGACTACAGGTCATTAGGCCACAAGGAATAGTAGAATTAGGCCATTCGGCCCATCAAGTCTACTCCACCATTCAATCATGGCTGATCTATCTCTCCCTCCTAACCCCATTCTCCTGCCTTCTCCCCATCACTTCAGAAACCTGAACTAATCAAGAATCGATCTATCTCTGCCTTAAAAATATCCACTGACTTGGCATCCACAGCCTACCATGGCAAAGAATTCCACAGATTCACTACCTTCTGACCAAAGAAATTTCTCCTTATCTCCTTCCTAAAAGAATGTCCTTTAATTCTGAGGCTTGTCCTAGACTCACCCACTAGTGGAAACATGCTCTCCACATCCACTCTATCCAAGCCTTTCACTATTCTGTATGTTTCAATTACGTCCCCCCTCACTCTTCTAAACTCCAGTGAGTACCGGCCCAGTGCCGAAAAATGATCATCATAGGTTAACCTACTAATTCCCGAGATCATTCTTGTAAACCTCCTCTGGACTCTCTCCAGAGCCAGCATGTCCTTCCTCAGATATTGTGCTGTTTGTACAGAGCTTGTATGTTCTCTCTGCGATTGCGTAGAGTTTCTACGGGAGCTCAGGTTTCCTCCCACATTCTTAAGTGTATAGGTTTGTAGGTTAATTGGCTTTGGTAAAATGAAAAATTGTCCCTAGTGTGTAGGATAGTGTTAGTATGTGGTGATTGGTGGTCGGCACGGACTCGGTGGGCCAAAGGGCCTGTTTCAACACGGTACCACTCTAATATAAAGTCTAATGGGCCTGTCCCACTTACGCGACTTTTGAAAATCCAGCGGCGACCAGAACAAGGTACGACTCTTTGGGCGACTACTCACGACCATACAGGCTTCACCACGGGACATGGCGCCCAAAGAATCGTAGCGTCTTTCTGGTTGCCAACATGTTGAAACGTAGCGTCTTTCTGGATTTTCACCATGTCGAAAATTTTCGGTGACCTGCAACGACCTATGACTGGTGCCAGCAGTCGCCGAAAAAGTCGCGTAAGTGGAACAGGCACATAACTCCAAAATGTAAATGTAAAAGTCAGAAGAAATTATAAAGTCTGAAAGGCTACTGGAATTTCAGGATAGCTTGTTACACCAGTTCAAGGAAGAAAAAAAATGGGACATGACTCAATTTCACATCTTGATTAGGTTTATAAACAGCCAGACCTTGTCACAACTCCCAGTAACTAAAATTCCATTCTCTGGTATTCCTGATGCAATAGTAAAAATAAAGTTGACATTGAACCTCCAGATATTTAGCTAATTGTGCTTGGTGGTGTTGTGAAAGGCACTATGCAAATGCAGACTCTTCTTTCTACTAATTTGAATTTGTACACAGAATTTATATAACCTCACGCAATATATATCCTACACACATGCTAAATTTATAGATAAAGAATTGCTTGAGAAAAATTACAGAAATGCTTGGGTATCCTCCCCCACATTAGTGGCAGGAGATAAAATAATGTAAGAAATCAGTACAAAGCAACTCACAGTTCAATGCATTATTAATAATTTTCTGTCACTATACCAGAAATGCTTAAGAAGCGCAATATAACAATGCTCCTTCAGGACTTGAGTGTTACCAATGAAATCTTTAATCCCACTCCTAAAGTAATTTATGCTGGGTAAACAGAATTCTAAAGCTTATTTTTGTTGGTCTTAAGTAGATCTGTGGGATGATTACTTGTCATTGTTATATCTAGGAATCATAAGCATTTTCCAAAATGTGCATGCTCTCCATTTCAAGAAATATTGACTAGTGAAAATATTTCCATACTGTGACATCACCTGCAGCAATCATCCCTCCTGTTTTTTTTTTCAAACTGCAGTTATAATCAAGACAATGGAGCTAATTTACAACATTTAGTTTTACCATTGTGGGAGCGGGGGGCAGGGGAGGGGATTCGATGCAAAGTTTTGGTGTGTTTGTACTTTTGAGCAGATTTCAAACAATTGCAGCATGGTGGCAAATAAATTATTAAAATAGAAAACCATCCAAAAACAAATATGCACTCATTTAAGTTCTACCTAATCTTTATACACAAATTAAATAAAATAACTATCACTTGAAAGTACTGAACCTCGAGTCCATTTTTCTGCGCACAAGCATCCACCAAAGATTTCAAACCAGAGACTTGAAGTTCAATGTTGGACCTCTGATGTAGAAGCCTTCTAACAGTCTAATCTAAGGACTACTGCCCCTCAGTCGTAACTAAGGAGTTGCAGAGAGTATGATCCATTCCTGTAGGAGACAATTTCCACCAATAAACACTTAAAGGTGATTGAACCTACAATTTTCAAGTCTCTTCAGTTAACATGGAAATATTTGTAATCTGTTTCTTCAATCCCCTTATGAATAGAATATATCCTTTCACGCTAGATATCTTCCTTGTTGCTTCCTCCTCTCCCCCAACATGGTAGATAGTGCTCTTAATTTCATGCCTTCCATCTCCTGGCAATTTGCTCGCACCCTTTTTCCTCCAAAACACAACAGAAATGGGATTCCCCTTGTACCCACCACCCTTTACATTCAGCCAAGCATCCTCTGTAAATTCCACCACCTTCAATATCATGCCACCCCTAGGAACATGCTCCCTTCCCCATTGAATATTCTGAAGAGATCATACTCCCTGCAACTCCATAGTTACAAAAAAGCATACGACTGAGGGGCAGTAGTCCTTAGATTCGACATATTATTTAATGGCATGGCGAACCTGAGGGCAACCTAAGCTTTAAATGTCATCCTGTGGTAACCTTCCTCTCTTTTCTTGTCAAGAATCTCCCAATTTCCCACTAAAAATATGCAAAGATACCCAACCTGTAATATTAATTGTTTTTCTCTCGCTGAAGTTGCTGCCTGATGTACTGAATATATCCAGCTATGTTTTCATTTTTGATTTCCAGCACGTTGTATTTTATATCCCAAAATTCCTGCATTATTTATTCTGCCCCCTCCTTCCACTCTCATTCATCTCCTTCTATGTACATCTCCAGACAGCTCAGCTGCATCTAACAAGCATTCGCCAGTCTCACTCGGACCACAACCACATGTCATTCACCCACTCCCAATCTCCACCCTTGCATTAACTCCCTTTCTTCATCTCCACCCTCCCCCTTTTCCAGGATTTAAAATGTGCTTCATTTTTTAACTTTGCCTAGCATGATACAAAAGGCATCAACTTTAAACATTAACTCAATTCTTCTTTTCCAGTGATGCAGTCTGACCTGCTCAGTATTTGCGGAATGTTCTGTTTTAGAACTAGAGAAAGAATTGAAGTAAGAGCAGTGTGAACAGAGAGAGCTCTCCTGAATAAAGTTTACTTTAAATAAATAGACTTGCAATCCTTTGTGAATCCAGTGAATAGTTAGTAAGATGACTTCATCAAACAATGGGCCCGCGTTGCTTCTACTTCAACGTGACAATACACTGTATATTCAACAGAATGCTTCCCCTAGTAACAGGCATCAGTGAAGCAGAGGTGAAGGATGAGAGACAAAATTACATTGGAGAGCTACATATGTTGTCAATGCTCTTTAAATAGCCATAATCAAAATGAAAAGTTCGCCATTCAAAATAATTTTTTTAAGTTCATAGATTCTAAATATAAGAAACATCTACAATAGCTCATTTATCTATTATATATGAGCACCATTTCAATAAAACTAGCCCTGGGGGTGGGTTTTGAGCATCACGTCATGCAACTCATTAAGTCAGATATTCCTAACCTTACACGACAGGCTGCTTAATGCTCCTTCCACCCACCAAACATCGAGAGGCAGCAATTATATTTTATACCCAGGATCCAGTCCTCAAATGAGCTCCAAAACTCTCCAGACAGGTTAAATATCAGCTAATCATCAAATAATTTTGCCCTGTTATAATCCCAAAGATTCATTTTCAGTTGAGGCAGCAAGTAGCTCCAGAAAGAGCCTTCAGAATCTACCCCTCATTTAAATAACCCCAAAACAAAACTTCATGAACTTTAATCGGATTGTTATCTTGGAAGCACTGTGCTGGAGCTCACCATCTCCATCCCAAAAGCCATCCAATATTATGAGAAAGGAGTTGCTCTTTCACCCATCGCTCTGCACACTCACATATATGAAAATGGTGCAAGTCTCACAATTTTAAAGCAGCTGTCTTTTATTGCTACATTTCCCAACAAGAACACGCAGGAAGAAAAACTCTCCTTTCTCACCAATCCATTGACCCTCTTGGTGTTTTGTTATCTTGCATCCAACTTAGCCTTTTCATTATTTATTCAGATTGTGAGCAGCATAGTTACTTCACATTTTTATAAACCCTGAATAAGTAATTTCAAAGGCCAATTAAGAGTCAAGCTCATTGCTGTACATCAGTGATTGTGTGAAGTCCAAGAAAGTGTGTCAAGTTGCTCTTCCTGGAGGATACACAATGGTGAAGTGGTAGAGTTGCTGTCACAGCACCAGAGACCCAGGTTCGATCCTGACTATGGGTGCTGTCTGTACAAACTTTATACATTCTCCTATGACTGGGTTTTCTGGGGGTGCTCGAGTTTCCTCCCACATGCCAAAGATGTACGGGTTTGCAGGTTAATTGGCTTCGTAAAAATTGTAAAATTATCCCCATTGTGTAGTAGTGCAAGGGGTAATCAAGTCTGGAGTTTCTATTGTAGCCCTTAAAATACATTATATTTCAATACTTGTGAGGGGTAATCACTGGTCGGCACGGACTCGGTGGGCCAAAGGGCCCGGTTCTGTGCTGTATCTCAAAGGTCTGCAGTTTGGTGAGCCAAATTATTCTTTGCAGTCTGAATCTTGCTTGCCCAAAGAAGGCAGTAGTACCAGACTTGATTCTGAGAAGTGAGCCAGTACTGAGCAGCTATCATAACAGGAACATCCAGGAAACAGCCATTATGAACTTTACAGCGATTGCTATGTTACATGATATTGACCATACCAAGGTAAATATAACCAATTGAAAGAGGGCCAATTGAAATGGGATAAAGACAAATCACTGGCAAATTGGAATCACCACTTGGCAGGAAGAGGGGTTTTAAAAGAAGAGATGTTTCAGTGATATACATTCCCACAGAGGGAGATGGGTAGGAAAATTGAAGCCAGAGCTCTGTGGTTGACCTTAATGATTGCTGGGATAAATGGGCTGGGGGAAAAAAAAAAAAAAAAATGGCAAATGCGAATTTGTTAACATAGGAGAAGCAGGTCAATTACAAAATGATCAGAGAGAAGTCAAGGAAATGAGAGAAGCAAAGAGTGAGCATGAGAAAAAACTGACAGGAAACAATAATATTTTTCAGGGTTGTGAATAGATAGTTGGAAGAGGAGAATGGGTTGATTAGAAATATTCATGGAGTCAGAGGGCATGGTTCAGTAGTAAATGAGAACTTGGTGTTAGTCTTCACCTAGAAGATGATTCTAGAGTCTCTGTAAAAGATGGATTGAGATTCTGAATGATCTAAAAATCATTGAAGTGGAAGTACATACCCTTAATTTTTCATGCATCTATATATTATGGGGGAGATCCTTAAGAATCAGAACATTACAATATTACACAATTTTTCAAAAAAGAATGCGAGATAAACTTAATTTTAATAACCAAGAAATAATATTCAGGAGTAGAATACCAGAAAAGTGTGGATTAATTCGAGAAAAAGAGCATGGATATGTTATAGGCAAATCGAATGCAATTAAAATGACAGAGCTTCTGGATGAAATGACAGAGACTGCAGTGGTATACGGAGTCTGAAAAGGCACCTCGTAACATGCCACAAAAATAGATTTGTCATCAAAAAATGTTATATTAAGTGAGCGGTTAGTATTGGGAATGTTCCGCCAGGAGTTAGATTCATGCATCATTTAAAGGGGTGCCAAATAAGTATTGAAAAATAATGCATTTTAAGGGCTACAGTAAAACATTGGGGGGGGGGGGGCAAGATAAGGCCAGCTGCACTTGCACAGAGCTGAATGGCCAACTTAATTACTTGAATTTGAATTTCCCAGCTACAATGGTGGGATTCAATCTCTTGGCCCAAAAGCAAATGTCAGAACCTTCAAACATCAACCTAAATACCAGACATAGGTAGGGCAAATATTTCCACATCCACATTTACAGCACAATCTTAACTTGCTTGCTGTCAAAGGGGTGCACGTGGGAGGTTACAATTAAGATCACTCAAATAGGATCAATTAACAAATTATGATCAATTCATTCAATTCAATTGTCCTTTATTGTCATTCAAACATGCAAGTTTTGAGCGAAATTTCGTTCCTGCAGTCAGAACAGCAAAAAAAAAAAGACCAAAACACACAATTAACACAATTCCACATAAACATCCATCAGTGAATCTCCAAACACCTCCTCACTGTGATGGAAGGCAAAAGTCTTATCTCTTCCTTGTCCTTTGTTCTTCTCCCGCGGTCAGGCAGCCAAACTGCAACGTCAAGGCAACCGGGGCTCCCGATGTTTAAGCCTCCTGGCGGGCGATGGTAAGTCCAGCGACCGTTTAAGCCACGCCGGGCGATGTAAAGCCCTGCTCCGAGCCGATTCAAACCCCTCGATTCAGGTGGGCGAAGTTGCTGTTGCGGAAGCTCCGAAAATCGGTCTCCCACCAGGGACCTGCGAGCTCCCAATTTTACCGTCCACAGGGCTTGCGGCCGAAGCTCCGAAGTCGGTACACAGCCGCAGCACCACCACAGCTCCGAAGTCAGCCAGCTCCACGATGGTGAGTCCGCAGGCTCTACAGCAGGAGCCCTCAGGTCGATTCCAGTTGGAGGCCGCCAGCTCCACGATGTTAGGCCCCAACGACAACGAGGACACGATAAGGAAAAGGTCGCATCTCCGTTCAGGGAAGAGATTAAAAAGTTTCCCCCACCACATATACACAGCTAAAAATAAACCTAAAACATACCACCAAATAAGACAAAAAGAAAAAAAGACAGACGGACTGCAGGGAGCCGCTGCCACAAGGCACCACCCCTAAAACACACAAGATATTAAGCTGTTCCAGTAACTTACTGAGGATCAAGTGCTTTCACGGACACTGAGCCACAATGGTTTCAGAGCACACTTGGTTTGATTTCTCTAACTTCAAGTAACCCCAGCATTTTTGTGTCTCTCCTTTATTGACCTCGTTGTTCGTACGGTATCAGCTGCTGTCATCCAGCAAGGAGTGTTTTGAACAGCTGACTACCAGCACCCCAAAGCAGTCATTTGAATGCCCTGCAACTTACCTGCCAAAGAAATAATTCCCCATATAGGTAGCCACTTTTTAGAGAGGAAAGTAGCAAAGGAATAAAACTCAACTTTACAGTTGCAACAATCTCAGCACAAGTTTTAAAATCTATTTCTTCAGCCATTTATTTAAAAATGCATCAATGAAGAGATTGCAAGCCTAACTTAATGGAAAATGTTGACGTCTGCTTTTATTTGCATTCTTTTCATCCATGACCAGACACTCTGCATATGCATTGCCAATGCTTTGGTTATTTAATTTTAAACTAAGAATAATGTTGCACAATATGGAAAATTGAGCTTCCAGGATTGTCTCTCTGCTACTAGTAAAGATTTTTCCTTGTTCTGCAACTGTTCACATATTACTTAAATATTTTCTGAGAACATCTGAAAAATCTATTAAGATCTTTGGATAACTACAATCTGCATGAGAATCCACCATGTGTGTTGTATGAAATCAACACCACACAAACTATGCACGCATTTCTATAATCCATGCATTTGCTTTAGAGCCAAATGTCCATTGACAAGCACTGAGGCCAGAATCCTGCATTTGCACAAAAATCTTGTAATTACTTCCAGATAGGAAAACTCTTCCATGGTGCAAAGGCAGCTCTAAACAACTTTCATAAGTATTTGTCAACTTGCACCAATTATAGGTTAAGCTGCTGATAATGGGCCCAGGGTAATTCTAACCTGTCCTTTTCCAAATAATTATGAAATAAATTAAAGCAGTTTAACTTTTGGAGAGGATGCTGTCAATCACCAAAACCATTCAGAACTCCAATGACTTCTGAGACCCACTTTTCTGTACATTTTGAGACCAGCAACTGGATTAACCGTGCCAGTTACATTTTCATGTTCAGTGGCTTTTCCCAAGTCACACCAAAGGGTGTTAAGCAGCGAGGACGATTGTAAAGTGTCGGGTTTTGCACTTGTACTACAATGAAGTTGAAAATCTCAGTGAAATTTCAAATGTGCAACTCCTGACCCATTTTCTTGCAAAGCTACCTCTTAACTAAGGTGTTCAGGACCACATGGGATAAGCAATTCTCAACTTCATTTGCACGATAATTTGGGCCGGCAGAAATGTATGGAAAGAACAAGAAATCACATCTGCTAAAATATACACCATTTAGAACAGCTGCAAAACATTGAAGTTTCATTGACACTAAGATTTGTCCTGCAAAGGATTTTCTATAACCCATTGCTCGGCTTCCTTCAGACAGTCCTGGAGTGATTCCAAGTTCAAACACAGACAAGTGTTAGATTACAACACCACCTGCACCATCACCATGCTTCAGAATTTTGCTTACACAGATACAGCAGGGGAAAAGTTTTTTTTGAAAAAATCATTCAACAATTACCATCTGCCTCATTCCAGTGGCTGGGACTCGTACTTTGATTGGACATTTTCCCCAATAGAATGTATGGTGAACATTGTAAGAACCATAACAGTATATTAAAAAAAAATTAGGAAAGAAATAGCAACAACTTCAACTCAGCAGTAAAATGGCAGTAATTAGATATTTTTCCCAAGAATCTCTGGTGCTACCTACAAGCTCCTGTTGTTTATACTGTTTTTTTAATTCCAACAAATACTTCCTTAAACTCCCATAAAGAAGTGTCTGGTCAACTGTCAATTTAAGCTCTTTTAATGGAGCTTGATCTGACAAGCGCTGGTACTGATGGCATGAAAAAAGAATGTTTGTGGAGGACCTCTGTGTTCACCCTTGACCTCTGTCCTGTAGATCACATTAAGCTTGACATTATCTTAGCATCAACTCGGACAGCACGAGATAGGAGGTCGGGATCAGGCTAAGGCAACAACTCGGAATTGGAAAGAGCACGAACTTTACAATCAACAGGCAGAAAGAATTAAACAAAACTTCCTGTCTTCCAATGAAAACATTAAAACATCAGCACGAGAAAAATGATATGCACTGCCCACAAAGCCATGGAAAGATTTAGTTGCTTGCATATGACAAAAAGTACCCTGGAAGAGCACCTCAAGGTGATAATACATTGGACAGAGAAGGCCTCATTCATGCCACAGTCAAATACATGGATTGTCCAGTTGCTCTTATTGATGTATTGCCTCAGAAAGTATGTTTATTTGATACAAATTAGCCAGTACAGGAAAAGACCAGCAGTCCTAGACTATCTAATAACCATAAGGTTTAAAAAAAAAACTAAGTCTGAATACGCAAAATCAGGGGGTCCCAACCTTTTTCGTCCCGTTTACCCCAGGCAACTTTAATAGCACATAAAAATGTTATTTCACTTATTTATGAACAACTAACGATGAACAAATACTAGTATACCAAAACCAAACAGTCAGTCAATGAGAAAAAATGTACAAATTCTACAAATTCTGAATCAACAAATTTACCCCGCCTGGGCAGGTGAAATTTACCCCAGGTTGCTTGTGCTAAATGCCACAACTTCCAGTTAGTTGGTCAATTAAACAAATTAGACATAATAAGTGCTCTCCAGTTTATCTATCCCAACCTTCAAGTTAAAAAAAAAAATCAAGCAAACAAGCTGTTCTAAGGCCCAATTAAAGGAGATATTATTGAGAAAATGTGAATGTGGGTTTGATGGAAGAGTGGGTGGTGAAGGCTGGGGAAGTGCGGAACAGGGGTTCCAGATGCAAAGGTAGGGGTCATGAGGGTGCAGGAGGAGGGGACGGACAGGTAGTAGCAAGAAAGAACGCGAGTGCCTGTCTGAGGGAGGGTAAGCAAATACATGCAAGTATAGATGGATATTGGAGGGATGCAGGAGGTAGTCGGAGTGGTTGAGCAGGAAGAGCAAGTTGCACGTCTATTATTGCAGTTCTTGTTAAACCTCGTATTACTTCCAAATGAAAAATGCTTTGTGACATCAGGTGCAGCACCACAAGGCAGGTCCACACACAATACCTCATACTGGTGATGAAAGTCTAGACATACTTGCATGTTTTGCTCTTTATTCATGTTCTTCACAAACTTTAAATCACTGGCCTGAGGCCAATACCTTGTTTACAGTCACAAATGCGAAGCAGAGCAAATGAAATGTTTTTTTTAATGCAATTTGACATTTAAAAACCCACTGAAATGTACTGTACTGAATATAACTTTGTCTAAAAAGACCATTTCAAAATTTGGAGGACAAGTTATTTTTTTGTTTTGAAATACAGACAACTAAAATGATTATGGGACCTATTACAAAAGGATACCAGTATGCTTTTAAAAATAAAGGACAAAGGAAACAGAGAAATAATGAATATATTGTATCAACGATGGAGGGGACGAAGTTAGTAGTTTCAGATTTGAGGCCTGGGGGAAGAGAAGGCAAGGACAGATGGGGAGTAAGCAGAGAACTAACTGAATGTCAGAGGGATAAAGATAATAAATTCACAACTGACGGGATTTGGCCACAAAAGGATCAATAGTTAGAGAAAGTTTGCAATGTATGCAAATCGCAGGAAAAAAGAATTATTTTCCTTAGCAATATTGCACAGGGTAAATCTGCCTTTGAGACAGAGATCGTCTTGAGTGCAGCAGCATCAATGGAGCGAGAGAACATAAGGAAACAAAACAAACTGGGCCACAAACAGGATAGTGTTCTTTGGAAGCAGTTGTAGCTCAGGATTTGTTGGAAAATTGAATGAAGGTGGAAGGTTAACAACGTCTCTAAGGCCAAAACTGCTGATAGACGAAGATGTCAGTGATCAAGCATGGGCTGTTAATTGAGGCTTCTGAAAGAAGCAGATCAAAAGATAATTCATTCTCAAAATGCAGGACACATCCAATCTGTCTAATTACCACCCAATTAGTCTACTCTCAATCATCACCAAGGTGATGGCAGATGTCATCAACAGAGCTATCAAACGGCACTTATTCACCAATAATTTGTTCACTGATGCCCAGTCTAGGTTTCATGTGGACCACTCAATTCCAAAACTCATCACAGCCTTGATTCAAACATAGATCAATTAGCTGAATTATAGAAGCAAGGCAAGGGTGTCTGCCCTTGACATCAAGGCAGCAATTGACCAAGTGTCACACCCAAGAGCACTGGTATAACGGGTCAACATGCACAAAGGGGAAAAATACTCTAACAACACCTCAAGGCTGTGCTCACATCTCTGCTCTACTCTCTCTGCAGCCAGGCACAGCTCCAATAGTGTATTTGAATATACCGATGATATCACCACATTGGACAAACAATGGGTAACAATGAGTCAGAGTACAGGTGGGACTGACTGGCATCACGACCTGGTTTAAAAACTCAAACACCCAAAAACGAAGGATGCTACAGAAAGCGGTGGACATTAACCGGGTCAATCACAGTATTGGGGAGATTTACAGGAACCATTGCCTTAAGGCAGAAGCTTATATCAAAGAGCCACACCACACTGGCCATGCTCTCATCTCGTCACTACCATGAGGAAGGTGGTACAAGAGTCAAAGAACAGTTAACTCCAGGTTTCCATCAACCACCTGGCTCTGGAACCAGCCCACACAACCCTCCCTACCTCAATGATCTACTGTGGGCTTTGTTTAGGTTGCACTACATACTGTAGTTAACACTACTACAGTCAGATTACCTTGTATTAATGATAATTTATTGTATTATTGATTATTTTTATTTATTTGCTGTGTTTTGTTAACATGCCTGTAATGCTTCATCAGGCAAGAAGTTAATTGTTCCATTCCTGGAGCAAATAAAACAATGAAACATTCTTGATACACCTTGCCCAAATGCCCAACCATCTGTATACATCAATGAATTCCCTTCTACCGTAAGGTTAGTGGAAGGATTGATCACACAATGTACAATTCATTCCAGACTGAACAAATGAAGTAATCCAGCAAGACCTATACCACAGACAGCACGGGCTGATTAATGGTTAATAGCATCTGTGCCACATAAGAACCAGGCAAAGACCATCTTCAACTCAATAGTATCACAACCAGTCCCCACTAATAATACCCTGCTGGGCAACACTGTCAAGAAACTCAGTTGGACCGGCCACACAATACTACAATAACTGGTCACAGACTGGGACATCTGATGGCAGGAGACTGATGGAATATGCTTCGGTCATCTAAGAGTGCTGCTCTAATAACTCAGATAACGCAACACCATTCAAAACCATCTATTTGACTGGCAGCCGAGTAACTATTCTGAATTTTCATTCCCACTACCACAACAGATTATACTATCTACAAAATGCATGCAATTAGTTCAATGGCATATCCCAACTCCGAACTTTCTGCCCACCAGAGACAAGATCAGAAAGAGCATGGGAACATCTACACGCTCCCCACAGCCCTGGTGTGGAAATATGCTATTGTCCCATCACCAACATGAGGTCTAAATCCTTAAATGCCCTACCCAACACCCGAGTGGTAATAACTGCACCAGAAAGACTATAGTAGTTGAAGACAGAGGCTTACCAACACCTTATTGAGGACACTTAGGATTGGACGGTAAATACTGCCCCTTCTAACATTGACCAAGAACTGAAAATTAATGAAATTAAAAGCTAATATTTTCTGTGACTTGGTCACAGAATCAGTCGAGGTTGAAAATTTGTGTCATTTTTCATAGTGACAAAATCAATACTTAAACATTTCTAACAATATACTTGAAAACCAAAGAAGGACTGTGGAAACTGGGCGAAGTACAAGCAAGCTCAGAAGAACGCGTCTTCAGATTGCTTGAAGGGATATGACCTAGCGAAGCTGCTGTATTCCAAACAATGAAGACATTGAAAGGAGGAGAAAGATTTAATAGTAGCCATAATAGCTCCATGAGGGATAGGCACCTCAGTTATTTTCATGTTGTTTTTTGAAAGAAAATCAAGCCAAACACATTAACAGGGTATGGCATGTCAGTAACCAGCACTGCAATTCTTCAATAAAAATCTGAGTGTTTATTTACAATAAAAATGGATACAAAGAGAATGTTTGCAACAGTCTAGAAACATGGCATGTTGCACCACCCCACCGTTATACAGTCCAGTGTCTGCTTTTCTCTCTCCGTGCCTTGTTTTTACCATTCTTATTTCTTTCATTCCACTAAACCATCATTTAGTTTAATTAAAAGACAGTAAGGCTCTATTAAGCATGGCTTATAAAAGTTCCAAGTTCATTATTATTTAAAGAAAAAAAAAAATCTGACTCATTAGTTTCATGCAAATTCCAACTGCAGATTGGTTCTCCCAAAAGTGGCTATAATTACACGGGGAAAAGAAGAGCATGAACAAAAGCAAGCTGTCTTGTCCGAATGTTTTCTCCCTGAAATTGAAACCACCTTCCATTATGAACAGAGTTGTTGCCTGGAGATGAAGTGTTAGACATCCAGTCATTTCCCAATATACTTTTACAGCACGAGATCATGGGGGATTTAAATTCTTGATTGTGTTAGGCTTCTAAATCATTTTACTGTGCTGTGCATACAAAAGTTATCACTAAGTAAATAAAAAAGTCTTTAACAATTAACTTGCAGATAATTATGTGCTCCATGATATTAAAAGCCAACAGTTTCAATGAAAGGGTGCAAAGACAGTTTAAACCTTTTATTCAAAAGATAGTTATTTGAAAGTGCTTGCAATAACGACATCTTATTGAAACACCATACCCTGTACCGATGGCTCAATGAAAAATTAGTTTGTTTGTCACTTTAAAGGGGGAATATGCAAGGTTGACAAAGCAGCACTCGACCCAAAACATCACCTTCCTTCTATCCAGAGATGCTGCCTGTCCCGATGGGTTATTCCAGCATTTTGTGTCTATCTTTAGTGTGAACCAGCATCTGCAGTTCCTTCCTACACAGAAGAACGTATAGCCTTATAGTTCCAGTTATGTTGACACTTCTCTGAAGTTGACCACAAAGTTCCAAGGAAGTTTTCAACAATCGTGAAATGTAATTTAACATTAACCTTCGGTTGGATATTGGAGCAGAGGCTTAATTATGAGCTTACCCCTGTTTGAGTTTGGTTGGAAAAAAAAAAAATCAGAGGGAGTCGAGTGAGGGCGAAAGAGGAAAGGCATGGAAAATGTGTCATGTTTAGGAAACGTGCTGCGTAAGTCTCTGTGCCAAACCTACTTCATCACTCACCGCTGAACTTTCCCAGGACAATTTTGACAGCACGAAGGCACAGCCTGCCATGGATCATCTTACCAAGTGCCCCTTCACCACATGACCTTCCAAATTACCCACTGGCTTTGGCTTGACACTAATTGGTAAGCCCACTGAACCATATCGAGGCAAACAAAGAGACACCTGGAGCTCTGTCAAAACATGCCATCAGTGAAAACTGAACATTATAAATGGACTGTGACCCACCCTGAAACAACCTGGGGTAAAATCTGCAAAGAGGGGATAAGAAAACTTCGGAGAAAACAAAAGGGGCAGAAATGGGAATTTCTAAAATTCCACATGTTTTCAAATTTAATGGTTTGAAATTATGTTAGCTCCAAAGCAAAAGCAAGCTATTAAAAAAGTTCTCAGACAGATTTTTCTTTTCTCCGAGTCTCTCTGTGACCGATAGACTATGATGAAATGGAAAGTTGTCTATAATAAAGTAGCCCTGAATAGACTTTGCAAATGACAGATCAAATTTCACTTTAGCAGAAAACTGCAGACCAGTAACTGAAAGATGGGATTCCTGGTTTCTGCTATTGTCAGAATGTAGAGTTAAGATTACAGTAGTTTGTTATGCTTGCTTGTTTGGTATTGCTGGAATAATAATCTAAACCATTTTAATGCATTGATATTTGCTGCATAACAATATAAACAACTTGATATAAAATGTTGCCTATACGATTTTGAAAGTGCATTAACAGCACTCACAAAGCCGTCATCATAAGATGGTCTAGAAAATAAATCAATTTACTTCCCACATGAGCCAATGCCCTTTACTAGGAGTGTCAGTCCAAGGTCCAGAAGGTGCATGCCTTCATTAACACTGAAATCACACGAAAATGTTAATAATTAACAATAATTCACCTTGCTAAAAATCAATTCCAAATAGCCATTGAATTTCAACATTTAGATGGCAAAACTGCAAAGCAAACGCCTTCATGAGAAAAATGAATTTAATATGGGCTTATCCCAATAGCTGGCGAGGTAACTGCTACACTGAGTATTAGGCCTTGCTTACAATTCCTACCCGTAACGCCTGCCAAATCATTTCCTTGCTTATGTTTCATAGCAAAGTTCTGAAACTTGAGAGGTACTTTAGAAAACAAATCGTCCTTGTTAGTTCAGGGCCACAGTCTGGAAGCAGCAGTGTTCCAATCCCTTGCTAATGCTGAGCAAGTGAAATCCAGAAAAGAACCACACTCCCCACAAGTGGGAAAGAAAGGTTTTCTCTTCTCAAAATCCCAGAGATCACTCTTGTGATAACAAACCACTAACCTTGCACTGAAGTATTCATCCATAGTGGAAGCAGCATAAAAAACATGCCGATTTAGTAAATCATTTGCTTTCAAATAGAGTCAAAATAGGTAAGTAGGATTTCTGCTTGCTGCTTACTTAAACTCTCAAGCATTCCCAGCAATGTATTATTGAATTGCCCCCTCAAACATACATTGCTTGCAGATGGCAACCAAAACCAAATACAATCTACTCCTTTTCAATGTAAAGATGCTAAAACTGGACATAGATAATAATTCTTGAACTGTTTTGGCAAAATTGGCGAGCCATTTTCCCCGGCTTGGTAACTTGGTTTATACCGAAGATAGACACAAATAACTGGAGTAACTCCGCGCGTCCGGCAGCATATTTGGAGAAAAGGAACGTGACGTTTTCCGTCGGCGATGGTTGTAGGAAAGATGCTAAGTGTGGTGTGACGGAGGGTCGGAGTGAATGACGGGCCCCGCACAGCAGCAGCAGCGGCTCCATCTCCTCCTCCTCCCGCACCCCGCCCGGCCTCTGCCAACGACGCTTTCAAAACAAACCCTTGGGAGGAGGGAGGTGTCGGTCAGAGGCAGAAGTAGAGTGGGGGGGGGGGCTGAGGATAGAGCGCGGTGATTGGAGGAGGGAGACTTGCCAAAACACTTTCGGCAGCCCTGCACCTCAGCCAGGATCGATCCCGCCATTGAACCTTCCCCGTCGCCACCCGATAGCCCCTCCCCCCCGGGGGTGGCCAGAGACGTCGGGAGTCAGATGGGCGCAGTGCCCCAGGCCCACAGCCAGCGCAGAGAAGCAGCGCTGCTCAACTCTGCCCGTCCCTGTCTGGATTGAGACAGGGCTGTATGCGAGACCAGAGATTATAGAGGAGCTCCTCTAGTATCTTTGGGCGAGACAGGCAGATGAGCTGCATTTAGCGCTGGATTGAGCCTCCGAAGCCGTGCGTGTGCGCATGCGTGTGCGGCCGCCAAGATATTCTGTCCGCGGTCCCCTCCATATTTTGATAGCGATTTCCATGCCTGACAGGTGTTGACCGGGGAGTGTTGGCCTTCCTTCCCACCTCCTCTGCCCCTTCCCCTCTCTCACTCTCTCTCTCTTTTGTACGACCCCCTCCACTCCCCTTATCCCCTCCTCATCTACTCCACACCCGCCCCCTCCCCCATCTATTCATCCTGCACTGAGCTCCCTATCCACCTCGCATTGATTATCTTGCCACTCCCCATCAATCCTACACTGGTTCCCCAATTCATCCTGTACTGACCCCCCCTTCCCATCCATCCTGCACAGATCCCCCCCCCCCCCCCCCCCCCCCCCCTTCAACCCCACTGACAACCCCCGGGTTCTCCCCTCACAATTTTACCTACTCCAACCAACACGCACTAATTCCCCTGCCTCAATCCATCCAATCCGCACTGATTGCCTTCTCAAGCCCCCCCCCCTCCACCACCATCTATTCACCCTGCCCTCGCACACCTACCCACACCCCCCCACCCCTCCCGACCCTATTGTGCTGGAAATGTCTTCAGAGCTAACATTCACTGTTTGATAACGGAATGCGATCAAATATGTTTTAATTCCCAATGTTATTTGTTTTAATCCATAAAGATGGAGTGATTAAATTGTGAACACGTGAAACATTAAAACCACAGTGTTCAATTGTCACTGACACATTATTACAGAATTCATTTTAATGACAAATCAATGCTCTATATACGGAGTATCAGTACTGTAGTTATTTAATGAGCAACATTCACAACTATACGTTGGATTTATCCAGGTTTTACTTCTACAGTCAGTCATATACATCACAAATTTGGTCAGGAGATATTTCAGTTGAAATTTTAACGGTAATTTTGAAGTGGGAATGATGGCTTGAGCATGGTGAATATGTTAGTTTGTGACTTTATTTGAAGCAGAAATAATATGTGAATGCTTTATTGAGCATAATTCCGACTGGTAACTACGACTTCGTCTGAGCACGCGTCATGCAAGCCATCTTAAATGACCACCTAAACTGTCATTGGGCAACCTAAAAAGCTGCCAAGGTTGCCCGGCTGGCAACAGGGAAAAAAAGTTAAGCGAGAGCCCTGCTTAAGGGCCTGTACCACATAGGCAATTTTAACGGCGACTGGACCCCCCGCCCCCTACGACAATGTCTACGACAAGCTACAACAACCTACCACCTAGTCGACATCAAGCTACGTCAAGCTATTGCTAACCAGCGACCCATTAGGACGTCCACCTACAACCACACAGGCAACAAGCTACGACCCTGTCGGCGACAACTGAAGACAATTCAGTCGCCGGTTGATGTAGGTAGTCACCAATGGAATTCACCAAAGCCAGCACTGGCGACAACCTACATCACCTGGCAACAACCTACGTCAGGAGAAGTCAAGCTACGCTCATTTTAACCGAAAGGTCTGAATGACAAATAAAGGATTCAATTCAATTCAATTGGCCTCAACCCACTGTCGCCAACATTTTTTGAACATGTTGAAAATCCAGTGGCGACCAGAAAGACGCTACTACTCTTTGGGCGATTGAAGAGACGACTCACGACCATATAGGCAACACCCCGGTGACCATGTGGCCACAGCCTGGTCGCCTGTAGTCACCTAAAAAATAGCCTAAGTAGGACAGGGCCTTTACTGGAGCAATCCAATCAAATGCTCAAATGCTTACCTTTGCTCTCTCCCACCAATGGTCTGCCTTTTTATAGTAAATGTTAAAATATTTTCATTTGTAAGCCACTCTTTTAAGCAGATTATAATTACTCACAGGTAAAAATATAAAGTGGTGACAATCAGCTTAAAACTGACCCCCCTTGGTTCTTGGTCCTCCATGGTTGGAGGCAGTTTCTCTCTATTATCCCTATCCAAACTAGTGATAATTGTATACACCTCGACAAAACCTCCTCTAAACATTCTTTCTGCACCAAGATCAACTTCAGCTTCTCTTGTCCATTCTTGCAACTAAAATATCTCTTCCATGGACTGTTCACAGTATATCCTCCATGGAATGTTCATCTCTTTTTTGTAATCTCGTAAAGACCTTTGTGTCCTAATGTAGTTATTGGGATTGAAATCAATAGTCCATTTATGGCTTAACCAGTGTTTTAATTAAAAAAAAGTCAAACATAACCTCATAACATTTGTGTTCCATGTATTCATCAAAGCCCGGGATCCTACATGTAACTACTTTTGCAAACCATTTTTTCCATCAAGATTTATACTCTGCTTCTTCTATTCCTATGTACCCATTTAAACTACCGTTTAGTCCACTTTTCCTTGCTTTACGCTTCCTGCCAATATGCACGACTTTTTTACTTTCCTGCGTTAAATTTTAACCGCCAGTATGTGAAATAATCTAAAAACAAATTGAGTAACTAAAGTTTAATGCTGATCACTTCCTGTATTGTTGCGAATAATAACAGCAGCAAATTACCATGCAATAATGAACCCACTTCCCCAATGATAAGCCACTCACACCCAGCACATCAGTAATGAGGGTGCTGATCAACTGCTCTCCAAATTTTACCCTTGTTCCCTGGAGTTAAAAAAAAACTTCATTAGAATGGACAACTGCCCACCTGCCTCCCTTTCCTATAGATTATTCACATTATCCAATTCTAGTCTCACCTCATGCTAAAAACAATTACACGATGATTGAAAATAAAAGCTTATTACATAAATGAACCACCCCAAGATTAATGGATTTGTGCCTCTTTAATCAAACAGCATAATATTAAGGTACACAAAAATGCTGGAGAAACTTCAGTCTGAAGAAGGGTTTCGGCCCGAAACATCACCTATTTCCTTCGCTCCATAGATGCTGCTGCACCCGCTGAGTTTCTCCAGCATTTTTGTGTACCTTCGATCTTCCAGCATCTGCAGTTCCTTCTTGAACAGCATAATATTAAGTGTAGGAAGGAACTGCAGATGCTGGTTTACACCAAAGATAGACACAACATGCTGGAGTAACTCAGCAGGGCAAGCAACATCTCTTGAGAGAAGGAATGGGTGACGGTTCGGGATCGTCAGTGAAGCATAATTTTAAGGCCCAACTTTGAATTCAAAATTGCTTGCATCAACATCAATATGTTAAGGGCATTGCAGAAAAAAAATTAACTACCCAACAACATATATCGCTGATTGCTTTTGATGTTTTCCCATTTTAATCCCGCTTCCAAATCATACATTATGAAGTATTCTGTGGAAAATATTTATTTTGCAGCTAATATAGTAGCACCTTCAAGGAGTTAATACTTATTATCAGGTATTCAGAATAAGAGGAAAATATTTTTTGTTGAAACTAAAATCATGGCACCTTTGCTTTTGTCACACCTTTAACATCGTTTTTTTAATTTAAAAGGGGACTGCAGAGCTCAATGCACAGATATTTAAGATACTTCAACTATGGGTGTCTCTAATTTCTAATGGTATCAAATTTTCTGTGCATGCACCATGCCCAGTGAAGCCTAAACTACAGTACCGACTGGTTAGACATGTGTCAGTTGTCATACTAATGAGACTGGCTGCAGCAAAGCAAACATGGACACCATGTTGATCTCCAGACACCAATGTTGATCTCACCATCCAAACTTTAGGAATGCAGTGTAAGCGGTTTAGGGATCTAGGTCAACTCTTCACGTGGGTAACTTACCACAACCATGCACTCTCAGTGACGGGCAAGCGACACAAACAACTTTGTTAAAAATCAATCAATAGACAGGAGGCAGCTGTTTTGGTGAAGACATATTTAGTCAGCAAGTTTTCCCACCTCAAGAATCAACCCTCACACATTTCGATAATCTCCATCTTTAAGTCTAACTGATTGACAAGGAAGTGTTTTGCTGTCTTAAACAGCACATTTTCACTGCACATCCGGGTGTATGTGACGAATAAAATTGACTTTGACATAAACGATCGATTATTTTTTTTAAAAGGATGAAAATACCAATTTCTAACAGGAGCGAGGGAATTACACTGTGCCGATTTACTTTAAAAAAATAATTGAAATGGAGCCTAGATGGGTGAACAAAGAGGCACTGTCTTGTTGAATAATCATTCATAATTTTTATTCTTTATGCTCAGTTATAGATGAACATTCTATGAATGAAAAAGACTACTTGTTAACATTCAGATAGAATACCAAAAGGAGGAAAAAAGCCGACATTATTCCTTTCCAGTGCAACTCAGAGTGGGCCGTTCCCAACTTCATAGTCTGCATGACCTCAAATCTATGGCTCCGTAGACTTTTGTTTTAAGATCTTGCTACAAGTAATTTTGTTCTTGTGGAACAGTCATTCTCTACAGCTGTTGCTCCAAGGCAGGGGTGAAAGAAGCAGAAATTACTTGTGTTCTTTTCCCACCCTGTTTAATCAAACAGGAAAATAAATGCAATCACATTCTTGGGTGAAAAATCTGCAGCTAGTTTGCAACTGCTGACAGCTACCCTCATAGAAGTCAAGGCTCACCTCCTGCATTCCCCGCCCCCACCCTTCCTCTGCCCAGAAAACATTAAACCACCACAAATCTCCCTGCTACCTATAAAACCCACCAATACAATGGTGCAATTGTCTCACGAGCCAGCTCCCTGGAGTAATGACATTTTTTGTTTATGGTCTAGTTCTTAGGTTGTCAGATTCAACATCCAGTTACTAAAACGGAATCTGTTTAAATGCAATTCAACCTGATCCAGGAAGGATGTGTTTTAATTTTGAGATGACAAGAATTTCCCATTTGTCCACTTGAGCAATGACGACAAATGTTGAAAATATCACCTTCTGCAATATGCATTTCTCTGCCAGAATATAACCAGATACTTTTTGATGCTTCACTTCACTTCATGGTTTGCCTGTTAGAGGCTTCATACTACACTCAACAAATTATTTGTTATACTTCTATTTTCTTTCTTGCAAGCTATAGTTTACACACTGAAACAGGAGAAACAATTGTTCCATTACCCACTGGTATAAGAGGAATGAAGCGATCTCTGTATGTAACCAAATTGACTACAAATCTGTCAGCAATTAATTGAACCCAAATTGGGATGCTGGTGGATTCTTATAGTAAACCTCTCCCGTTTCTGAACTGCCTGCATACACTGCAGAATCCGCTAGATTTCAGAACAGTCTTTAAATCTCAAGAGATAGGCAGAGATTGATAGAAGGTACACAAAAATGCTGGAGAAACTCAGCGGGTGCAGCAGCATCTATGGAGCGAAGGAAATGGGTAACGTTTCGGGCCGAAACCCTTCTTCAGACTGAGATAGATAGATATTTGATTAAGGCAGAGATAGATAGATTTTTTGATTAGTACTGGTGTCAGAGGTTATGGGTAGATGGCAAGAGAATGGGGATACGAGGGAGAGATAGATCAGCCACATTTGAATGGCGGAGTAGACTTGATGGGCCTCCTAATTCTCCTCCCATCACTTATGACCTTATGAGATGACTGGCCTCAAGCTCCTTCTTTGTAATTGACAGGGACATTACTGCCAATCTTTGACAATTGTTCTGGTTGTGCTGCTTCTGCTGAGGTGACCTGGTTTCCATCCATCACACCCGAGTAAAATCTGTGCACCTCAGCTTCTGCCTAGATCAAAGGCTCACTGAGTAATTTCCCAATCCATATTAGGCTACAGGCGAAATTAATCTCAGTGAAGAACAGAGAAATAAACAGCTTTTAAAACACTGCTATTGAAATGAACAAGCAGTTGCCACGTGCACATGGGGAATGGCTGGCCAGCATTTGAGGATAAAAGTTTATTTTGTTCCAGTTAAAAATCAAATCAGGTAACAGGGCAGCAGGCTGGCACAACGGTAGAGTTGCTGCCTTACAGCACCAGAGACCCGGGTTCGATCCCGACTACAGGTGCTGTCTGTATGGAGTTTGTACGTTCTCCCTGTGACGGGCATGGGTTTTCTCCGGGTGCACTCTAAAGACATACAGGTTCGTAGGCTAATTGGCTTGGTAAAATGATAAATTGTCCCCAGTGTGTAGGATAGTGTTAGTGCGTGGGGATCGTTGGTTGGTGCGGATTCAGTGGGTCGAAGGGCCTGTTTCTGTGCTGCGTCTCGAAACTAAACTAAATCCCAGTTGCCCTTTGGCAAAACTGTTCTACTTATAACCCTCGTATTCAAGAGAGTCAAGAGCGTCTTATTGTCATACGTACTGAAAATTAACAATGACATTTTAAACAATGAAATTTTTACGTGCAACATAACAGGCCCGTAAACACAGTTCTCACAGATAACATAACAAAAAAAAAAGATCAATAAATTTAAAAACTCCTGTGTTATTGCTAAAGCCTAAAGTCCTTTGTGCAAATAAATTCAGTAGAGACTCTTAAGAGAAAATTATAATTCAAACTTTAATGCAAAACTGACAGAATCATTCTTTTTTTTACTCTTCCATTATATCCGACATAAACATATCGGTGAAATGGACAGATTTCGGTTAGGCTCTGAGACCTGAGAAACTGAGATTATAATTCTCACAGGAAAGATTTTATGAAGATGCTAAAAATCAGGGGGGCTTCAGAAAAGATCAGAAAAATATGTTTTATCCAGAATGTGGGTCAGTAGCTAAAGTACACAGTTTCAAAGCTATTGGTAAAAATTATCTTTCCTTTCTTAAAACATATTGGAGAATTTAATCTGGAAAGGGTGCCATTAATAACTTTCAAAGGAAATTGCCACTATAGCTAAAATTGGAAACGGTAGATATCTAGGAATCATTATATCATTTTACAAGGACAAGCGTGGACAAGTAAAGCTACCTCCTCAAAAGCTTTTGATTCGCCCACTAGACTATTGGGAAATACAACAGTACAATGTGGACCAGTAATATTCATAACTTTTGCGATGTTATTTTAGTTCAGCATTTGTTCACTGTTCCCAAGAATATTTATTACAAATAATTAGAAAAATTATAAAAGTGAAGTCTAAGTGTGCAATGCAGTCCAGCCTGCCAGAATGGAAACAACTGGGCATTTTCCATAAATCAAAATTAGAGACCACATTGCTGTATGTAACTGATTGATTTTATGGGGGTAGTTTATAGGTTGCTGTTCTCTACTTGTTTTATTATTCTGGAGTAATTATCCTGCTTTTTCTGTTTAGGGGGGAGACTAGTTGCTGCAGTTTGTTCCCTGTGCTCTTTGAACAGATTGTCTTTGTTTTAAAAGTAAGTTGACTTTGTCTGCTGTAAAATAACTCATTGGCTGACATAGTGTGTCAAATTAAAAAAAAACACAAATCTTCCTCCAGATGACCACACACCTAATTATTAGGCCAAATCTGGAAGACATAGTTAGAGTTATGCAGCACAGAAACAGACCCTCCAGACCCCCATACCATGTCCAGTACTCTCTTCAACTGATGGTTTGTGTTGCAAATTAGAAATTTCCAGTAATAATGCCAGTACTGTCTTCAGCAATGGGAAAAAATTGAAAGCTTAATTTTAGGCCGTGTTTCCAGTTATAATTCATATCCAATGAATTCTGCTGCAAACTCTGCAACTAAACAACAAACAAGTCAAAGATGACGCTCAACTATATTACCACTAGACTTCTGATGAATTCCCGTGCAAGGACATTGCCCAGGTTCAACTCTGAATAAGGATTAATTGTTCATGATAATATAGGGTTGCCATCCCAATGGAAGCATTGCCAGATGCAAGCTAGATTCCTTAGGGTGTTGGACAATGAAATATAAATCACTCTGAATAGAAGTGTCACTTGGACACTTTAAAATCAAAATAAAGGAAAGCTTTGAATGTGACACGATTCCACTCTATGGACAAGTACGTGATATGGCTGTTTGAAAAAGAAACTAGGTCATGAGACTTCCCCACCAAATCCTGTCACTTTGGAGGGTTGCAGCTTGCCCAGCTTTCCTAACATAATACATGGATAGGCAAGCCCAGCATGGCTTCAACCATGACAGGGGCTGCTCCTAACCCTGTTGAGGCATGAGGCTTAGGAATATTGGAGAACGTGCGATTGGCATGCTTCATAATCTAGAGCATGAAAAAAGTTAATTGCAATAAAAACCTTCATTATCCTCTCAAGGAGGTTCATTGAAATTTATGACTGGAAATAAGGGGGGGGGGGGGGGGGACAAATGCTGTGTAAACTCAGTTTGCCCAACTTCAATAAAGTTAAACACAAGACAGAAAAACTAAAGAAACATAAATGGAGTGGAATATTCAGTCACTATACCCTGTCTCCATCACTTTGTCTTTGGCAGCACTGATAGGCGAGTCAAGCACTCCCAGGCCAGGACATTCTTGTGAAGCCAAGTGATTCATATGCCTTACTCTGCCATTCCCTTTTCTTTCTGTCATCCTCCCAAGCATCACAAAAGTTGCATGTGCGTCACCCTATGTTTGAACATTAACATCAACATTTATGGGTTACTCCAGCCTTCTTTTGTCAACCTACATCTGCAGTTCTTTGTTTCTACGAAGAACTTCTTACTTTAGTTGCAAATGGTCACCTACGATTGTTGGAAAGTGTCCGTACTGAGCAGAGTGGCTGACAAACCTGCAAACTTTCCAGTATGGATTGTTCGGGTCCCCCCTGAACCATTAGGGTGAAACAGTTTTACTTCCATCAAAGCCTTAAGAGTGGCAGATTTTTTATTTTAAGAAGGTGGGTCATAATGATAACTCCCATATTATGTGGAAGAACGCTAAATTTCTAACACGGTGATGCAATCATTATTTATAAATCAAATGTAATCTTTTGGCTCAATGAATTCTTTGCAAAGAAACACAAAGTAACAAAATTAGATTTCCCAACCTCCTAAAAATTACTTGCTACAACTATGTACAGTTAACTCTGCGAGCTGCTTGGAAGATAAGAAACTTATTCCCTTAATTTGTTGCAAATGTAACCTTTGGCAACATTAAAAGCAAGGGTATGCTGTTTTACATTAAGCAATGGCAGCAACTTCTTTATAGGAGTTCCTTGCTGTGCAAAACCGCCCAATGCTAGTGTCAATGCCAGGTAAAGATCACCATTCCAAATAAAATTACTGTCAACAAATATTTAGTGCATTAAAATCTTCAGTCTCCTTAAGGGTTATTAAATGTTCATAAAGGAGAGGGGTGGTTAACTAATAGAAATTGAAAGTTTTAGAATTATTTTGTCCCCGAATCTTGGCATGTTTTGTGTTTCCTAATCATCCTACTTCATGATTAGAATCATTTTGCTTCTATTATGAGGAGAGGGCTTGCTTACTATTCAGTATAGGAAGTTAAGGGGGTATACAAATTAAAAGAGGCACAGATATAGTACGCTGCAGAAAGTATTTCCTACTGCAGAGTTAGTTACAAATAGAGGGCATCATTTACAGTAAGGGGCAAGAATGCTAGAAAGAATCTCAGGATGGATTCCAAAACTCATTTCCCCACCACCCCCAGAGAGTAGTTGGAATCTGTAACACATGCCATACTCTTCCACAGTCTTTCCTTTCGAACCAAACTATGGCAATACAAGCTTGTATTCATATACAGTGAACTCATCGTATATCGAAAATATCGTGAAAAAAAATGCATTTAGCACACCTAACCTACCGAATATTCTCTCTTTTCTGCTGTGCCGTGTCCCTTTTTCTTTCTTGGGAAGCAGCACGATCTTGATGTTGGGCACTTCTGCTAACATTTTGTTTCGCAATATGTTTTTGAGGTGCATTTCTATGCACACAGCATTCCTTTTCATCAGAACATCGTAGTGATCAAGTGAGCACAGCATTCTTGTCACTTTGAGAGCGCTACTCCGGCAGCAGCGACAGAAGTTTACTTCTCATTTTTAGAGAAACATTCATTTTCTAGCACTAGCACTGTTGAAGTGACAAAGTGTTGTGGGGTGTGGGGAGAAGGTGGGGCTGTTGCTCTCTGTAACATGTGCAGTGAATGCGGTTTTGTTGACCCAGGGGCAAACTTCAGAGCCTGCGATGCCTCAGTTGTTACAGTGCATTGGGATCGATTTATTCATGGAAGGTTTTATGGCAGTATGGTAATGAGTCAGGCTGCTAAAGAACCCAACACGAAGGGCCCTTTTCATGTTTACTCTACCTTGTCTGCCTTCGCCTCATAAAAACGGTTGCTGGCGCTCATCGCTCCACTAGTTTTGGCCGCTCCTGGTGAGGGAATGGAACCGAGAGAATGAGGTGGAAAGGACGGGTTTAGAGCTACTCCGGCATGGTTGAGAACCAGAAGCCGGAATTTCCCGGCGAATCCGGTGGATGGGGAAGCGCAGGGGGAGGAGGAGACGGTGGAAGCGGCACCACCCCGCCTCAGGCTGGCCCAGCGCCGGATAAGGGAGCAATGGTGAAGAGACGGCGGCAGCAACAACCAGCTCAGCTGCAGCACCAGCCAGTGCAGCTGCCCAAGAAGGCGTCGGTCGGCACACCGTCACCAAGCACGTCTTGTCGGTGGCGGCGTCTTGCAAGCAAGTAGAGGTGCGGCATTTCGCTGGCCGTGCTATCGGTTGTTTACATTCGTGATCGCGTGGGTGACTGGGAGCTGTGGCTCGCTGACATTGTCCAGCATCACGAGAGAATATCATACCGCATATCACTAGCCCGGGAAAAGATCAAAATTTAAAGTACGGTTTATACTGAATGTTCATCGCTTTTGCACCATAATAAAGCCAAAATATTGCAAGTCGAAGTGTCGTAAGTTGAGGAGCATCCCTTAAAATGGAAATGTCGCACAGGGGTCCTATCAGAAAAAAATTGACAATGAACCAAAAGGAGCAGGTAATATGACGCAATACAGGACAGTTAATTAAACTTGTTTTAAAAAATGCATCGTAGCGCAAGGTTTTTTTTAAGGGAGCGAAAATGCAAATATTTAGGTCATGCAGCTTAAAGGTTTGCTTTAGTGTTGCAAAGAAAATGGTGACTTCTCTTGGCTGAAGAAAGTTAGATATAGATCATCAGAAATTTAACAGGATGTTAAGACTTCCAAGATTGTGATGTTGGCATTGGGTTTATTAT
This sequence comes from Leucoraja erinaceus, assembly GCF_028641065.1. NCBI lineage: Eukaryota > Metazoa > Chordata > Chondrichthyes > Rajiformes > Rajidae > Leucoraja > Leucoraja erinaceus. The sequence continues at coordinate 21,278,302 of NC_073391.1, read as the reverse complement.
GGAATAACCCGTTTCCTAGGCAGCACTTTGGATGAGTGCAGGTTTTTGAGAGTGGATGATTAACAGTACACTTGCTACATTGCCAACACAGGGTATCTGCCCCTTGTCTTCAAGATCATCTGGAAGTGCAAGCGCCCACTGTATTTGCCCGAGATCTGAACCAATCATGTAAAACTGCCCCTGATGTCATTGCATATCAAAGTCAGTTGATTGTCTCTCCTTCAATTGATTTTAAACATTTTTTTTAATTCTTAAAGGCCCAATTGGAAAATAAATTTATTTTGCACCATGTCAGCAATGTGTGAAACAGTTCAAGCATTTCAATCAAAGTGCTTATATGGATCTGGATCAGTCCACATGGACTCTAGGATGCATTGGTTAATGATGTGATTGTGTGATGATAAAAGCCAGAGATTTAAAGTGATGGAAGTAGATAACGGGGTATTAAGTTATAAAAGGTAAATAGATTTCTGTGAAAGAAAGTGAAGATTTCGTTAAGAGAAATGAAGAGGTTAGGGCTGAACCAACTAACTGATATTACAAGTTTTGCTTTGGCTGCGTTTTATACCGAGTGGAGGTTGATGCACCTCAATCGATATTCATTTAAATATCCAAAAATACTCAATTGTATTGAACACCAAATAAAGTTGATAAAACATCTTGGAACTAAACCAAAAATTACAAAAAGTAAATCAAGTTTCATTTACCAGAGCCACACCATCAATGGCAGAACATTAAGGAATGTTCTTCATTAAGGACTTAAGAGAACTGGCTCATTGGCTCGGGTCAGATCGGTGACTCAATTTTTCAGTGACGTTCTGCATATACACCAAGGGAAACAAATTGGTGATATTATTAATGTCAAAATGTCCAAATTGCCAGTCTTCCACTGAAGCTTCACCTTCTGGTCACTGCTGAGAAATCATAACTGTCAGCAGTATTAGTTGTTCTGTTGCTTAAGCCATTTCTCTTCAATTACATTCTCGAAATAATTCCTCAGTGAGGAAGCTGCCTCACCAGCTCGAAAATCCCATCCTGCTCAGCTGTTTTAATTGTACTAAGTCACATGAAACACCGAACAGTTGAGATTTTATGAATTTTTCAGTAAAAAATTGTTTATCGTACAAAAATATATAAATCTGACTTTTAATCAACCACAAAGTACATCTATCTATCTATCTATCTAATATATATCTATTAATATATAAAACTCAAATCCATCCGTCCGCCTGCAGTACGGATCCCTTCCTGCCTTTTGATTCGTTGACGGCTGCTCCTTCCTATCAGCTTCCAACACACTTCGAAACAAAGTTGCAAGACAGGAACACTGAACTTTTCACTGCTGCAGCAGGCAGGGGAGGTGCAATTGAGGGAGGCAGGGGAGTGCTGGAAACTTACATTTGGCAACGGCTTCAGTTCCATTGGAGGAGACGGGTGCATGGTGGAATATTGGGTTGGGGGAATCACACCATTGGGGGAGCAGACCCAATGGGTCTGCACTTGATCTAGTCTATCTATATAAAACTCAAATCCGTCCGTCCGCCTGCAGTACGGATCCCTTCCTGCCTTTCGATTCGTGCCCGATACTCGCAGATGTCCAATCGGAATGGCCGATGCTCGCAGATGTCCAATCGGAATGGATTCATTTGCATGTACGGCTGCCGGCTGCATTTCTTCCTTTGATTCATTGCCACGCCCAATCCAGACGCTCAATCTCCGAGATATTTTCCATTTCGGTAGAGATTTCGCTTTTCTTTCTAAGTATCCGCTCCTCATTTCATTTCGTCGTGTTGAAGTACATGTTTTTAATCAAATCCTTTTATATATAAAACTCAAATCCGTCCGCCGTCCGTCCGCCTGCAGTACGGATCCCTTCCTGCCTTTTGATTCGTTGGCGGCTGCTCCTTCCTCAGCTTCCAACACACTTCGAAACAATGTTGCAAGACAGGAACACTGAACTTTTCACTGCTGCAGCAGGCAGGGATTTATTTTTAAAAGAGGCAGGGCAGTGCTGGAATCTTACTTTTGAGAACGGCTTCAGTTCCATTGGAGGAGACGGGTGCATGGTGGAATATTGGGTTGGGGGATCACACCATTGGGGGGAGCAGACCCAACGGGTCTGCACTTGGTCTAGTTATTATATAAAAGTCTGTGGCTGCCGCATGCCGTCCGTCCGTCCGGCTGCCTTTCTTCCTTTTGATTCGCTGCTCCTTCCTATCAGCTTCCAACACACTTCAAAACAAAGTTGCAAGACAGGAACACTCTGAACTTTTAACCTCAATGGGATATCACAGCAAGTGCTTCAACAGGAGGGGGAGGGCCAATTGGTATTGCAATTGGAACTGCTGCAGCAGGCTGAAAGGTGCAATTGGATTTTTTTTTCAATCCACTGCTGAGGGAGGCAGGGGAGTGCTGGAATCTTACATTTGGGAATGGCTTCAGTTCCGTTGGAGGAGATGGGTGCATGGTGGAATATTGGGTTGGGGGATAACACCATTGGGGGAGCAGACACAACGGGTCTGCACTTGGTCTAGTATACTTATAAAACTCTCATCTTGTCCTTTTCCGGTTTGTGTTGTTTTTACATTTGCGCATATACGGTACCCAAATAGCGCTATGATTTTTGCCACCTTACTGATGATTCTTTTGTGCTACAAGTGCAACAAGTTTTGTTCCAATCGGTGGAATAGTACAAAAGTTATGAAGGTTTAAAAATCGTTAAAAAATCGCTCTCAATCACTAACGGCGAGGAGAATAAAGTTGAAGGAGCAGAGTGTGTTGAGCGAGTGCGGAGTGCGCAACACGCAGAGTGAGCAGCGTGCGGGTTGCTTCTGCGGCGACCAGCACAACGAGCCGGAAGCCACTGAGTGAAGCCAGAGCCCGACCGGGATCCGCTGAGTGAGGCCAAAAGCTGAAGGTCCGGGGTGAGCAGAGTGCGCACCCCCCCCCCCCCCCCCCCCTCCCACACCCCAATTGGTCCCACTTAATCTAGTAGTTTCTTAATTATCTTAATCACACACACACACACAATACACACACACATATATATATATATATATATATATATGGGAGAGAGAGATTATATATATATATATATATATATATATTTTGTAGGGCAGTTATCAACTGCACGGCTCAGTGTACCGTGACGTCCAGTATGCCACAGGAGTGCGACCCCTGGTACTAGCATTATGTAGTTTTACAGCTTGGCTGAAAGTCGTTGCCCCGAGCCATTTTAGTTGCCAAGCAGTAGGCAGTTCTAAACTAAAACACCAAAAATACTGCCAGGAATACATGCCACAATTGAAACTCATCAAAACAGGATGACTACTATTCAGACGGAAAATTAAAAGGTTCCAAACATATTGCAGATAACAAGATTATTTTGATATTTAGGGCACCATCAGCATAGCTGCAATGGAGATACATTGCATCATACACCTATTGCATCACCCTAACCCTAAATTTAACAATTACTTACTTTTTTATCATCACATTTTATTCTGATGCTTCAACCAGTAAGTTGCAATACAACACTTCCAGCTTGGTCTTTTATATACACTTTAGAGTTAACTAAGATAGATTGCAAAGCTGTTTAATGTGACTGGGCTAGTCAACAGTGAACAGCGAAACCTTCCAACTAACACTAGTGAATCTCAAAGGATAATGGGTTGAGGAATGGTGTATGTTCAGCAATCCCTTATCAGACACGTTTAACTTCCATCCCTTGACTCAGCAAAACATTGTGGCAACATTTTCAAAAGGGAGTTAAAATATTTAAAAGATATGAAGAAGCCTGCGTGTGGATTTAAAATAATTTCCGTTTAGATTTCCAAGAAAATTCCCTTTGTACTTTCCCTCACAGCAATTTAACACACTGTATCAAAATGCAAATGTTTGTATCAACATCTTATTGGTTTCAACCCAAGATCTTGATCAAAACAGTGCGCATAAAACTCTATTTTTGATATCCTTTTACAGAATGCGGGTGATGGGGTTGGAGTAGAAGTAATAGTTTAATTATGGCTTCACACAAAATGCTACTTTGTGATTTAGAGAAGTCCCCCACTATGTGGTTAACTCAAGAATTGAAAACATTTCCAACTTGAGTCAAGCAATGTAAAAGCATCTGGCATTCAGACAAGACATGAGTGTTTGGAGAAAGGTATGTTTAGAATTTTGAGCAAAACAAGTTGTCCTGTTACATTAATTGCAGACACTGGACATGAAATTGTCACATAATCATTCACATCTCACATTAAAAAGGCAGAGTTTACTATCCTGTAGCAAAATTATAAATGCATTCTGATTTTCTTTTGAACATAAGCATTCAAAACACCCATAAAACATTGTGTAGGAGGGAACTGCAGGTGCTGGTTTACACTGAAGATAGACACAATGCTGGAGTAACTCAGCGGGCCAGGCAGCATCTCCGGATAGAAGGAATGTGTGAGGTTTTAGTTCAAGACCCTTCTTTAGACTGAAGGGTCTTGTCCCAAAACGTCACCCATTCCTTCTATCCAGAGATGTTGCCTGTCTCGCTGAGTTACCCATGCAACATTAGTCAGTAGCACGTGTTCAGGACTCACAATCAATTTGGAATCTCTGCATTCCTGGTGATGTGCACATCAGAAATAAACAAAAAGACTTAGCTTAGCAACATATTTCCATTTTCTAATAATCTGTACAGGAACACAAATGTTCAATGTAAATTATCTCTAAATTATCTCACAAGTTTATAAATGATGCTTCAAATATAGCAATGCAATATATTAAGCAACTAATTTTCAATTGGATTCCATGTAAAGCTCCAAATCCAGTTTTTCCGTTTAGTTTATTGTCACATGTACCGACCGAGGTGCAGTGAAATGCTTTTTGTTGCGTGCTAACCAGTTAGTTTTCTTACTTTTTTAAACATCTTTCATTCATTGTTATTTATCTCTTTACCTCATCGTCCCTTATCCCTAACTAGTCCGTAGAAGGGGCTCGACCCGAAACGTCACCCATTCCTCTCCAGAGATGCTGCTTGTCCTGCTGAGTTAATCCAGCATTTTGTGTCTATCTTCAGCAGAAAAACACTACATGATTACAATCAATCCACATATCCCAAGTATCAATGCATTGCAGACAAAATATGCCTCATGTAATATGTTCAATGCCCTATGAATTTAAGAACCTTTAATTTGGTTTAAATTGGAACCATTTCTTTTGTCTTCTGGAATAATCAGAAAGGAAATTGAATGTCTCTGATGATAGTTTTTTCCCAGAAAGTATATCTACTTTACCACCTAAGAGAGACCTAAAAAGCTGGAGTAACTCAGTGCCCATCTCCAGGTTTTTGTGTCTATCTTCGGTTTAAATCAGCATCTGCAGTTCCTTCCAACACATACTTTTCCACCTTACAGGCAACAAACAAATAATACAATGGAGCAAGATTTATTTTTACGGTGTTTCCCCAAGTTTGCTCAGTCACAAGAATAATTTACATCCAACCGTAACAGACAAGGCAGACATGCAATAAAAAGCTTTTCACTGTACCTCGGTACACGTGACAATTAACTAAACTAAATTTATTTAGAAACTTCATCAATGAAGAACAGACACTAATTTATTCTGCAATATTAGGGATTATTTTGCCATTGATGCAACCTGAGAAAAAAACGATTTACTTTCATTGTTGACGTGCAAATTAACTAACAACAGTATAAACATGAGAGAGAAAACAAAAAATATGCACACAATAGACATTACCAGATAGCTATCATAAAGCTACTTGCAAGCTTTGAAGATAAATAGCTCTCATTCCATAACCACTTTATAAATTTATCAACTACACTATTAATCAGTCTTGTGGGCAATTTAGTAAAAACCAAGTTATTTGCTTAGCAATTATTTTGATTTACACCTTGACAACAAAAAAGTGCAGTCAAAGAATAACCTATAGTGCAGTGTCCATCCGAAGTGTCACTGAAGCAGAGCAAATAGCATTGCTCAGTGTGTGTGCACTTGTGTTTGTGAATACAGAGCAGCAAAGCCACAGGAGAAAACATCAAGGACTTGCACAACTCCTTTGCTATATTTTCACCATTATCATTCTAATGGAGGTCCCAGGAGAGTAATGCCCATGAGCTAGCTCCTGGCATTTATCCCTGATAAATCTGGCTCCCTTATCACAGCAACAAACTCACAGGCCCACAAAAAAAAAAAATTAAAAAAATCAGGGCCCACAAATCTGCTGCTGGGATCAGAGCCACACTTAGCAGGCAGGATGGAGTTGACGCACAAACCATGCTTCCAAAAGTCACATTACATTAATAACGCTGATCCACAGCGACATCTTTACTTTGAATCCTTATTACTCCACTGTTTCTAAAACTGGATTGGAGAAGACAACTTTAAAATGATATAAGCACAGCCCCTGGGCAAATTTTATTTTGTATGATAATAGTTTGCCAATTATACACAACTAGTGTTTAAACACAGTAGATTGAGAGAGTAAAAAATTCAAGAGCAGTCATGGTCAAGAGGATTGGTTTTACTTAACTGCAATTGTAAATATGGGACCCAAATAGGAAAGGGGGCGGTTTGTGGATTAGTTACCTAAAATTCGAGAATTCAATGTTCATACTGTTGAGTTGCAAGCTGCCAAAGCGGAATACGAGGTGCTGTTCCTCCAGTTTGCACGTGGCAATACTCTGGCATTGGAGGAGACCCAGCACAGAAAGGTTATTATGTGGATGGGAAGGAATGTTAGTTAGCAACCGGGACATCTGGTAGGCCTTGATGGACCGAGCACAAGTGTCCAGCAAAGCGGACGCTGAGTCTACGCTCCGTCTCACCGGTGTACAGGAGGCCACCTTGGGAACACAAGATGCGAAAGATGTAATGGTGGGCATTTTATGTCATTCTCTTTTTTTTGTGGACGTGCTTTAGTTTAGGGATCACACACTATGCCACAGGATTTGCATAGTGCCAGTACAACAGTACTTGCGGTTAGCATCAAAGAATTAGTGAAAATGAATTCCCTCTTCTCAGAGTTGATGGCCGTGAGTCGCCAGTTTAAGGAGATATTTGGTACCCACATTACAGCCATCTTTGCAACCATTCACAAATCAGTATTCTTACAATCAGACAAGGAAGCAGAAAGGATGGTGTAAATATTTTGCTCAAAACACAAGATAATTTAAAATATAAAGTGACTAAGTTACAATGTTACAAATGGAGCTCCATAAATACATTTTAAAAGCCAATGAACACCAAAAAAAATGTTGACGTGAAGGAATGTGCTTCCAAATATACAAAGTTCATTTTTAAGGCCAGAGGTGGTGGCCTTACACCATTAGACATTTAAATACACCTCCAGTAGCAAGGCACAACATTTTGCATTGGTATTTTATTGCAATATAAATAGATTGCAGATTCTCGCAATGGGAGTCTGATGCGTATTACTAGTTTTTAAAACTTTGCTGAAACTTCAAATTAGTGCATCTTACGGGACCAGGAAACATCACTGACGGCATCTCCGGATTTCCCAATTTAAGATATTAATCCTCCAAAGTTACAGTCATTTACACAGTATAATGAGGGTGAATGCGGGCCGGAAAACTCAGGCCATGAATGCATCACTGATCCCAAGGTACACTTCAACAGTAATAGGCCCACTTCACATGGCTCATTCAACATCACTTTAATTTTTGTTAAGTGCTATTTTGTTAAACAAACATCAAGTTCCAAATGATCCCACTGAAGCAAAGAAAATGTATCTGGCCACTACTTACAACAATGTGTGCTGGAGATGGGGACCTAGCATCCTTGAGTCCTTGTCTACCCTGTAGGCTCCCTGCCTGTACATCAATCAATGGCCATTTCATCTGCAGGTACTGGAGATGGGAAACAGAACAAAGGGAAATGATTAAAATAAAATAAAACAAAAATCTATAAATACAAATGAACATAGACATAAAATGAAAAAAATATAATGATGACCTGTCATAAACAAACCATTTGATGTGACGGAGAATAATGTCCTTAACATCGATCTGTACAATTGTTTTACCGTTGGCATATTTTTAAATTAAACATTTTCAAAGTATATTCACAGAGTGCAACATCAAAACTGAGCTAGATTGTGACTGTATGTTTACTTTCAAATTGTCACCATGTTCTGCCTTTCAATCTTCCCATTGTTTCAAACCAGAGTTAAATAATTTCTCTCATTCCCAATCCACCATCAATTCAACTGCATCAGCAACTCTATAAATTGATGACATAACCAAAATATGCTTATTTTCAAACAAAAAATAAGATTTTGTTAAGAACAGGATGGGAGATAACAAGCAAAAATAAATATCATGGAACTCTGCAGGTGGTTTGAATGGATAGAAAATTTGATAAACTCTTAAATTAATAGATGGCTGAAGACGTTGAAGTTCTGGCTAATTGCATCTAACAGTTCGACGTGCTGCTACTTAAAAATACAGAATTGAACTCCACCACAACTTTTATCATCAATACTCGGACAGACGGGGGTGCCACATACCAACAGATTAATATCAGCTGATTAAGATATGTCAATATTCCAACTCAGAAATTATTCATGTAAAAAAAAGTAAAAATAACAGGCGGCAATGTTTGTAGATAATGAAGATACTGACATCTTGCCCTTTAGAAACTCATACAGTGACAGAATATTCTAATAATTCAATTTCAAGCTAAACTGTCCACTGGCCTACAATTACAGGTATCAATTGACACCAAATCTTTATTTTCTAAATCTTCGCATTGCTGCTTGAGATTTGAAGGAATTCGCTTGTGGCCACACCCCATTACGCTTTGATCTTCAAATATCATGCCCTGTCAAGGAGCAATGATTTAATTGTCATCTCTATATCTAAGCAGCCAATTGCAAGTGTTCTAGGAATATTTTTGTGGAAGAAACATAAGCGCATTGTTTAAACAGCATTGAGCAGCAGAAATATATTTCTCAGACATTGTGGCTATCAGGGAAGTGGCTCACCACAGATCTAGAATGAAACTGTCCCACAAAGACTCAATTTCCTTTATTCCAATTTTAAATTGAATCAGGAACCTCCGCCATCCAGGAAGAGTGAAGACAAAGCAAGTCAAGCAGCCAAAGACAGCAAACAAAGTACAGACAGTGGCACAGCGGTAGAGTTGCTGCCTTACAGCGCTTGCAGCACTGGAGACCCGGGTCCAATCCCAGTTACGAGTGCTGTTTGTACGAAGTTAGTACGTTCTCCCTGTGACCTCGTGGGTTTTCTCCAAGTTCTTCGGATTCCTCGCACACTCCAAAGACGTACAGGTTTGTAGGTTAATTGGCTTGGTATAAATGTAAAAATTGTCCCTAGTATAGGATAGTATTAATGTGCAGGGGATTAGTGATCGGTGAGGACTCGGTATGACGAACGGCCTGTTTCCGCGTTGTATCTCTAAACCAAACTAAACTACAGGTAATTATTAATTTTCACAGAGAGTAAATTAAAGACTGCTACAAAAGTTTTCATTGCGGTAAACGTTAAAGGTAGCCAATTTTTTTTAAAACTTGAAATAAATTGAAAATCAATGGGATGATATCAATGGAATGGTGAAAACAACCAGGCTTATAAACTGAGCTTTAAAATTAGGTTGATCAGCAGTGATTATGACTGCATGGACCTAAATAAAAAACAGGGGCACCTTGGTCAATGGCCAACACTTTTTACACCAAGAGCGAGTAAAACAGTGAAGGTCACATTAAAATCTGTTCCCGTGTGGATTCCATCTGCAGAGGCAGGCAACAACTTACTGTGGAGAAGCAGGGCTGCATGGACAACAATCTACTTGTGATCCTAGTGCGTATGTTCAGGCAAGCCGAATGCTATCAATTTTAATGCAAATAATGATAAGGTGCCGAGTTTCACCAATATTTTATTAACCAAATTTCAACTCATTCTCTCAATTGCGACAAATTGATTATAAGGAGTACGCATTCCATTTCACAACTTTTTTTTAAATACACATATTGGGTCATTCTTTCTTTATAAATTATTCACCACCTCTGAGCTGTGATCTTAGTCACCAAAAGGTACTCTTGAACTTAACATGTTGATAAGAAAAATGTCATATTGTTGCTGAGTGGCCCGATAACAACAAATAACAGAACAGTATCAAAAATAGCCTTGTCACTACTGCAAAACTGTTTCAATTTTGAACAGTTGCAATTGAGTTTCAATCCTTGAAAGTTTGCTATTTATGAATGCTCACACAAGTGCATACTCACATAGAATTCCAGCAATTGATTGTGTGGTCTTTTACAATCTCAGTTGATATAGTTAAAGAGGAAGTCGAATCAGAATCAGTTTTCTTTTTTTTAAGTTGCAAAGATTTCCGATACAAAATTATGTGTCTTTTTACTTTGATACAGTCAATATATTCAAGAATGGTGGACATTTTAGTGGAGTGCTTTTGAGATAAGGAGCGTCATGGAGAAGAACAAGCAAGCCCATCGATAAAGAAGTTAGCCTCTAATAATGGGTAATCCGAGTTGCTTTGTCCTCCCCAATAATATAATATGCTTTGTTGGGGTTTCCATTTCTAAGCTTGCTGCTTCAAGGCGAATTTGAGGCACAATACAGATGGATTTAAGAGAAAGGTAGAGAGGAAACAATAGAAATGTTAGCAGAGGGAACTACGAAAAGATAACATGGACCTCAAGGACAATATCTGCAATGTAAATACTATGTTGATTCATTTTCATTTATTCTTAATGAGTATTACAAGAAATATTATTTGCCTTATGTCTCTTACACAACCTAGATACATAGACAATAGGTGCAGAAGTGGGCCAGTCGACCCTTCGAGCCAGCACCGCCATTCAATGTGATCATGGCTGATCATCCACAATCAGTACCCCGTTCCTGCCTTCTCCCCATCTCGATTCCGCTAGCCCTAGGAGCTCTTCCTAACTCTCTTTTGAATGCATCCAGTGAATCAGGTTCCACTGCCTTCTGAGGCAGATAATTTCACAAATTCACAACTCTGTGTGAACATGTTTTTCCTCATCTCAGATATACGGCGGCCCCTGGTTCTGGACTCCCACTACATTGGGAACATGTTTACTGCATCTAGCGTGTCCAATCCCTTAATAATTTTATGTCTCTATAAGATCCCCTCTCATCCTTCTAAATTCCAGTGAATACAAGCTCAGTCGCTCCATTCTTTCGGTATATGACAGTCCCGTCATCCCGGGAATTAACCTCACGAAACTACATTGCACTCCCTCAATAGCAAGAATGTCCTTCCTCAAATTATGAGACCAAAACTGCACACAATACTCCAGGTGTGGTCTCACCAAGGCCCTATACAACTGCAGAAGGACCTATTTGCTTCTCCCTTTATGAAGGCCAACATGCCATTAGGTTTCTTCACTGCCTGTTGAACATTCAATGGCATTATTTAATATACAATGGTGCTGCCTCACAGCTCCAGTGACTCTGGTTCAATCCCAACCTCTGGTGCTGTCAGTGTGGAGTTTGCACATTTCTCTTGTGACTGCCGCTTGTTTCCTCCTGGTGCTCAGATTTTCTCTCGGTGAAGCTTGGTGGTAGGTCAATCAGAAGAGAGTTTAGATTAGAGATACAGTGGAGAAACAGGACCTTTGGCACATGGAGTCCACAACAACCAGCGATCAGCCACACAATAGTTCTATCCTACACACTGGGGACAATTTACAGAAGCCAAGAAAATTACAAACCTGCACTTGGGATATGGGAGGAAACCAGAGCACACACCGAAAACTCACACAGTCACAAGGAGAACATACAAACAGCATCCATAATCAGGTTTGAACCCAGGTCTCCAGCACATTAAGGCAGCAACTCTATGGCGATGCCACTGTGCCATGTGAGGGAACAGGCTGCTTGGAAACAAGTGTTGGAGTGGGATTACTCCAAGTTGGCTTACACTTGTTGGGCTGAATGGCCTCCTCCTTTATTGAAAGGAATTCAAATAACTAGTTTCTCCCACTAACATTGAGTCCAAGGGTTGGTTCAAGAGAAACTATGATAAGGATCCCATGGATGATTCCCAAGTAATAATTTTACCACAAGACTGGCTTCCAAACTTATCAACTCCAACAAAGAGCACATAAACATGGACTTAATCAATTTCTGAAATTGATCAAGATCATTCAATTTCTCCTTAGTTCCGATCTCACTTCCCTAAAACTAAATGCCAAGCTGAAGCATCAGTCAGGTTAGGAACTCGTGGGATTTTACTCAACTTCAGAGTTGGAAATGACCAACTGAGTCAAGCTATTAGATCTGCATTAGAATTGCCTCTTGAGCATACAGAAACAAACCTTGTATAGTGTGTTCAGTATTTAACCAATTTGGATGCATTTTAAATATGACTATGCCCATCATCTCTCATTACATTTTTGCTTTAAGTACTCTGAACTTGATCAGGGTTTCTACTTTGTATCCAAATTTTCCTATTAACGCTTCAATGGAATTCTCTTTTAAAATAAGTTTAAGTTAATGAAATATTCCTGGCCTTTACATCACAGAGCATTGTCCAGAACTAAAATTTGAATGCAATACTATTCCTCATAATACCAGCAATACTCAATTTCAGATTATCCACTGCGATACTCAGTTTCCAAGGCCGTGATGTCATCTTCTTCATTCATTATTTTTTAACTTCAAGGAAAAATCTCACTACAATCAAAAAGTTCCAAACTTGGTTGCATACACTTAAGCAGAGATCTCGTCTTCATCCAGTGAGATTATAGTTTTGGTCCCGTCACCTTGCCAATTAGTAGATAGCTGTGCTTTGGATCCTATTTTTGATAACTTGAGAGGTTCACACACAACAACTACAATTCTGACCCCAACCCATTGATTTAAAATCCAAATCATACAAATGAAAAGACAATGGCACAGCTGGTAGAACCGTTGTCTCACAGCGCCGTCAAAGACCCAGGTTCGATCCTGATCTCGGGCGTGTCTGTGTGGAGTTTGCACGTTCTCCCTGCTCTCAAATCTGCTGACCTGCTCTTTTTTGGGAGTTTAACTTTATTACTCCCCCGTCTCCTGTGGGCTTCCTCTGGGTGTTTCAGTTTCCTCCCACATCCCAAAGACAAGCAAGTTTATAGGTTCATTGGCCTCAGAAAGTTGCCCCCAAGTGTGCAAGACATGCATGCAAAAGTGAGATAACATAGAACTAGTGTGAACGGGTGATCGATGGTCAGCGTGCAGTCAGTGGGTCGAAGGGTCCGTTATCATGCTGTATCTCTAAACTAAACTAATCTATGTATCAAAAAGCAACTAAAAGAGAGCAAAAATCAAGGTGGTTCAGCTCCAGTTTCAGACCCCACACTATAAGCCTGGGGTCATTGTCAATAAAACTATGAACAGTATCAAGCAAGTGAATCTGGGATAGGAAGCTGAATGAGTTGGTAGTCATGTATTTCATTTTGAAGCAGCCAACACCAAAACAACTACAGACTTTGGGCCCCCCTTTGGCTGCAAAATGAAGTTTCAGTGTCTTTGCTCATTTTATCCCCACATTCTTGTTCCCAATTTTCAGACCCGTTTCAAATCCTCCTGATAGTGAAGGAACAAGAAATAAGGCAGAGATACAATCTGGAATGTCAGAAACAAGGAATTGCAGATGCTGGTTTACAAAAAAAGACAACGTGCTGGAGTAACTCAGCAGGTCAGGCAGCATCTCTGAATAACATGGACAGGTGATGTTAAGTTGGGGTCCTTCCTCGGACTCTGAAGGTGTCCCAACCCAGAACTGTGTGACATCCCAGAACACTATTATTGAGAATAATGGCACAGATTCGTCAAGATGAAGTCATTTTGTGTGTGTGTGTGTGTGTAAGAAGGAACTGAGTTACTCCAGCTTTTTGTGTCTATCGTCATTCTAGATGTAGTTGCTTTCCAACATGCTGATGAAAGGTTTTCTAACTTTTACCTTTGTTAATTTCTGGATTACTTCTTGCCTTTTGTGCCTTGCTATGTCCTGCCTCCTTAGCTGCCCAAGCCATTCCACAAATTATCCACCAGGGACACAAAATGCTGGAGTAACTCAGCAGATCTCTGGAGAACATGGATTGGTGATGTTTCAGGTCAGGACTCTTCTTCAGAGTGATTCCACCAGGGAGACTGGGTACACTCTGTCAGCTTTTCAGTTATGCTATATCATCCACCCCCAATAGCCCCACCTCACCCAAAGATGTGGTTCGTCAATAAATAGGCACTTTATCCAACCATTCTGATTCCACCCATCTAAACTTGAGCACACGCAGGGAAGCATAAATCAGAAGTTAAAAATGTAAAGAATCCAGATAAATTAATCAATGTTAAAATCCAGCATTTAAGTCATAAGACTTAAGTATAAGAGTAAAGTTTCAATGTATTTAACAAATAAAAGAAAGCAGGACATCTCAGTGGGCTACAAACCATTTAAGCCTGTCCCACTTTCCCGAGTTATTCACAAATTCTCCCGAGTTTTCCCGTTGGTTTAAACTCGGAGAATGTCCGTAGCGAGTCCGTAGATATTTCGTAGCAGCTCGTAATGCCAACCGTAGGTACTTGGGGCATCAGGTAAGTTGGGACGTTTTTTCAGCATGTTGAAAAATGTCCATGAGTAAAACAAAAAAGCCCCAAGTACCTACGGCTGGTATCTCCGAGTTCGAATCAAGGGGAAAACTCGGGAGAATTTGTGAGTAACTCGGGAAAGTGGGACAGGGCCTTTACTGAGATAAATGCTGGTGAGAGGCTTTAATTTCAGGAACATTCGTCCAAGTTATACTGTAGCTGTCAAAGAGTAACGCACAAAAGGTTTCTTTGTTGCAACATTTTTTTTAAACTATGTAGCTGGGTCAATCTAACTATTGAATACAAGATTTTCTAGCCAAGTTACTTATCAAATGGATTTGCGCAGAGGAAACCGAGGGAAGATATATCCTTAACTTGAAACATATCTGATTTACAATTTTGTATTTCAGTTAAATTGGTTGTAGAGTAAAACAAACAAAAGACTGCAGAAAAGGGCTTACAAAAGAATTAAACATCCAATTAACATTGTGCAAGTTGCAAACCTGCTGATCTGCTCTTTTTTGGGGGTTTAAGTTTATTACCAATGCAACTTATTTTTCTCTGCGCCTTTACCTGAACCACATAATGTTTTATGTGTCTGCATTTAAGTGCTGCTAGTCTGCACAACATGTAATTTTCAATTATGTTAAGGCATAACAAGATCATTTCTTGTAGTGCCTTGTGAGTGCGAGGAAATGAGACTCAGCCCTACTGCAGTGAGAGAAAACCAGAACCAGATGGGCACAAGCAGTCCTACAGAGTTACATAGTGGTAACCACCCCACAAACAATTCACTCACACAATGGAAACAGACGCCAGATAATTGGTGAGGCCCCATGCTTTCTTCACATTGCACACAGCGTTAAATTCTAGACGAGGCACGTTGAAGAGGAAACGCAGGTCAAGAGGTTTAATGACAAATTGCTATAAGCAGAAATATTTCTGCAGGATTTAAAACTAGTTTTCTTAATAGCACAGGTAGAGAAACTGGAATACAAGCTACCCATTATTTCTTAACTATGCCTTTTACTTATCCCCCAGTCAGCTTAACAATGTATAGAAAAATAAAAGTAATTTTCAAAACTACAAATCTACACAGAATAAAATATCTATGGACTATTTTTAAGAATGCAAAAAGACCATTTATTTAAATCAAACTTTTTGATTTATGGTGTTTCATTCTAGACCCAGAAGAATCCATCATCCACTTAATTGGTGCGCTTAAACCCAAAACTGCTGGCATCCAGGTCTCAGAGCAGAGATTCCCAGTTATTGATGGCATTTCACTATGTCCTTGTCAAACTCTTTTCAAAGTAATCCCATCATTCACCCTCTAAACTTACATTCCTCTTTACAGCCTTTACCTTGCGATTACAAGGAGGCAGTAACGGCACAAGTACAGAAAAATAATAATAATTTTCAACTTGGCAAAAAAGCCAGAGATGACCCAAGCCAGATTGAACATCTCACAATCACTTGACTTGGCACATTTCTTCCTGATTTGCTGAATAGTTCCAAGATTCTCTACATTTATTATACACTTGTGTATCTGTATACAAACACACACGCACGCCTTGAAAGTAAGATCAGATTCAAGTGCAGAACTCTATATTTGACAATCCTTTTACTCTACTTTCCCAACAGTAAATAGGGAAGCATTAAGGGAATTTTGGCCACTTTTCAAAAGTTGCAGCTTTCACATTTAGAAATGCATCAAGACCCACGTATGTATCACTATATTGAAGAAAATGTGAACAATTAAAAAAACAAAAGTAAACCCCTATTAAAATTTATGGGCTTAATTAAGAAAGAACTGCAGATGCTGGAAAAATCGAAGGTAGACAAAAATGCTGGAGAAACTCAGCGGGTGAGGCAGCATCTATGAGGCAAAGGAATAGGCGACTTCTCCGGACGAGATCATTCTTCAGACTGATTTGGGGGTGGGAAGGGGGGCGGGAAAAAGAAAGGAAGAGGTGGAGACAGTAAGCTGTGGGAGAGTTGGGAGGGAGGGAGGGAGAAAGCAAGGACTGCCTGAAATTGGAGGTCAATGTTCATACTGCTGGGATGTAACTACCCAAGTGAAATGTGAGGTGCTGCTCCTCCAATTAGTAGACACAAATGCTGGAGAAACATAGCGGGTGAGGCAGCATCTATGCAGTACCCCATATTTCGCTTGGATAGTTTACACCTCAGTGGTGTGAACATTGACTTCTCCAATTTCAGGTAGTCCTTGCTTTCTCCCTCCTTCCCCTCCATGTCTCAGCTCTTCCACAGCCTACTCCGCCTCTTCCTTCCTTCTTCCCCCGACCCCCCCCCCCCCCCCCCCCCGCCACCCCCAGTCTAAAGAAGGGTCTCAACCCAAAATGTCACCTATTCCTTTGCTCCATAGATGCTGCCTCACCCACTGAGTTTCTCCAGCATTTTTGCCTACCTTAGAATTTATAGGTGCAGCTTGTCAGTGGATTTAGTCTGGGCAATAACATTTCCAATTATCCTCATTACAGGCCAACACATGGATTTGTTTTAATGTCAAGATTTCCAGCTTCCCTGATTTTCTTTTAAATCAAAAGTAAAATCTGTGGGTAAAGTGATACATTTCTATTCCGTGATTTTAAATGCTATAAGCACTATTACAGCAGACTGATTAATAACATTACTGCAGATGCCAAAGAGCCATTTAAACCATCTCTTGTATCTCTCTATACAGCAATAAAGGAACCATCTATTTTGGTAGACACATGAATAACTGTCTGCAATAGTGCACATGCACCTGCATGTATACAAACTACAATACCAACACTGCAAGATGAGATAAGACTGTGTCTTTTCTGTGGTGCTCACTGATCGTGAATTCCAATGGACTGGCAGAAACCATCTGCTGGTGTTTTAATGTTTCCTTTTACGCAGTGTTATTAAATGCACAGACTAAATGCTTGTTCTATATCAGATCAGATGCACACTGGTGCAGTCATACTCTCTGTTTCATCCACATTGTTCCTTTATACTACATCAATAACTGGTTATTTAATGTGCCTTATATTGCCTTCATAATCTCTATTTGCAGTAGAAACGCTTCCCTAATCTCGAGATTTAGAATCTATATATCATCTGTAATCTGGCCACTGGTGTAACGTTAGCAGCGGCAGGCACGAGAAGTGGCAGGAGAACAACTTCACATGGGCATGGTAGTTTGAAACTCATAACCACTGCATTCAGTTTTAAGCAGTTAGCTTTCGCCAATGGCCAAACAAGATCAATATGGAAAATGTTGCGATCAGCAGTAGTTATTTTGGCAGTGGCAGGGCAGGAGTTTATGGGGGGGGGGGGGGGGTCATTAGGTCATGCAGACATACACCAGAATATCAAAATAAAAAGCAGCAAGATATTTGTCCCAGCAGCACCTCACACACTGCACAACTGAAGTGCATGATCACTCAAGCTTAAAATCAAATCAGAAGTAGTTCTCTTGAGGAATGAAAAGAAGACATTTAAGTGGTCTGAAGACCAATTTCGGAGAAAAATTTAGTGTTGCACAAAACACTGGTACCGTGCGCTCTCTGGAATCAATAAACAGTAATCGGTTACAAACTGAGGCTCTGCAAATTAACAGGAGATCCATTCCCAGCATGCAACCTGAATGTGACCAGTGGTACGTGGGTCCGCCCCACCTTTGTAGAGGCTTGGCTGCCTGTCGGATGGAGTAATGGACAAAAACTTGATGCTTTTCATGACAGAACCTAACCTCCAGACACAAGTTGGAGTGGACGCCCATTCGAAGGATGTTTTTCAAGAATTAGTTCAAGTGTTTTGCAAATGCTTTCCAGAGTACACCCCAACCTAAATGCAAGCAGTGACTTGTGTTTGTCAGACAACAACCAGCATCAATGCCTCCCAGGTACTGGCATCAGGTTTTTAAAGAGGCAATTCTATAAAGTTAATGGGACATCAATTTAGGAAGCCTGTTCACATGTTTATAATTGTGCTATTGCGTGTGTGAAGGATACATCTTCTAGATGCGCTGTGATACATCCTCAGTGATGTGACCTGGGATCATCGGGTGTTTCGGGTCTCACAACATCAGACAACCTCACCCAGGCGACCCAGCCGGGGTTGATCACATGTAAAACAATTACAATGAATTAATTGTTTATATATATATATAATTATGTTTCAAAATATTGCCGTTAATCTAAAATGAAAAAAGCTCTTATTTAGTTTAGTTTAGAGATACAGCGCAGAAACATGCCCTTTGGCCAACTGGGATGGTACCAATCAGCGATCCCCAGACACTAGCACTATCCTACACACTAGGGACAATTTTTAATTTTACCAAAGTCAATTAACCTACAAACCAGTATGTCTTTAGAGTGTGGGAGGAAGCCGAAGCACCCGGAGAAAACCCACGCGTTCACAGGGAGAACGCACAAACAGCACTCGTAATCAAGATCGAACCCGGGTCTCTGGTGCTGTAAGTTAGCAACTCTACCGCTGCGCCACGGTGCTGCTAATATTTTATCTTCCTTGGCATTGGGCTCTTGTCTGGAAGGCACACACAAATGCTTGGGATTATCCTTGAAATATTGGCTTGGTAAATTGGCTAGGTAAATGTAAAAATTGTCCCTAGTGAGTGTAGGATAGTGTTAATGTGCGTGGATCGCTGGTCAGCGCGGGCTGAAGGGCCTGTTTCCACGCTGTATCTCTAAACTAAACTAAACTGCGTAAACATTCTCACTTTCCATGATCCAATTTCTTCATGCCTTTTAGTTCAAGTTCTTTTTATTCATACTCTCAATTTAGGAAGAGTAGGGGGGAGAGAAGGATAAGTGCAAGGAGAATGCTTGGGAGCATTGCAAATGATGGAAGCATCTGTCTCCTCCTCTTTCTGCTCCGCTGTGCAATATATTCATGGGTAATCAACACTGGCCTCAACAGCTCTGTGCAATTCCCCAATCTTTAAAAAAAAAATCCTTCAAACCCCAACTTAAATACTTCTAATGTTTAACCTTCACAATCTCAACGATAGAGATTTCTAGAGATGGCCACCCTCTGCAAACAAAATTTCTACACACGTTGGTTTTAAACGACCAGTTCATTTTCTTGTGACTATATATATAAAATGCAATAGTGATCCCTCCTAATGCTGATTCAATCAGCCACATTGTTCCTGGGATACATTCTCTGCACTGTGTGGTACCAGCACGACAAACAGTCGTTGGGTCACATTCTCACAGACCAAAATTGCCCAGTCAAATCCTAACCGGAATGCCCTGTGGAAGCGACAATATAGCGATGGGCTCTGTGACACTCTCTCTCTCTCTCTAACTATAGTAGTTGTTACATTGTGCTGACCGACTCTTAAAATAAATATTTTGGCAATGGAGTTCAATTAGCAGTGTTGGTAGATGAAGAGTTTTCTTCCTCAAAATTGCCCCATTACATTTCAGCTGCAATTTTAAGGCAGAGGTACTCTGCTTCAGTATCTTACACACCAGATATTATTACAGCTTCAAGTCAAATTTTGCAGTCAATGGCAATATTTCCAAACTGTTGTAAAAACAGTGCCAAACTGTAGAGAGTTTCTGCTGAAAGAGATACAGTAGGAATTAGTGGAGATGGCCCGACTTATTCACCTATGTCCTTTAACAGCAACCATTCTATTTGAGTTGGGCCCTGGTGAGGAAGGAACTTTTATTTTTAAAGTGCACTCGGGAGATTTTACCCAATAAATTCCATGGGTAGGTAAAAAGCAAGCTCTTAAAGATGGAAAAGAGGGGTATAAATAGATGTAATACAAATAAACTGGAGAACCAAGCAAGATGTTGACTTAAAGCAGCTGAATATATTTTCAATAACAAATGCACAATGCTACAGCTTGTTTATGTACAGCATGAAAAATTTAATCACGTTTTTAAACATAGCTCAGCAACAAATAACAGTACACATTACATGTTTTGGCATAACTAATACTGTGCCAAATCATTTTTCATTAAGAATATTATTTAATTGCCATGTGCTTGCAATATAACAGGAACCGGTTTACAGGAATCTTAATCCTTTAACCTACCTGTGTTAATTCAACATTGTTAACCGGACACAATGAACTTCATTATTTAACGACTTCAGTTTAGATGTCTGTCTTTGTGTTTAACAACTACCTTAGCAGTTTTTCCGTAATGAATAACATATGGACACAACAATTAGGAATACGAATATACGCCTGTTCTGCAACAGAAATGTGCCACTAATCTTCCTCCCCCCTCCTCCTCCTCCCACCCTACTTCCTTCTGTCAACAACCAATTCTATTGTCTTGCTGATATTAAAGGTCTGACACCATGACTCGAGGTACCCAATCTCGTTCCTTTGCTTCATATTATTGTTGCTGGTGATCCAACTGACTACAGAGGCATCATCGGCAAACTTAACAAGATCAAGTTGCTGTTGCACTTGGCCACACACTCAGTGTGTACAGGGAACAGAGCAAGATAATGAACACACTTCTGGGTGGCACAGTGGTGCAACTGGACGGCTGCTGCCTCTCAGTACCAAAGACCCAGTTTCGATCCTGACCTCAGGTGCTCAGTATAGATTGTACACGTTTTCCTTATGGCCGTGTGGTTTCCTCCAGGTGCTCCAGTTTCCTACCACATCCCAAAGACGTGCTAGCTTATAGTTTAATCAGCCTCTGTACATTGCCTAAAGTGGTATTGTGTGAATGAATGTTGGATAATATGAACTAGTGTGAACATGATTGATGGTTGGTGTAGACTTGGTGGGCCAAAGGGCCCGTTTCCATGCTGTACCTACAAACTAAACTTCCCTGAAGAGCACCAGTGTTGAGGGTCAGGGTGGAGGAAATGTTATGACCAAATCTAACCAACTAAGGTCTGTCCAGAAGCCTGTTGCAAATACAGGCTGATAGGTCAAGGAGCAGAGGCTGAGGGATAAGATGTATCTTTATTTAGTATAATCAGACTATGCTGCTTAATAAATCGGGGAAGTCTTATTCTTGACTTAAACAATACTTCCAAAATCTGAAATAACTAGAAAGGACGTCCCAAATCAGTTTTCCACCACTTTTTAGAAAGGATAACAACTGGAACCGTGTGCACACATTGCTTGGCAGGGTTATGAACTTAAATGTGCAGCTTGGCATTACCCTGCATCTTTCCCATTCCACAACAATGAGACTTACCATTTTTCAAAAATCAACCAATATTCCAAACTAAATAAGGCCAAAGTAAATAAATAGTGCAAATTTGCAATGAATGCCAAATTTCAAACATTAAGTTTTTTGTCTAACAGAGAAAATTCTATTAAAGGGAGTAGTTAAAGCTCACACACACATGGGTTAGTAACTGCTTCTTTTGAGAATTATTTGTGTTTTCAAGTATGTGTACAAATGATAATGGAACAAAAGCAATATAGAGTTTCCAGGTGGCACATTGGTGCAGCGGTAGAGCTGCTGCCTTAGTGCCAGAGCCCCGGCTCGATCCTGTCTACGGGTGCTTTCTGTATGGAGTTTGCACGTTCTCCCTGTGATCGTGTGCGTTTTCTCTGAGCGCTCTGATTTCCTCCCAAACTCTAAAGATGTACAGGTTTGTAAGTTAAGTAAGGTATGTTGTAAATTTGTCTCTAGTGTGTGTAGGATTGAGTACGGGATGATCGCTGGTCAGCACGAATGTGGTGGGCTGAAGGACCCATTTCCATGCTGTGTCTGTAAAATCACACTTGTAAATCAGCTACTACCATTTTCTTCTGATCTTGAAGGCTGCTGTTTCTAAGCCTCAATAGCACAAACTGACAGGTTTATTGCAGTTACGAAGTCCTGTGCTGTCCGAGGTGCCACCAAGGCCCATTTAACCCCTCAGTTGGATCGTACAACTTTGTTGTTGGACAACATTTTTCGCATCGTCATGGTTACCATTTATCCCTCAACACCTAATGAGAGGTGACATAGCCATCATTACTTAGACCTGTGCAAATCCAGCTGATATATTTCCCAGGAACTGGGCTCAAACACACGTCATTGGATCCAGAGCATTTCAAGACATCCCGAGGTGATTAAAGGCTTTATGCAAACGTAAGTATTTTAAAAAGAAATTAGTTCAGAATCACTTGGGCCATTTATTGGTTTTAAAATAATCTAATCTAACAAAGTCATATAAATATATCATACGCGAGGACAGATTTCTGTTCACATCTGCTGTTGACAATGCAAGTTAAATATATGGGAAGGAACAGCAGATGCTCCACTGAAAGTAGACACAACATGCTGGAGTAATTCAGCAGGACAGGCAGCATCACTGGAGAAGGAATGGATGATGCTTTGGGTCGAGACCCTTCTTCAGCAACATTAATATTTTGTTTATGAAGTTACAGCTCAAACTCCACATGGCATTTGAGGTATTTTTCAGAATGTATTTTTAACAGTTTTTTTGTAAGAAATAAATGAACTATTTATCCACAGCTCTCAATGTGCTCTGTAAGTAACAAAGTACTCTCTCATGTAATATAAAGCTCAGGGTTAAAGTGACTCACCCTGGCTGATCAACCCAGTTCTCACAACAGTGTCAATATACCATATGAAAGTCAAATTCATTTCCATCTCTCCAAATAAGGCTCACTTTTGCGACATGAGAACTGACGTGTTAGGTTTAACATGTCACATGTTAAGATGTCACATTCTCAATGTTAAGTCAAACCAAGTTAACAGTGATCCAGAATTGAGGGTGCACTTGCATCAGTCTACGGTTATGAGGTTGGTTATAGAGTCAGAGATTCATAGAGTGATACAGTGTGAAAACAGGCCCTTCGGCCCAATGTCCCCACACAGCCACACTAGTCCTACCTGCCCACTTTTGATCCATATCCCTCAAAACCTGTCCTATCCATGTACCTGTCTAATTGTTTCTTAAATGTTGGTATAGTCCCAGCCTCAACTACCTCCTCTGGTAGCTTGTTCCATACACCCATCACCCTTTGTGTGAACAAGTTACCACGAAGATTCCTATTAAATCTTTTCCCCTTCACCTTAAACCTCTGGTCCCCATTTCACCCACTTTGGGCAACACACTTTGTGTATCTACCCAATTTATTCCTCTCATGATTTTATACATGGTTGGTTGGGTGGTTGATAAATGTATTGAGAGATACACAACAACTTAAAAAACACACTCCGTGCCTGCAACAAATCGATCTTGGCTTCGACTTCATCTAAAATGGGCTAAACTATACCAAAGCTTATAATTCTGCTGCGGGACGAAGGTTCATCGACTTTTGAACTGTGTTCTACCATTTCTTATTTGGGTTGTCAAGGTGCTAGATATCACTCAAGTTCCATCTGTCTGGATAAAAAAAATTAAATCCCCTAACAAACATTTTCTGCCTGAGGTTGGAGCATATAATGTGCTTTTTTTATTTTTAAAAAAGGCCCTCCACTTCCAGTTAGATTCATAACAAGATAAAATGACAACCTAATCTGATTGCCCAGTAAGTTAATAGAGTATCAAGCACTAAATATATTAAAATGATATCCAGTTTATCAAAGTTATATCATAAATGATATGGTCTAGGCAGACTAACTAAATGGCAGATTCCATGGAGCTGAATAACATGCTTCCACTGCATGCTCCAGTTCCCATAAGAGGAACACATCGGGTAGATGCACAAAGTCTCTTGCCCAGAGTGGGTGAATTGGGGACCAGAGGACATAGGTTTAAGGTGAATGGGACAAGATTTAGTAGGGATCCGAGTGGTAACTTTTTCATACATGGGGTGGTGGGTGTATGGAATCAGTTCCCACTTACAAATTTAATTTTAACACAGCGTAATAAACCAAAAAGCCTTCGTCTTTGTACAATATTTTACAGAGATCACAGAAATGTTTCAAAGAACTCCATGTAAAATCAGTTCATTAATTTATGTAGGCAGGTGTTCAACTCTTTATATGCAGGACTAGTCAAAAATAACATGTGTCAATCTGTTATTCATATGAAGAAGTTAGGACAAACTGCAATGATTAATTGAGAGGAACAATTTGCAGAGCTGTGGAAAAAGAATATAGGAATGGTACTAAGTCAGTGTTGTTTTCAAAGGACTGGCACAGTGACAATACCTTATGCTGTGTTCGGTTGCCCATACTGACTTGAAGTCTTGAACTTCTCAAATTGATTCTTACTTTGCTTCTTGACTACTGGAATGGGCAGCATGATGGACATTAATTGAACAATTCATCTAATGAACAGCTTCACCAGCAAAGAAAGACATTTATGCTGCTGGGAAGACACCAAAACAAAAATCAGAACTGAGCAATTACTTTAAAAATGGAAGAGGAAAAAAATGGCTATCAATTTGATTCAGGAAAG
Organism: Leucoraja erinaceus; assembly: GCF_028641065.1. Lineage (NCBI taxonomy): Eukaryota > Metazoa > Chordata > Chondrichthyes > Rajiformes > Rajidae > Leucoraja > Leucoraja erinaceus. The sequence goes on along the minus strand of NC_073391.1, from coordinate 21,253,331 downwards.
GATCCACAACATAAATGTAATTATAATCACTTGGTACAAATTAACCATAATTATCAGTCAGCTCCCAAATTCTGTTTTGTTGAAAACAATTAGAGTTTATAGGGCTCGAAATTAACGGTTGCCCGGGTGCCATTGACCACCCAAAGTGCCGCCAGGCAACCTAAAAGGAGAGTCATTTTGCCCGGCTTGGCACTGCAGATACTGGTTTATACCGATAGACACAAAAATGGAAGTAACTCCACGGGTCAGGCAGTATCTCTGGAGAAATGGAACGTGACGTTTCGTGTCGGCAATGGCTGTATTGCGGGGCAAAAATACTAGGTGCAGGGTGATGAAGGGTCGGAGCGAATGACGGGCCCCGCACAGTGGCAGCAGCGGCCGCGACTCCACCGCCGCCTCCTCCCGTACCCCGCCCGCCCTGATAGAGGCTGCTGCTTGCAAATCCGCCAACAACGCTTTCAAAACAACCCCCCCCCCCCCCCCCCCCGCACACACCGAGTCCGGGAGGAGGGAGGGAGGGGGAGGCCTCCTTCTGCCGTCTGAAGCAGCTGCACCAAAGATCTATATAGCTATAGGATCTTTGAGCTGCATCGCTCGGCCCCGCACCTTGCTGCTGGCTGGCGGAGGAGAGGCGGTTGGCACCCAACCTCCTCTCCCTTTGGCAGCGGCACTTGGTGTTGGACAGGGATGGCCAAGGCAGCGGGCGATGTTGTCTGAGGAGCGCTGACCTTCCTTCCTCCCCACCTCCTCTGCCCCTTCCCCTCCCCTCTCTCTCTCTCGTACGTCCCCTCCAGCCCCCCTATCCGGAGACCTTTTACTGATCCCCTCATTCATCCTGTACTGAACCACCCATTCATCCTGTACTGATTTTCCCATTCATCCTGTACTGATCCCCTCATTCATCCTGTACTGATCCCCTCATTCATCCCGTACTGATCCCCTCATTCATCCTGCACAGACCCTCCGATCCACACTGTCTTGACCCCCCCCCCCATTCATCCTGTACTGTACCCCCATTCATCTGCGCTGACCCCCCCCATCCATCCTGTACTGATCCCCCCCATTCACGAAGAATGGGGGAACAGTCTGAAGAAGGGTCTCGACCCAAAACATTGCCCATTTCCTTCCCTCCATAGATGCTGCCTCACCCACTGAATTTCTCCAGCATTTCTGTCTACTCCCATTCATCCTGTACTGATCCACCCAGTAATCCTGTACTGATCCCCCCCATCCCGTACTGACCTCCCCCATGCTCTCCCCTCACAATTTTACCTACTCCAACCAACACGTACTAATTCACCTTCCTCAATCCATCCATTCCACACAGATTGCAGACAGTTTGGAAGTGGAAAGAACTAATAGAAATTGCATCAATTGCAATGCGTAAAAAGAGTAGAGATATTGTATTATAATTTTGCTGCATGTCATTGAGGTATATATCATGTCTTGATTGGTGAATATGGTTAGTTTGTGAGTTATTTGAAGCAGAAATAATATGTGAATGTAGACAAAAGTGCTGGAGAAACTCAGCGGAAGCGACAGCATCTCTGGAGCGAAGGAAATCGGCCGTTTCGGGCCGAAACCCTTCTTCAGACTGATGGGTTCCGTCCGAAACGTCGCCTATTTCATTCGCTCTATAGATGCTGCCGCACCCGCTGAGTTTCTCCAGCACTTTTGTCTACCTTCGATTTTCCAGCATCTGCAGTTCTTTCTTGAACATAATATGTGAATGCTTCATTGAGCATAATTCTGACTGGTAACGACACATTTCGTCCGAGCACATTATCGCACGCGTCATGCAAACCGTCTAAAATGACCACCTAAACTGTCATTGGGCAACCTAAAAAACTGTCATGGTTGCCCGGCTGGCAACAGGGAAAAAATGTTAAGTGAGAGCCCTGGTTTAGCCATTTGGTCTGGGGTGACTACATGGTTTACAATCGAAGGCAGAGTAGGGATTCAAGAGATACTCAAATGCCTTGTCCTTGATAAACCCGGAACAGTTGTGGCTCTTAGTAAGGATGGCTTTGCACATCCGAGGCAAAGATAACATTAACAACATTGAAGATCATGTACATGTCATGGCTATCAACAGTTGTTGTGCCTCTATGTTGTTAACACATCTATGTTTTTTCTACACCATCTTTTAAGTGCTGCTGGGTTTTCAGTAGGATTTCAGCCCTCTGATATTTGTACAGCTGTATTGACACCACCCCCCTCCCACCCAAGTTATAGTGGACTGCTGATCAAAAAATATCTTATGTCTGTAGTTAATCAATTCCTGGGTCTCCAAGTAAATCTCAGCAAACCAGTCCAGGTACCTTCTGCTAGAGAAGCCGAGTCATTACACATGTACTATTTATAGTGATCTCCATGGCATTTCGGACAGCAAAGACTTTGCAGTTCTCTTCGAATAGAAGTCATCAGATTGTCTGGGAAGGACTGTCTCTGTGACTTACATTTCCCAAAATATGAACACACTTTATTTCCAGAAACACTGCCCAACTTGTAGCATCTTCTGTTTTTATTAATAGATTAAACACGCCCAGTTGACAGATAAGAAATTCAACAAAGTCAGTGCACAAGTTGTCACTTCAAAAGGGGCCTGCAATGTCTTTCCTCCTCAGTAATACTGCAACCCTGGCCAGCAGAGGACATATTTAGAGGCACAAGGAAGTGCAGATGGTGAAATCTTGCATAAAGTGCTGGTGTAACTCAGCTGTCAGGCAGCATCTCTGGAGGACATGATAGGCGATCGGGGCTGCTTTGCTTGGAACAAGATCAGGCATTGTGATAAATCTGACCCAATGCCATCCAATGAATACAGATTAATACAGCAGCATCGAGGAAAAGATCCACTGGTAATAAGTGATGCACTGATTAACACTAAATCATGGCACTCTCTAAATTCCAGTGTATTAAATCCAGCTCTCCTTGTTCATCAATATTTTTGAGGCAGGCATAAATAGATTCTTGATTAGTACGTATCAGGAGTTATGGGGAGAAGGCATGAGAATGGAGTTAGGAGGGAAAGATAGATCAGCTATGATTGAATGGCGGGGTAGACTTGATGACCTAATTCTGCTCCTATCACATGATCTTATCAGTTCATCAAGTCATCGGTAGAAGACGGATATGCTGATCAGTAATTTCACAACACAAGAACAATATGATAAGAAGTTACAAGGTACAGCACTGCAAATCAAGCAATAGGCTTCAGGGATTGGCAATTAGAAACAGCATACAGCACCTCTACACCTAGCAACAACTATGCTATCAGAATCAGAGGACAAAGGGTAACATGTTATACAAATACTGAACCTGTATAATCATAGGTCAAGGTAAATTATAGCCCAATTCCTACAGACTTGTATTCATCATTGGACTCCACAAACTGCAAGAACCTCTGCTGTATCCTTCTGCACACTCTTTGCTCAAATATTCTGTGGGGAACAAAGTCTTCAGTTGGATAATGAAACAGATTATTTACACATTTATGTTAATGTTCAGGTTGCATAAATCTGACATTAATAATAGTGGGTACACAAAATTGCTGGAGAAACTCAGCATCTATGGAGCGAAGAACATAGGCGACGTTTCGGGCCGAAACCCTTCTTCTAATAATAGTGTCTTTGAATTTCCCGGAAGCTTAATTGTTTGTTATACGACATTCACTCAAGAACCAGCTACTCTTTCAAACAGATAGGTGTGAGAAAAGTAGGGTTGTTCAATGACAAGTGGTCCACAACTCTGATCCTATTAGGGTTGCTGTCCACGGCGAGATTCAACGTAATCTGGGAATGCTGAAAGCCATCTAAAAAGCAGGTTGCTGCATCAAAACAGCTGAACCCCCAAATTCCTGCACCCTTTTGTGCACCTCTACTGTTGATGTTCTGACCCTGCAAGTGAGTTTATAGAGCTGGCACCATCCAAAATGAGAATACAATGCAACTTCAATATGCGCTCCACGTGTTAAAGACAGTGACCATAAGCTGAAGCGACTGGAAAAAGCAGAAGGCCCACATCAAACACAAACAGATGACATTTCAAAAAAAGGAATTACTAAAATCAGGGAATAACTAAATAAACCATTTATAATAATCACAATTATAAAAGAGATAACTCATGCTCTTGGGTCTTTGGACAGTATTATGTAGTGATACAGCATGGATCGGCCCACTAAGTCCACTGATCCTTTATCAACCGTTCTACCTTATCCATTTTCCCATAGACTAGGGGCAATTTACTGAGGGTGATTAACCTACAAACCCACACGTCTTTTCGATGTGGGAGAGAAATAGTGCCAATTCAAGTGACCCGATGAATCATCCAAGCAATATGACCACTCCTATGGTTGAGCTGGACTACCACTGCAAAATACTAAAGAACCACAACACTAAACAAGTCAAATTGCTTGCACAGTTTTATGATGTATCCATCCTGACTAAATAAAAGAGGAAGTTAATTCTCTTGGATAAGAATGCAAACAACAGTAGGTCAGATCAGCGCACCCAATAAGGTTCGATTCTTGAACTTTATCCTCTCCCATCTCTATTGTAGTCAACACGTATAACTTCAGGTGTGGTTGCAATGTGTCAATGAATCATCAGCTCAATTGAAACAACACTGCCGTCCAAAGACCCAAGAGCACTAGATATTATTTTTATGGCAGTTACAGTCATGATTCAATGTTAAACACTGAATTGCAATCTGTAGATAATGGACCCCTCCTTCATATGAACAGCAAGTCACACCCAAAATTAAAGATGAGGGCATTTGAAAATTCAGATTTCTACTGTGCTTGCTTTCAGTTTCAAAGAGCAACGCTTGGAGATGGGCCTTAGCTGCCACGCTCCCACCCCATAGATAAATGTAATCAACATTTATTTCAGTTCGGATTTCACCGTGGAGCTATGCACTCTTACTTCACGCTGGATCGGGGTTAAAAAAAACTAGCCAAAAAACAATGCAATGAAAAACAATATCTCCCTAACAATTACAAGGAAATCAGCAAGTTGCGATTTGGATGTGTAACTTCTTTGGAAACACTGCCTACGACAGAAAACTGACCATAATTCCATATAGCAAAATGTGAAAGGCTGGCCGATGCAAATAGCAGAAGCAATCCTTTGCTGTTGTAGTAGGGTTCCAAGGTTGGATTGAAGCACTTTGCTGGAACAGAGTAGAGGCTAATGTAACAGCTGACCTCAGAAGGCACGAGCCATCAATGGATGCCAGCAATTGGTGCGAACAGTACTCTCCCTACTCTTGTCAACTTCCACCCACCACAAGCAAAGTGCCTGAAAGTACTAACTACAGAAAGAAACTCAATAAAACTGAAGAGAAAAAGATATTGGGAATATATTTCTAAGTTATAATCAGAGCTCGGCATCCAACTGCCTAGTCACAAATATGATGGGACTTCCAATTTCACTTTCTTTTCATGCTCTCAAAGGAAATAAACAGCCCCAAATTATTTGAAACCTCCTCTGTCTTAGACAGTTCCTTAGGATCGACGATGACTTATTTCAACCCTAGTTCAATAGTTTTGAGGAGGCTGAAGAGCCCAATGCAAGATCTGCAGACTCTGCTACAGAATGTGAGGATGACACTAGACAGGCCAAGTGAGTAAACTGTTAGGGATGCAGTACACTTCCTTCCATGTTGGTGAACATTACCAACAATCCAATTGGGAAAAATGGAATTCCAAAACATGCAGGGTAATAATTTTGAGTCACCTTGGGAGTGTTTAACATAAAAGGCAAAGAATATCCTTAATCATTTTATCACAGCAAAATATCTTTAAAACAGTAACCTATTTTTCGACGTGGCCGGGTTTAATCATGATGAAAAAATAGCAGCAACCTAGATGAAGCCTCAACCACGCGGAAACCACTATTTTTTAGGCGACTACGGGCGACCAGGCTGTCGCCACAAGGTCGCCGGGGTGTCGCCTGTATGGTCGTGAGTAGTCTCCTCAGTCGCCCAGAGTCTTAGCGTCTTTCTGGTCGCCTATGGATTTGCAACATGCTGGAAACTTTTCGGAGACAGTCAGTGACAGTGGGTTTGACGTCAACGAGCGTAGCTTGACTTCTCCTGATGTATGTGCTGTCGTCGTTGTCGCCAGGTTAACGCAGGTTGTCGCTGGTGCTGACTTCTCTTTTTTTGTTGTTAAAGTAATGATTCCATTTCAAATTATGTCGAACGGGGGGGTCCAGTCGCCGGTTTATCGGCGACCTGCTACGACTATGACAGTCTCCGGCAGTCACCTAAAAATAGCCTAAGTGGGACAGGCCCTTTATGGAAGCATTTATTTGCATAAACTGTAACCAATAGCGAGAATAACGAATGAGACCAAAATATACCACTTGTCTCAAACAATTAGACAGTGGAATGAAATGGTGCAAGGATTGGCATTCTGGAAAGGGGAGATTAAATGAAACCATTGACTGCTTTTGAGGAAACTTGGCCAGTAGTTATTTGTCACAACTTCTCTATAGCAAAGAATGATTTTATTTTCAATATCAGATTTTCACTGTTACAAAATTTGCAAAAATGATTTGGCAAGACTGACCCAGTGATTTCATGTGATAATCTAATCAGCAGGGCACGTGATACATGCAGGCATCAGATTAGATTAACCCATAAAAGATATAACTCTGAACATGATGATGCAAGATACTTTCACAGGAGCAGTGTTCAAATGTACCCAGGCCATACGAGCCATATTTCATTAAACCCATCAACACACTTGACCTTCCTTGGGAAACAAAGAGTCTGGAATCTGCCACCGTGCCAAAGTACAGTGCCCAAATTTTCACTATCAGTAGCCTCAACTATTAATACTGGAGCCACTATGCTTCCATGGAAAAGATTAGAAAAGTCAATAAAAACACCGAGCACCATTAATGATTACCCCCTCTCAAAGCATTAGGCATGACATCAGCCAAAAGATAATCATGTATGCCAGACAACTGCAGATACTGGTGTATACCAAAGATAGACACAAAGTGCTGGCGTAACTCAGCAGGTCAGGCAGCATCTTTGAGCGAAAAATAAACTTTTTCACCAGAGATGCTGCCTGACCTGCTGAGTTACTACAGCACTTTGTCTATACGTCTAACTATTTAATCTCCGCAAGTTATTGTCCCTTCAGTATAACAGTGAAATAATGCTTCATACATTTATGGGCAGCATTTTATGCCCTTTGGGTGTTTTAAATTGCCCAGTGCTGAATTTGACCATTATCACTGTGCCCACGTTTGATTTCTGAGGTTGTCTCAGTTAGCCGACACAAACATAAAACAAGTTACAATAATAAAAACCATAATGCTAATTCCTTCACCTATTCCAGGTTTGTGAAAAACAGTTAAGATCACCACAGTAAAATGCCTTAAACCAGGCTGACCAACTCTGAAGCTCATTATTTTTCAATACATCCACACGACGATCATTAATCCTTCTGTTTGACCAACGCATGGTTGATTGACACTAGCACTTAACAACCAATGCCTTGTTAAAACCTCCAAAAGTAAAAATGGTACAGAAAATAGAATGGATCTACAGAGCAACACTGAGATAGCAATCTCTTATTTACTCAAGCTCTCCTCATAAGTACAGGACCTCGGATAGAACAACCCAATGAAACACAATTTACTGCATGCTCGGTAACTTTGCTGTAAGGGAATCCGCACATTGTGCTCATTAAAAATAGTTTTCCTTCATTTATTCTTTATCATAAAATGATCACGTTTGCAAAAGGTATTTATTACTTTTTGTTATAAAACATTTACAAGAGTAATTAAGAGTGCACATCATTTTATGTGCAGCTGGTATTTTAATACTGTTTGCTGCGTGCATATTAAATTGTCCTGTTAATTTTCATTTTTAATACTGCACCTTGTTTGATTTTTTTTTCTCCCAAACAGGTTTCACTTTTGAATTAGCCAATATATGAGAAACAAAGAGAATGGTTAGTAACAGCGATTCTACACCAACTCCAGGCACAGGAAAGAGGCCACAGCAATCATTACAGCAACACGGCTTACATTGCTGGTTTCCTATTCATACTAAAGGGCAATTGAGCCCATTAATTTAAAACATAACCGTTACAACTTCCAAGCCTTCAATGTAAAAAACAGGCAAAATAATTAGACTCTAAATAGAACTGCTGTTCAGAAATGGGTCCATTATTCTGCTTCCCATTACACTAAATAAGAATGGAACTCTTATAAATTGAAGTATACCAGTGACATTAGCAATGTACAATAGCCATTTACTATGCAGTTAATAAAAACCATACAAGACTTCCAGGATACATTCTTATAAGCAATCTCAGATGGCAGCTTCCTATTTCTAGTCTTTTTTCTTCCACTAGCTGAAACCAACAATTTTAAAGATGAGCCTCAGTCTGCACAGCACTGCAGTTGGACAATGATGTTATTGAATGTTCTCTGCTGTTGGTGGTCAAGCATCTGAAGTTTCAAGTTTGCCCGACCTCCGTTATCTTTTACTCCTCCCCCTAATTCTATTCTGTGCCAAAAGTCTTTCTCCATTCAAGTATCATCTTGCTCCAGCAAATTATACAACAGGCAGGATCACAGAACATCCATTCCCTCCCAGAGAGCTGGGAAATAAACATTCCCTCCCAGGATTTATCACCAGTTGTTTCTCAAATCAGTAATCCTCTAGTTGCCACTTCCACAGTATAGGCAACAAGGCTCGCATCAGTACTTCTCCCACCCCCACCCCCCAATCAAAAGCAAGCTGAATGTCTTAATTGTCTATTATGAAGTGAAAGACAAGGGCTTTCCTCTCCAATCCTCACACAATGCAGGACTATCCCCATACACTTGTCTATCTGACAGCAGGCAATGAGAGACTAATCCTGAAATTTGGGGAGGCAGAATCTCCTAAAGCCACTCATTCGGCTGATTCATCAAATCTCCTCAGGATATTGCCCTGTCGCACCTCTTCACTGCCAAATTATGTCAACTCCAGCCATTGGTGCAATTTCTCACGAAGGAACATGAGGGCCAAGTAAAGCAAATTCTGTTGCTAAGGTAGTCTATTGACGAAGAGGATTTAAACACACATTAACCCTTTCACACCAGCAACAATTTGCCCATAATGGAATAATCAAGGGCAAAAGTGCCAATGGAAAAATATAGTTATTAGTAATATAGACATTGTACTTGTTGGGGATCCTGCAGATTTTCTCAAAATCTATCAGTTGCTGCAAGATCATTGATTGGCAACATTAATTCTTATTTCACAACTCTCAAAATTCTGGCACTTTATTATTAATTTATTTTTGTTTCAGGGTGAAATGATGTTTAAATATCATTTTCAAAAGGGGAGAGGAACAAACAAATTAGTAGGGAAAAGTGGATGTGTGGCAAGTGAAGAAAGAACTCACCAGAAACACCATTGAATAGGCCGGATACAGTTTACCAGCAAAAAGTCAAATGTTCCAAATCTGATGCAAGGAAGGCTTGGGTAGAGTTTAAAAAACTCTTGAGATTAATTCATTCAAAATAACATTCACTCTTCCCAGCTTCCATCGATAATGTTTACACCAATGCAATTATTTAGCAGGAAAGCTTTATGATATAGGCAAAGATTTTTTTTTTTTTTTTTAATGTAGTACTGGCAGTACATGCTGCATTATATACCAATTCTGTGTACCTGTGCTGATGAGATTGGTTAAATAATCTTTTGCATTTATACAGTACAGGTATAATCAAAGTTAATGTAATCACACTCAGAAAGAATTGCAGCATGGGATGATCTTCTGAGGCATTTTCTCAAGATTCCCACCATCAAAGACCCAGGACTGCAGCCAATTGGATTCACTCCACACGAGGGAAAAAGAAATTGCAGATCGCAAAGGACGCAACAGGTCTTGACAGCTCCCGCGCTGTAGATACAGCACCGGCCTTTACCTGATAAAAGTCATGGGGTTAAGGCAAGAGCATTGGCTATTGACATTAAGACAGCTTTTCATCCTGTCCCCTACTCTACTCTCTATACCTACAACTGTGTTGCCAGACACGGCTCCAAAACTATCTTTAAAGTTGCCAACGATCCTACCATTGTTAGATGAATAACGAGCCAGATTGCAGGATGGAGATTAAAATTCTGATTGAATGGTGCCAGAACAATCTTTCTCTCACCATCAGCACCAAGGAACTGATGGTTGACTTCAGGAGGGAAATGCCAGAGATCCTGGAATCGGTCCTCATCCTCATCCCATGACAGTGCTGGATAGTCAATAGCTTCAATTTACTGTGTGCACATCTCTGAAGACCTATCCTGGGCCTAACACATCAATGCAATCACAAGGAACGCTCATTAACTCCTCTGCTTTTCTTAACGATTGAGGAAATTCAGTATGTCGATAAATATTCAATTGAACTTCTACAGGTGTACAGGAGAAAGCAGAGGTGTATGGTTGAGTAATGACCTATTTTGGCAACTCAAACACCCAGAAACATAGGAGACCAAAGGGTAGTAGATACTGCCTGGCCCATCACAACCACTGTCCTCCTCTCCAACATATGGGATCTATAGGAGGAATTGCCTCAAAACTGATGTCAATATCAGAGCCACACCATCCTGGCATACTCTTATTTCACTCACTCCATTGGGAAGGAGATACAAGCCTGAAATCCAATCACCAGTTTCAAAAACAGTTTTGTCCCAGCAAAGATTAGTCTCTTGAACAGTGAACACAATAACCTGAGCAATTATAATCTTCTATTAACTATTTATTTGGTTTCACTATGGACTTCGGTTTTTTTTTTCGCACTATTATGGGCGTCGTTGCTACATATGACAATTAAAATCCCTTGACCCTTGGCACCAGGGAGCTTTGGGAAAATTGAAATCGGGGAAAAGATTTGTAATGGGTGAGGCCATACCAAATATCAAAATATGATAAATCTGGACACAGGAGTTAATCACAGCTCTTGGTGAATGCTGCACAGAATTCCTCAGGACAGTGTCCTGCACTTAACGAAGAAATTAGAATATTTATTAATGATTTTGATGTTCAGTTCCATTCACAATTCTAGTTAGTGAAGCAATCCATACAGCATACAATCACAAGGCCAGGAAGATTTGCACCAGAAGATTAACCATCCATTACAGATGGTCAATGATGGCATTAATGTTCAGTCCACCTCCATCAACATCATGGAGTCACCCATGACCAGAAATCATCCACATAAATATTCTGACTACAGTAGCAAGTGATGATTGGTAGTATACAGCGAGTGAACCACCCTATGACTTCAAAGCATTCCTAGCACCCTCAAGGTACGAGGAAGTAATGGGCATGAATACGCTCCACTTCCTGAGACAAATGCAACTTTAACACTCAAACATCTCATCACCATTCAGGTCAAAGTTCCCTCCCATTGCAATGCAACATGACAGCAATGTGTGCCAGATGCACTGCAGGAATTTGCCACTACTTTCTTAATTGTTCCCACCATTGTTCCATTTAATGCAAGAAAACAGCAAACCATTGTCCACACTGTCACAATGTCCACACTGTCACAAGTTCCTCTGCAAAGCACTACTCCGACTTGGAAATTTACTTCTGTGCATCATAACAACAGAGCTAAATCTTAGAATTTTTCATACACAAGCATTGTGGAAGTATCTTCCCAAGAAGAATTGCAACAGTTTAAGAAGGTGGCTCACTGTCACTTTCTGGAAAGCAATTAAGCACAAGCATTTAATGCTGGCCTTGTCAGCAACTCCAACATCTAAACAAATGAACAATATCGAAACAAATGAAAGCAATTATTGCAGTTAATAAATGAGTAATTCAGTAATAAAACTATAAACATCCCAGGAAGGCACCTATCCCAACAATCATGGATTTAACACGATAGGCCTGCAGGCAAAAAGCCTTCCACATCCAACTCCACCTCCCACAAAAGCTGCAGTCAGCAAACATATTTTCGCTTTCTTTTCTTTTAAAAAGCGATCTAACTGGTTTAATAATTTAACATCAACATATGGACAAAAGCATAAGATTTGGTAATACATTCTGTCAAGATGGATAATTTCTTGTTCCTGTCTTTTTAAGAATGGATGTAAAATAAATCAGTTGTTAGGATAAGTAAGTTTATTAAAAAAAAATTCAACAGCCAGAATAGCCAGGGGGGAGAGTGGATGACTGCGATCAGGAACACAGTGCTTGAGACTGGAGATGGGGGTGGGGCAAAGGGCCTCAGGTTTCATGGCCTCGGGGCAGGTCCAAGAAGCTCCAACATGTCTGTATTTGTTCAAACAGCTTGGAAAGTAAGCTGAAAGCAGAGCACAAATCATGCCTCCAAAGTTATACTGCACCAAAGCATATCTCAAGAATCAGCATGGATTTCATTAACCCCATATTCCCCTTGCATCAATATATTGACCTGCGGTTCATCAACACGTTTGGATTTCCATGTGCAGAAGGTGCAAAAGCTTACAAACGAAGAGAAAATCGGGTAAATAAATGCAACACTAATCCCTTTGTATGGTTTGGACTATACAGGCATTTCCTAGATAGCTACAACCCAAGAGATGAAGCAGCACTGAAAGAAATAATAGTTATCAAAAGCAAGGTAGATACACTCACGGCAATCTCTGGACTGATATGCATTTATGCAACAAGAATTGCTCTTAGACTTCAGTGGAGTTTTGAAAGGCATCTGCTTTCAGAAGACCCCCCCCATTTTCCTTCAGGCTGAAATTGAACGGTATACGCTCACTATTTTGTGAAGCTCCACTCCAATAATCCACTTACTGATTGTTTGGAAATCACAATGTTCTGACTTTGGCTGACCAAGTACTGACATGTGTGCTGGAGTGCCATGCTAACTTCAACTCACTCGTGCCCCATTTCCACACGGCATTGAAACCCACTGGATTCTGTTTCTTGCTCTTCCTTTAAACATAACAGATTTGCTGTAAACATTTATGGAAAGTTTTTTTTTTGTAAAGAAGGTATGTGGGGAGTATTAATTGGAATAATTTGGAGAATCTGCAGTTCAAGTGGTTCAATGATACCAGGGTACACCGACATTCTTGTTTTGCCTACTGTTCAGTGACAATTCAGTGCCTAATATATTAATATTAGGCACAAATCATACTAAGTACAAGTGCGTAAAACAGTAGACCTCATTGAGTCAGTACACAAGAGTTGCCATGTTGCACCCTTCAAAATCCAAACATTAAAGATACTAGGGTCTTAACTTGCCATGAAGTTCCATTGTCCTGATGGCAGCATTGGGTGGAGTTGCAGGGGTCGCCCTGGCCAGGCAATGTATAGATGTCTTCAGCTGCCGATACGTGCTGCTGCAGGCAGTGTCTGATCCTCACGCTTGTCCAATTGGAACAGCGCCCAATCTAATGGATCTCCTGTCGTTAGTGTACCAGATTGATGACGTTTTAATGTGTTTGTTTGCCATCAGCGGAATTTATGGACTTCGATCAAGATGAAGATTGTGTAGCTCCAGAGATCATCTCTTCTGGGGACACCAGACCCTCCCTGCCTCGCGATACAGGCTGCACTTTCAAATTCCGCCGTGTGCGCGTGCAACCCCAAAAGTAAATGTTTATCTTGAAATTTTATTTTTTATGTACCATCAAGGCTCTACTGCAAAGGGTTGTATCATGGAAGGTTACCAGTCCTCCCGCTCTGGTATCTCTGGCCTTCCTCCTACTCTGTCCCGAGGACGACCACCTATTTACCTAGATACCCCTGCTACTTCAGCAGTCTTTACTGCAATTATTAAAGGGTAAACACGTTCGACCTGCTCAAAATGAGGTCACCTTTTTGGAAAGGTCACTCTGCATGATAAGATATATAAACATTCATACCAAAAATATTCTGTTCTGTCCCTGAAACATAACCAGTTTGATAAAAGTGGTTTTAAAAAAATAATATACATGGGTTGACAATTTGCTCAGCAAATCTACTAACACCCAGGTAAAATTCAGCTAAAAAATGCATGCGATTCTGTAAAGATGAACCGAAAGCTACAGGTGCAAGCCCGAACACACCGGTGATTACTCAAACAAGCAACTTAAAAAGGACCATTACAACACGCAGTATTTTTCTTCTTTTATTAAAGGACAATTCATGCTTTAGTTAAAAGAATTGTAAGAGTTTAAAAATTAACCACCTCAAAATAGGACGGTGAATCTTTAGTGAAGAAGGGGCGAAAACTCAATAGTCTGTCTGCACGCCCCCAACCAAGCCGTCAACTTGAATGTTGAACTTCACAGTAGTGGCTGGCTTTCTCAACAACTCCTTTGATGTTACCTCCAAAGCTAAAGATCAAAGCAGCGGAGTGTGGTGTGGGGAAGTCCCAGGCTCTTAGAGCTGCCAGCCTGTGATATATGTAAAATCCAAGCCAAAATGTGAAAGTTTGAAGGATAACAGTCCAGTCTTATTAAAGACCGAAGCAAGGGGACAAGTTAAAATTAAATAAATCCAAATGTTTTCATTCTAAATCAGCAAAATAAGTAATTTTATCTTCCTGATTTTACTTTTCAGAAATGATCAACTCTGAAAAACTTAAAGATGCACCGATTAAGAATCGCCACCTCTCTCCCTGCACATCTGCGTATAGAGATACTATTACTGTGCTGTTCAACAAGTGTAAAGATAGTGCCAAATTTCTATAGTCAGTGTGTTTTGGGTACAATTGGGTACAAGTCTATTTGACCTGTGTATTGCAAATATTATGAGAGAATACGCAAGTTTTACAACAGCAGTATTCATACCAAAGTTTAACATGCCTAAACACCACCAGAATTAAGGCCAGCTTTCCTGACATTGTCCAGTATTCTAAATCACTTGGTCTAGATATCAGTCCAGGTGCACAACCTTTTATCCCAAATTCCAAATAACAAAAAGCTCCGAATAGCGGACTCCGAAGACGTTCACTGAGGGCGGCCCGCAGAGGTGACAGCGGAACCTCTGGTCGGTCCTCAAAGAAAGGGGAACTAAATCCCCATTCATAAAAGAGAAGGTGAGGGTATATTGCGCGGGAGGTTAATAATTGACAATCTGCTGCTGCCTGCCCGCTGAGTTAAAAAGTTCCCACGGTAGACTCACGATGCACAGTGTATCGTGAGTCTTGCGTGGGAACTTTTTAACTCAGCGGGCAGGCAGCAGCAGGTTATCGCTCCCTTCAGTTTCACCCCACCTACACCCCTCTGCTTCCCGGCCATGTGTGCGACCCCTTACCTCCCCTCTCCAGCTCCCCGCCCATTGCACCGGTGCGGGCGACGTCTTGGTCCTGACGTCTCCGGCCACCCCCCTGGACAGGAGCTGAGAGACGCCAGGACCACCAGAAGCCGCTCCCCGATGGGCCGCTATGGCGACAAGTGGCAGTTCGCCCACAGCCCGAGCTGCGCCCCCTAATCGGGACACCGACCCCCAGACCCACTGCAAGCACGGAGATCCCAGATCAGCAACTCCAGCCCAGCCCCGCTCCAACTCCAGAGGAACACGCTCCCCGTAGGGGCAGAAGCTGATTGTGTGCAAGGTACGTGTTGTTCTTGGGGTGGCGCAGCTCGGGCTGTAGGCGAACTGCCACTTGTCGCCGTAGCGGCCCATCGGGGAGCGGATTCCTCTGGAGTTGGAGGGACAGGGAGACACAGCGGCTTTTGAGAATGGTGGGCAATCACTTCCAAAGTTCTGCCCACACAGTCAGTACACCTCTCCTACACTTGTCTCCCGCACTAAGATCATCTCGCAGAGAATGATCCCACCCTAACCCTCCCTATTCTCTGCAAGAAAAAACTACATTGAAGACTCAAACTCACGATCGAGTAACTGCCGGGATCGAGGCGCAAACTCGCAACCTTGCGGATACGAGCCGAGCACTCTACTACTGAGCCAGCCATTAAAATCTACGCTAAAAATCTTCCATTCCGAAAGCTGAAAAATTCCGAATTACGAAAAGTGTCTGGACCCAAGGCTTTCGGATAAAAGGTTGTGCACCTGTACAATCATTCTTGGGGCATTGCAGAATAATAATTCATATCTCTACAATGGATAAGTAGTGTTATTTGCTGCATCGCACTGTGTCCGTTTTTCAAAGAAGTGTGTGACATGACAAGCTTGATCCTATTGGAGGTATCAGTGAAAAGAAACTTAGTGCAAGTACAGAGTTCTGTTATATATTTGTAACATATGACTTTCTGTTATGCATATCTCAACCTAACACTTTCCAGTGTCAAGAAAATGCCAGATCAAAGAAAAAGAAACATGACCTTGCACGTAGTTAAGTAATTACCAGAAACGGCAACATTTGTGCTATTCCATCAGGACGTTATTTAAAATGAAGGCAGCAAGTGGCGAAATGAAAATGTTTACATTTATTTATTGTTATCTGCCCATAACTGGCAAAGCCAGCATTTTCCGCCCATTCCTCACTGCCCCCAAGAAAGATGGCAATTATCTTTATTGGACCATTGCATTCATTCCAGTGAAGGTGTTGAGCAGAGTCCCAGCAGTTCAACACAGCAATAAAGGAAACCTATATATTTCCAACTCAGGTCCGCGTGCAACTAGAAAGGGAACCTGCAAGCCATGTCGAACATAAAAATGCTGTCCTTCACCTCCTTGGAGGCAAGGACAGGACTTTGGGGGGTGAGGGGGGTGTGGGCATGGGGGAGGGGTGTTACTGAAGCAGCTTAGGCACACAAAAGTGTTGGAAGAAATGATTGATGAAAGGTTAGTGATGTGCCAGTCATGCGACTCCCTTACCCTGGATAATGTACATCTGGCAGGTTGCTGGAACTGCTATTATCCAGGAAAGAGCAGAGTTTTCCTTCTTCCTCCTTGTAGATTCTGGAAAGACTTTGTGGTGGATAACTAACCGCTACCCTTCCTCCTGCAGTTGCGTCAAATGAGCATCTAGATCCTGGTGACACTGGTACATTGATGGAGAAGATGAAACCACTGTCTATTTAACCATGACGTTAGACTCTCTCCTGTTGGGGGGGGGGGGATACCCACTGTCTGGTACAAGTGTTACCTTCCACTTATCAGTCTGCTTCAGCTCCTGAGCCATTGAACAATATTCAGTTAAATTTGTAATCATTTGCAAACACCTTCACTTCAGAACCTTCTAATGGAAGAAGCTGTAGATTGTCAAGCCCAAGACACAGTCCTGAGTAACTCTTGAAGCATTATCTGGGACTAGGACCACTAACCTCAACAACCACAACCATCTTCCCATGAGGTCTGACTAGAACGATTCAACCGTTTCCCTCTTGATGCCCGCTGTGCATTTTCCCAGAGCTTGCCAATGACATACACAAATGCTGCCTTTAATATTCTGGTCAATCTATCTTGTCATCTCCTAATTTCCATGTTACACTAAACTGTCCAATATAAATGCAAGAACAAACAGAGCAAAGAACAAACTGCTGGAAGAATTCACCAGGTCAAGCAGCATCTGTGGAGGCAATGGCTAGTCTTTGATTCAAGACTATATTGGGACTGAATCACTGTCTTGCCCCAAAACAGTCACTGTCCCTTTGCCTCCACAGATGCTGTTTGACCCAGATGTCCTCCAATTGCTTTTTACTTCATATTCCATCTAGTGTTCCATCTTGGAACTACTTTGACCAAATTCACTGTGGTATTGCAATAAATCCGCAGAGCAGAGTTGATTCAGCACAAACTCTAACAACGACTAAGGCAACTTACTGCTTCTGGCCAAAATTGTGGCACTACAGTCCCGAGATAATAAGAGTGTCGACTCTGCCTTCTAGGAACGTCACCACATTTTGCCAGCAAAGCTAAGTAGTGAATTGTCACAGCCACATATTTTCAAAGAAAACACTTGAATCAATGAGGGCTAAACCTCAGCTTATTCTAGATTGAAATCTAACATCTATTGAAAAGCAAGTACCATTTTTCACAAAAAAAATGTCACCCTGTAATTAATACACCACTGAATCTATCCTTCTTGGAATAATAACCAGTATCATTTATGGTTGAAAGGTCAAAAATAGTCATCTCCCAATGATGTTACCCCTTTTGTAATCCTTTTTGGAAATTAGTCACCTGTGGGAGAGAGCAGAATGGGTCAAAGCCGAGCAACATTCATTAGATGCAGCACCTGGCAAGAATAGGCAGGGATAGGTCCCCAGACATTGTCCAAGAACATGAAGCAGGACCTTCATGGGAGAAGAAATATGAGCACCATCTTACACAAGTCCATACTTCCAGGACACCACAGCCCACCATTAAAAACAAGACATCTATCAACTGCTCTGTTTGCAAGAGGCGAATCACCTGGTTAAAATTTCTGAGAATGAGCAATAATTATGTATCATCTTTCCACTGACTGGTTAGCACACAAAAGCTTTTCACTGTACCTCAGTTCACATGACAATAAACTAAACTCATTTTACGTGATCCTATATTCAAATTTGATGAGCCCAAAATTGTTTCAGATAGCCCTTAAAAAAAAAAAGCTCTCCACAAGTATTAAGCCCAGGACATTGGAGTGTAAAATGATCAACACATGTGGTGTACATGACACTCCTGGAATTGACTGCCCTGGTTTCCATTCCTGATAGAGACTTCAATATACATTTCTTCGGGGACTGTATTTACAATGTCAGGACTAGCCTCACCCAGAGTCGGAAGAAGAGTCTCAACCTGAAACGCCACCCATTCCTTCTCACCAGAAATGATGCCTGTTACTCCAGCATTTTGTGTCTATCTTCTTTAAAATAATGTAGCACAGCACTATCCTTGGTATAGCCCAAGTGATACTAACAGGCCCAATGGGGTCTGCTGCTGCTTGTAATTTGGGCTTCTAGCTGTGGAATGAATGCCTGGCCAGGTTGGTTTTAGTTCAGGAAAACAAATAAAACTGCAGACACTGCATTCTCAAACAGAAACACTGTAAGAACCCAGTCAGTCAAGTAGCGTGTGTGGAAAGGGAGAACTGCTAATGTTTTGACATTTCTCCAAAGAAGAAGCGTTGAGGGTTTATTGTTTTCAAAGTAGTACTAGGGGAGGAGTGAAGTGCAAGACCAAAGACTATATAGTCACAGATTAGTACACCCTCCACTCGTCCCCTTGTTCCAAGGAAAGGTCACTAACCCAAAATATTGATTGGATTTCCTTCCACCGATGCTGATCAATTGGCTGAGTTCTTCCAGAATCTCTATTCTTATTTGAGATTTAGCTCACATTTACTTTTTTCTTACACAACACAAAAGATGGCAAAGGAATTCCAATCAATCACAAGCAAGATTATCTCCTCTAGGAACAAGGAAAAGGTTAAATTAAAACTGAACCACTGATCCCCTTTCACTTCTCTGCCTTGGGGCAGTTGCCTAGCACACATTGTCGCAGCAGCAGATTACAAATCATTGACACAACCTTAAAGTCCATCATTCCTTGTTAATGAGTGTGGTAACGTTTCCAAAAGAGTGAACTTCAAGGAAGGCACTACTTTGGGGTCAACAAAACATTAGTAATGTGTACTTGGCAAGGCATTCTCAACTAGTGAAATCAAAATGGTAACTTTATTCCCCTACTTGTGACTGGCTGCAGTCAACCTCTTTGGCAGATAGTCTGCCTCAATGAGCAATGAAGCAAGTCCTCTCAGCTAACAGGTGGCTTTAGAGGTCAGGTGCATTGCACGGGCTGTTAAAAGATGGCAGTAAAATCACCCTGCAACTTCAAACCCCGATACTATAGCAAATGCAAGATCGGGTTTAAAAAATACATTGTTGTGGTTTTAATAAAGTGGTAATCTAAATGCAATGTATCCAAATGTGATTTATTTTACTTCTGACAACTTGCGTATTTTTATACATCGACCAAATGTTGTCGATGCAGTCGTAATATTTTCACTAAAAATATCCGGCTCCAAAGTCACAACCAAACTAAAAGCTGCATTCACACCATATAAAAGGGAAAGAGAAGGGGAGAAAATTGAATAAAGAAATAGTCACGTCAGAATCACCTTGATGATGATTGCCCAGCCCCTCCAAACCATGGCTAGACAAACTGAACAGTTTCCAGTCCAGTCCTACTGGATTTTTCAAGCACTGGTTGATTCTAAGACAAGGCCAGAGTTTCTCAGCCTAGTTCTTCCCTGGAAGTGCTGTGTACCATCAGAACATTTCTGCTCTTTCAACCCCAGGTGGTTTTTAATTACTAGCTGACCACCTGTAGTCCTCCCACTGATGTACAGAATTAATTAACTTTCAAGAAAAATGCCAATCAGAATCAAAATAGATATTTAAAAACTGTAGGTAATGATCAAAGGTTGGATCACAGGTGTCAAGTCAATGATTTCAAATTTGAATATTCATGTATGGTATTGTGAGATTCCCTAACTTGTCACTACTGCAGTTATCTACAAGTTATGAAAATTCCTTCAAATAACGCTTATGAAGCACTTGAATATTCAATTACCAAACCGGAAGGAAATGGAATGAGAAAATGATGGTAAATTCAACACTTTTAACAAAACGTACATTACAAGTTAGAGACGCTTCTAGTCCTCATTTCTTTCCCCTTCATCTGACCAATCTACTGCCCTTTTCAATTTCTCCAGGATTGGCACAGCGTATCTACATTTTGCCAGGCACAAAGTCTGGCCATCCTAGAACACATTTTAGAATTGCAACCCACATCACTGTGATTGCTGTCAGAAATTATCCCATAGGACTTGTGGCCTGCAATTTGCCTTGGACCAATAACCCAATTAGTATAGCTGATTAATTTTGAGGCAAATAGCTTTTTGTTCTCCTGAAGTCCTACTCACCCATTCTCTACTGAAGGAATGCTTTTCCCAAATAGAAGGCACTTCCCACCTACCCACATTGCAGGTCCCAGCAATCATTCTGTGAAAGTTTACCAGAAAGATGTTTTTTTTTCCCCACGGCTTCTAGCAACGGAGAATACTTGTATCAAACAATTAAGTGAGATTTGTTTTAAATGAGGGAAAGTTAGGAGCATATTAAAAAGGCACAAGGCTGGATTTACAGACTTCAAGGGCACTAATAAAACAAAGATCTTACAATTTCATTTGTTTTTCATGCAAGTCAGGTTTACAGCACTCTCATCAATACATGTGAAGGACATGTCTGAAGAAGGATTGAGTCTGAAAAGTCTCAACCCGAAATGTCACCTATTCCTTCTCGCAGAGATGCAGCCTGTCCCGCTGAGTTACTCCAGCATTCTGTGTCTCTACCATGTGAAGCACAACTCGCATTTCAGAATCCGCCTCCTATCTGATAGCAGTTGATCCTGACACTAATTAACAGGCATAACGGGAAGAGGAAATCCCATCCAAAATACTAGGCATTTGAATTTTTCACAGTTCTGGATCAAATGAAGAATAAAATAAGAAAGTCTGCAGCAAAATCTTGATTGGCTACTAAAAGTGTGAAGAAATAGGCTAAGAAAAACATTAGTTCTGGAACCAAAGTAGTAACCTAATTTCCTGTTAGTCTGCCTGTCTGACAGTCATTTTCATGAGCACAAAGGCGGTATTTAGTACAGGAGATTTAGGGTTTCTGGTCGCTGAATTAGATGTTCTGTATGCTAAAGGTGACAGATTAATTTAACTTTCAGATCAAATTGCCTTTGTTCATAATTTTGATTAAACAAACAATAGGCAGGGTCATTTAAAACACTTATTGGTCTCTTTTTGGAATAAGGTTACACATTTAAGAAACTAAATTTAGAACCGTTTTTAAAAATTACACACATGCCAGACATATCCTTTGGTGATGCATCATCACTAATACGTCCTTCAGCTCTACATGGCTGAACAACACTTCACGGAATTTGTTAATCGCAACGAAATCTCCTGTTTAAAAGAATAGAGTCTGTTTTGTTTCTCCAAATTGACTCGTTGGACCTCTCCAGTAGTTTGGTAGTACGCTCACGCCACCGACACGTTAGGAAGGGGCTCATTGCAGCTTTAATTTTGAAAGAGCTTAATTGATCTTTTTGATAGACCTGAAATAAATCAAACTAGACTGATTCACATGAGAACAGAACCTAATCCTGCAGTCAGATCCATGTGAACAAAAACCAAAACAGCTGTTAATTTGGGCTTTATAACATAAAGCACAAGGAATCCCAACTGATGTAGCGAAAAGCAGGGCTTCTGGTAATATCTGCAATAATGAATCCACTTGAGAGAATTCAGTGCAAACACAAGACAATAAATATAATGAAAAGGGAAGGAACAAAATTAAAGTCGGGTCAAAACTCAACGATAGCGCAACTTCCGGCTTTAGTCCTCTGCCTAGATTTCACAGCAAATACTAAAGTAAGCAATGGACTAGTACCTAGCCATAAAGTGGTTACTTGTTATGAATTAGTAATGACTTGACCATTGCAATTCAGCCAGAAAACCTCCAACCCAGCAGCTATTAACAAAAGATCTTTTGAAAGACACATTGAAAACAGCAGTTTTTCAACTCTCACTGACCTGGAAATCCTTTTTTCCCCCCATTATCAAAACCCCAATCACAGTCAACTTGCAGCAACTTCTGGTGCCCACACATATAAAATCCAGTAAAGTATAAATATCTGTAAACTGGTGTCAGCCATAATCCACTCTACCACCGCAGTGCCCCACAACAGTGTCTTTGCGAATGTTGCCGGCACAAAATCGGCAACCGTCAAGACTTTCAACCTTGTCTGCATTACTCGCTGCAAAATCCATCACTTAATGAAACACGTTGATGTGTAATGAGTACCAAGTCGTAACTACTGTTGAAAAACCTCTGGCTCTGACAAACTAATAATTGCAAAACATCATTCATTTCATTCCATGTTTTAAAAAAATGATAAAATTTTGGTCAACTTGAAGCTTCTTTTTTCTACGATATTAAAATAACCCCTTATTTAGTTGCACATTTTTAGTTTGCATTCGGTAAGCAATAAAACATCGATCACATCCATGTATTTATTGGCTTTGAGAACTGTCAATAGTGACTGGCTGTTTGATGGCTTCATTACTCCTAGACACCAGATTCTCCACAGATGGCACGTGTCTGAAAGTGACCTCACTAAATGGGGTAGGGGCAGGGTTGCAGGGGAATGCATCTTCAAAAGACTGTTCATTGTTTTTTATGGACATCGTTCTTCAAGGTCAGTGATGAGCTGACTACTAACACCAGGTCAGTAATTTGAAAGTTGAATCTTGAAATACCAATTGGTGCATTTGAAGTTCAATCAGAAGGACATATGCAGGTTGCATTTATAGGATAGCTCTAAACCCCCGTAATGTTGGCATTTGTTGATTCTAATACACCGGGCTGTAATTAGCATGGATTTGATTATTTGTTATTCAACTATTGGTAATTAAACATTTCAAAACTTGTACGAGAATGAATTGGCCCAAATTGCATTCCACATGTTAAGTTGAACGTATGAAATTTTGAAAAATGGGAGATGAGAATTCAGGAAATATCAGTCGCAAAATTCCCACACAAACTAGATTGAGATGACATATTCTTGAAAATATTAAGCTATAGACAGAAATTGTCAGAATATAAATCCGCACTGCATGAAGTGGCATTCCTCACAGAGGCTACTCTCAGCCAAATTCATTGAATAAGTCTTCAAACAGAACAAGCAGTATCTCCAGCACTGAGCACTCACTGTTAGCAAACTCGTATTGCCCAGTATGTGCTTCTAATGACTAGATGGTAAATACCTCTTGGTTTGAATGAGTGCCAGGTAAATCACCATGTTTTAAAGATTCAATCCCCCTCTGTGATGCCATGATAAGAACAGGCAACTGGCAGAGCAGCAAGACCTTTTAACTCTTTCACGACAATTTAGTTTAAAAAGCAAACATAGTAAAATCAAACTAGATTATCCTTCTAAGATTCATAAAGGTGGTTTTCTAAATATCGCAAAGGAATTTAGTAGCTTGGCCTATTTTGTGGAATCAAATGTGACTGCTTACTTTGTCTTTAAATGTTTTATAAAGGCTTTTTGGACCACACAAAAAAAAGCTTTGTCCAAAAATTCCCCTCAACAAATCGCTTCCATCAGCTAGTTCCCTGCTATTACTTGAAATAAACCTTTGTACGCTGTGGCACAGAGCTTGGACAACAGTCCAAATTATGTTTAACGATGAAGAAGTATGTGCCTTAAATTTTGTAACAATCTTTGCACAGGAACACCAACAACACTGCACTGTCTGCCGGACACACTCCCGGGGCTCAATCTAGCCTTACAAATTCCAAAGGGAACGCACACACAACCGCTAAGCTACGAAGCACCAGTTGCCAACAGCCTCTGTAAACAATTAGAGAAAAGGTTCGCAATTTACAAGGCCTCGGGTCCCCAGCAACAATTCATAAATCACAATAAATCATAATCTGGTCCAGATTGCCCCAGCCGTCCTGCCAACAGCTATGAAGTACGGTACCCTCCATAATGTTCTGGACAAAAACCCATCATTTATTTATTTGCCTCTGTACTCCACAATTTGATTTTGTAATAGAAAAAAAAAACACATGTGGTTAACGTGCACATAGTCAGATTGGATTAAAGGCCATTTTTATACATTTGGTTTCACCATGTAGAAATTACAGCTGTGTTTATACATAACCCCCCCCACCCCCCCCATTTCAGGGCACCATAATGTTTGGGACACATGGCTTCACAGGTGTTTGTAATTGCTCAGGTGTGTTTAAATGCCTCCTTAATGCAGGTATAAGAGAGCTCTCAGCACCTAGTCTTTCCTCCAGTCTTTCCATCACCTTTGCAAACTTTTATTGCTGTTTATCAACATGAGGACCAAAGTTGTGTCAATGAAAGTCAAAGAAGCCATTATGAGAATGAGAAAATAAGAATAAAACTGTTAAGAGACTTCAGCCAAACCTTTGGTTTACCAAAATCAACAGTTTGGAACATCATTAAGATGAAAGAGAGCACTTGTGAGCTTACTAATCGCAAAGGGACTGGCAGGCCAAGGAAGACCTCCACAGCTGATGACAGAAGAATTCTCTCTGTAATAAAGAAAAATCCTCAAACACCTGTCCTATAGATCAGAAACACTCTTCAGGAGTAAGGTGTGGATTTGTCAATGATCACTGTCCGCAGAAGACTTCATGAACAGAAATACAGCGGCTACACTGCAAGATGCAAACCACTGGTTAGCCGCAAAAATAGGATGGCCAGGTTACAGTTTGCCAAGAAGTACTTAAAAGAGCAACCACGGTTCTGGAAAATGGTCTTGTGGGCAGATGAGACAAAGATTAACTTATATCAGAGTGATGGCAAGAGCAAAGTATGGAAGAGAGAAATAACTGCCCAAGATCCAAAGCATACCACCCATCTGTGAAACATGGTGGTGGGGGTGTTATGGCCTGGGCATGTATGGCTGCTGAAGAACTGGCTCACTTATCTTCATTGATGCTACAACTGCTGATGGTAACATAATGAATTCTGAAATGTATAGACACATCCTATCCGTTCAAGTTCAAACAAATGCCTCAAAACTCATTGGCCGGCGGTTCATTCTACAGCAAGACAATGATTCCAAACATACTGCTAAAGCAACAAAGGAGTTTTTCAAAGCTAAAAGATGGCCAATTCTTGTGGCCAAGTCAATCAAGATCTGAACTCAATTGAGCATGCCTTTTATATGCTGAAGATAAAACTGAAGGTGACTAGCCCCCAAAACAAGCATAAGAGGTCTGGCAGAGCATCACCAGAGAAGACACCCAGCAACTGGTGATGTCCATGAATCGCAGACTTCAAGCAGTCATCGCATGCAAAGGATATGCAACAAAATACTAAACATGACTACTTTAATTTACATGACATTGCTGTGTTCCAAACATTATGGTGCCCTAAATGGGGGACTATGTATAAATACTGCTGTGATTTCTGCATGGTGAAACCAAAATGTATAAAAATGGCCTTTATTAAAATCTGACAATGTGCGCTTTAACCACATGTGATATCTTTCCTATTAGAAATCTCAAATTGTGGAGTACAGAGGCAAATAAATAAATGATGGGTCTTTGTCCCAAACATTATGTAGGGCACTGTAAATAAGATCTCCCTACCCCAGCCTGAAACAGAGCGAGGAACTGGGACACAACGTTAACTTGAGCAGAGGACTAGAAAACCAAATGAGTAAATACAAATGTAACCAGCCGTTACTGTTTGCCAAAATAACCCTGAACAAGGGATGCAAATGATGGAACTGCCTTCATAAACTACAATTCAATATTTCTCTCTAAATCATGTGCATAAACTTTGAAACAAACTAACAACCTGCAGATGTTTCAAACAACATTACCACAGACAAAGGAGTTATTGTTTTCACAATGATTTCCTAAAAATCTAACATTAACCATAATGGATTTTTAAAAGTCCATCTCTATTCTGGGAAAGTTCAATAAAAGGAATTACAACTGCCAAGGACTAACTGAAGAATTATCTGAAACAATCAGAATCATGGACGGTGTTGGCTTGTAACAATGTTTCTGGATCCCACATTTCATGACTTTTCTCATTAATTTCAAGTCAGGTTTGTGTTAGTGGGTAAATATCAGGTTCTATTTCTGCACGCCTACAGATGGGACAAGAGGAAACCACTTGGTAAAGATTTAAATTCAAAAATCAAGAGAAAGGCTAAAATCATAACGGGGGAGGGGGAAACATGAAATCTAAAGTTTGTAATAGAATGGCAGCTCACGTTACATTGTGGAAAGTAGTGCGTTGGGAATGTTGCCCATCACTATTGACAACGTAAACACTGTCACAAATATTTCAGGATCCATACACAAATCAGAGATTAATTAAGAAACACCAAGAGGAAAACTAACGTACAAGGTTTCATCAGTATATGTACATACACACAGCCATTAATGCTCCCTGTAAACAAAATACCATTGCTGTGGAGAAAGCAAATGCCATGCCTGTTGGAATGCAAATCTCTTTCTAGAGACGCAAGCTCTTCGGAAATTTATTTTTGTTCCTTGACAAGACGTAACAATTTACCAATATTTGTACAAATACAGTCAAAACAATATTCAACGTTAAAAAAACACCCCTAAATTAAATTGTTTTTTTTAATGTAGCGAAACATTAAGAATGTATTTCAAAACACAAATAATCAGAATCTTTCCACAGTCACAGCACCAATTAGACACGAGACATTCTCCCTATAAGCTAGTGTTGTACCGAAATTCACGGAAATCAATTTTTTGTAACCAAAACACTCAGCAGGTTTTCAATTATACATTTTCAAAAAGCGAATGCCATGCAAATATACCTCACGTAAAGTTACAGATGATTCAGCTGTGTACCGTCGCCAAGGGAAAGAAAATCTATTGAAAAGATTCGTCAACAGATTAACAAACGTTATTTATTTTGTCTTGACTCTTTATTTGAATTAGCCTACTACTTTCAACAATATTTGAAAATCCAGCCAATGTGAAGAAATTTGGATCAAAAAGCATCGAAAGGATGACTAAATTCCACAATCTTGCAAAATATATACACATGTAAAAAAGGTTTTTGATTATTTTGAACAATAAAATTATGCACTGCGGTCCAGATATCAGGATCGCTCAGTGAAAATATCATGAATTGACATGGCCTCATTTTATTGATGCACTGACCCCATTATCACGTGGCGACAGTTTAAGTTTGAACTTATCACATTGCACCTTTAAGAAAGCGCTGACTGAAAACAGACGATCTAATTAAACTGCAGCATCGGTGGCCCGGAATGGAAGCCAAATGTAGAAAACGGCAACTTTTTGCACCGTCATAATTTATACTAAAAGAGGAACCACATTAATAAGGTCCAAAATGCTTAATCAAGATCAACAGACACCACTTCACACTTTAAAACCACAAAACCAAGCCTCTAACCATAGACAGTTCGTATGCATTCTAACACTCGCATACAAACCAATATATGCCTCGGCAGAAGACAATAACAAGCTGAGCAATTTGAAATCAGAAACCTGCACACTTAACGTTTGTGGTTTCAAACTGCGAACCAATTCTCCTTTTACTAAAACCACGCATGTTCCACATTTGCATACTACATTGATCTCCCCATGATAAAATCCTAAATAGGTGCAGGTTCCACCATACTGCACCATCAAACACTTTTGTTAACCAACTCTTAAGAACATAGAACAATACAACAATGGAAACAGGCCCTTCTGCCCACAATGTTTGTTTCAAACATGATGCCTAGTTAAACTGATCTCATATGTCTGCACATGATTCATATCCCTCTATTACTTGCATTTCCATGTACCTATCTAAAAGCCTCTTTGGCACCATCATATCTGGCTCGCCATCAATAAATATTTTGCCAGTTTTAAGAAATAATTGAATTGCTGTTCAAAATATTTCCCCTTTTATTAGTTTCCTCAGGAGATAAAAACAGGCAGGTCAACACTAGCCATTGTTGGAGGAGAGCGACACGACTAAAAGTTTTCCAATTTAAATAAGTCAACCAAATGCCTACAAAGAAAACTGGAAATTTTAAGCTGCAGAGACAAAATGCCAATAAAGTACTGCATGTAAGTTTTAATAGTTTAAAAAAAGATTTATTCCCTCGACTACTACTTTCTTCCAACTAGATTACTCTACTTAAAAACCCAACTATGTCACTGATACCAGAGGTTAATTCTGGTGGTAGACACAAAATGCTGGAGTAACAGCAGGACAGGCAGCATCTCTGGAGAGAACGAAATGGGTGACATTTCGGGTCGAGATCCTTCTTCAGACTGGTCTGAATATCCTGGTGATGTGCATTACTAGAAATAAAACGTTTTGTAAAATCACATCTTTATTTCTCACATGAAGCACAAATGTGTATTCAACTTCTATTTATTTCCAATCTTATTGCTTTCTAAAATAGGGGGGGGTGGGTGTGTGTGTGTGTGTGTGTGTGTGTGTGTGTGTGTGTGTGTGTGTGTGTGTGTGTGTGTGTGTGTGTGTGTGTGTGTGTGTGTGTGTGTGTGTGTGTGTGTGTGTGTGTGTGTGTGTGTGTGTGTGTGTGTGTGTGTGTGTGAGAGAGATTTATGCAAGCACTGAATGCTTGTTGCAGGAGAAGCTCGCGTTTCTGCCGGAGGTGCTTCTTGTAGCTATGTTTGCACTGCACTGCTCGTGCAGCATTTGTTAGTACATCTTTTTGCCATTTGAGCTACCCAAACCATTTGTACTAGCAGCTGTAATAGTGCGCCTCTTTGCTGCTGTCCCGGCAAGAAACAGCCAACATCTGCTTCAGCGCATCCAATCACTCTTAGCACATCCATCCCCCTTTGACTAATGTGCACCGACACTCGTATATCACCTGCAAATTGGCCCAAATGAATTAACCAGTGCTCTGCTTAACATTACGAGATTTAAATGGATTTTCTCTCTACAGGTCTCCTCAATAATTGCATTTATCCATCTTGTTGAAATACAGTTTACACTTGCTAACATCATTCCAATTCAAGCTACATTTTCTGCTCCAGTGGCAGGAACACAGGAGATTTGTCATCATATCATAACGGGTAATTCAAACAACAATTAGTTCTATGACTGCCCGTATGTCAACATCCGCTCCAGTAAGCGCAGCTTCAGTTCCCCCGCACAGCTCGCCAAGATGAATTGTGCTTACTGGTCCTCAATTTGTATATAGGCTTAACAAGTCAATGCTTCAAAAGCAGAAGGGTCATTATGCATTTTTGTTTTAAAGTGGGATGCTAAGAGACAACATTTCTTAAATGGGCAAACCAATATCGGTTTAATTACAATGCCATATCACACTAATTCTTATTAAAAGCACGGTTTTAAAGTACAGCATTTTGTTCAAGAAATTAGGCAACTCTTATTTTAAACTATAGGAAGTCTTAAATCACTGGACCTTTCTAAATATCTCCCCTTCAAAAACAAAATTTTTACTTCGGACAAGATTGTCTTTGCTGTATGAAAATATCCTACTGAATAAGAGACGGCAATAAAGGAAGGTGTTGCAACTGTCAGCAACAGTACATCAGAAAGCCTTTCACTCCAATGCAAATACCTCACTTGAAAACCATTTGTAAGATTGTTTTTGATGACATTTAAGCCAGTAAACAGAACCAACTCCAGTTTTAAAAGCAACTACCCAATGTTTCATGCATTAGGTTCCAAAGTAAACAAGAATGCAATTGAAGAAACCCAACAGAGAAACAGAACTGGTGATGAGCACAGCAAGACAGCTGAAGTCTCGTGCAGAATTGCTAGGAGATGAGTTATCCTGTATTTTTTTTTAAAAGAATGGAACAATGCAACTCCTAGGCAACAGCACCAATTCAGCTAAACATGCTCACTTGCTCTTTCTACCCTCACCAACCATATCCCCACCCGCACCCACCTAAAACAAATCCTCATTATCTACCGACCTCCAGAAACTCCTCAACCCCATTACATGCATTTCTGAACGGCATGATTCAATGTCAGTTGTGCATGGAGTCTGATTTCAATCACTTTGTTTCACGTTTTCTGCCTTTAACATCTGAAATATTTACTGAGATTCAGAGGGGAGCTAATTAAAGCAGCAATTGTTTAACAAACAGGCAAAGAATACTAGCATTCGAAGTTCACTGAACAGAGAGGAAGAGTCTCCTGCTAGTGTTTGCCGCTAGAACTCTAACAACAGAGTGCCTTCTTTTGTTCGCCAACTTGTTAACCCAATGCAGGTGTGGAACGTGGGAGATTTCGCTCAACATTCCTCACCTGACAAGTTCCTGGACTCAGTCAAGAACACCAATTAGGGACCAGGTATTACGTTCATGCAAGTCATGCAACTAGGAGCAGCTGAAGGCACGTTTACAATGGCACATCCATGAGCTTTTGTGCATTTACCTCTTCACAAAAATGGTCATTCACTTGGCAAATGGAGCCACTTTAGCATGTGGGGCACTGTCGACACACTCCAAATGAAACAAGCCCCTATGGTAAAGAATCAGAGAGTGTTGATAAATGAACCTCTGTGCAATTCTATAATATTTGATGTAATTAACTTTAGAGTAAGCGAGAGTGCAGCAGTTGGAAACTACACACGCAACAGTTAACACCCGAGAATAAGCATTAACCCTGTAGGATCACCAGTTCAGTTCCGACTCCGTACCATCCCAACTGGTCAGCCAACCCAGCAACTTGAAAGCTACGAGAAGCCAAGATCTTCCTTTCACTCTTAGTTTAAATAGCTAATCTTTCAAATTGTACATGGAAGTCCATCACAGGCTTGTAAACTTATTTCCATCCAGTCCATCTTCATGGTGCCTTGCATCAGGAAGGCAGGACGTATCGTCATGGATGCCTGCCATTCCCTTTCCTCCGAGGAGTTTGAAGGCTTGGATGTCGAAACTAAAAAAAAAAAACCTGGTCTCTAATTGGTGTTCTTGACGGAGTCCAGGAACTCGCCAGGTGAGAAACGGAGAGCAAAGCATTCTTCACCATTGCTATCAACTCCTGAACCATTCACCTCTTTCACACTACATTCCCGGAGCTGCTGCCACGTACGCTTACATTTGCCTCATTAGCTTTCCCAGACTGTACTTTAAATTTTTTAATCTACTTCATACTTTGCACCACGACCTGTTTTGCACTTGTCATTGTCTTGATTGTTATGTTTATCATTCCTGTTTATTCTGTGGGTATCATGTGAACAGGGAATCACGTTACACTCTAATGCATATGATAATAATCTCATGCAAATCTGAAGATGGTGGCATGATTGGGCAGAGAGTTGTCAACTTTTACTACTCCATGTATTATATCTGCATTAAAGACAATGTAGCACATATTGCTAAATGAAAATATGTACTAGACTTGATTCCATACTGATTCCCATGTCAAACCGTGCTTATTCAACTTTAAAATTCATTTGGTATTACTGGAATTACAATATCAAATTCACTACAACCATTCTACAGTGCAATGTCCTTTGTTTATTGGCTGATGTCAATGACAGCAAAAGAAAAAATATTTAGCTTTTAGTTTTAAAGATGCAGCATAGAAACAAGCCCTACTGCCCACCAAATTCATGCCATTCACACTAGTTCTATGCCATCCCACTTTCTACACATCAGGAGTAATTTTACAGAAAAACAACTTACAAACCTACATATTTAGGGTGTGGGAGAAAATTGGAGCACCCAGAGGAAACCTACATTGCTACAGGGAGAATGGGCAAACTGCACACAAAAAACACCCAAGCTCAGGATCAATAGTGGGTCTCTGTCACTGCAAGGCAGCAACTCTACCAGCTGCACAACTGTGCCATCTCCTGTGTCAAGTTAAGATATTTCAAAATGTTTCACTTCATGGTTTTAAACGATCATTGTTATGTGGGAAAATGCTCTATCTGTAGATCACAAACAGCAAATGAGATTGATGGCCCTGTTAAACATCTTGTGGTGGGATTGGGTGAGAGAAGAATGCTAGTCAACAGCCAAGAACATCCTGCTTCCCATCAAATAATGTGTTGTGTTCTTCAACATCGACCTGATCACCCAGGTTGAATCTCTGTTTTACCATAATGCAAATTCATCATACTAAACATTCACCTGAAAGAAATGTGAACAGCTACAAGTGTAACCAATAACACGTAATATGCATAAGCAGTTACACACACCCAGTGAACCGGTAATTATCTCGTCAACATAACTTTTTAAAGATGACAGGCACATTTTTTTTTAAATTCCTAACCTGATACATTATATTCAATTAGATTTAACAAAATCTAATCACACAAGATTAAGAAGGTGTATTCAGGGCCTTAAAACAGACTCCCCCAAGAGATCCAGAGAATGGGATAAAAATGTAGGAAAAGGACACAAAGTGCTGAAGCTACGGGTCTGTCCCACTTAGGCCATTTTTCGCCGACTGTCATAGTCGTAGCAGGTCACTGAAGAAACGGCGACTTGACCCCCCTACGACAATGTCTAAAACAACCTACCACCTAGTCGACATCCATCTACGGCAAGCAACCGACAACCGACGACCCATTAGGACGTCCACCTACGACCGCTCCTACGACAACCTACATCCACCCGCGACAAGCTACAACAAGGTAAGTCAATTCAGTCACCGGTAGACGTAGGTAGTCGGCAATGGAATTCACTGAGGTCAGCACCAGCAACAACCTACGTCACATGGCGACAACCTATGACAAGTCAACTGTCGCCCAAAAGTTCTGAACATTTCAAAATCCAACAGTGATCAGAAAAACGCTACGTTTCATTGGCCGATTGAGGAGACCATACAGGCGACATCCCGGCAATCATGTGGTGACAGCCTAGTTGCCTGTAGTCGCCTAAAATAAAAAAAAATCACCTAAGTGGGACAGGTCCATAACTCAGCAGGCCAGACAGCATCTCAAGCGAACATGGATAGGTGATGCTTTGGGTCAGGACCCTTCTTCAGATCAATCAAGGGTCCAGACTTGAAATATCACCTACCCATGAACTCTAGAGATGCTGACTGACCCACTGAGTTGCTCTAGCACTTCGTGCGCTTTTGTGCAAGTCAGTATCTGCAGTTCCTTGTTTCTACAACTGAGTGGAGCAGTCAGCGTCAGTATATTCTACAATGGGTTGTTTCTGAAAATCTTCCAATTTGAAAAAATAAAAATCTCCTCAAAGCATTTCCCAAAGCCCAGGTTATATTCATCCCAAAGAACCAGTACTTAGTGCTTTTTGGGAACATTTAGAAACCGCTGCTTTAGGATATGCTGGGTCCTGAAAATTGACACACACAGGAGAACGCCTCGTATCTTTAATGTTCAGCAGCCAGCGTATTGATTGTGTAGTTATTTCTGCACATGCATTGACAATCGGTTATCAGTAGAGTCCATTTTCTGGCATTCTCACGTCAATCATCAGATTGAAGGTACAAGCTCCAGTCCAGACATTAGCAATCCAGAGCGGTGCTGCTGAAGTGTTCCACAATTGTGGGGTTAATCCATTGGAGAAGATACACAGTGAATATTAAGAATTGGATGCAATCACGAGACAGCTGGGACTTTATCCCACTGCCACACAACATTCTTGCACCAACCAATCTCCATAGCTTCTCCTCCCCCCCACCCAACCAAAAAAAAACTAAGCAGTGGTACGCAAGCACTCCAATGGTGGGATTTTGCTATGTGAAGTGGATGCTAGATTTGCCTATGTAACAATAGGCAGTGCACATAAATAGCAATTTTTTTTGGAAGCATTTCTCGTAGATGTGAAAAGGTACAAAATAAAATATGTCCATCAGTTAACTATAACCGGCCGCTCAAAGTCTGGAATCAAATACTTTGGCCAATGGAAATTAACATTGCAACAAAAAAGATCTTTAAAACAAAATTATTTTTAAAATGTCAATATCACTTTAGACAACACAACAGTTATATTAACTAACCAAAGCATCCAATGAGACGCACGCATAATTAGAATTTCAACGACTGACACACATTGCTACCGAGCACAGCCACCTCCCAGTTTTACCCAAATTATGATCCAGATAGAGTGCGAAGGTTAACAAAGTTATCATAGTATCGGCAAAGAGAAGGGAGTGGTGGAGGTGAAAGAATTTCAAGTCGTCAAACTGACAGTAGCCATGCTTTTGTAATGCGTCATCTTGTCACTAGTAATTACAATAGTGGAAAGGCAAAGCAGCCCGGGGCTTGCGCAGCCCTGAATACCCGATTTTGTTCCTCAAGAGCCCCAGGGTGTTTTCCCTTTAAGGTGTTATATAAATGCAAGGTGGTGTGCTACACACAGAGTTTTAAATTGGGCAATATCGTCAGAGTATTTAACGTAATCAAATAAAGGCCTAGAGGTGAAAGAATACTTGGCCTGCCCAACTGTACCACCCAGTTATATAAAAACTGCATTCCACATCGCACACAATTAAAAGTTAAAAAACATTGAAGCCATTTAGAAATCATGCTAATACATTCGATAAAGAATGTGGTATTTTGGATACAATAATGAAGAGGCAAGAAATCCATCACTGTTCATCAGTGCAAAGCCGATGGACATCATCACAAAGATAATCGATCACTTTAATCCAGAGGCTGGACTCAGGGAAAAACAGCTTTCAAATATACAAACTGCACATAAATTCACTAAGGGGGAAACCAGAGAAAAATATAGAACCAAATGATTGGAGTACGATTTCAGTACAATTAACCTACAATTTAGATAACTAGCATGAAGACAACAGTTGTTATGAACTCCCAGTCCAACCTTGCACACTCTCTACTAAAGCATTAATTGCCACATTTAGAGTGTTTTTAAATGGTCCATATAATATTCATATTACATGAATATGCAATTAAAATCCCTTCCAATTCAGATGGTTATTTAAAATAACTGAAAATGTTTATGTCCTCTCGCAAGCTCAAATGCTTGAAACTTCATCTCTGCTATTGACATGCCACACAGGTAGAAATGGGTTAATTTAGATGGGAATTAAATGTGTTTTATAACAGTGACAGCCTTTAACCCATTCTTCCGTTCAGGAAAGTTCAGAGATTGTGATCTTCTATACGAGTAAAACAAAAGTTGATTTATGCTGTCCATGTGGATTGATAAGAGAAAAAGCACTAGCCCATTTGCCTCGAGTTCTTGTTTACAGCAACCATGCCCTTACAAAGCTTGGGGTTTGTGTTTTTATCACAATGTCACCATGCACATCTCACATACTAATCCCTGCTTAATGTCACCGTATGCAAGCACGACCCCACCTTCCTGACATCCAAGAAAACAAACAAATCTTTAACCCTCGTTACTAACAAAAACAAGATTCCAAACCAGCTAAAATTACGGTTCCCACTGCATGCTGATTATACTAAAAGACAACAGAAATTACAAACAATTTGCTGAATACTTATCACCACTTCCCAATTTAAAGGCATAGTTCAACGAAATTAAGCCAAGGGGTATAACAAAAATAGAAACAAATACATTCCTGCATATGACCAGCATCAATTGTGCACTTACTGTGAATACAATGAACAAAATAGCGTTAGAAAGAGATGACTCAAGAAAGGAAATATGCGGATTAGATCCAATCTAACATAGGACAGCAATCAAAATATACCAAAATGTGTTGCAAGAATTGCAAATGAAAAATGGTTCTAAAAATTGTATATTAAATTGGCATGGTACAGCATACACTAAAAAAGTTGCTGTTATTGCCAATCCCTGTAGTTCTACAGCTGGACCATGTAGAATAACACCCATGGCCACCATTATAGAAACATAGAAAATAGGTACAGGTGTAGGCCATTCGAGCCAGCGCTGCCATTCAATATGATCATTATTTGAAAGTGAGAGGGCAAAACCACCAAATTTAAGGTGATTTTAAAAACAAGCATACAGTGGTGTTCCCATTCCAAACTGTTAATCAGTGTAATTTTCACCACTGCACCACAGACAAGATCTTCAAAATAAAGACCATATCTCCAAAACTTTGTGAGCTAGGGTCTGCAGCACGCGGTGCAATTTAAGAGAAACAGGGAAACTGATGCAAAAGCTTGATCAACATCTTAACTAGACAGTGTGAGTGTAGTCAGTTTTAAAAGAAAGAATGCTGCAACAGAATAGAGAATTGATTAAGTATGACATAAATAAAGAAGGCACGATATGAACAATAGAATACAAGAGCTCAAAAATAAAACCTCTCTATTTGACCTTCACAAAAGGAAAAAAAAACTAAGCAGGTGAGAATGCCATTTAAATGAGGACAAGAAACAGAAAATGCAGCAAGAATGACTACGTCCTGAATTCTTTTAATGGCCTGCAATTTGGACAGTGTTTTTTCTCGCCAAAATAATTCAATTAGTCCTAATGCCATTATCTTTTGTGCCTTAGTAACCTGCAAAATCTAAAAAAAAAAGGCCACACACCTTGACATTCACAACAGGGTACATCTTGCAGGTAACTCTGTATTGTATGAAAAATTCCAAGATATTTATTAATACAATGGAAGGAGGTCACTACAGACAATTAACATTAGCTGTGACTGTGCCACCATTCAAACAAAGCCCTCAAATGAACCTATTTTACCCTGCAAATTCCTGTATAGTAATTGAATCCTTAACTGTTTTCTTAAGGATTGGAGTTTAAAGAAGAACATCCATTTGTACAGAATAGCCGCACAGAACAAGATAAGGCCAAATGAGTACTATGGACAAGAACCACACACATGGATAGCTCAAGACTATAATTAAGCCCGCCCCCCCCCTCCAAAAAATGCTCTTTCAGAAATAAGCATTTGAATCCTCTATTCCTTTTCTTCCAACAGGCAGCCACTGGCAAGACTGCACTAATTATTCTAACATTAACAGCAATTCCAAGTACTATTCAAACACCTTTTGTTCCCTGCACAGTCTTTTGCCAGCCTGAAATTCCTGCCCGCGAAAGTGCCGAGAAGCTATTTACCGACACCCCCCCCACCCCACCCCCCCCCCCCCCCCCTACATTTCAGAATGCAACTGGCAAATTTAGCTTCCTCTGCCTATTTTATTCATTTCCCCAGTGGTCCAATTGAAATTTTAAGGAAAACATGTCCAGGCTTTCCTTCCCAGAGCACCAGTGTAGCCCAAGGCAATCCCCATGGAGGCTGGACACATAAGCTCCCCCCTCCCCCTTCTACCACCCTACTCCAAGGAATCAGACACTGTCACAGAAACAGACCCTCTGCCACCACCCGTACCCCTCCCCCAGTGGGCCTCTTTAGCCTCAGTAGTAATCCAGGTGTCCATTCAACAGTTTTGCAGACAGGTTTAATTTGAAAATTCCACGCATTTTCTTCATCCATGTGTTTCATTACTTTCTGGTTTTCAAAAATCTTCTACTTTTCCTGACTCTTTCCAGCATGCAGTGGAATGACAGCAAATTAAAGACATTGTTTCCCCGCCTGCCTCCTCTCCACCCCCCAGCCGTGCAATTTGTTTTTCCTGTGCTTATTTTACAGCTGCTTTCCGGCATTTTAAACTCAGCAGGCCACTGTTGTATTAAGCCCAGGTTGCTATAGAATTTATTGATAAACATTAATTGCCACAGTACACGAGTTACGACCCAACTGTGCTCTGTCAAATTTACGTTACTCTCTTTAATAGTTCCAAACCCGAACTAGTGGGCTCTGCACATACAAGTCAATATGGCCAATGGATTTAAGATCATTGCAGATCCATTCAAGGCACCCCTTGGTATTTACCACAGTTTATTTCCAGAACTCGTCAGCTTCCTTAGTGCTTTGGCATTTTTCTACTCTAGTGTCGTGCACAACTCCTCACTCCCTACAAACTCGTGCTCTTTACAAAGATACCAAATGTGTCAGCCATTGGTGTCCCAAGCTCTGAAACACACATACAGTCATAGAATCAACAGACACAAAAGGCTGGAGTAACTCTTATGGGTCAGGCAGAATCTCTGGAGAAAAGGAATAGGTGATGTTTCGGATCAAAATCCTTCTTTAGATAGAATCAACTGCACAGAAACAGGCTCTTCAACTCAACTTGACCATGCTGACCAAGATGTCCCATCTAAGCTATTTCTCATTTGAATGTATTTGGCCCATATCTCTCTAAACCTTTCTTATCTATGTACCTGTCCAAGCAGTATGACCAAACCTGAACACAGAACTCCAAATACAGTCTTAGCAACATCTTGTACCACTGCAACATAATGTTTCACTTTGCATTCTCAATATCCTTGCTGATGAAGGCTAGTGTACCAAAGGCCGTCTTTGTTGTCCTATTTACCCGAGGTTTACCTTTCAGGGAACTCTGTTCGAAATATCGTGCAACCACATTACCCTCTAGTTTTAAACGCCGCAGACAATCCCACTTGGGCCATATTAGGAAAGATTTGGAGGGATATGGGCCAAACACAGGCAAGTGGGACTCGAGTATGTTGGTGAGCATGAGCCAGTTGAGCTGAAGGGCATGATTCCACACTTTTTTACTCTTCCTTCCCTTCCTGCCTGTTGTCTGCTCCTCCCCAAGTCCTACAAGAGAGGAGCAGCAGAAAACTGTAACGGTTGTAAATGATCAACTTAAAGTTCAATTTATCTTTTCAGAAATAGATTGCATATTGATGCCCTTATTGATGAAAATAAAAACTATTTATTATATACTTCAAATACTATTGTACTTCACCCTGCACAGCTTCCATCGTGTTTTGATTGGACTAAACTAATACCCTTGGATAGAAACTTAGGTTAAAGATTTTACGTTGGCTGTACAATACGTTTTATTTACAATTTGGCAGGTGATGCAGTGGTAGAGTTGCTGCCTTCCATCACCAGAGATTTGGGTTCGATCCTCACTACGGACGCTGCCTGTAAGGTGTGTGTACATTCTCCCTGTGATCTGCATGGGTTTTCTCCAGGAGCTCCGGTTTCCTCCCACATTCCAAAGACGCACAGGTTTGTAGGATAATTGGCTTCGGTAAAATTGTAAATTATCCCTCGCATCTAAGATAGTGCTAGTGTACAGGGGTCACTGGTTAGAGCGGACTCGATGGGCTGAAGGGCCTGTTTCCGCGCTGTATCTCGAAATGAAACTTGGTAACAATATGGCATAAGACTTGCTAATAGTAGCAAGATCTGGCAGGTCAACCTCCCACAAAAATCAGTTCCTTATTACTTTCTGAACATGTTTTCACAACCATTTTCAATAACTGATTATTTTGGACACCAGAAATATTTTACCCAAAATAGAGATTCAAACAAAAATGTTAATTCACTTGACTAACTGCATCCACTGAATGAATGGCTTCATTACAGCTTTTAACTTGAATGTTTGGAGTGTCTCTCAAAGCCTGAGGTTGAACTTTGTATTTTTGCCCAGAGCCACAAGTGAACAGTTTACAATGTGTTCTGAAAGCTTCAGTCTAATAATTTCCTCAGATTTTAATAGCACTGGGAAGACAGGTTTTAGTGAAAGGATGTTTCTCTTCTCCACCTAGCACCTTCTCAAACCGTTCTGAATAACAAAAAAAAGTATTTGAGGGTCTTATTTTTTGACAGAGGCTATTGCATAATTTGTTAACAGTAAACATTAAAGTTATGCAGAGGTGGACAGAAAAACTCAAACATGCATTTTCTA
Source organism: Leucoraja erinaceus (assembly GCF_028641065.1). Classification (NCBI taxonomy): domain Eukaryota; kingdom Metazoa; phylum Chordata; class Chondrichthyes; order Rajiformes; family Rajidae; genus Leucoraja; species Leucoraja erinaceus. Next base: position 21,213,183 of record NC_073391.1, on the reverse strand, counting down.
ATATTCCAGAACATTAGCTGAACTACAAAGCCAATTAATTTGCTTCAAGATGCAAACAGGAGAGAGAAGTAACTATAAAAAGACAGAATAAGCTGAGCATACTGAGAAAAGCAATGAAGATATCAGCAACAAGAGGCCATACTCATCCATTGATAATGTTGAAGGAACAGGCCATGTGGAAAATCACAACAAACTGAGTCACACACACACACACACACAAATTAAAAGTTACATTTTACCATGCAGATAAGTCAAATTCAGAATTGTCTTGCTATTTTTTGATAGTGGGAATTCAAATTATTATTATAGTGAAGCTTGTATCAGACAAAAAAAAGTGCCCGAATCACTGAAAAGTCAGTTAAGCAATAACAAGATGCTCGTTTTAATTAATCCCAGACTCTGGAACAGCTTTGGCTCTTCTGTTCTTTGGCTTCTGAATGGTTCACGCACAAGCTAGGGGTTCAGTTCTACCCCAAAAGCAGACATTGGCCATGGAACTGATGTGCTACAATGCCGAGAACTATATTCTGCGCTCAGTGTCTTTCCTTTTGTTCTACCTATTGTAGTGGAGTTTGACTTTATTGTATTTATGTTCAAAGGTACATATCACAATAATAAAACTAAACCAATGTGGCCACAGAACTTATTATCTTATGAAAAGTAACATTAGCCAGAAAGCCCACTCCTGACAATTTCATAGCAATTCCCACAAGAATGAAGCACGGTCTCCAAATGAGAACTGGATCGCCCCCTGCCAAGCATTCTTTGTTTGTTGAATAGCACTCTCAGATTTATTGTCAAGGCTCAAGTATAAATGCGTAAACTTTTACTCCAGGTTTGTGGGTTCCGAGGTAGCTAATGAGACCAATTTGGAAACCACAAACGTTTCCACAAGGATAGGCACTGACTACAAGGCTGGTGGTTTATGATGTGGTCTGCTTGGCCCACAACTGAAGCAGGCCTTCTTTGTGCTCCCAATACCATCCCAAATTCTCCTTTTCTACTTTAAGCAATATTAGGCCAGAGATTCCCAGGATTCAGTGAAGAGATTCCATTTCTTCAAGGATGCTTTCTGCACACCCGTGAATCTTTTTGCCTGGCTGCTGTTAATCTCATATGGGCTCAGTACTGAAGCTTACCGAAAAAGCTGACCAGGTGCAAAGAATGTGCAGAAACAAGGAAATCCAGATGCTGGTTTATAAAGAAGGATACAAAGTGCTGGAGTAACTCAGCAGGTCAGGCAACATCCCTGGAGAAATGTCACGGTTAGGTGATATTTCCATCCCCGATTCGAAATGTCACCTAGTCATGTTCTCCAGGGATGGCGACCTGCGGAGTTACTCCAGCACTTCATGCCCTTCTTTTAATTGCAATCAGGGCCTCAGCTTTGGGTATGCTGTCCCGCAAGAAGCCTATTGGTGTTGGTTTGCTTAGCCTTCCATTACATTTGGAGGATTCTGCAGAGAAAATATTCATGGATTGTTTCCAATGTTTTGCCCGCTGTTGGTCAGCCAGGTCTCACAAGTATGGAGAAGCAAGAAGATAAACAGACAGGGTGGTATCAAAGCAGCTCAGCCCCATGATAAGTTTCCACCTGCAGTAAATATGGAAGGAGATAACTGGAGAGTATAGCAGATAAGCCAAGTCTGAAGAAGGGTCTCGACCCGAAACGTCACCCATTCCTTCTCCAATAATAGATGCTGCCTGCCCGCTGAGTTACTCCAGCATTCTGTAAGCCCAATTAATGAACTAACCATATAAAGGCTTTCCCCAATTACAACCCCAAAAATAACAGAACTAATGGCAGTGTTGTCCAATCTGGAGGTCCTGAAAAGCAGTCATGTTTGGCTTTTAGTTCCTATCTATCACATTCTCCCATTTCAATTATTCACCTGGGGCTTTGGAACGGCTGATTTTGGTGCTGATGTCTCATTAGTGAACAAGTCATCAAGATTGACTTGTACCAGCACACCAAGGAGCACAAATTAAAACAGGTTTCATGGTACGCACCTATGTGCCACACGCAAACAGATACCTATTCACCCAGGCCATGTAGGGACCTGCGTACCCAGGGGGAATCTGTCATTTCTAGCTCAAGTATGCAGTTACATAAACAACCTACATAATTATAAATGTCCATGCAGCACTTTCTGCTCAACTTATTCAACTGGATTGTCAGCTTACAAATAGTTTTATACAAACTGATTTTCTCAGCATGCATGACTCCATTATAGGCCGAGACCCTTCAGGTGATGTGCATATCTGTTGGACCTTCCACGACCACAGTAAGTTACAAAGCATCTTTAAAATATTTTAAGTGTTGTACTGTTGCAATCTTGAATGTTGCTAGTGTAGATATACTGCCATTCTACTCCCTCGATCAATAATAGATTTCCCCCCAAAACTGCTATCCAGTACTATTGCTCTGTTGGGAGAGAACATGTATAGAGAATAGATGCAGGGGTAGGCCATTCTGCCCCTCAAGCCTGCACCGCCATTCACTGTGATCATCCACAATCAGTACCCCGTTCCTGCCTGCTCCCCATATCCCTGGACTCCACTATCTTTAAGAGCTCTAACTAACTCTCACTTGAAAGCATCCAGAGAATTGGCCTCCACTGCCTTCTGGTGCAGAGAATTCTACAGATTCACAACTCTGGGTGAAAAAGTTTTTCCTCATCTCCGTTCTAAATGGCCTACATCTTACTCTTAAACTGTGGCCCCTGATTCTGGACTCCCTCCACATTGGAAACAGGTTTCTTGCCTCTAGTGTGTCAATTCCTTAATAATCTTACATGTTTCAATAAGATACCCTCTCATCCTTCTAAATTCCAGTGCATACAAGCCCAGACGCTCTATTCTATCAACATATGACAGTCCCGCCATACCGGGAATTAACCTCGTGAAACTACGCTGTACTCCTTCAATAAGAGAAACAAATGCCCAAATTTGCTCCAGAGCTCCTGACTGCCGACTGGAATTCAGCAACTCACATCTGAAACTACAGAACAAGCTCATTGAGCCATCTGTGGGCACATTTTCCCACAAAGGGTTCAGCTAGGTTTCTTACAGCCAAGTTTAATACTAAGTCAAGAGGAATTGATTTTACCCATGCAAAATAGGAACTTCCTTCCTTTTAATCCATTCCCCACCCAAAAGCAAACAAACATCAGTACCACCCACCATCGCTCTACCACTGCCAGTCAGACTGACTGCATAATGATGATGTCTCCACCATCAGTGCTTTGATTCAGCTGAGTGAGGTGGAGGAAGAAAGAGAAAAGGTGAGGGAAGAGCCAGTGCCACCCACAACTTTCCTTTCTACATTATACTGAACACCTACATTAAGGTACAGCTAGGTAGGGCTCTTAAAGATAGCGGAGTCAGGGGACATGGGGAGAAGGCAGGAACGGGGTACTGATTGTGGATGATCAGCCACGATCACATTGAAAGGGCCGAATGGCCTACTCCTGCACCTATTGTCTATTAAGAGTTACTATTCATCTGCGGAAGCATAAGTGAGGAGCACAGATTTAGACATTTCCAATTGGTTGATCTAGTCTTAGATTTTATATTAGTCTTAGGCATTTCCACTTATTTTTTGTTAAAGTTACTTTTTAAAATAAGGAGAAACAAGTGGTTGAACCCAATGAACTGAACCAGGGTATGTTTTGTGAGCAATATTAGAATATTCACCAAAAGGCAACTCCTTTCAAAACTAGTGCAACAACCCAGAACCCAACAATCCAAACCCCCACCTTTCAAACTAGTGCAACCCAGAACCCCCCCCCCCCCCCCCCCCCCCCCCCCCCCCCAGCTCCATACACACAATGATTAGACGCAAGCACAAAAAAATCCTTGTGCTCAAATTCAGTTTGTAAATATTTACTGCATGAAGTTTTCCATTTGTTGATCTCGGCTGAGAAACCTCACCACAATCTACATCTGCATTTCATTGACTAAATTTACCACATGTTGAGATGGGAGCGGTCTCAATTCCATTTGAATCACTACACAAATATGCAAGTGATTTATTGTTTTTTTTTTTAAATATCAAGCTGGTTTGGTTGGACTGCCCCTTCTTGTGCAAATTACTCCTGGTCTGGTAGGCCGTGAACAATCAGTACAGACTAATTAGACTTTGTAAACGTACCCTACCCTGCTAATGCCTTCACAATCCAAAAACCAAAATGCCAAGACATTTGCTAAAACTGCTCATATACTGACACATCAGACACATAGAAAGAGCCTGATGTGGTGTTAAAGAACCCATTCAGTGCCATAAACCCCCTGGAGATAGCAATTAGGGACAATTAACGTGCAACCATAGTACTAGATGGAAGACATTTACAAAATCTCACACACACCTGGGAGCTCGGCATTAACCAACTCTTTGCCATATACAATTAAAACCCTGTGTAAACACACTTAATCCAAATTACAATCCTTCATGTGTTCAGAGGGTTAACTTTGCAAAATGAAAACAGCCACTACAAATAAGAAACACTGCAAGTAAATAATGAAACCTGGCTAATCCTCACACATTTCTAATCCCCCAGTTTTTTTTGGCACTAAACCCCACTCCCCCATCATCTCCTTGGGTCATAGGGTACAAGGCCAGTGTGACATCACGTATTTCAACATTCATAAATGACACATGCTGTAAATAATCCCTGCAGATTTACGGCACTGTTGCAATTGCTGGCGAAGGATTTGGGGTGGCATATTTCTTTCTGACGGCTTGTCAAGGTGCAAATTTGGCAGCACAGTAGCTGTGTAGTCAGACTGCGAACTTCTAACTTGCTAATTCAGGTTTAAGCGGAAAACAAACAGCATTTCTCCAACACTCCAAGCAACCTACTGGCTCCACTGCCGCAAAGCTCTACATGCGAGTGTTAAACATGGGTTGCAAAAACCGAAGAACCAGCCGCTGAAGAAAAGTTTTACAGGGCAGCTGGAAAATCTCCTCCAACTTCACTCATGTTCGCACAAATCGCTGCAGCTGTCACTCCCATGCACAAAATGCTAAACACGCGTTCTCAGCCAGTTTTGCAGCACTTCAATTCACTTCTGTGACCCACAACCACTATTTTCTTTCAATTATGGGCACAAAATATAGCTATACAAATTCAAAATATAAAAACACAGGTTTTGGAAATATACACATGATAATCACAGTTGCTTCTACGATTGTCGAAAAGGGTAGTGTCCTTATAACCATGCAGACTGGAATCATACACAACAATTTTTTTATTTTTTTTAAATAGCATCCATTAAAATAGGTTCTATTTTGAAAACAGAAGCTGAAGAATATCTTTACTGTACAAAGAATGGCTGACAATGACAAAGTGCAACACATACTCTCACAATAATCATTAATATATTTTCCTGTCAGGATGCAGTGATAAAAAAGACACGTTTGTGGATCACTTCTACAACATTTAACCTCAAACGCACAGGAGCTACAATTTATCTGCACCTGATCAATATTGCTTCAGTTTTAATTCAGCCTGCCTGTGTTGCACTTCCAAAGGTATGTAACAACGCAGACCAGTTATTTCTAATTCCCTTGTTTATTTTGAAATATCCTCAGCGAACTAGTGTAGATTACAATCCAATAATATACATTATATAATTTATTCTGAAGAGAAAGTTAAATTAGTAATTAAAGTCATCTATAAAAGCTTCTGAAAGATTAGCAACAAATGTATCACAATGAAACAACATGTTTCTGATCTAACTTTGTAATCAAACACCAGTGTAAGTGATGAAAAGTCTCTGAAAAAGGTGGCTGACTGGATCTCTGCAAATACAGTTAAGATTATTAGAAAATTACATGAACTGCTAGTAATGTATAACGAATCTCAAACGAAGATCAATAATTCCTGGTCAACTCTATATTACAAGTACTTTGTTGCTCTCAGTTATAACATGAACTATGCAATGATAAATCATTTTGCATCATAAATGAAAAAATATCACAACAAAAAATAGCCATACAATTTTGAGGAATAGATATTATTCAGTTTCCTATCTTTTAGGCCGCAGTCTCACGCGGAAAATACATAACCTCAATTGAAACCTCGCACTGCGATATATCAACTTTACAAAACTAATTACATTGTAGTAATTTCTCATTTAGTTCCTTCCAATACAACCCCCTCCCACCACCACCGTACAAATGTACCGACAATTCCAGAACTAAACATTTTTAATTGTCACTACTTGCTGGCCTACAGCAGTGATGCAAGCTAATACATAATTCAAATGAAACCGAATGCATAACGACCTACAATCTAAGTATATAAGGAAATTTCAGACAAAGGTCTACAGTGCTTCTATAGTTGATGCACTACAGTAGACGATGGTCTACAGAATGTGCGCTAATTTTACAAAAATCTCCATGTGCCTCTGCATGTGGGCTCAAACATTAATCTTCAAAAAATACTTGGCAAGATAACCACCTTATTTGTGGACCTAAATGTATTTATTTCTAAACAATGCGTTTTCAACAAGAAATCTGCAAGCCTAAACCCTGTCTAAAACAGACAAAATACCACATTTTTATTTTGAGGGTTTTTAATTTTGCTAAGATTCTGCTATAACCCCTTTAAATCTTAAATTGTTTTCCACTCAAGCCTATTAAAATTTAAGAATTGCATGTTAAGCAATGTTGGAGTGAACAAAATAAAATCATTATTTAAAAGCTCTCCCATATATTTAAAATATGAACTGGAATGGCCAGCAACATGCCTCAAATCAGTTCCTTTGACACCTTCACAAATCTGTCCATTCAGTTGCAAGAGATCCAAATGTCTCAATTACTATTGTGTACAAAAAACTGCACCTTACAATTTTTTTAATCTCAAGCCACAGTGTAAATGACACATTAACAGACGTGCAAAGATTTTATTGACAAGGCAGTTCAAATGATGCCTTATGAAAGAAAAATCAAGTCATTTTGAAAGTTGCCATTTTGGTCTAAATATAAAACGTCAACAAAATGAGCATAGATTTCACCACTTCAACCAATGCAACCAGAACTTTCATAGAATGACAGTTTCAGAATCATTCTCTGTAAACATCTTCACCCCTTTCTTGAATCCAACACGTGGATTTAATTTGAAACGGCACTTTAGAAAAAGGGGGAGAGCGCCTAAATAGTAAATACAATCTATGTGCAATCTATGCAACGACGACATCCAGTCCAAGAGGATAGTTTCATTGTTCAGTGCCTCTTGTCAAAAACTATCAAAGTTTCCCCTAGTTTATTTCACGTGACTCTGGTGGTATTTCACGGGAGTTGACAGTTCGAGAGATCGTAGAGGTGAACTGGGACGAGACATGAAGCCTATCCAGTCTAGCAAATTAGCCCCAATCGCGGGAATAATATCCCGCTGTGACTCCCATTGTAATGCACGATGACCTGTAAATTTCCAGCACAGTTAAGATTTGACAAAAAGGTCTGACTCCCTCAATCGGAATGCCACGAAAACAAAAGCAAACCCGGTGCAACAGAGTCCTATACTCTGAAAAAAACATTCCGAAGTCGCTTTCTACAAATTACTATAATGACTCTTGAACAAAAGCTGCACCTTTTCAAAAACACGCCTTTTGTCGCTCAATCAGCTTGCAGAAATAAAAACAGGATTTTCCTGTGTATGTGTGTGTGTGTGAGAGAAAGAGCAAAAAAGAGGCAAAATGTAAATAATGTGGTCACTAAAAAATAAGACCCTGAAACAAACAACTCTCAATGTGGCGATTGACAGAAGAATGTTGAACAACATTCACTTGTTGAACTAAAATAGAGGGGGGGGGGGAGGGGTTGTTGATTTATTTTGCACCCACAAATTCCTGCACTCCTCCACAACTACCCAGGACACATCGACTCTGCCAGCAATAGTAACAAAAAGTAACCAGAGCATCAAAAACGAGTTTGCAACTATTATTTTTGGAGGTGGTGGTGGTGGCGGGGGATCTTTTTTTTTTAAATAAAAGCATTTCAGACTCTTTTTCAGAATGGGAGGAGAAACGTGGCAAAGGAGGGGGTGGAGAATGTAACACTGCTCATTAAAAGTTGTGTGTCTTTCTTTACAATATATATATATATATATATACACATATAAATGTCCTGTACAGAAAATACTTTAAAAACGTTTTGATTTTATTTTTAAAAGAGGCTTCTTTAAAAACATATGTAAACGCACAACCTACCGTCCTTGCGCTGGGAGATAAAGATCCATTGGGGAGGTAAGGACTTGCCAGGTCAGGAATCATAATGAAGGGGTAGCCGGGGTATGGTGGGCCCTTGAACAGGCCTCCTCCATCTTGCCTCTTTGCTACTCGGACAAGAAACATGGCGGGGAATAAGAGAGAGAGAGAGAGAGAAACAAAGTTAAGGATCAAAACTTTTTCTCAACACTTTTTTTAAACAACAAGAGGAATGTTCAAGGGGGTGGGGAGCAGCCGCTCGCACCTCAGAGACGGAACAGTGCGAGTGTTTTGGCAAAAAACAAACAAATCGAAATAGGAACGTTTCTTTCCCCTTTTTTTTCCCTCCCCCCCTCCATTCCCCGAGCAACTCACCTTCTTCTAAACTCTCCCTGGACTTGTCCCGAAAAGTTTCTGAATGCCGAGGCGGCGGCCGCCTTTCCGCCTGAGGAACATGGTGGATGGCCGGAGAGAGGGAGACAAGAGTTGCGATTGTTTAGCAGAGATCATCAGGTTGCAAGATTGTTATTTTTCTTCAGAAATGGTGAAATAAAACACATAAATACACAATCTCACGCCTGCAAAGTACGTGGGGATTTTTCTTGTGAGTGTTACAACTAATAATAACGACCCCCCCCCCCCCCCTCCTCCCTTCCCTTCCCCACACACAAACAGACTTTATCCCCCCCCCCCCACCTAATATTAAAAACATAAACAAGAGCTTTGCTCCTTACCTCGGAATCTGATGAACTGTTTTGGTTGGTCTCTGACTCGTTTACTAATGAAGACTTGACGTCTGCTAAATCCCTTTCTGCAGAAGCGTTTTCCGAGATCTTTTCTTCCTGCTCCCCTTCATCTTTAAAAGAGATCATTTCATCATTGGCCCCTAGATCGTCGCCGCCACCGCTGTTGAGCTGCGGCATCTTTTAATTTTTTTTTAAATGCCCCCCTTTTTTTCCCCCCTGTTTTTTAAATATATATATAATGTGCTCGACTTGCTGCAACTCGGTCGGAGGGGGGAAAAGGAGTGGGGAGGAGGAAGGGGGGTTGTTGTTAATCCGCCGCAAGTATTGCTTTTTTTTTTCTCTCTCTTCTACTACTTTTTTTTCTCTCTCTTCTTCTTCTTCTTCCTCTTCCTCTTCTTCTTCTTCTTCTTCTTCTTCTTCTTGCCCCCCTCGCTGTCTGGGAGTAAGTAAATAAATTGCAGGAGCGGTAATTGTTAGTGAGTACACGCCGAGGAGCTGGCTCTCCTGCTCGGAGTGAAGTTGTTGCAGACTCGGCGGCGGCTGCTCCACTTCAAAGGCTCGCCGCTGTTTGATTGACACTGTGATTGACAGGAAAAGCTCCACAGACTGTCCCGCTTGCAAACTAATGAGATGCACAAGAGGGCAATGCGTAGCGAGTAATGAGGAGGGACTTCCATGACGTCTGCATAAATAAATTACTAGGGAACACAGAGAGAGAGAGAGAGAGAGAGGGGGTTGGCTGAAGGTTTTTTTTAGTTATAATCAAAAGCCCTTGAACTTGATTTCCTCGATTTTTTAATGTGTTTTCTCTTTGCTCTGCTCCGTTTTGATCATCGTAACTTTTGCTCCAGTTTTTCCGTCAGCCCATCAAGGGCTCCTAGTTTTTTTTTCTCTCATTGCAACATGCTGCCTTAGCCATCGATCTTTATATATATAAATATATATATATATATATTACACACGGTGAATCAAGCGGTTTATTTTGAAACTGACAACATCTTCATATGTCGTGTCAAGACCCTGTCTTGACCAGGCCTTTAACTGCAAATGCTAATTAACGCAAACCTAATTTCAAATAAAAACTAATAGTGAATATGTAACTGAACTGAAATTGACCGTTTTTGTTGATATCGAGTGGTTATTAAGTGTATTGTAATCTGTTACCGTTATTTTCCGCGTTGCTCCCACAACAACATAGAGAACATAGTGACATTTTCCACGAATTTCCACCTCTGCAACAATAGTAATTTTGAGAATGAACTGGACGATATGTTTAGGATTTATTTTTTTTAACGGAAACTTTGGACCGTGCCGAATTTCGACTTTAACAGACCCGTATAGATACAACCTTCAACATTAACTGAAATGTCGAAGTTCATTCGCACTAAGGTATGTCCAATAACATCGTAAGAACGCTCTCAGTAGCTCAGTGTAAGAGAATGATGGTTCAAACACAGTTGTGTGAAAATGCTGCATTTTGCATCTTGCACAGTTCGTCCGGATCGCCTACAGAAAAAAGAAATGATCAAATTAACACACTTTCGGGTAGTTCGCACACAGTTGGCTAATCTATTTGAAAATATACTGATTTCACAAGAAATTAATAATACAAAAATGCAACACATTCATTACACATTGCATAATCACTATTTTTACACTATTGTTGTTTCAAATATTTATGTGATGGTCAATTATTTATTTTCTGCCCTTTTATTAGACCACCTTATGAATGAAATGTGTTGGTGCATCAAATGAGCATGCTGTGTATAAACTGTACGGGGAATTAACATCTCTCTGTCTCCTTTGATTCGGGCGATTACTAACGCCTCTGCTGCCCTAATACAAAAGGGATCGCTTTTTACTTAGCTATATTAAATCAGCACATGCACATTATAAAGCATTACAAAGACAAAGGCAAGATTTGCATCCGTATGCAACTGTCTTTCAACTATTATTAAGCCATCATTGATGTGTGAAAAATTGATGTTCTGTAAGAGGACTAATAGTGGAGGAGGGATTCGAGGTGGAGTTGTTGGCACTTTGATCTTTGATCGGCAAATTCCGATTTTTCTTTGTGCGACGATATTTGGTAAATCAGATTTGCACTCCACGTGTTGTGGGGAGTAAAACCATCATTGCTTACTTCCGGGTATGAGGGGGGAAATTAAAGCCCAAACTGGTAATGACGTTTGATTATTTCTCTATGCTTATCAATTTTAATGGCGTTTTCCTCTTATTGATTATCGCAGACCTCTGGGACTGAGCGCAGTAATGTTGTAAGGTATTAACAAATGGTAAAGTACGTGAATTGTACGGCATAAATAACTACTTTCACATTTCGGATGATTTTCACAATGTTTATATTTTGCTTCGTGAAACAATTGATTGAAGTGTTTCTATTTAAACAAAACATCAAAACGTTTTCATTGAAGATGAAAAAATAACATCAATGTCAACACGCACCTTAATTAATTAATACAGTAATAATGTGCATTATTAATGTTGATAGGTCAAAACCATGTCTGATTTGAATATACCACAGAGAAAACCTTATGGTTAACACTGGCAGAGTAAGAGGACTGTTATATTTAATTGGCCCGTTATTTTTTATTTAAGCATGATGTTTTCACAGTTTATTGTGTCCCTGGCGGCAACCAACCAGAAAGGGTCATGACACGAACATTGGAAAGATTGGAAAAATAGAGAAGGACATGGAACAGATTAAGCGGAATACACCCAGATACCAGGCTGAAGGGATTGCTCCTCCTCAGTAGCAAGGAGGCTATGGACTTGCTGGAGGCATGATGATGCATTGGGGAATTTTAACAGGAACATCGGGACCATATCTCTCCAAAAACGCTTTAAAAAAAAAATTCCATTGCACACACAGAGGTGGATCTCCCAAAGACACAACTGCCTTCAACAAAGAAACACCTTGTGCAGCAGCAGAGAGGAGATTCAGAAAGGTGGCTTCTACTCTCTAGCAATTTCGGAGTCTGTGCCCTTATTTTTCATTATTTTTACATACCAATACAGAGGAGGGGAAAAAAGTTATATTGAACACGCGAAGCTTAATTTTCGCCCGTATAACGTTTTTTGCTTTAATCTACAAAATTCTTTACTATCCTGACCCATTTCTTGCGGCAACGTATTTGGACCCAATCGCGTGTCAAAGAACCGCACAATACTGAATGTACATTAGAAGTAATGGGATTGTTCCATAAACTTGCTTGACGGAAAGATTGTTTACTCTTACTTCGTATTGATCTGTTTATATTGATTTTTGTTATTGTTGTTGCCCAAAGATGCCGCTAAAGTTCCCTCTGTTGCTTTCTCTGGGAAAGGTGTAGGAGGATTAAAACAAGTTTGAAGTTTCGGCACTTGTTTGTTATATATATATATATTTATATATAAATCCCAATCCCAAGGTATTCAATTAGTTAAAATGAGCATTGCATATCATCGTATGTTATTTTGTAGATGCGGTTATTTCGACACATGACCATGGAATAGTCATGTACAATATTACCATATTTCAAAATTAATTGCATGATAAAGGATGCTTAAGCGCGGATGCCTTAAATTTCACGCAATTCACTTTCTTATCTAAATCGTTTGTATTGCAAAAAGACGGCGCCCGAAATCACAATGACAATGTTAATTTGCTGTTAAATGATACAATAGGTATCTATTGAGAACTACTATTAACCGCCAGGTAATTTCGTTAAATAAAGTTTATCTTTTTAAATTCTTCAATACTCTCAGAGGCGTGACTGGAAATGAACCATAATAATTGATCCAAGATGTACGCAGTGCTGGCAAGATTTTGGAAGTTACTCAGTCTGTAAATCACATATTGCAGCAAGCAGATTGTTTACATTGGACAAACCAAAAACAATCACTTTTCATTGCAATGGTTTAAAGGTTTTACGCTTGCCATGTGCTTGGGAGAAAGGAGTCTGTCGCAAATTCTGAGAATGCTATTTATACGAGAGCGTTCGAAACCACAGACAATTACTGATGTGGAGAAAAGGAAATAAAGAGAGAAACTGAAAGGGAGAAACTGAAAGAATAAAGAGATGAGTCAAGAAGGAAATAAGTAAGAGTTTGTAAAACAAGTCGTTTTGCGTAGGTTTTAACAAAGAGTTTTTGTTTTAACTTTGAATCAAACGTTTTACCATCAATCTGCACATTTATTTATAACGTCCTGGGTAGTTATCAACTGTACAGCCAAGGGGGAAAAATGAAGTTTTATAGCAAAAAAAGGTATATTGACAGAGTAAGGTTAAAATAGTGCAGGTATGTTGCAGCATGGGATGTGTTTTTATTCTGCCATAATTATAAATTAACATAATTGTGGAAATGCTATCCCTGATTAAAAATGAAAAGTATAGCAGCATATTTTGATTTACCTGGCCACAATAAAGAGGGAATACTCCAAATGGACAAGGTGGTCAAAAAGTCTCTATGCAGTAAAGATGAACTAAATGTAGCCATGAATGATTATTTGCAAACAAAAGTCCAGGCTTTATCCATAACATTAAAGCCTGCCAAACGCCCCATACGCTATTAAGGAATACATTGATATGACTGAATAAAAATAATCGATGCTCTGAAAGATAACATAGTGATACACAATACATATAAAATGCAGAGAGCCTAATTATGACACATTGTTATATTAACAAAATAACTTGCATGGGAAAACAATAGCTGGACATTATCACCTTATTGTTCATGGGAGTTAGTTGTGCAAGAAACATACAGTTTTCACCCATGGCTACACAGTAGAGTTTGTTCATTAACTATTAAGTACTCATCCCTGATGTAACAGAAGGCACTATATAAATGCAAGCTTTTAAGTTTTGCAATCCAATGAGAGCACACTCATACATACCTGTAAAAATAGCTTCAAAATACCATGTTGGTGAGCACACTGATATTTCAATGAAACAAAATTTAATTATATAACTTAACATTGACTGATAATTCCATAAAAAATACACTGACATCTCAATAAAACATACTTAATCCATTAAATTACATTCAAGCCCAAATGTAATATGCAATGATATTAAAGCACATTCATGTTCTAAAAAAGTTCATCCACAACAGCAGATATGATCATTCAGTTTAATAAAATCTACTATTGCCAAACTAGAATATTCATGTATTTTATCCACACCAGGAGTGTAAAAGCATGTAGGAAGGAACTGCAGATGCTGGTTTATACCGAAGATAGACACAAAATGTAGGAATACTCAACGGGTCAGGCAGCATCTCTGGAGAAAAAGAAAAGGTGATATTAGGGTAGGAACTTGAAACATCACTTTTTGATTTTTCTCCAGAGACACTGCCTGACCCACTGAGTTGCTTTGTGCACTTTGTGTTTATAAAGGCTTTGTGTTGTAAGGGCATCATTTTCCAGGAGGCCTCTGCTACACAAAAGTGATAAAATGATTCCACATCACAAATGGACAGAATTTTTTTCTAACACAATTGTTCATATAGACGCAGACTTTGAAACAGAACATGTTACTTAACGTCTACCAATCATAGATTCAAATATTTCAATTGCTCAACATCACAGCCTCTTTGGAGAGAGAGAATAATTTTCTCTAAATCGCAGGAATGCAGCCTAATATTTTATGACCTGGCATTGTCGTTAACCCTTTAAACCCCAGAATCATTGCACAACATCCCCACCTAAGCCAATATGTCTTGCCTGTAGCAAGAATGCTCAGAACTGAAGACAATGGGAGTAATCCATATCCTCTTTGCATTCCAGTTCTCACGAGAACAAAATATTAGCCTTTTTGATTATTTTTAGAATTCACATTCAAAGGCTTGTGTGCATTGACTCCCAATTTGTTTTGGCTCCATCATGATTCCTTGTCTCTTATGGATTCCAAATGATTTTTATATTACATTATATTGAATCATGCTGATTTGTCTCCCTTGGATTCAAAATGAATTGCTTAACACATCTCCATCAAGAAATGTATGAGTCTTTCCTGCTCAATTAATAAGTCAAAACCAGTGGTGAACTTCAAAGGGTTGCCATCAACCAGCACATTAAGTGCAAACCTAACATTATGGATTTCCCCGCTGTCAAAGCACTCCCAATTTTCAATAGCAATGACATAATACCTTGACATGGTCATGGACATGAGGTTTGCAAGACAACTCGCGACCGTGAAATAACCAAAAAAATCTTTGACACTCACCTAAGTTAGTCTAACCTACATAAACTAATGACATTTCTGAGTGCCTCAGAAATTCATATTCAAAAATTATTTAAATCAATAAACCATATGGAGAACCATGAGCTATATTTTAAAAGTAAACTAAATAAAGGAATACTTTAGAATTTAAAAAAAATAACTTGACAAAACTCAGTTTTAAATGTATAGATTACATTACCTTGTTCCTGAGCCTGACTGAACCAAACCTTTCCAAAGCGATTCCACCTGAAAGCAGAATACTGAGGAAAATTTACCTGAGGCACCAGTTTGTTTACTGTAATGCATTAAAAAAAACCCCAGTAAGCCAAAGGGTTCTACATGAGTGGACATCAGTCAATGGTGGCCAAGGAAGTCCGAAAGAGAAGACTTTATTTCCTTTTCCACCGATAGGACAAAGATGGCCAGTCAAGCTTTGAGAAGAAAAATGGTGTCTTTCAGAAGTCAAGGAGAGCCACCAAGGAGTGGCTAAGAGTGTGGGGGAGTCTGCAGACATATAGATCTCAAGGTGTCATCCTTCATTATGCTCTTGACCATGTCTGGTTAGGGCCCTGTTGGGAAGACTGCAGTCACAGTAGGATTCAATGTTAGCCTGCTTTGAAGTTATGGTGAAAGTCCAAGTAACTGGAAGGCAGCAGCTGGTTTTTGGATGTTAGCACATGTATGCATTCACTTTCTCCTTAACCAATAAGCCATTGTCAGTAGTCTTTTGGGCAACAGCACCTCTATTGCACCTGAATTAATAAAGTGTTCACCTTGTGTGCCATACCATGCCGAAGCCAAAGTGAAATACAATGTTTATATTAAAGTTGACCTGGATTCACTTTGATTTGGCTATCACCACAACAGGTTAACAACTGCTACCTCACTCAGTCTTCACTCTGCTTTGGACCATCTGGATACCAGGAACACATATATCAGGCTGCTGTCCATCTACTACAGCTTACCATTCATCATAACAATCTCTTCCAAGCTCATCACATAGTTTCAAGACCTGGACCTCGGTACTTTCCTCTGCAACTGGATCCTTAACTTCCTCATCGGCCAACCTCAATCAATGTGGATCGGAAACAAAATCTCATCCTCACTGACCATCAACAAGGCTGTGTTATCTCTGTTACCTAGGTAACCTAAGGTAGACACAAAATGCCTGACGGGCAGCATCTCTGGAGAGAAGGAATGGGTGACGTTTCAGGTCATGACGCTTCTTCAGACTAGAGTCAGGAGAAAGGGAAACGAGAGATATAGATGGTGCAGTAGAGAGATAAAGAACAAATGAATGATAGATATGCAAAAAGGTAACAGGCCATTCTTAGCTGTTTGCTAGGTGACAATGAGAAGCTTGTGTGACTTGGGTGCGGGTGGGATGGAGTGAGAGTTACTTGAAGTTTGAGAAATCCATATTCATACCACTGGGCTGTAAGCTGCCCAAGCGAAAATATGAGATGTTCTTCCTCCAATTTGCTTATAGCGTCACTCTGACATTGAAGGAGGCCTGGCAGAAAGGTCAGTTTGGGAATGGGAAGGGAAATTAAAGTGTTTGGCAACCGGGAGATCAGTTAGGTCTGGACGGACTGAGCGAAGGTGTTCAGCGAAACGATCTCCAGTCGACGTTTGGTCTTCCCGATATAAGAGTTCATATCTTGAACAATGGATACAGAAGATGAGGTTGGGGGAGGTGCAAGTGAACCTCTACTTAACTTGAAAGGACTGTTGGGGGTCCCTGGACGGAGTCGATGGAGGAGGTATTGTTGTAATAACTGAAGCCTTACACCATGATAAAGGTCCAAATACTTTATTAACGACATAGCATATATAACTTCATACTAGCATGTCTTTCTAATTCTAAAGGAAACAGGCAGGGAGGACAACTGTAAAAGCAGGTGGGCGTAACTACCAAAGCATGACTCATAACATGAGTGACACTGATCGACATCCTCCCTGTTAAAGAATCAATAACATGACAAACCCATTCACTAAGTAAGGCATGCATGGCAATTGATAATAAACTGGAGGAAAGTCAAATATAGTCCGGGTACTTCACAACCGGCCTACAAACACGACCAGCACGTGTACGATAGAGACCATCTCCGTTCTTTCCCCCTGGGAGAGGGCAAGTGGCTTCACAGGCGAGGGAGACTGGACCAGCATTCCTGGAGACGAAGCAGGAGACGGTGGTGCAGGCAAAGACGACACGGACAGAAGGACCGCTGCAGACATGGATTGTTGTGCTGGTAGAGGCATAGGAGTGCTGCTAAACACAGACGGAAGTGTACTTGTATGGTCTGGATAATATGGAGGAGGAACTGGTTTGTTCACTTTGAACACAGTCCCACATAGCATGGGAAATCTTATGAGCCGGCCGAACAACTGGAATTGCCTCAGGGTCAATGGTAATTGTGTAACTGACAGGCAACCTGCCCAGCTTGTTGTCAAACAAATCCTTATATTGTGTTAGGATTTGATGGTTAAAGTCTGAAAGTAATCAAACCCATGTCTAGGCATGAGTTGGCACCCAGTAGAGATGGTACATTTTCACGTACTACGTAAAAATCCAGGTTGGGGACATATGAGTTAAGACAGCAGCGCAACTCAACTTGGCCGATTGGGTGCACTCGACTTCCAGCAAACGAGACAAGAGATGCAGCGGTTGGAGATACCGTTTCTGTTTTTCTTAGCTTCTGTAAAACAGCCAAGCAGATAACGTTGCAACGAGCTCCAGAATCGACCATCAGATAAAGAGTTTTGTCATTAATGAGTAAAGCGACCTTAGGGTCCAGTTGTTTATGCACTAAATCAGACAAGGCATGTACAACGACGTGAACTGGTTGTGAGAACTCAGAGATAACACTTTCACGGCCAAGCGAATTAACAGATTGTCTCATTTGAAATCTGTTACTACGTGAACGACAACACTTAATGAAATGGTTTTCTTTTGTTGCAGAATCGACATAGTTTCCCATACGCAGGGCAATGGTCACGAACAGCGGCATGTTGTGAGAACTCCACGGTGTTAGAAGAGGGATTCGAACCAGTGAACTTAACAGAATGGTGTCTCTAGGTGTGATTACTCCTGTAACTGACCCCTTGGACTGGGTCTCTACAATGGTCATCGCTACTAAGAAGAACAGAGACGAGATACGGATTTGTATCAACCCCAAGGACTTAAGCACAGCAATTAAACAACCCCACTATCCCATGCGCACTGTGGATGAGATTGTTGTGCAGATGGCTGAGGCAACTGTATTCACAGTGCTAGATGCCAAGAGTTCATTCTGGCAGATTTCGCTGGAGCATAACTCCTCCAAGTTGACAACTTTCAGCACTCCATTCGTGTCGATTGTAGTCCTTATAATAACAGTGGCCTTACACCAAGATCAGGATATATAATAAACTTTATTGTTTACAAATCAATACAACTTCTCTCTTAAGAGTTCCACTTTAAACTAAAGGAATGCAGCAGACCGCGATGCTAACAAGCTAGTGGGCGTAACTACAAATGCATGACGCACTAATCTACATCCCCCCCTCTTAAAGAATCAATAGCAATATAGACCCATAACTAAGCAAAGCAAGTCTCACAACCGATGACAGACTGGTGGAACATAGTCAAACATAGTCCGGATACTTCACGACCGGCCTGCAAACACGAACGGCACGTGTACGATAGAGGCCATCTCCATTCTTTTTCTCCGGGGAAAGAGCAGGTGACTTCACCGCCGAGGTGAAGTGCACCAACGTCCCTGGAGTCGATGCAGGAGACTGGTGCACAGGCGAAGATGGAACAGACAGAGGAACTGTCGCAGGCATGGATTGTTGTGCTGGCAAGAGCATTCGAGGGTCACTAGATGCAGATTGAAATGAACGTGTGTGATCCGGATAATATGGAGGAGGGGCTGGCTCGTTCACAGGCAGAAGATGTTGCCTGTTGCGTCGGTAGGTGCCGCCATCGGCTCTAACAATGTACGAGCGTGGCTCCGAAGCAAGACCAGAAACTACCCCAATACGGTCGTGGCCTTTGTCAGTCTGTAAGCGGACCACCTGTCCTTTGGTCAACGGTGGCAATGGCCTACTCGTCTTGTCGAACCATTTCTTTTGAATGTCACGCTTCTGTTGCAACCTGGATTGAACCTCCTCAGGCGGAAAAACTTGTGGGATTAATGCTTGATCTGCTACGGGCAGCGTGGTACGGGTCTGCCTTGACAATAATCGTTGAGCAGGTGAACCCAAGGCAGGGTCACGGGAAATGTTGCGTAAGTTGAGTAAATCCAGGAATATGTCAGATTTAGCTCTATGAGAGCATTCCATGAGCTGATTTGCACTTCTGCCAGTCCGTTATACTGTGGATATTCAGGGCTGCTGGTGATGTGGTGAAAATTCCAGCGTCTAACAAACTCTTTGAATTGTTGGCTGGTGAACTGATTGCCATTGTCAGTCAGCAGCTTGCCCGGAGATCCGTGGATGGAAAAGTGACGAGATAATTTCGAAATCACACCGCTAGAAGTGGGGCTGCTGAGAAAATCAATGTCGAACCATCCTGAATACAAAAACGAATCCTGAATACGAATCCACGAGCACCAGGCACTGCTTGCCATGCCAGTTCACGCAGTAACAGATTTCAAATGAGACAGTATGCTAACTCGTTAAACCAGGATGAATGTCCAAGCTCCGAGTTCGCACAAACAGATGGTGATAGCACAGAGATTGATGTACATGCTTTGTCTGGCTCAGCGTACAAGCTGGATCCCAAGGTCGCTTTGCTCATTAATGGCAAAATTCTTTATCTTAAGAGGGGTAGTAGAGCACGCTGTAATGCTATATCGTAGGCTGTCTTCCAACGGCTGAAAAACACGGAAACTCTAACTCAGACAACTGCGTCACTTATCTCGTTTAATGGTTCTCCACTACACCCTATCGGCCAGATAAAGTTACGTTGCAATCTCAACGCGAGTGACCACATGCTGGATTTCTTCGTGGTACACGAGAAGGTACCATCCATACTGGGTGCCGATGCATGCCATGACATGGGTTTGATTTCCTTCAGCCCTTCTGTCTGCCCACTGACTATGGGCTATGATTTTACACATCACATTTTTACACAATACAAGGATTTGTTTAACGACAAGCAGGGCAGGTTGCCTGTGAGATACATGATTACTATCGATCCTGAGGCAATCCCAGTTGTTCATCCAGCTCACAAGATTCCCCATGCTATGCGGGATCGTGTACAAAGTGAACTTAACAGAATGGTGACGGTGTGATTACTCCTGTAACTGAACCCTCAGACTGGGTCTCCTCAATGGTTGTCGCTACTAAGAAGAACAAAGATGAGATACAGATTTGTATCAACCCCAAGGACTTAAATACAGCAATTAAATGACTGCGTTATCCAATGCACTCTGTGGACAAGATTGTGGCGCAGATGGCTGGAGCAACTGTATTCACAATGCTAGATGCCAAGAGTTCAATCTGGCACATTCCACTGGAACATAAATCCTCCAAGCTGACAACTTTCAGTACTCCGTTCGGATGTTATAAATTTCTGAGGATGCCCTTTGGTATAAGTTCTGCCATTGAAGTATTTCAACAATCCATGGAACAATTGTTTGCTGGATACGCCACATCAAAGTAGATTGAGAACAGCATTTGGCGAAATGGTTTCTTTTATTGCAAAATCTACAGTTTTCAATGCGCAGGGCACTGGTCGCAGTGTGTGAACCACCACAATTAAAGCAATTAGCAATCCACCTTGGGTTATTAGCTGTCCCCTGTAACGGGCGAGCAGGAGTTTGATTAGACACGCTGGCTGCATAGACTTCATGAGCAGCAGAATGTTTCAGTGATTTAATGTGAGCATTGGTTAATTCAGCTATGCGACAGCGGTTTTCAACAGCCACTAATGTCAGGTCAACTTCTCGCAACAATTCATCGCATAGTTTATCATTCAATATGCCATGTATCAAACGATCTCGTACCAAACTATCTTGAATCTCTCTGAAATCGCATCGACTAGCGACATGCTTCAGTGCATTAACATATACCTCCACAAGTTCACCTTGTTTTTGACACATTGAAAAAATGTTATGGCATTCAATGCTCACATTAATTTGTAAGTCACATAATTGTCGATAATTTATGCAGGAGACATTCAGGATCACAAATAGACTCTGCAGCAATCTGTATACCATTAGCGTCAGTTCTAGCCGGTTCATAGTGAAATCTTCTGGCACGTCGATCAGTCTCAGTGCCCGCCAAATTTAGGAGAATTGATGCACGAAGAGCAGGGTCAGCAGCTGGATACGCCGCATCAACATAGATTGAGAAATCCTCCTCGAATACAGGCCATCGCTCCAAACAAACACCAAGATCTCCAGCTTCCTGAGAGCAGCAGCAATAACCGCAGTTTAAAAAAAATAAACTAAAATAAAAACAATAGAATCAATTGAGGAGTGAGTCCATACACTCTGACACCATGTCGATTGTAGTGCTTATAATAACAGTGGCCTTACATCAAGATCAGGATATAATAAACTTTATTGGTTACAAATCAATACAACTTCTCTCTTAAGAGTTCCACTTTAAACTAAAGGAATGCAGCAGACCGCGATGCTAACAAGCCAGTGGGCATAACTACAAATGCATGACTCATAACATGTCACTAATCTACAATTCGGTTGTTATACATTTCTTCGCATGCCCTTTGGAATAAGTTCTGCTAGTGAAGTATTTCCACAAGCTATGGAGCAATTGTTTGCAGGCTACCCATGCTCCATCGTAGTAGATGATATCCTCATTGCTGGAAGAGCGGTCGAAGAACACGATGCCAATCTGACAAAGATCTTGGATCATGCCAAGGCCATCGATCTCAAGCTGAATCCTCAAAAATGCAAATTCAGAGTGAATTTGCAATTTGTGAAACACTTAGGCCATATATTTAGCAAAGATGGTCTAAAAACTGATCTAGCGACAACCAGTGCTATCAATGCGCTCCCAGCACCCACAGACGTGCTGAGTTTGCGGAGATTCCTTGGCATGGTTAACTATTTGAGCAAATTCATTCCGGGTTTCAGCAAAATATCAGCCCCATTGCGCCATCTTACACACAAAGACACTGCTAGGACTTGGCATGAGCAACAACAGAAAGCGTTCAACACACTTAAGCAGCAGATGTCTAGTGCTCCTACACTGGCTTACTTTGATCCTAAACTACCGGTTACACTGACTTGTGATGCCTCACAACACAGGCTAGGCGCAGCATTTCTTCTGAATGATGGCAATGGCAATAAGCCTGTTGCCTATGCCTCGTGCACTATGACTGACACAGAACAATGATATGCCCAAAGTGAGAAAGAGCTGCTAGTGGTTGTTTTCGCCTGCAAGAAATTCAACAATTTCATCTTTGGTTACACGGTCACAATTGAAATGGACCAGCAACCTCTGATCAGCATTTTCAACAAACCAATCCATGCCTCTCCTGCGAGCCTACAGCAGATGTTACTGTAACTTCAAAAATATGACATCATTCTGATCCACAAGCGCGGTAAGGATATGCACCTGGCTGACATTCTCTCGTGTGCACCCTGGAAGATCTGCGAGGATCCGCCCTCACCGGATGATGACTTTCTGGTAATGACTGTGTGTTTTATTCCCTCGTCTTGTATGGAGGACTTGGTTGCCCACACTGCTGCTGACAGTACTCTACGGTCGCTTACCTCCGTCATTAAGCGCGGCTGGCCAGACAAACATTACAACGTTCCACTGCCAGTCCGGCTTTTCTTTGCTGTTCGTGATGAGCTGGTGCTGCAGGTTGGCATTATTTTAAAAGGACACAAGGCTGTGGTTCCTGCTTTGCTACACAACCAGTATTTTAACGCTGTCCATGCATGGCACCCACTCGCTGAAGCTACTGTCTTATGGGCAAGAAGCATGTTTTACTGGCCTGGCATGACCGAATACATCACCGAGAATGTGGCATCCTGTGCAGTGTGCAACAGTTTGGCACCTCAACAACAAAAGCAACCACTTATTTCACATCCGGTACTTGCTCTCCAATGGTCTACAGTCACAGCTGACATATTTGATTGGCATGGCAAGCTGTACTTGGTGCTCGTTGATTCGTATTCAGGATGGTTTGACATTGATTTTCTTAGCAGCCCCACTTCCAGCAAACGAGACAAGAGATGCAGCTGTTGGAGATACCGTCTCGTTTCCAAATGGAGGAGTGGGTTCGTATCCCACTTCTGACACCATGTTGTGTTTCGGCTGTTGTGATAACTGAAGCCTTACACCATGATAAAGGTTCAAAGACTTTATTAATGACATAACATATATAACTTCATACTAGCATGTCTTTTTAATTCTAAAGGGAACAGGCAGGGAGGATTACTGTAAAAGCAAGTGGACGTAACTACCAAAGCATGACTCATAACATGAGTGACATTGATCTACAGGTATATGGTCAGATGTTGCATCTCCTGCAGTTGTAGGGGAAGGTCCTTGGGGAGGGGTTGGTTAGGCTGGGAAGGGATGTTAACCAGGGAGTTGCGGAGGGAACGGTCCCTGTGGAAGGCGAAAAGGGTTGGAGATGAGAAAATGTGTCTAGGAGTGGGATCCTATTGGAGTCGGCAAAAATGTCAGAGGATTGTGTGCTGTATGTGACGGCTGATGGGATGACTAGGGGGACTGTCCCTTTTGCTACTAGGGAGAGGGGGAGCAAGGGCAAAGCTGTTGGATTCTGAGGAGACACGTGTGAGGGCCTCATTTATGATGGAAGAGGGGAACCCCCATTTGTTAAAGAATTAGGACATTTTGGATGTTCTGGTATGGAACACCTCATCTTGGGTACAGATACAGCATAGACAGAGGAATTGGGAGTAGGGGATAGAATCTTTGCAGGAAGCTGGGTGGGAAGAAGTGTAGTTTGTCTCAATATTATGAAGAACCCTCCCAGCTGTGGGTTACCAGAGAAACAAGTTGGGTCTGCTCTCCACACATTTTCCTGAAGGATTTTGAAAAGGATTAAGAATTGATTCTTAAATTCAATCACAATAATACAGGTGATAGATGTGCATCTAGAAACTCATGTGAACATGGTGTGTGTGTGTATGGGTCTGAGGGTAGGATGGGTGTGGTGGAAGCAGGTACATGAATGAAATTTTAATTCCTTTCTTCACCCACCCATCTCCTGGCTTGATATGTTCTCGCAGGTGAATTAAAATTATTGTTGTGCTCGGTTTAAATGCAACTTGGAGATTTTAAATAGATCTTTGTTTTCACATAAAATGAGTGAAGAATTTCCATTCATAAAATGTAAATGAAGTAACAGTGGCGGGGTTGAGAGCATGGCGCATTATTAGAGGTGCTATCCTTCAAATGACAAACATTAAAGTAATGAGTTATCTGCCCTCTTAGGTTGAAGCTAGAAATCCTATGATAACAAAAGCAGAAATGTTCATCTAGTTGTATGAACCTACATGTATCCATCAACCGACAACACTCATGGAGATTAATGGTTCTCCTCTCATTGTTTTTTGGAGGATTTGCCTGGGTGTAAATTGGTTGCCAGACAAAATACTTGCCTGTTCAATGCTTTGGGACGTCCCGAAACTATGAAAGGTATGGTTTAAATGCCAGTTGTTTCTTCAGTAAAATATAACGATTAACTTACTGAAGAAGAATCGTGCGTTTGAGAACATAATACTTTGATATTAAATGGCCACTCTCTGCAAGTGCTGCTAAAGGCTTGGAACTAAAACAACACTGTAAGCAATCTTACACCATACATTCCATTGCTTATCTAAAATGCCATTCTTCCTTATCGTGCAGATACTCATATACTCATTTTAAACATGTTTGTATTTGTATTAAGATACCAGAGGTTAAATATTTAATGAACCAATGGTATGCTCATAAGCTAATATCTTCATGGTAACTTTGAAATTATTTGACAAGGTCTTGTAGAGATTCTTCGTGATTCTTGTCATCATGAAGAAGATGTATCATGCCTCCACTTAGAAGTTTAAGATTTGGCATGTAATCGAATAGTCCAACAAAGTTCTATAAATGCACAGTAGAAAATATCCTGACTGGTTGCATCCTAGTATTGGAATTCCAACATACAGAAATGCAAGAGGCTGAAGGGACTGGTGGACTCAGCCCAGTACATCACGGTCACATCCGTCCCTACTATGGAAAGCATCTACCTGAGGTGCTCTCTCAAAAAGGTGACATCTATCATCAAGGATCCCACTCTCCATGCCATGCTCTCTTCTCGTTGCTATCGTCAGGCAGGTTGAATAGAAGCCTGAAGTCCCACGCTACCAGGTTCAGAAACAGCTACTTTCCTACAACCATCAGGATCTTGAACCAAACTACATAATCCTAATCTGATCTCAGTAACGGAACATTATGGACCACCTCTTGCACTACCATTGACTTGTTTCCAATTGAGTTTTTGCACTGATGTTTTGTTTTGTTATCTTTGGCTTTTCACTGTCTTGTGTAATTTATGTATAATTTTATGTTCTATGTGTTGTCTGAGTCGATATGCCTGCAATGTTGCTGCAAGCAATATTTTTATTGTACCAATACCTCACCATTCTTGTGTATATGGTAACAAGCTCAACTTGACTTAACTTGGCTGATGACAATATAAACCTTGTGAAATTATTGCACATCACAAGTCTAAAGACTGAATGACGTATACGTAATTTACACCAAGCCTATGTTTTGGTGAGTCATTGACCTGTATCATACAGATTATTTTCCCCAGGCATCAGTGACGTTATG
Organism: Leucoraja erinaceus; assembly: GCF_028641065.1. NCBI lineage: Eukaryota > Metazoa > Chordata > Chondrichthyes > Rajiformes > Rajidae > Leucoraja > Leucoraja erinaceus. Next base: position 21,187,196 of record NC_073391.1, on the reverse strand, counting down.
TGTTTATTAATCTTGTGTTATAAAGTCTGATATGTGTTGTGTGGTATCCTGGAAGTATTTATGTCATGGACTATTACTGCCTATCCATTCTATGGATTTTATGATTTCGTTAAGTGATGATTCCAAAGTCCAGGTATCCAGGCTGATGCCCTTCTGTAAATGTGATGCATCATGACAGGTAAAGTCTTTTGTGTTTTTCAGTAGTTCTTCATACTTTATGTTTATTTATATTATTACATTTTTCAGAATTTTGTATAAGCTTGGTTCATCGTTAGCTGGGTTAAAGAGAATAGGACTTATACAGTACATTAGGCATAGAGTCATAGAATGATACAACACTTTGGCTCAACCTGTCCATGCCAACAAATATGCTCCATCTAAATGTCACCATTTGGCCCGTATCCTCTAAGCATTTCCTATCCATGTGCCTCTGCTACTACTTCCTCTGGCAGCTTGTTCCATACTACAATCTATGCACTATCAGATGCAGAAGTGACCTTTTGTCCATTGTTTAAGGATGTATGTCAGCTCTCCTTGTTGCATCTTGGGCCAGAGAGGCCACATAACACCGTATTTTAGAATGGTCCATATGAAACATATCTGCCTTATATTATACCTGTGGATTGACCCATAACCCTACTTCACATATGGTCTTCCTTATCATTGTAATTTCTCTGCCATCTTCACATGCAAAGACTCATTACAATGGAAGCTCTTCCTCATTCTGAAGTGGGCGAGCTTACAAATTGATAGGTTGTAAGACTCTGCGAGAAACCAATTGCCTTTTTACTGGTTAAATAATGTGAAGCGGTAATAATTAAGACAAACAGGTTGACAGGGAAAAAAATTTAGATTATATGGAGTATAAGGGCTTAATGGAGAAAATTGATTGCAGTGATTGGGCAAGCCTAATAAGCAGATGATAAGACCTGATCCTGACCTTGGGTCCTACCTGTGACTGCATGAGTTTCCACTTGATGTTCTGGTTTCCTCCCACATCCCAAAAGTGTACAGGTTTGTAGGTTAATTGGCCTATGTAAAAATTGCCCCTAGTGTGTAAAGAGTGGATGAGAATGTTTATTAACCTAGGACTAGGAGCCCCAAGGATGAGGTCGGGTTGGGCTGAGAACGATGTCGAGTTGAAGCCTTGAGATCGGGTCGGAGCATTGAGGTTGGGTCAGAGCCTTGGTCGGGTCAAAGCCTCAAACGGAGTCTAGCTGAGGTCAGAGTCAGGCCGTGTCCGGGGTCTTGAGGTCAGAGTCTCGAGGTTGGGCCAAGGTGGATGGGCCGCTTCGCCAAGAACAAAGTGGGACCCAGTCTGGGGTGGGGGGAGAAAACGACTGCCGAGAATTAAGGGCAGAGCCTTGGGATGGGGGCGAAGGATGAGTACTTTTTGTAACTTTGTCGACGCCTTTGTGGCGACTCTTTTGTGCACTTTGTTTGTAAAGACCATGATTTGCACTGTGCCTAGCTAGGTACAAGTGGTAATAAAGTAACATCAACTAGTGTCAATGATCAGCATGGACTCAGTGGGTCGAAGGGCCTGTTTCCATGCTGCAGATCCAGCTTTAAAACTGACAGCTTCCTTTTGGATGTTGAAGAGCCCTGAACCCAGGATGTCGTATGACCTTCCGCTCCAGTTGCCTGCTTGTGTTGGCACAGCTGGATCACAAGAATGTCCCATCCTTGTGGAGTCCAAGTCCCAGATGATCAACGCTGCCATCTCTCAGCCATGGGAATCTGCACCCTAATTCTGCACCAAGGTAATCTGGTGTCAGTACAGATGTCCCTTTGAAATGGCCCTGAAATAATCCTATTTAATTAGTTTAAATGTATTTATGTTTGTGTTTTGTGTTTTTTGACAATTTTTTATCTTTTAATTTTTCTTAATGATTCCCTCATGTTTTTTCATTATCACAATCTTATGATTACATGATTTGACTTATGGCTTTAACCTTCAGCAAGTCTTGGAGGAAGTCTCATCCACTGCAGATGACACTATGGGAGAGAAGTGGGTCATCAGCCCTCAGAGACGCCCTGTCCTCTAATACAGATCACAAGTTCCCACCAGACCCTTCAGAGGAAGATTGTGCCTCAGGAAATGCTGAGAAAAGCATTGTGATCCTGGGTTAGATCACTAATGACATCAGATGGGTCGCCAGTCAGCGAGAGATCCTGTTCCAGGCCAGAACAAAAAATCCATTCATGGGAAGTGGACACTTCTCCCAATGTGGGCAATTATTGTCCAAACATAGTGTACGCAGCAACCATGTAGGTGGGTACATAGTCATATATAGGCAGACTAGGTGAGAATGCCAAATTTCCTTCCCTGAAAGTCAGAAGTGAATGAAAAGAGTTTATATACATGACACCGATGATAACATTCAAACTAGGAATAAGGGTAACTTAAATTACTTACTTACTGGTATGGTTGTATCATTAACATTGATGTTAACCCATTTATAGTCATGGACTCATAGAGTATTACAATGTGGGAACAGGCCCTTCTGCCCAACTTGCCCACACCGACACTAACCCCACCTACTTGTGTTTGGCCCATATCCCTCTAAACCTATCCTATCCATGTACCTGTCTAAATGTTTCTTAAATGTTGTGACAGTACTTGTCTCAACTACCTCCTCTGGCAGCTCGTTCCATACACCCACCACCCTTTGTGTAAAAAAGTTACCCCTTAAGTTCCTATTAAATATTTCCCCCTTCACCTTAAACCTATGTCTTCAGTTTCTCAATTCCCCTGCCTGGGGTAAGGGGAATAAATACATTCTCCTTCCCCCACTGGGCAAGAGGCTGTACATTTACCCAATCTATTCCTCTCATGATTTTGTACTCTTTGTACTGATAACTTTGGACACATATTTACTGGTCCACCCTACTATCTCTAATTAAAACCCTGCATCAATAATTCAAACTTAATATGCTGGTCAGGTAACAACCACACTCCTACCCATGCTATCACAGGAAGCAGCACCAATGAAAGCCTCAGTGATATTGGTACAAAATACTGCTGATACTGGGCATTTGAAACAAAGACAGAAGAAGCTGGAATCACTAGGCAGGTTAGACCAGCATATCTAGAGAGAGGAAGTGAGCCTTTCAAGTGGATAACCTTTTACCAGTTCCATTGGAAGAAAAGCACAGTAAACATTTCAGGTCATTGACTTTACCATGCACTTTTCTTCATGCCTCTCAGATGCTACCAGACCTGCTGACTAGTTAAAGCAATCTCTGATTTTAGTATAGATTTAATGATAGTGCAGCACAAGGCTTCAGAAAGAAAGAGGGGGCTTGATGAACAAAAGAGGAAAGAAACAGTGAGAATTTCAACCATATCCAGAAACCAGATGACTTACCAGAAAACAGCAATGTTGCTCCAGACAAAGTTAGCTGGATCAAAGACTATTAAATGACTGATAAGGGCATTGAATAGGCTCACACTACAAAGAGTTGACAGACAACAAAATAGTCTCAGTTATTACACCTAGAGCTCCCCAACAGCGAATGCAGCGCCAGAGACCCGGGCTTGATCCCGATTACGGGTTCTGTCCGCACGGAGTTTGTATGTTCTCCCCATGACCTGCGTGGGTTTTCTCCGAGATTTTTGGTTTCCTCCCATATTCCAAAGACATACAAGTTTGTAAATGTAAAAATTATCCCTAGCGGATCACTGGTGGGCCGGAGGGCCTGTTTCCTTGCTGTATCTCTAAACTTAACTAACGTAAACTTCTTATTTTGAGTGGAAATTCACCAAAGTGATTTTCAACGTGCTACAGGTGAAATGGTCTCATAAGCATCGATCAGAAAAGGACAGTAGCCCAGATCTGGTAAATTGTAGCTAAACCATGTGGTCTTACTCTTGCTGTTCCTCCCATTATGGAGAGGAAACTGCTTTATTGCAGGTCCATGAGAATGAGGCAAATTCTTTGCTGAACAAAGGAGGTCCGGCATCATGTGTCGAAAAGTAGGGCATAGGAAGTGGCAAGAGCTGGTAGCCATCCAGAGAACTGGGAACTTTTTAGGATCTAGCAGCAAGAAACTAAAAAGCTCATGAGAGGGAGGAGAATTGATTTTGAGAGAAAACTTTTATGTTATATAAAACCAAACAGTAAGAACTACAATGGATATATAACGAGGAAGAAGGCTGCCAAGGTAATTGTGGAACCTCCAGAGAAAAACATGGGTGAATTAATAATTGGAAACAAAGAAATGCAGATATGCTCAATTGATTTTTACGCTACAGTTTTCATCATGGAGCCGGGCTAAATTCAAGAGTGGAATCAATAAAAATCCCAATCACAAGTTGAAGAATAAAGGAAACCCACGGGGCTAAAGGCAGACAAATCACTGAGACCGAAGGATTTTAGAGGAAGTGACTTCAGATATATTGGATACATTGGCAGCAATTTATCAAATTCACTAAGTTGCAGAAGTTTGGAAAACAGCATATGTGACTCCCTTGTTCAAAAAAGAAGGATGACAGAAGGCAGAGAACTATAGGCCAAGTAGTTTAACATCTATAGTTGGCCAAATGCTGGAGAATATAATCAAAGAGGAAATAATTAATCATTTGGGAAAGCAGAATATAATCAAATCTAGTCAATATGGTTTTAATAAAAAGCAAAATAGCCTTTGACAAATTTGCTTGAATTTTTTGAGGATGTGAGATCGAATTGAAAGAGGGGAAGAAAGAGGGCAAGAAACAATATGTAACGGTGCTACATCAGGACCTGATGCATAAATCAAGAGCCAAAGGTACTGCAGGAAGTACAGTACATTTGCACAATTTGAAAACTGGCCGTCACATTTAGAAAAGAATTGTAATAAATAAGTCCTTTACAGGCTGGAAGAATGTAACGAGTGGAGTACCTCAGGGGTGAGTCATGGGCCTTAATTGTTTATTATTTTCACTAATGATTTGGGGAGGGAACAAAATATAATGCTTCCAACTTTGCCGATGAAATGAAAATAAGTAGGAGGCCATATGGTGTTGAGAATGTTCTGTTTCTGTGATGGGGGAAAACGTTGCAGATGGATTCTAACGGGGAGAAGTTATGCACTTCAATAAGAAGAATAAGAAGATCATCATCTAAATGAAGAGAGTGCACATGACTGGTGTTGCAAGGAATCTACATGTTCCAGTGCACAAAAACACAAACATTTAGCAGGCAGATCTAAAAAATAGTTAGGAAGATACATTGCATGTTGTCCTTTATTGCAAAGAGGTCGGAGTTAACAATAGGGAGGTTTTGTTACAGTATTACACATGTTGGACACGTATTGGATCCTCTCATTTTATCCTCTCACTAAAAATTGATATTGTAGCATTGGAGGCAGCCCCACGGCATTTTCCAGGCAAATTTCTACGATGAATGTTGTACTATCAAGAGAGGTTTGACAGCTTGGGTCTGTATTCCTTGGAGTTTAGAAGAATCAGGGATGGCCTTATTTAAACATGAAATCCCACAACAGCTTGACACGGTCGATTTTGAAATGTTTTTCATCAGTGGGAGAGAATAAGGACCTCATTCAAGTGCCCAGAACTCACCTCTCCCATTGTGAAATTCTCTGCCCATTCGATATGTTAAGGTGATGGGTGGTCAGTAGAAATATTTAAAGTGAGGGAAGAGAATTCTTTGAAAGATTGGGAAATTGAGGACTATGGGGATCTGGTACAGGAGTTGAAGCCAGCACAGATTAGCTGTGATCATATTGAATGGTGAGGCAGGTTTGATGGGCCTGGTGGCCTATCTCTGCTCCTATTTTCTTGTGTTCTTACATTTATGTGGTTAAAGCAAATGATGTGCTGGAATTTTTCAGTGAGGAGAAATGCGACACAAACTTGCGTGGAAGACAAAGAGAAATTGCCCTTGTCATTGTCCTTGAGAAGTCACTGGTGATCTGCTTCCTTCAACAATTTCAGACTTACTGGTGAAGGTGTTCCTACTGTGCCGATGAATAAGGAGTTACAGGATTCAGACCAAGCAATGATAAAGGAATTACAGTATATTTCCAAGTCTGGATGAAGTTTGACTTGGAGAGGAAACTGCAGGTGTTTAAGCACATGCTATCCATTTCTTTCTGAGTGGAAGAGCCACAGGTTTTGGAGATGTTGAAGAAATTGAGGTGAATAAAATGTAGACTGTGAGCAAGCAGCAATTTTTTGTGTGTGTTTAGGGAGATTGAGGGTAGCTGATCCATTTTTCTCAGAGACTGAAGTGTTAGTTGAAGCTGCAGGCAAGTGGAGACCAGTCCATCATGCTCTTGACTTGTGCCCTCTAGAAGATGGAAAGGCTCCAGGGAGTCAGAAGGTTGGTAATTTACCATAGAATGCCCATCCTCTCAGATGCCCCTGTTTGCATGGTGGTCATAGGTGGGTCAGTTTGGGTTTCTGCTCAACCTCACCAGGGGAAGTAGCTTCAAAGCATCTATATTGTCAACCCATATCAGAGTCTTCTGAACATTCATTTATACTACGGTAAGTGAAGAAAAATCAAATAATCTCTCATCATGGGATTCCATTGTTAAATGTACACTGCAAATGTTACTCCCAATTAGACACAGAGACCAAGGTGGTACAAAAGTCTGATTCCCCAGCCCCCAACAAATCTCAACAAGACTTTTATACTCCATCTCCTCACGATTAAAGATCACATTTCCTTTCCGAATTGCTTGCGGCATCTCTTGTTTACTTTTGGAATCACCATCTTGAGCCACCATACCATTCATACCTGTACTCCAACATGCAATGGTTTATGAAAAAGGGTCCCAACCTGAAATGTTGCTGTCCATTTCCTCTCTGCCTTGACCCCTTGAGCTCTCTCAGCAACTTTCATTTGCTCAAGATTCCAGCATCTGCAGTTTCCTGTGTCTTCATGCAATAGTTTCTCACTGTTTTAAAAAAAAACGTACTGTATTTTGCTTTTCTATTCCACTTAACAAAGTGCTTAACATCACAATTCCCTACATTATATATGCTTCTTTCTAAACTTATCTTAATTCCTGTTTTTGATTCGTGCCTCTTCCTCACAGTTCACTTTCTCACTTAGCTTTGTATCATTAAAATACTCATCTGAGTCATGAATATAAATTGTGAATAGCTGAGAGCCCAGGTCTGATCTCTATGGCACCCCACCAGTAACAATCTGCCAAGCTGAAAATGACCCATTTATTTCCACTCTCTGATTTCTATTTTTTTTAATCAGTGCTGTGTCCAATCTCATCATTTCTCCTCACACTCTGGGCTCATTTTATGTAACATTTTTTTGTGTGGCATTTTATCAAACACATTTTCCTAATCCAAATATATTCCATCCCACTGGTTTTTCACTTGTCTTCCATGCTGGTTGCATCTTCAAAAGATCTATTAGCGCCTGTAACCCAGGTTCGATCCCGACTATGGGTACTGTCTGTACGGAGTTTGTACATTGTCCCCGTGACCATGTGGGTTTTCTCCGAGATCTTCGTTTTTCTCCCATGCTTCAAAGACATACAGGTTTGTAGGTTAATTGGCTTGGTATAAGTGTAAATTGTCCCTAGTGTGTGTAGGACGGTGTTGACATGCGGAGATTACTGGTTGGTGCGGACTCGGTGGACGGAAGGGCCTGTTTCCGCATTGTGTCTCTAAAGTAAACTAAACTATCTGGACTCTACCTGAACATTTTAAGTGTTTTATTTCCATGTTTTTAATAATGGATTCCAGCATTTTGTTGTAAAAATATGTCAAGTTAACTGGTTTTTAATTTTCTCAATCTCCATTCTTAAAAAGTGGCGCTATAATTTCGTAACTTCGAATCTAATGGATTCGTTGCATAATCCTTGGAATCTTGGAAGGTCAGTACAAAAGCATTTGTTATCCTTGCACCATCATCTTTTAAAGCTCTGGGAATGAGAGTACCAGGTCCAGAGTATATGTCTGGTTTAAATTCTCTTAATTTCTTAAATACATTTTTGTGATATTTATAACTTCAAGTTCCTTTTAGATCATGGGTTCCTTTCAATTTATGCTATGTTTATTATATCTTCTAAATAATATAAAATACAATAATGTAGAATATATTATAATATGGATAATATAAAATTCCATAATATAAAAATAATTGATGTTTCTGCCAGTTTGTTATTCCCCATATATTTTTTTCCCCCCTTTTTTTTGCTGGTCTTTAATTTTATTTTTTCCAGTTTACTCTCTTAATTTAACTTCACCATCTTCAATGTTTTTGTCATTCAATGCTTCTTCCAAAGACTCTCCTATCGTCAAGCTTTTTGCTCATTGTTCTGCTGATGATAAAGTTGAGTTGGCTTGTTTCCTCATTCTGGGTTTCCTCACCACCTGCTGCAATGTCTGCTGGGCATCTCCCTCAGCATGCCAGTGCAGGTCTTACCAGATCACTCGCACTAATGGCCAGTGAAAGCTCCCACCAGTGTCTTCTCAAGCTTCTCTTTCCAAGTGGTGTCCACCAATTGAGGGAGGACTGGAGGTGAAAATCAAAAGGGGTTTGCTTGCCCATGGTTAAAGGGGGGAAAAGGGGGGGGGGGGGGGGGGGGGGGGGGCTCTGGGTCTGGTGTCAAGGGTGAGGGATCTCAGCCAATGGCTTGGATGAGCCATTCGCATCCAACTACATCCCACTGTACCAGCAGCTCTGGTGGGCTGCTTAGACAAGGCAACAGAGCACACCCAGGGGTGGTGGAGATGGGGCATGACTGAAAGCAGTGATTCTGTGAGCTTATCTTCATTGGACTGTTGCCACATGACATAAGCGACTGCCGATGCTGGAATCTTGAGCAATAAACATACTGTTGGAGGAAGTTAACAAGTCAGGTAGTATCTGTTGTGGGAAATGGATAGACAATATTTTGGGTTGGGAACCTTCTTCAGATTTAATGAAATAACTCTCCCAGTATAGGCACTTGCTTATTACCTTTTCCAGTGCCCAGGTCAATGGCAATGGAATATCCAGTGTTATTCATATGGTGTTTACATGTAGCATTTGGTTCAATTACGTGGCCTGCTATTGATACCTTCGATGTGGCCTTTTATAGAGGCACTGTAAAAAGCATATTAGAAACATAGAAACATAGAAATTAGGTGCAGGAGTAGGCCATTCAGCCCTTCGAGCCTGCACCGCCATTCAATATGATCATGGCTGATCATCCAACTCAGTATCCCGTACCTGCCTTCTCTCCATACCCTCTGATCCCCTTAGCCACAAGGGCCACATCTAACTCCCTCTTAAATATAGCCAATGAACTGGCCTCAACTACCCTCTGTGGCAGAGAGTTCCAGAGATTCACCACTCTCTGTGTGAAAAAAGTTCTTCTCATCTCGGTTTTAAAGGATTTCCCCCTTATCCTTAATTGTATATTGTAGGGTTGAATCACGGTAATGGTTTGGGAACTGTATTCATGCCTACTTGTTGTGCTGAAGCAAAGTAAGAATTTCATTGTCCTATCTGGGACACATGACAATAAACTCTCTTGAATCTCTTGAATCTTGACATCTCTGCCCAAGACTGCAAGCAGTTGCAGAGAGTCTGAAGAAGAGTCTCGACCTGAAACGTCACGCATTGCTTCTTTCCAGAGATGCTGCCGGTCCCGCTGAGTTACTCCTGCATTTTGTATCTATCTCCAATCGTCTTGGCCCCGCTCTTGGAGTAGGAATGGGGGCGGATCCGGATCAGCAACGGCCGTGAGCCCCAGGCCGAGCTCGGCGATCGTTTGTCTGCTTCTTCTGCTGTTGAAGGTGAGACATTGCGTCGCGCCAGGGTCTTGGGCCTGTCCCACTTTGGCCGTCAGTTATGCGACAGGCCGGTGGCGCGCGAAGATTTTGTTCAGGACGAAGTCCATACTCCCCCACGCCTCTCCATGCGCCCATCCCACGCTACCCACGCGCTGTCCATGCGGAAAGAGTGTAGCACCAAATGGGGAGAGGGAGCGAGTGCAACACAAACAGAAATGGCACCAGAGTCTGGGGAGAAAGAGAGCAACAGGGCAGATTGGTAAAGGGAGAGAGGAGCACAAACACTGAAGCAAGAGGATCCCTATAGACAGGGGAAGGAGACAGAATCGTGGACAGTGGGAAGATTGGGAGAATGAGCGAGCAGCACCAGCTGATTGAGTGAGAGAGAGCTTCTCTGGCCAGGAAGAGAAAGAGAAATATACTAGACTGGACTTCAGCAGTGACGTGTGGGAAAGGGTGAATTAAATTTAAAAAAGCAAACTTCTGGAGGCACTCAACGGGTCAGACAGCACCTGTGGGATGAAATGGACAGACGGCGTTTGGGGTCAAGACCTTTCTTCAAACTGGCGAAGTCTGAAGAATGGGGCCTCGACCTGAAATATCTGCACTTTTACCACCACATGTACGGCCTCACACACGAGTTGATGCAGCAGTTTGTTTTATACTCAATATTCCAGCATCTGCAATGTCGTGCCTCCAGTGAATTAAATTTGCTTTCCTTTGGTTATATTTATTATTTTTATAACTTGCTGTATATTGCAAATGGTCATAAAAACGAACAAAAATTTTGGTTAGAAATTCCACACATTATTGATGTTTATGTTGAATCAGTGGTAATAGTGTTTCTTGGTGCAGTCAGCACCCTAGGAATACCGCATGAGTTTTTATTTAAACAGTACATTTCCTTGAATCCTTCATTGTTTTCTCTTTGAGTTATGAATAATGTTTTATTCTCAAAGAGTCAAATATTTTACTCAGGCCATAATGATACAGAAATAGTCAGCTGCCAGGGACACAATGTAATTTTCATGCAGTGGTCAAATATCCTGGGATTAAGCTTTAGGTGTGTATAGTCAAGTGATCAAGTACCATAATCACTAAATGCCACATAATCAAACCCCAAGAATACCACAAACCCGAGGCAACAACCCTAATCACGGCTACTTGTAAAATTTGAGGTGATCATTTATTTCTTCTTTGTGGCGGCACCGGGCACGGCGGTAGAGTTGCTGACATACAACGGTTCGATCCTGACTACGTGTGCTGTCTGTACGAAGTTTGTACGTTCTCCCCGTGACCGCATGGGCTTTCACCGGATGCTTCGGTTTCCTTCCACACTCCAAAGATGTATAGGTTTGTAGGTTAATTGGCTTTGATAAAAATTAAAAATTGTAAATTGTCCCTAGTGGGTAGGATAGTGCTAGTATATGGGGTGACCGCTGGTCGGTGCGGACTCGGTGGCTAAAGGACGAGTTTCCGCACTGTATTTCGAAAATCCAAAGTCTATACGTCTAAAGTCTAAAAGGAATCAATCATCTCCCAGGTTGTTGACAATATTTTGAACTCAAGCAGAACCTTTGCAGAAAATCATGAATCACAAGATTGATCCTAAACCTGAGAAGCACTCAGCCAGTACACATGCTAATGTGCTAACCAATCAGTTGCCAAACCCTCTACAAAATGTCCTTGATACTCAAGAAAACTCCAGTTTTTTAGGGCTTGTGAATAGTTCTGATTGCAAAAGTTCTCATTATCATTCCTGTGTTTGGCATAAACCATTTTACCTCAGCAACACTGGGAGACAGATAGAAACATAAACATTTACAGAACATGTAATAGGTTAATCAACCCATCATAACTATGGTAGCCAAAAATGTACCTTAAGTTAATTCCATTTCCCAGTTCTTGGTTCAGAGTTTTGTAGGTTGTAGTTCTTCAGTCATTCTGGAAAATAAAAGCTTGTGGTGTAGAGGCCATTACCTTGATGTGGATAGAAGATTCGCAGACTATAAAACATAGGAGTAGAATTAGGCCATTCGGCCCATCGAGTATGCTCTTCCAATCAAACATGGCTATTTTCCATCTCACCCCCATTCTCCTGCCTTCGCCCCGTAACCTTTGACACCCTTACTAATCAAGTGCCGATCAATCTCCACTTTAAAAATACCCAATGACTAGGCTTCCAACACCATATGTGGCAATGAATTCCACAGATTCACTACCTTCTGGCTAAAGAAATTCCTCCTCATCTCCATACTAAAGGTATGGTCCTTTTATTCTATGGCTCTGTCCTCTGGTCTTACACTCTCCAACTAGTAGGGACATCCTCAACCACATCCACTCTATCTAGGCAGAAACAAGAACAGAGTAGATAAAAATAGTAGCCTTTTATGTGATGCAAGAGTGGACATAACATTTACCAAATCGAGGTAATATGAAATTGTACTTTTGGCAGGAAACATTTTCTAAAAGACATATTATCTAAATGGTGTGGGATTGTGAAGTTCTGAGATGCAGAGTGATCTTGTACATGATCCAGAAAAGGCTAGTAAGGAGGTGAATCAAGGAGGTGTAAGAAATCTAACAGAATGTGGTTGTTCATTACAAGGGGAATGGAATATAAAAATGAGTTATGTTTCAGTTATATCCATTGGAGAGACCACAGCTGGAATATTGTGCAGTTTTGGTTTCCTTATTGGGGGAAGAATATTAAAGCATCAGAGAAGATTTAATAGCTAAGTACATGGAATGGGGACACAAGGAACTGCTGGAATCATGAACAAATCATAGAGTAACTGAAGAAGATTCCAGACCACAGTTTGATGTCACCCATCCATGCCCATGCAAGCAGTCTGATTCACTGAATTCATCCAGCACTTCTATTTTATTTGAGTACATGGAATGACCAGGTTGCATTATGAGGAAAGGTTGTATCCACGGGAGTTTAAAAGAGCAAGAGAGATCTTGGCTGAAACACATACGAATCACCTCAATTGCAGGGAGTGCGTTTTCTTTTGTAGAGAATCTACAATAAAGGGCAACCGATTTAAGATGGAAATACCGTTAATACTATTTTTTCTCAAAAGATCATTAATCTATGAAACTCCCCTAAAAAATACATAGAAAATGCTGGAAACAGTCAACAGCTCAGGCAGCATCTGTTTAAAGAAGTGGAGTACCATCTGCATCGATATCATCAAGTTACAGGATGCACCACAAAGCATCTGGAAGAGATCTACGTCAATGTTGCGAGGAGTGGAGTTTTCATTGTTATTATAACTTGTAAGGTTCCAGTTATCTGGAATAGCTCTAAAGGGCAGCACGGAGGTAGAGTTGCCGCCCGACAGCGCCAGAGACCTCAGTTCGATTCTGACTGCGGGTGCTGTCTGTTCAGAGTTTGTACGTTCTCCTCTTCACCGCGTGGGTTTTCTCTGGGTGTTCCGGTTTCTTTCGAAAACTCCAAAGATGTACAGGTTTGTAGGTTAATTGGCTTCAGTAAAATTGTAAATTGTCCCTTATGCGTAGGATAGTGTTAGTGTACGGGGTGATCGCTGGTCGGTGTGGACATTAGGCCGAAGGGCCTGTTTCCGCGCTGAATCTCTAAAGTACAAAATAAAGTCTTCATCTGCCAATATGGAAACAACGAGCAGAAATCCTCCTCTTGCATGTACATTTCTGTCATTCTTTTATCACTCTCTGTCCCACTGTCGAAGTCCCAAACCCTTTATCAGGTGAATAGAGAATTAATTTCTATTTCTTACAGCCTACTGTAATGACAGGAGCATGCAAATAAATTTATGTTTACATTTGGAATCACAAGGAACTGCAGATGGTAGAATCTTGAGCAAAACACTAAGTGCTGGAGGAACTCAGTGGTTCAGGCAGCATCAGTGGAGGGAATGGTCAGAAAACATTTCAGGTTGGGGCTTTTCTAGGCATATCAAATGCAGGTACTGTATACATTCAAATATGTGTCTGCCATGTTAATATTAATGATTACTCATATCATATTTACTTCTGCCATAGGAAGACGAGGCCACTCAGTCCAAAGACTTTATACTAGCTCTGAGGGCAATCACCTCAATCCCATTCCTACACTGTTTTCCTCTACCCTATTCTCTCACACATGTTCATGAAGGTTATTTAATAGTAAGATTAAACGAGAACTTACCAGTTTGAAGTTTGATCTGTATTTTATGAGGAGTTACGATGAGGGATTATGTGAAGAAGCTCGCTAGGACGCATGCGTGACATTCTTCAAAGCAGCGGTGTGAATTCACAGATAACTGTAATGACTAAACATAGTAAGATTAGAGAAGAGGTACCAGTTAAGTATATGATCAGGGTGGGAGCGGAGGGCACGTAATCCCTCATCGTAACTCCTCATAAAATACAGATCAAACTTCAAACTGGTAAGTTCTCGTTTAATCTTACTATTTTACTTCGGAGTCATGTGAGTGACTACGTGAAGATTTCAAAGCTCTGTGATTTCATACCGTGGAAACGAGTCCATGCACACGTCTGCCTTGACTGTGGGAGGAATAGTGTTAACATAATTGCACATGATTCGTTATTGAAATCATAAAATTTATTAACACAAATTATAACCCCATTTATGGGTTTTTAAATTAATTTACAGAATTTAAATTGTTTTCTGCAAATGTTCCAGTTTTCCTCACTGGCTTATTATAAAATAATTGGAAAGTTCTTTCCCCTGACCATCCTGCTGCTTCGAGGACTTGGTCCATGGGCACATCCAGTTGTACTGCTGCTGATGTAGCTGTAGCCCTGGTGGAATGAGATTTGAACACGTTAGTATCCACCCCAGCCTGCGTCAGTACCTGTTTCAGCCATCTCGAGATCGTCTGGACCATCACTTTTTTGTGAGGTTTCTTATGGCTGATCAGCAGTCCCTTCTCATTGCCTCTTAGGATTTTTGTTTTCTCCATGTATAGTGATAGATGTTTAACTATGCAGAGGCGGTCATCTGCGGGGTATGACCTAAATTGGATATTGAGGCCTGCTAATCCCTGTCTGTTCTGTTTTACTAGTTCGTAAATATGGAACGTAATATCGCCAGGTGAGGAGGTCATGTTGTCCAGTCTGAGTTTGTGCAGTGACTGAACCCTCTGTGCCGTGACCAGTGCCATTAACATGACTGTTTTTAACGTTAGTCTGTATAGGGACACGGTAGATGCTGGTGACCAGTTCCTGAGTGCTTTCAAGACAATGCTTACATCCCATATATGGGAGTACCTGGTTTTTGGGGGGTTTGTGTTAAATATTCCCCTCATGAGCTTGGTTACCAGTGGGTGAGTCCCTACCGTGTAACGCTCTGTCCCTTGCGATAGGTATGTCGACAGGGCACTTCTGGCGCTGTTGATGGCACTGTAGCTGAGCCCCTCATCATAGTGGAGGCCTGCCAGATATTCCAGAACAGATGGGATGTTGATATTTCTGTTGGTGATTTTGTTCTTATGACAGTACGTTCCCCACTTTCTGATGTAGACCAGATATTGTTTCTTGGTTGATTGTCTTTGGGCCGCCGAGATGATGTTTGCTGTTCGGTCCGTGAGTCCCAGTTGTAGAAGCGGTGTCTTTAAACTCTACAAATGAACAGGTTCAAGCTTTTATGGCTTGGATGGCTATCCCCTGTCACGGGATGTAGAAGTAGATCTGGTCTGTGTGGGATTGTAATACATGGTTCTAATACCATGTTTTGCACCACTGGGATGGGTTTCTGATGTCAATGAGGTTGCTGCATACCTCCATTATTTCTCTGGCCTTTTCCTTAGGTAGTGTCACTGTCATGTGAACTGAATCAATGGTAAATCCCAAGTAGTCCATAGTAGTGGACGGTGTTAGTTTAGATTTAACTGGATGGATGATAAATCCCAGTTGTTCAAACAACTGTTTTGTGGCTGTTACCGTTAGTATGGCCAATTCCAAAGTTATGCCCACAATGAGTATGTCATCTAAATATGCCATAATCATGTGTTTGCGTTTCCGTAGAAACGCTAGGGTGGTTTCAAGATTTTTGTGAACAGCCTGGGGGCTGATGTTAGCCCATTTGGCAGTGCTTTATATTGACAATTGTCCCATTGAGTTGAATTTTAAGTAACATCTGTGGTCACCTCGTATGGGTACTGAATAGTAAGCATCTTTTAAATCGATGCTAGCCATGAAGTACCCTTTGGAAATTAGTTGTTTAGCAGTAACAAAAGTTTCCATTTTAAAGTGAATATATTGTACAAATGTATTCAATTTTGTCAGATCTATGATGATGCGACAACCACCATCTTTTTTCGTTTTGGTAAATATATTGGACACGAATTCTAATGGTTTGTGTCGCGTTAGCTCAATTACACCTTTTATGTAAAGCCGTTCCAGTTCAGCTTGTGCTTCTGTTTTTGTCCCTATCAGAGAGCACAAACTTTCGGTTTGGTTTATGTTGGACTGGAGGGCTGTTTTCGTGTATAAACCCTATGGTATATCCCTGGATACTGCTTAAGACGTAAGTATCGGTTGTTAGCATGCTCCATGCATTCAAGAACCAGTATAGTCTTCCCCCAACCTCCATGCTTCCCATATTATTTGGGGAACCAGACCCACCTACCTCCATTGTTACCAGTGGCAGGACTACTTCTTCCTGAAGTTCTTCCGTTGCTGTGCTGGTGCTTGGTTTTTCGGGTTGGTGCTGGTGTTGTTGGGGTTCCCCGCATTTTCCAGGAAGGCCGGCCTGGGCCATGGCCTAAAAAAGACTCATGTTTGGAGTGCCGTGCCCTCGAGCTCTCACCAGTTCCGCTGGTGGGTGCGTAGGGGTGCAGTCGTAGGCTGTGGTGGGTTTTTGCAGGGTGGGTTGTTCCTTTTATTAACCCTAAAGTTTTTGCTTCTTCGTCTAGCTCCTTTACCTGCTTAGACAAGTTGCCTCCGAACAGGAGAATGGATGGTTTGGCGGCTCCAGGTTTACACAGTCCCGCGAATTTAGGATTGAGTGTCAGCTGTATGGCACTTTTTCTGATGCTGTTTAATACGTGCTGTGTATTGCAGAACAGTGCCAGCGCATCCTGTTGATCTTGGGACATAACCCTGTTGTCCACAGTGCGGGCAAATGCCGTTATTCCTGCAGTCAGCAATTTTAGGACTTTTTGGATTTTCACGTCCATGCTTCTGACCCCTGGTCCGATATGTTTCCAGATGCAGCTGTTAATAATTGGGACATTTAGGGAAATGCAGTTGCCTGGTGCCATATGTCTTCCTGTCGTATCCACTACAGCCTGTTTTTGTAGCTGGTGCAGTGACATATAGTCAATGCTGGCAGCAAGCTTTGGCTCCAGGTTTGCCCCAGTTTGTTCTGGCTGTATGAAGTTTGCCACCATAGCCAGCAAGTTGTCTTTGTCCTGCACCCCATGCACACTTGTTTCTTCCGCGGACCCCTCTTCCAAGTCAGCCCAGAACTGAGTTGAGGTGCTCCCCTCTGATAAGGTGGAGACATCATGCAGCCCTTGGAAAGGTGCTGCTGTGGGTTTGATATAGGGCCCACAGTGGCCTGACTCCAAATCGCGGAGCCGGTCACGCTGGAGCAGATGCTCCAAACACCGTTCCATAAGGGTCCAGCGCTCTCGATCGCTGGCCTCCCGTGGTGTATCAGAGTCGGACTCCTCCGAGTCCACAACTCTGTTTGTTTTGTGTTTTGCTTTGCCGCTCAGCCGCGTTGATTTGGCCGGTGCGGCAGCTACACAGGGCACAGCTGATCCCACTACGGGTGATCTTAGTGCGGACGGCTGCTTTTGCTGGCTGTCCGCTCCTTCGCGGTCCTCCCTGACCAGCTTCGTCGCAGCCCTCGTTGTCTTTTTGCCTTTCTCCATTCTCTCTGTAGTGGGCAAAAAGACCGCAGAGTAAGATCCTTGCCTGCAATAGCGGCTTTTTAAATTGCCGCCGCGGGGGAACGTCCTTCCACCGCATCTGACGTTTCGCAATGCGTGTAGCGCAATGACACGCATGCGTCCTAGCTGGCTTCTTCACGTAGTCACTCACGTGACTCCGAAGGAATTCGCCATGTTAATATTAATGATTACTCATATCATATTTACTTCTGCCATAGGAAGATGAGGCCACTCAGTCTAAAGACTATATACTAGCTCTGAGGGCAATCCTCTCAATCCCATTCCTACACTGTTTTCCTCTACCCTATTCTCTCACATATGTTCATGAAGGTTATTTAATCACCCACCCCTCCCATACACTAGGGGCAATTTACAGTAGCCAATTAATCCTTACAAGCAGAGTGCCATTGGGATGAGGAAGTAAACTGGAAAATCTGGGTCACAGGGACAATGTGCAAACTCCACACGGATAGCGTCTGAGGATGGATTGAACCTGGATCAGTGGAGCTGTGAGACAGCTGCTACTGTGTGGCAACACTGTCTTCCCTGCACATGCCCCTCTGCTCACGATCTAGCTCACTAAACTGAAGAGACAGGTAATATAAACTATAGGTCTATTAGTATTATTGTCATGTGTACAGTGAAAAACTTTTGTTTGCATTCTCTCCAATTAAATCAGATAATACTATACACGAATAAAGTAAAGCTCAACACAATGAAACATGGAGTAGGGTGAATGTGTGGTGAAATACTTATTTTCAGTCCTCAGGTCCGACTCTGAAAATTTGGTTAGCTGTTAATGCATTGGTTATCTCTCTCCTTGACCTCCTACACTGATCCAATAAAGACAGGAGAATCTTCAGTTAGGTACTTTATGGCCTTGCATACCTTGATAGGTTAATCGATCCTGTAAACTGCTGATAGTGTGTAGGTGAGTGGGGGATTCTGGAGGGTTGTTGATGGGAATGTGGGGGGAATAAAAATGATCTTAATGTAAATGGGTGTTTGAAAGTCAGGTCAGGTCAGATCAGACGGGCCAAAGAGCTTGTTTCCACACCGTTTAACTCTAATTTCAATGACACTATTGACATTAAGGGTGGCACAGTGGCCCAGCTGGTAGAGTTGCTGCCTCACAGTGCTAGACACCCGGGTTCAAAGCTTTCAAATGTTACAAAGACCTTTTATTGTGACGTGTACCAAGTAAGGTACAGTGATATTCGTATTACCTTATAGCCATACTATAAAAAGCAACAAGACACACAACTACATAAAAGGTAATATAAACATCCACCACAGCGGATTCCCCAGATTCTTCACTGTGATGGAAGGCAATAAAGTCTAATCTTCTTCCCTCTTTATTCTCCCGAGCTCGGGGCAGTCAAACCATCCGTCGGGGCGATCAAAGCTCCCGCAGCTGGCGGTCGAAGCCCCCGCGTCGGGGCGGTCGAAGCTCCTGTGGCTTTTAGCTCCCAAAGTCGGTCTCTAACCAGGGACCGTGATGTTAAGTCCACAATGTTAAGTCCCACAGGCTCACGTGGTTGGATCTCAGAGGTCGCTCTCCAGCAAAGGTCGCCAACTCCACGATGTTAGGCCGCGGTGTGGACGGAGATATGACACGGGAAAAATTGCATCTCCATCGAGGTGAGATGAAAATAAATCCCACCCCCCCCATAAAACCAGCTAAAGATCACTAAAACATACATTTAACACATACTATAAAACAACAGAGAAGGAAGGGACAGACAGACTGTTGGCGAGGCAGCCATTGCTGGCGCCACCTGGGTTCAATCCTACCCTGGGTGCTGTCTGTACGGAGTTTGCATGTTCTTCCTATGGCACTGTGGGTTTCCACCGGTTGCACCGGTTGCTTTCTACATCACAAAGAGATGCCAGTTTGTACATTAATTGGCTTCTGTAAAAAAAAATTGTCCCTACTGTGCAATGTGTGGGGAAAGTGGGATAACATAGAACTAGCGTGAACTGGTGGGCAATGCTCGGTGTGGACATGTTGGGTCGACTGACCTGTTTGCATGCTGTATCACTAAAATAATCTAAACTAATGCGTGGGAAGGAACTGCAGATGCTGGTTTATAATAAAGATAGAAACAATCTGCTGGAGCAACTCAGTGGGTCAGGCAGCATCTCTGGAGAACATGGGCAGTTGACTTTTCGGGTCGGAATCCTTCCTCAGACCAGAAAACGAAACTTATCTCTATCAGTCTATTTTTTTTTGACATCCCATTTTCATTCTACCTTGCCTTACCTTACCTTCTCCCTATTGTCATTTAATGTCTTGATATTTCCCCTTCTGCCCCTTTCCTCCTCTCTGGTTCAGTGAATACATAAGCCCTCTACATCTCTAATATTTCACAACTCTGATGAAGGCTCATTAACTCATTTCCCTCTCTCCCCGTCACTGCCTGATTTCCTGAACTTTCCCAGGATTTTCTATTTGTATTTCAGAATTCCAGCAGCTGCAGTATTTTGCTCTTATTGACAGAGATGATTATTCTAATCTCGCAAACCTGAGAGTGAATGGCGATAAGTAAGGAAGTTGCCTGCTGTTAACTGAATATTAGATGGTCCCCTGATGGGAACAAGTGCATTGTAGTAATTACACGTCTCTAATATTCTTTTGTTAGTCATTGATGGGAATATTCCAGAGGGCTTGGAAATAAAAGTTGAATTACAACAGAAATTTGAATATTTAATTGGACATAGCACAAGGTATTAAGTTTATAACTTAGAATCGTGCCACCAGGTGCTACCCTCATGAAATCTGGGGATCTGCAGGGAAAGTTTGTATCATTAATAAAAGCACTGATGATAAACTTTAAGAAATGGAGCAAAATAGCTTTCCGCATGAGTGAAGTTGTGTAAAAGGTGAGTGTAAGTATGTGTATATTGATAGCCTGTAGTGTAATGAGGCGGAAAAATGTTGGGCTAAAAAAAAAAGGTTGTTTCATTCCACAGGGTCCAAATCCCAGCCTCATCGCAATGGGATAGTGCCAAGTGGAAACCAGGCCTTTCCCCACAAATAATGCATTGGTATTCAGCCCACACATGTCGTATAAATAAAATATAACCACACAGCTGTTTCACCCAAACAAAATGTTCACATAAAATGTCCTTTCATTTCTGACCCATTGAACTGTATGCACAGGAACCTATATGGTTAAAAATCACATTCTTTGTGATACATACCAGACTCTGCAAGGCGACGGCAATTTATATCCCACACTTCTAACAAAAAGATATATGGACATTTAGTGTAGTCTATATCTAATTCATGAATATTTCATAATCCTGCCATTTTCCAAGATTTTACCATCCCCGTGGCAAACTGGAAGTGGCATCGTGGCTGAAACATGATTCATCCCTCTCAGTGTCTCATTGAACCTATTAATATATTACAATACACACCAGTCCATTACACTGCTGTAGTCAAAACTGAGCGGGAATGTTGCGATTGAATTACTATTCTTATTCAAATCCAAATTATTTTAATCATCGTAAAGTTACTTTAGATCCTATCAATTAGCAGATGAATCGTCCTTTGAGTGTCATGTAACAAGTGCATGTTTTCATTGTAATAATACTGTTGGTAAAATTTGATAATTTCATTTTAAAACTCTATTATTTAACACACATCATTAGCAATTCAAATTCCAATAAAAATAATGAGAAGCATTCCCATTATTCGCTTGCACACAAAGGCCCAAATCTGTAAGCTGCTATAATTGTAATAAGCAGAAAGGATACTGGCACCATATGGGTGAAATGGCATGAATCCTTGCCTCCTACCTACATCCTGAGCATTCTTACCGTACAAAGAAGCTCTCTCCTGAGAAACATGTGTATATTGAGATGCATAAACCTGTCAAGGTGTACCAGGGGGCACTGTAAGTTTCAAAAGGAACCAGCGCAGTGATTGTGTGCCACTCATTTAACCAGTTTTTGTTGCCCACACTAAAGTCCTGGGCCAAGGGCTAGATTCATGTTAATACTTATGTGGACAAGATTGTGGGACTTTTCTGCTCAGTCTAGATACTGCACAGTGGCCTGAACAGTCACAAATACTTCCATCATTAGCGGGGTGGAAGTAGAAGTGACAATGATCAAGAGAAAACTGTTGTTTCTTCGTGTTCTTCTATCAATTTCTATGCTCAAGTACACAAAGTCACCACTGTAACTTTAATTCAGAGTTGCTTATTGACCACTGTGATGTACATCATTCTATAAATCTTCAGACATACAAGTCTGAGATTGGTGACAGACCATGGAAATCATATCTAAATAAGTAGAACCAGCAACATATAAGATATAGTAGGGAATATATAATAACCACTGAACTGTAGTTGATTGGAAGCTGAAACAAAACAGAAAATGCTGGTCAAAGTCAGCAGGTCAGACATCATCTGTAGAAAGATGAACCGTCAATCTTTCAGGCGTCTGACTTAATTAGAACTGGGAAAGGGAGAGAAGCAAGTTAGTGTTCAGTAGGAGAGAAGGTGTGAGGAATGTTTTCATTCTCAAGCCTGATGAAGGGTCCCTCATCTGCAATGTTGACTGTTTCTCTTCCCATAGATGCTGCTGACTTGCTGAGCAATTTCAAGATTCTGTTTTTAGATGATGTTGGCTCATTTTTCATTCAAAACATATTTGTCTAGCCTGCTGGGTAGGAGCCCACACCTTACTGGTAACAACTCGTTATTTAGACCCAGAAGCTTCAAGTGCTGATACCTGTTCCCAGGAGGCCACTTTGACATCCTATCGCAGACTCTCCCTTTGTTCATTCACCCCAACCTTCCCTTCTACTGTCCTCATGCAGTCAGGCTTACTTTTGAACAGCAAGTAACTGAAGCAAGACAATGAACTGTTTGTTGTATTTCGACACAATTAAGGTAATTGGACAACAATATACTTACACTATTGATTGGTGATATATAGACAAACCAAGTCAGAGTTGCACCAAAAAGATTGGAAGAGGCATGCTGGATCTTCCAAATTCATGAAAGAGAGAATTTCAGTAGAGCCACAGCAATGGTAGGAGCGACACAGCTGGAGTCAATTATTGTCCTAACTGTAGGTAGCAACCAAAATAGTAAACATAATTTAAAAACTGAGATCAAGGCAAGTGTGGATCCCACGATGGCTCAGTGGATTTATAAATTCAGCCGGTGTGCTACACAGACCAAAAAGTCTCCAGGGTTGTTGATTGATATTGGTATATTATTGTCATATGTACTGAGATACTGTGAAAAACTTTGTTTGCATGCTATCCAGTCAAATCCTTCTAAGCATGAGTATAATCAAGGCATACACAAGTGCAAAAGTTGTGTACTTTTATTATAACAGTTAAAATTTGGAAGCAACTCTATTGAATCATTTCTTGGCTTGCCTCCACCTTTACGGGTTAGGTGGGAGTGATCGATCAGCCATGATTGAATGGTGGGGTAGATTTGATGGGCCAAATGGCCTAATTCTGCTCCTAACCTTATGACGTCTGCTTCCTAAATAATGCTATTATTTATTTACCATTGTTTATTCTCACTCTTTCCATCCAAATGCATCATCCCACATAGTTTATACACAATGTATTTGCCAACTCCTGTTCTTTTTGGTCCTGTTGAATCAAATAGAGAATGTTTAGCGGGTCAGACAATATCCACGAAGAGGGAAGCAGAGTTACCATTTCATCAGAATGAATGAATATTGGATGCTTTTGGATTATGCCCCCATGAAGTCTGTTCCCAACTAAGCCAAGGGAAGAGAACACAATGCCCTTGCATTTTAGTGCCAATACATTGCTCTATTATATCTTTGCCTCTCATTTCTTTAACCACTTCTTCCCAGTACATTAATATCCAGCCTAAATATGTCAGGTATTATCAAGTTCACTTCTAACATCTAAATCCTATTTCTGCTTCATCCAAAATACTGTGATCCAGAAAATAATAAACACTCTTGAAGATACAACTGCAGTTTTTAATCAATCAGTAATTATTTCCAAATTGCTTGCTGTTTCCGTCTCTGTGATCTTCTATTTCATCAAAAATATTCCCATGCACCTTTCACATAATAAAATATCCCAAAACACTATTTGAGTGCTGCAACAAACGTAGATAAAGCAGGAATTGGCCATTTAGTCCCTTGTTCCTGCTCTGTTTCAATTAAATCATGTCTGACTTTTTAATCTCAATGCTACTGTCCAATACAATCACATATCTTCTGATCCCTTAACATATAAATACCATTCAATCTCTGCTTTGAATATACTTAGTAACTGGACCTCATGGTTAGTGAATTCCAACAAAATTCATCACCTTCTGGCTGAAGAAGCTTCTTGTCATCTCTGTCTTGAGTGGCCAAACTCTTGCTTGGAGACTGTGAGTCCTGGTTCTAGACCCCCAGCCAAGGAAAGTATCAGCCCCAAGAATTACCCTGCAATCAGTGTAGGAAATTTCTATGTTTCAATTGAGAACACAACTCATTTTTCAAAACTCAAAGGAAAGCAGGTCAATCTGATTAAGCTCTCCTCATTTCACAAAACCACCACCCCAGGAATCTTGTGAACCAAAGTGCAGTCCCTCTGAAACATACATATCTTTCCTCAGGTAATAAAACAAATCGCGTGCACAATATTCTAGTGGCAATTCATCAGGATCCTGGATAATTTGGTAGTATTTTTCCACATACATCCAAAGCCTCTTGCATTAAAGGTCAATACACTGTTTACCTTCCTAATTATTTGCTTTACTTGCACATTAACCCTCAGTGATTTATGTACAAGGATACCCAGGTCTCTCTGAATACCACCATTTTTCATTCTCTATTCATTTCTAAAATGTTCTGTTTTTCTATTTTTCTACCATTGTGAATGATCACCAACAAAGTTGGACATATTACACTTGGTCCTCTCAACCAATGAATTGACAAAGACAATGAACAACATAGGCCCAGCACCATTACCTGCAACACTCCAATAGTCACAGCTACCCAATCTGAAAATGAACAGTTTATTCCTACTCTCTGATTTCTATCTGTTAACCGATCCTCAATTTGCATTCTATTCCACCTGGCATGTTTTTGCCCATTCATTTATGGGAAAATTTAGGGATGTTGCATCAAAGCATCCCTGCATTTTCCTCACAATGACCCAGCTATTTATTAGGAAATTGAACTATCCTACTGCAACTAGAGAGTAGTCCTGAACTACTATCTACTTCATTGGTGACCCTCTGCTAACTTCGATCGGACTTTACTGGCTTTATTTTGCACTAAATGTTATTCCCTTATCATGTATCTGTACACTGTGAATGCCTCATTGTAATATTGTATTGTCTTTCTAATGACTGGTTAGCATGCAACTAAAGCTTTTCACTGTACTGTGGTGCACGTGACAATAAACTAAACTGAAACTGAAATCTGGTTTTGCATCATCAAATTTTGCCATTGAACCATCAATGGCTATGTCTTTTCCACCGCCTCCAAAATTCAATTTGATTGACTGCCTGTGCACAAGACAGAGATTTAGGGAGGGAATTTCAGAATTTCCAGTGTCCTATTTCAGATAGTAGTGGCTACATTTGGTTGCATTGCACCAGTTTTTCATGCACTGTCTGGCCTCCTGTGGCAAGAAGCAAGCTCACACTTCAGATTGGAAGTGTAAAGGCCTCCAGGGCAAATAAAAAGTGACCATTTATGCATACCTGCACCATACATTAATCCATTCGCTAGTACAAATGTGTGAAGTTAGATCCCTGACAAATGTATTGCCTTGTGCTGATGAGGGGAAAAACCCACTGAAACATTGTGCAGGTAACAGGAACAGAGATTGGGGTAAAGGATAATTATCAAATGGAGCAGCCTTATTCTTCAGTTTGAGTCAGTTCTCAGTTGTTATTCGAACATTTACAAAATAGATAGTCTGCATTCATGTTTCAATGCAATACAGCTCAATAACACTTTGTAGCTTTCTCTATGAACTAGCAGGTCCTGATGCAGATTGCACATCTGTTACCATCTACTGCATTGAATAAGCAATATATTAACTGGTTAAAATGAAGTAATACATTTTCATCAGGCTCTCTAAATGTGGTACACACTGATTAATGGCACCAAAACTCATTTTATTTTGTGTAATTTTTAAAGAATATAATTAAAGTGTTAAGGTCACTTTTCTACAATGCTCATTTTGTGCCCGAGCTATGGAATGGATGTCATTAGCATTATGTCAAACTTACACCACACCTGCAGTGCAATTCCTATTGAAAATAATGGGATTTGAAATTGGATAATGAATTCACCAATTGCTCTGTCTTACTGACCAGCTACACCACATGCTGGGTGGCTTCTTTGATCCTGTTCCTTTAGATCTGTTCTCGTTGGGAGCGTTGCCCAGGAAGCTGTTTAAAATAAAAACATTTGCTGTCAAAGTGCTAATAGTACTGAGCCACAAATGGTAGAATGTAGAGTGCATAAACTGTGGTTATGAAAAGATTACACCTTGAGCCTAAAATTACAAGCCAATTTGTCAATAAAAAATGTACTAACAACTCAGTCAATCGATGAGATAGCTCCACTCTTGCTTGTATAAAAATGCAATAGAACTGATTCCAAGATTTAAATTTGGGTTAAATCTGTGGCTAAAAACGATAAGGATGCAAGTTCTGGGTTGGCATTAATGATCCACTGCTTGTGTATTTTCTGACAAAGTTAACTCTTTAAACACAAGGAACTGCAGATGCTGGTTGACAAAAAAAAAAGACACAACATGCTGGAGTAACTCAGTGCGCCAGGCACCA
The DNA here is from genome assembly GCF_028641065.1 of Leucoraja erinaceus. Taxonomy (NCBI): domain Eukaryota; kingdom Metazoa; phylum Chordata; class Chondrichthyes; order Rajiformes; family Rajidae; genus Leucoraja; species Leucoraja erinaceus. The sequence goes on along the minus strand of NC_073391.1, from coordinate 21,160,749 downwards.
CCCCTGGAAAACATGCTTGATATAAATGTAAAAGCATAATAGCTCAACCACTCCAATAAACTCGAACCATCTGTTTTATTTTGTGGTTGGCATGAAAAGACCACAGCTATCTATCTGTCTTGCCAACAGGGACGTGGTGTTTTTTTTTTTAACCATTATCTGATGTGAGCTTTCCTCTCAAAGCTGAATTACACCACATATATCAACCACTAGTTGCAAGCATATTTTCAGGTATAAAGCAACAGTTCCTCTTGCCATGTATTTAGCAGTTTGTTGATTTTGTCATGTTGTGGCAAGCAGTATGGTGTTGCAGTATTGGATGGAGAGGACCCTTCATTTTGGAAGTGATGGAGGACATTCCAACATCAGAGAACTCCACCAAGTGTTACAGGGGCAGTAACCTGTTTAGAACAAGTCACAGAATGCTGGAATGACTCAGTGGGTCACACAGCATCTCTGAAGAACATGGATAGGTGAGGTTTCGGATCAGGAAACGTATGGATAGGTGATATTTCGGATCTGGACCGCTATGGTACTCCAGCACTTTGTGTCTTTTTTTGCAAACCAGCATCTGCAGCTCCATGTTTCAACATGTCTATAACTCCATTTATCACACCCGAGTCTGATCCAGCCCAGACTGATAGGATTATTGTCTCCGCTTGCAGAGAGGGTTGAATGTCTGGAATTGTCTACCAGGGAGGGTGGTGGAAGCAAGATCGTTGGGGTTTTTAAAAAGGAAGTAGGTACATTTTTGATGGATCAGAGAATTGAGGGCATAGAGGAATGGAGCAGATCTGTCAAGATCATATTAAATAGTAGGGCACATCAGAGGAAATGAGTGGCCTACTGTTGACCCAATCGTCTTACGTTCTTTAAGCTCTGTTCCAAAAGCAGGCTTTTAGGGAAATTACATTTCAATCCAATACTTAATTAAGATTATCATCCACTTTGCGATGGTCATAGAGAATTACAACATGGAAATAGGCGCTTCGGCCCATTGAGTCCACACCAACTCATCTGTTAGACTAACCCTACAGTAATCAAACAAAGACAGAATTTAACAACATTGGATTAGTTAATCCAAGAGCAGGAAAAAGTTTTACACCACTTCCCACAAGTAACCTAAAATGCTCCCCTGCTAAACATACCATTTAAAGAGGAACCTGCCTGTAGCCTATGTAAATTGCATAGTCATGGGCTAACACACTGCCTTCCCTAGTCTTCACTGGAGAGCCTGACCATTTGATCCCATCCCACTGAGACCCGCCGATAGGTGATGGCTCAGGAAGGGTCAAGTGTATATTCTGCTGAAACATTCTGGTTCAAGTCAGGTCGGGTGGCCCAGCTCAGTATTTATCTCAGTCTCGAAGACTGGCTACTATGAAACTGGATCGGGGCACTGGACAAGGGACATGAACTGGAAGAGGAGGATGATTTTAGACTATAAATCATCTAATGTGGGTGCCAGGCTATGACATTGAGTCAGGACCATTTTACAGGCATCGGGAGCACATTCTCAAGAGTCTGGCTGTGGTATCATAGTACTCGACAGGGGAATGAACAGGAACGTTCAACCTGCGGCAAGTTTCAAGGGCATGAGTTTCAGGTTTACCTCAGTGCATGTCACATGTCCACCAACAGGCCTTAACAAAGGTCTTCGCCAGGTAGACAAAAATGCTGGAGAAACTCAGCGGGTGCAGCAGCATCTATGGAGCGAAGGAAATAGGCAACGTTTCGGGCAGAAACCCTTCTTCAGACTGATTTAGGGTGGGGAGAAGAAAGGAAAAAGGAAGAGGAGGAGCCTGAGAGCTGAGGGAGAGCTGAGAATGAGTCGTTCCAGGTGCAACAGAGGTTTACCTGCATCTACTCTAACCTCATCTATTGCATCTGCTGCTCTAGATGTCAGCTGATCTACATCGGTGAGACCAAGCGTAGGCTTGGCGATTATTTCACCAAACACCTCCGCTCGGTCCGCATTAACCAACCTGATCTCCCGGTGGCTCAGCAATTCAACTCCCCCTCCCATTCCGAATCCGACCTCTCTGTCCTGGGCCTCCTCCATGGCTAGAGTGAGCACCACCGGAAATTGGAGGAGCAGCATCTCAATCTGCACCCTAGCGGCATAAACATTGAATTCTCCAATTTCCGGTAGCCCTTGCTGTCTCCTCCCCTTCTCAGTTCTCCCTCAGCCCTCGGGCTCCTCCTCTTCCTTTTTCCTTTCTTCTCCCCCCCCCCCCCACATCAGTCTGAAGAAGGGTTTTAGCCCGAAACGTTGCCTATTTCCTTAGCTCCATAGATGCTGCTGCACCTGCTGAGTTTCTCCAGCACTTTAATCTACCTTCGATTTTCCAGCATCTGCAGTTCCTTCTTAAACACAAAGGTCTTTGCCAGGTGTGTAGTGGGATGGCTGGGCACTGGTGACATGTGTATGGTGCAGTGCAGGTGCCAAGGGTGACCTTACCCAAGTTAGATTGGAGAGCGGGATCTGGGAAGCAGTACCCTGGCTGCCACAGGGTCTGGTTGGAGTTGAATGATCCCACTTTATATATGAGCAGGCATCTAGACAGTAGCATGAGTAAGCAGTGGGAACAAGTAAAAGGAAGCTACTTATTTACTTCTTTATCTATCTCTATTTATTTTCTCAAGGGAGAATACGCTGGTGGAACAGAGCTGACTGTAATTATGTACATTTTCCATAAGTCTACAGGTTCACTCGAGCTAGGGCCGGCCTTAAGCCAATTGGACCAATTGCTCCCAATTGGGCCCCGCGCCTAAGGGGGCCCCGCGCTAGAGTAATCTACTCTCGGCTCGGGTAGATCTACACCGGGTGGAGGGGAGAGAGTGGGGTGGAGAGAGAGTAGAGAGGTGGAGGGGGAAGAAAGGGGTAGGCGGGGAGGGGGGTGTGAGGGGGAATGGAGAACGGGGAGAGGGGGAGGTGGGTCGTTCCCTCACGGTCCCGGGGCAGCGCTCCCGCCCCTCCAGTCGCCGTGCTTCACGCACACAGCCCCGGCTCCACCCCTCTCTCTCCCTGGCGAGATGCGGTGAACAATACAGGGAGTGCCGGGCCGTAGGTTTGGGGGGGGAGCAACGTTTGCAAATCTCGGCCTCAGCTCACAACCGTCCGCCGGCATCCGCGCCTGCCGCCAGCCCTCTCTCTCCCTCCCTTTTCTCCTTCCCTTCCTCCCTTCTTTTTGTCCTTCCCTCCTTCCCTTCCTCCCTTCTTTCCCTACTTCCCTCTTTCTCTACTTCCCTCCCTCCCTTCTCTCCTTCCTCCCTTCCCTCCCACTCCTTCACTCCCACACACATAACACACACACAACTAACACACACACACACACACAACTAAGTTAGGATGGGGTAGTAGCCCAAAGGGTAGGATGGGGCTGAAGCCCAACATTTAATGCCTGGACTGGTTTTTCTCCAATAGTTATTGGTTTTCCAGGATCTAGTTTTTTTTTTTTTTCATTTCACAGTCACTAAAACAAGTGGTATTGTAACAGTGTACTTTTCAGAGGTGATTTACAATTTTGTTTGTTACATGTATGCAATTTTATATTAAAATGTAGCTTAAATCTGTTTTGTCCATTAACTCGCAGGAACTTTTTAAGCGCACATTTTGATTACTTTCCATTCTACCATAGAGATATAAAGTCTATAATAGACTTTATTTATATTTCTATGATTCTACAGACTTGTTGGCTGACAACCTGGGGCTCACCAAAATTGTTCACAATTGGATCCCGCATCTCCTAAGGCCGGCTCTGACTAGAGTGGGTTCAGAGAGCAGTCATGGCCTACCCTGCCAATCAAAATAGATAACCAAAATACCAAGTAACACTCATCACAAATGACCCTAAACAAAATCCAGTCTTTATGATCAACAGGAAGGAGTGGAGTCTGGTGTTCTTTATAATTATAAACCAATAACAGTGGCCTCTGTCCAAGCAACAAGTAATAAAACAATGTCAAGTCATTTTCTCCAATGTTTTCTTTATGTGTGGTCAATCTTGGAACCAGCAGGATCGCAAATAAAATAAAATCCCCGTTAATATTGCAAAACTCTTCTCATTTTGTTCAATTATCGAGATCTTGCCATCTTCGGACCTGCACGAACCTTGGATGGCGTGCAGGCTGTAGTTCGATAAAATAAAATCAATTTGCTGAAGCATAGAAGTACCGATTATTATCTAAGTACATGTGACACAGGAAACAAATTGACAATGTGGCCTATTTCACTCTGTATAGTGCAGGAGTAGTCAAACTAATACCATTTTGTGGTGGACAAGCCCCCAGAGAGTCCCTGAGCGGATGAATTAATAGCCAGAGACCAATTGAAGACCGATTGAATATTTTGAGCGGAAACTTTATCATTGTGTAGTTTTGGTGGGATACTGCCTAATGGGAACCTTTCCCATCCACTATTAACACCTTTCCGAGGCACAGCACATGAATCTTTGATATTTGTTGGAAATTTTACAATCTATTATGATTTTCATTTCCAAAAGAATGTGGATACAAGCACCAAATTAAACAGGAACTTATTCTACTCACAGAGTCAGTATATGGAATAGACCTGTCAAAAGCAATTAATCTCTTCAAAGAAAGAGTCATCGGTGGGTACAAGGTGCTACATATTGTACTTCATCTATCTTGCTGGAAAATGTGTGTGTATATGTTGGAATGGATGAACCATATACCATAGCACCTCCACTGACCAATTGTCCATTAATATCTAATACCAAGGAGGTCTCGGTGCTGATATAATGTGCATAATCATACGCCTGTCTGTAAATCTATTTATGGTACTGTCGTAGCTGCATTGCATACTGAACACTTGGGTCAGTTACATCTGAAGGTGGAAGCTCACATTGTACAATCACTTTCATCTGCTGTGTAATTCATTTAATTATCTTCTCCACAGGCTGCAAAGTGTGTGGCGTATATCATGACAGTCTTTTCTCTTTTGTTTACAGAAGAAGTCAATGCCTAATAAGGAAGTAATGGGGAGGAGACACAAGGAATCGCAGATACTGGAATCTTGAACAAAATACAAAGTGCTGGAGAAACTCAGGGGGTATTGGGCAGGATTTGGCAAAGGCAGATGGATTTTACATTACATTACGTAGAATAATTTACCTACTAACGTTTCTTTGTGGAAATGATGAATTACTTTTGACAGATTAGACAGAGGGTGGAAATGTTCAAGGATGGGGAATAGAGCAGTCAAGGAGTGTTTTTTTTTCCCTGGGAAAAAAATTCAATCTTTTTCCCCAGATAAGGGAGTTGAAAGCTAGAGGCCATAGGTTTAAGGTGAGAGGATAAAGGTTTGGGGAGGGCCTGAGGGGGAGGTTTTTCACAGAGGGTGACGGGTATACAATACACACTGCCAGAAGAGGTGGGTACAATTACAATGTTCAATAAACAGTTGGACGGGTACCTGGATAGAAAAGGATTAGAGGGACATGAGCCAAATGCAGCCACATAGGATTAGTTTCGGAAGTCATCTTGAATCGGCATGGACAAGTTGGGCTGAAGGGCCTGTTTCACGCTGTACAACCCAATTAATATTTAAGCTGAATAAGGGTTATAGATTTGAAATTGAAAGTACACGAGGGGAGTAAACTGATAACTATACGATAAGCTAACTATACAAACTCAGGACAGGAAGTTGGTTGGTCAGGACTTCATGGGAGGGGAAGTTGGTGGTGGATCTCATGTTCAAGACAAAGTAAAACAGAAGAGACATTACAGAAAGTGTGTAGGAAGGAACTGCGGATACTGGTTTAAACTAAAGATAGACATAAAAAGCTGGAGTAACTCAGCGGGCCAGGCAGCATCTCTGGAGAAAAGGTATGGGTGAAGTTTCGGGTCGAGACCCTTCTTCAGACTGGTTAGGGATAAGGGAAATAGAGATATGGACGATGATGTAGAGAGATAAAGAACAA